>NC_091287.1:481061081-481661081 GCF_032444005.1 Ranitomeya imitator
CTGAGATATATATATCCAGGCAAGGAGGATTTATAGCCAAAAGAGGGTTTGGAAACAAGTCTGTTGGTGGCACAGCTGTGCCTGCAGATAAGGCAGTTTCACTGGAGTTGCTGCAGGAGCCAGCGTTGGTGGCTATGTGGGAGATTGCCAAAATTACGATAAGCTTCAAGAATTATGCCAATATATTGGAAAAGCCTGCTGCATTAATTAGGGAATTTCTCACCAATTTATATCAAACTTGTCATCCTTCTTTACAAATTTACTATGCTGTTCCCTCTGGGTTGGTAATAAGGAGAACAGATGAACATAATTCCTGCTTCAGATAAGATCTTTGATGAGGGCGCTCAGATGGAAACCCAATGGGGATACTTACAGGTGCAATGCTGTAATCAAATTGACGCTGACTGGCTATAGGCAAAGCAGGACAAGTTGATTCACCTGAAGCCTCAGCTAACAGCTTTTTAACTAAAGCTCTGAGGTCAATGTGTGAAACAATCCCACATGGAGCAACTCACCCCTACTAGAATGTCCAAGGTCCTGGTCCGGATCCTCAGCGAATCTCACGCTCTAGCCCGGTCTGTGGGGCAAGTGCTGCAGTGTAGGTACTTGCCCTGTGCGATCCTCATGTTCCTCCGAATCTGTGGCTGCAGCTCTCCAAGATGCTTCTGCGTCCGTGGAAGGATGAGTCGCTGCTGTGCTTTAATGACTGTGGAGGCTGGACACGTCCCCGGCTTCTCGTGAGGATGAAGCCAGCACCATATGATGATGGTGTAGGAAGTCCTGCACCGGATCGCAAGGCTTACGGGGACAGGGCTGTGGCTTTTTCATGCACACTTCCTGTGCTAACAGATCTCGCTAAAGATGCACGTGATGAGTACGATACCCTGGGTCTCTGAATCCTTCGGGCACCCCTGCTTCTCTGCGATGTCGGCGGGGCTTCACCCGCAGATTGTTGGGGGGAACACGGTTGACGAAGAGGAGATATGGCTTCACTTGCTGCTGAGGTAGGGTTCATAGGCAGTTTCTCAGCCATTGAGCTCTATCTTCCTCCCTGGCCCTTCTCACCAATTGCTGTCAGAGGTTTTCCATCTTCTTTCTTCTGATAAGGTAAATGGCATAACGTGCCAAAAACAGGGCTACATAAAATCTTCCTGGTTTTTTTATGAAGCAGCCAATCAGAAACCATAACAAGTGCGCCAAAAGCAACTGGCTAGAACTGGAATAACCTGCTCATGACTCCACTGCTTGCAGCAATGACCTTTTGACCTTGGCACGAAAGCCTTGAATCCAATAAAATACATACACCATAACAATCCCAAAATGGCCAACTATTTATAAGGTCTGTGTTCCCATGAGATCTCCCTACATTTATTTTCGGAGGGGCTACCATTAGATGTGGAAAATCTTCCAGTAAAAAATGCATGTTCATTTTTAGTGCATTTCCATGTAAGAAACACATCAAAAGTGCATGTAATCGGCACCTAAGTATATCAATAGATTTTGACAAAGCCAAATACCAGGGAGTATCAAAAACAAAGCAGCTTTATTTAAAGTAAATGCATTTTATTAAGCGTTACATTAAACTATAAATGCTATCTATGAGGGTGCATTATTTTAAGGGCTTCATTATAATATAGAGGCTGCCTATGGAGGTGCATTATATTGGGGTTGCATTATACTATAGAGGCTGCCTATGGGGTGCATTATATTCGGAGCTGCATTATGCTATAGAGTTTGCCTATGGGTGGTGCATTACATTAGGGGCTGCATTATACTATAGAGTCTGCCTATGGGAGTGCATTATATTAAGTGCTGCATTATGCTGTAGAGTCTGCTTATGGGGGTGCATTATATTAGGGGCTGCATTATACTGTAGAGTCTGCCTATGGGGGATGCATTATATAAGGGCTGCATTATACTATAGAGTCTGCTAATGGGAGTGCATTATATTAGGGGCTGCATTATACTATAGAGTCTGTCTATGGGGATGCATTAAATTCGAGGCTGCATTATACTATAGAGGCTGCCTATGGGATTGCATTTTATTAGGGGCTGCATTATACTAAAGAGTCTCCCTATGGGGGTGCATTATATTCTATAGAGTCTACCTACTGGAAGTGGATTATACTATAGAGTCTGCCTTTGGGGAGTGCATTATACTATAGAGCCTGCCTATGGGAGCTCATTATACTATATGGAGGCCTATGGGGAGTGCATTATACTATATTGAGGACTATATTGAGTATTGTCTGTATTATACTATATGGAGGCTATATAGGGGCAATCACACAGTGTGTAGATCACAGTGTTGGAGCTATCAAACAGTTTGGGGGATTCTAAGGGGTTAGTATATATACAGTGAGGGGGCATTAGACTATGTATAAGAAAGAATCATACTGTGTATAGGGGAGCTGTACAGGGGGGAGACTGGGAACATTATTAAATGTAATGTGAGCATTTATTGTTATAGGGGAACTCAGGTTACTGTGACTGTCAAAGGGGCACACAGAGGGCATTATTACTTTCTAGGGGACAAAATGTGGGTACTGTTTTCTAGGGCACTTACACCTGGCATTACTGTATTCTAGAGGGTTGCTATAGAATTTAGAGGGCACAGAGAACCACAGAGCAGGTGCAGTAATAGGTTCACATATGGCAGCAGCGGTTCAGCATTGGGGTATCAGCAAGATGAGTAGTTTGTGCAGGTTGGGAATAGTCCCTCTGGGGACAGTGCTGAAAAGAAGAGAAGTCAAATGAGTCTTTGTTGCATTCTCTGCAGCCGAGTTCTGGCTGGAAGAAGTTGTCATGGTGGTCTGGGCCAAATGGAAAAGACGTGAAAAGTGAACGATTCCATCAGAAAGAACGTCAGCAGTAAGTCATTATCTGTAACTGTGCAGTGATCTCTTATATATTCTGTCGGACTGGTATTTACCACTGACCATATGGCGGTAATATCAATATTGGTCTTTATATAGAAATTATTTTCAGCAACAGTGCAGTCATCTGCTGAGGTTCTCCTGCACTATTAGGGTGCGTCATCCAGTTGTAATCAAGGTTACCTAGTTAGGGACCCACTCAGAACTTTCACCCCCCCGAACCAAAACCCTAGCTATGCCTCTGAACCTAATTTAAATGCTATGGAAATTCTGCAGCGTCAAAAACTCACCAAAAGCTCAGTGTGGGAAAAGTTCAGTATTTGGTCAGTATTTTACCTCAGTATTTGTAAGCCAAAACCAGGAGTGGGTGATAAATACTTATAACTTGTATTTTGAAATAGTTAAACTGTAAAGATCTGCAATATGTTGGTGCTATATAAATAAAGATTATTATTATTATTATTATTATAAATACAGAAGTGGGTGACGTGTTTCTATTATACTTTTCCTCTGATTGTTCCTCTCCTGGTTTTAGCTTACAAATAGCGAGGTAGAAAAAACTCCACCAAATACACCAAATAGTTCCATCCGATTAAAACTGATACATTAAGAGTCAATGAATTAAAAAAAAGTCTACCTGCTTCTGTAGAAATAAAAACAACTGAAGACACTAAGATAAAACTAGGATAACACGCGAGAAAAAAAAAAGGTCTATGGTAACAATCAAGAAAATGTGTGAAATAAGGCTTATACCAAATGTTTTTCATGTTTTTAGTAGTTCATCTCTCCCTTGCTCACGTGCAGACATACTTATTCCTATAGTTTTACCTGGGATAAACTTTCAGGTAAGTTGTTGAAGTCCAGATGGAAGGCGTTCCCCACCAAGGGGAGAGAGAAGGGTCCTGGGGGGTAATTCCGTCTTTTTCTGTTCTTCACCCAGTAAATTAGTAGACAAACTACAGCAATAGCAAGGCCTATACAAGTAGTATTCCCAACAGGCAACAAGGATAATGGGAGAAACAGAAGCTCCATGTCCAAGGGTGGTCTCAGTTCTGGTGCTAGCTCTTCCTTACAGAACTAAATAGCAATTAAGATAATATCGCAGGAACTGCACAGAGGCCGAGATCTCACTACTTGGTACGTTTAGCCCTTTGTCTGCCACTGTAGGTCTCCGAGCATTTTATCTATGATGAAACCTCATGATCCGAAGTTCAGTGTCCTTAGATACACCTAGAGGAACTTGTCCTTGCAGTATGAAGATCTGCAAAACCTGCACTCATGTAGAGACCAAAGACGATGCAGATTCCCAACACACAGCAGGACGATAAGATTCCCAGGGCATTCGCATCTTCTTCTTCCAATGTGGTGTACTTAATTCTGTTCACTATATCTCCTATTGGGGGTCTCTATGTGGGAGAAACAGGACAGAAACTGAGAGCAATGATGAGGTCTCATCGCCACACAATTGCAGATAAAAAAAAAAACTATGTACCTGTGGCCAAACATTTCTGTAGTCCAGGACACAACATAAACAGTATGAAAGTTATCATATTAAAAGGCAATTTTAAATCACAAAAACATTGCAGGGTTTGGGAATACAAAATTATTAACCCCTTTCTGCCATTGGACGTACTATTCCGTCCATGTGGGGTGGGCCTTACTTGACAAGGACGGAATAAAATGTCCAGAGCGATCAGCCGCGCTCCCGAGGGGAGCGCGGCCGATCGCGGCCGGGTGTCAGCTGACTATCGCTGCTGACATCTTGCACTATGTGCCAGGAGCGGTCACCGCCCCGGCACATTAACCCCCTGCACGCTGTGATCAAATTGCTGTTCCGGCGGTATAGGGAAGCATCGCGCAGGGAGGGGGATCCCTGTGGGCTTCCCTGAGACCCCCGGAGCAATGCGATGCAGCAGGCCTGGATCCAAAATGGCCGCGGGATCCGAGTCCTGCAGGGAGGTGGCTTCACAGCGCCTGCTCAGAGCAGGCGCCGGGAAGCCTCCCTGATGTGCACGTCAGATCGCTGATCTGACACAGTGCACAGCAAAGTGTCAGATCAGCGATCTGTCACTTTACTGTGATGTCCCCCCTGGGGCAAAGTAAAAAAAAAATATTTCCATATGTAAAAAAAAAAAAATTCCTAAATAAATATAAAAAAATTATTGTTCCAATAAATACATTCCTTTAAATAAAAAAAAACAACAAAAGTACACATATTTAGTATCACCGCGTCCGTAACGACCCGACCTATAAAACTGTCCCACTAGTTAACCCCTTCAGTGAACACCGTAAAAAAAACAAAAACAAAAAACGAGGCAAAAAACAATGCTTTATTATCATACCGCCGAACAAAAAGTGGAATAACACGCGATCAAAAAGACGGATATAAATAACCATGGTACCGCTGAAAATGTCATCTTGTCCTGCAAAAAAACGAGCTGACATACAGCATCATCAGCAAAAAAATTAAAAAAGTTATAGTCCTGAGAATAAAGCGATGCAAAAATAATTATTTTTTCTATAAAATAGTTTTTATCGTATAACAGCGCCAAAACATAAAAAAATAATATAAGTGAGATATCACTGTAATCGTACTGACCTGAAGAATAAAGCTGCTTTATCAATTTTACCAAACACGGAACGGTATAAATGCCCCCCCCCCCAAAAAAAGAAATTCATGAATAACTGGTTTTTGGTCATTCTGCCTCACAAAAATCGGAATAAGAAACGATAAAAAAGTCACGTGCCCGAAAATGTTACCAATAAAAACGTCAACTCGACCCGCAAAAAACAAGACCTCACATAACTCTGTGTACCAAAATATGGAAAAATTATAGCTCTCAAAATGTGGTAAATAGTGTTGAGCATTCCGATACCGCAAGTATCGGGTATCGGACGATATTTGCGGTATCGGAATTCCGATACCGAATTCCGATACTTCCCGCGTATCGGATACCGGAATCGGAAGTTCCCAGAATTCAAACTGAACGCAGCAGCCAATGAGGAATGAATGGAAGTGTGGGCACATCCTGTTTAGCATGGTGGGCATGTAAGTACTGGCAAGGCTGTGATTGGCTGCTGAAATGATGTCACTCTGCACTATAAAAAACGCTGCCGCCATTTTGCGCTCACTCTGCTGTGATTTCGGTTAGGGACAGGACGCTGTGTTCTAACTGAGGGCCAGTTGAGATAGCTAATTGCTTTATTTTCCTTTCCCAAGGCTAATTTAGCAAAACGCTGTGTGTTCTTCACTGTTCACCTTGCTCTTGCCTTGCAGCCATATACCCGGTTGTATTCAGCTCAGGGGGGGTTCACACTGCCTCACACAGTTGTCCTTTTTTGCTCATAGTGCAGCCTGCTGCACATTTTTTCTCAAATTTCCTATTAGTGTCTTTCCACCCGTCTCCAGCTAAATTGTGGAAAAACACTACATAGGATAACCTAGAGGGGGTTTTTTGGGCCTTGCAGCGCCGTTTACGGCTGTCTACACGGTCTCCGTGTGAGCCCAGCTCGCCCTGTAGTCTGTGTGCAGCCATAGCCGGTTGGATTCAGCTCAGGGTGCGTTACTGCCTCATACCTTGAAAAAAAATTTCCTTTTTTTCAAATAGTGCAGCCTGTTTAAAAATTTTTTTAAAAAATTCCTATTAGTGTTTTTCCACCCGTCAACAGCTAAATTGTGGAAAAACACTACATAGGATAACCTAGAGGGGTTTTTTTGGGCCTTGCAGCGCCGTTTACGGCTGTCTGCACGGTCTCTGTGTGAGCGCAGCTCGCCCTGTAGTCTGTGTGCAGCCATAGCCGGTTGGATTCAGCTCAGGGTGCGTTACTGCCTCATACCTTGAAAAAAAATTTCCTTTTTTTCAAATAGTGCAGCCTGTTTAAAATTTAAAAAAAAAAAATTCCTATTAGTGTCTTTCCACCCGTCTCCAGCTAAATAGTGGAAAAACACTACATAGGATAACCTAGAGGAGGGTTTTTGGGCCTTGCAGCGCCGTTTACGGCTGTCTGCACGGTCCCCGTGTGAGTTAAACTTGCTCTGTAGTCCGATCTGCAGAAAAAAAAAAAAGGAAAGTTCACCAAACACAACTTAACACTTGTGTAGGCCACATTTGAAAAATAATAAAGTTTAGTCCACACTTTACAACATTAGTGTTTCTTACACCTGTTAGGAGGAGCATTTCAGGAATAAGCACACTAAGTCCTTAGTACTTTTCTGCTTATCTTTATCTGTCAACCAAGATGAAGAGGGCAGGGAGTAAGGCACGTGGGCGTGGGCGCGGAGCAGGGAGAGGAGCAGGGAGAGGACGTGGTGATTCTGTGCCTGCTGCGGGCACCGGTGACTCGTCGTCACTCAGTTTCAGCAGGGAACAGTCCTTCATGCGCAGCTTTGTCGGAGAGCGCCGTGCACCGCTGCTGCGTGAAGACCAAATTGAAGCCGTTGTCGGGTGGATGGCAGCTAAAGCCTCGGCATCGACTTCAGTTAGTGCCACATCCTCTCAGGCACAGAGCACTGGAGAGCAGCCATCTGTCTCTTCACCACCTGCCAAATTGGCCAGGCAGTCAGAGAGCCCAGGACAGGAGCCATCTCTACTTCTGTTCTCTGAATCTCTTGGCTTGGAAACAGGGGGCCAGCCAAGCAGCATTGGAGAAATGGAAGAAGAGGCAGTGTGCAGTGATGCCCAACAGCTTTGTCTCTCTGACTCTGAAGAGGCGGGTGGGCCAGTGCCTCCGGTGACCGCAGCGCAGTACGCATCTGATGATGAAACTCAGGTGACGCTTTCTGGTGCGTACTGTGCTGCCGAGACTACCCAGGAGGAGCAGTTGGTGGCAGAGGGTAGTGGAGATGATGAGGTCGTTGACCCATCGTGGCGTGAGGAACAGGAAGGTGGTGGGAGCAGCTCTGAGGAAGAGATTCCCCTTACGGGCCAAAGAGGGAGAGGGATGGGGAAGACTGCGGAGCCTGTAGCCTCCACTTTGGCACCCGTTAGGAGCCTGTCTCTTTCCAAAGCCAAAAAGGGCTCTCCCAAGACTTGCAGTGCCTGGTCCTTTTTTGACACAGTTGCAGATGACATTTGTTTTGTCAAATGCAAGCTGTGTCACCAGAAAGTAAAAAGAGGGAAAAATGTCAGCAACCTCAATACCACAAATATGTGGAAACATGTGCGGACCAGGCACGCGGTGGAGTTACAGAAACACACTGAAGATGTAGGCCAACCAACAGCGGCAGCTACCACCTCTTCAGCTCGTGTTGCCTCTTCCTCCAGCTCACGCACAGCTGGTTTGGCTTCCTCCCAGGATCGCCATGGAAGAACCTCTGGCACTGTTGTCCAGAGACCTTGTGTAATTCCACCCACAGCACCACCTTCCCAGTCATCCTCACACTCCCAGTCTACTCTACAGCCATCGGTAGTACAGGCATGGGAGAAGAGGCGGGCATTCTCGGCCAACCACCCCCGAGCACAGGCTCTGAATGCAGGCATTGCCAAACTGTTGTCCCTGGAAATGCTCTCATTCAGGCTGGTGGAGACTGACAGCTTCCGTGACTTGATGGCATTGGCAGTCCCACAGTACAAGGTGCCCAGCCGCTTTTACTTCAGCAGGCAAGCTGTCCCTGCCCTGCACAGGCATGTTGAGGGAAACATAAAACATGCGCTACTGAACGCCGTCAGTAGCAAGGTCCACCTCACCACCGATGCGTGGACCAGTCAGCATGGACAGGGGCGATACGTTTCCCTCACTGCCCATTGGGTTAATGTTGTTGAGCCAGGTACAGATCGTGCGAGTGGCGCAGGACGTGTCCTGCCCACTCCAAGGATTGCAGGAATCCAGTCTGTACGCATTGACTCCTCCTCTTACACAAGTTCCTCAGAATCATCTCTGCAGGATCCGTCACAGTCCACCTCCACATGGACCCGTGAACGTTTACCTATGACCGACATGAGCACAGCCGTGGCCAAACGTCAGCAGGCCGTCTTGAAACTAGTTTCATTGGGGAATCGAAGCCACACAGCGCAGGAGCTCTGGAATGCCATCAAGCAGGAGAGCGATGTGTGGTTACTGCCAGCGAATCTCCAGCCAGGCATGGTAGTGTGTGACAATGGCCGAAATCTGGTGGCAGCTTTGGCCCTTGGCAACCTCACTCACATCCCATGTCTGGCACATGTGCTCAATTTGGTTGTGCAGAGTTTTCTGAGGGACTATCCGGATCTTGATGCCCTGCTGCACAAGGTCCGCCTAGAGTGTGCTCACTTGCGGCGTTCCAGCTTGGCAAGATCCCGCATTGCTGCTCTGCAGCGCCGATTCCGCCTTCCGGAACACCGCATCATATGTGACCTACCTACCCGGTGGAATTCCACGTTACATATGTTGGAGCGGTTGTGTGAGCAGCAGCAAGCAGTTATGGAGTACCAGCTGCATCAGGCACAAAGAAGTCGCAGTCAGCGCCGATCAGACTTCACAACCACAGAGTGGGCCACTATGAAGGACGTCTGCCAGGATTTGCGTCCTTTTGATTATTCCACGCGGATGGCAAGTGCAGATGATGCACTAGTCAGCATGACTGTCCCCCTTATCTGCCTGCTTCAGCAAACTTTGCAAGGGTTAAGGGATGATGTTGTGGAAGAGGTGGAGGATGAGGAGTCACCTTTTCCATCAGCTTCTGGAGAGTCAGCGCCACGTGGTTCCTCACAAAGGGGTACGCAGGGGCCACTTTGTGAGGAGGATGAGGAGGAGTCAATGGAGGAGGAAGAGCTCCGTCCAGAGGAGGGAGCGACACAATTGTCCAGTGGTCAGTGTGTACAGCGAGGGTGGGGTGATGACGAGCGGGCAGAGATCATGTCTCAAGCAGGGGACAGCGTTTCTGGGCCAGTTGGCAGTCTGCAGCACATGGTGGATTTCATGCTGCAGTGCCTGAGAAACGACCGCTGCATCGACCACATTCTCAACATGCCTGATTATTGGGTGTTCACCCTCCTCGATCCTCGCTACCGGGACAACGTCCAAAACATCATCCCAGCGTTGACCCGGGAGCGTAAATTGCGGGAGTACCACGACACACTGGTGAATTCCATCATCTTCTCCAGTCCAACTGAGAGGAGTGCTGCTAGTGCTTTACAAAGCAGCTCAGTGCGTCGAGGCAGTGGGGGAGGCTCTGCCCAAAGAGGGAGCAGAAGCAGTGCCTCTGCCCAAGGCAAGCCCAGTATGGCACAACTCTGGCACACTTTTGTGTGCCCGCCCCAAATGTCTACACCATCACCGGCGGCTCCAGTCAGCAGGAGGCAATGGTTCCGTCAGATGGTGACAGACTACATGGCTTGCCCTCTTACTGTACTCCCAGACGGCTCTTCCCCGTTCAAGTTTTGGGTCTCTAAGCTGGATACATGGCCAGAGCTAAGCCAGTATGCATTGGAGGTGCTGGCTTGCCCTGCGGCTAGTGTCTTATCGGAACGTGTCTTTAGTGCCGCAGATGGTGTACTAACAGACCGTCGCATGCGACTATCCTCCGATAATGTTGACCGGCTTACTTTCCTGAAAATGAACCAGACCTGGATCTCGCAGGAATTTGCCATTCCTCTGCCTGATTAAGTAATTGGGTGTCATCCAGGTCTCCTGATGTGTTCATCTTTCTACCACCTGAACTGCTATTCCTGGGCTCCAACACCGCCAGTTGCGGCTCAGAAGTGCAGGCTGCACAGTAAAAACATACGACCCAGTGTTATTGGGTTTCAGTAACGTCTGCTGATCCCCAGCTGTGTAGCCGGCAATGTGTCCTGCGACCGCCACGCTGGCACAACAACCTAAATGTAAGGGAACCTGTCCCCCCCCCCCCGGCGTTTGTTACTGAAAGAGCCATCTTGTGCAGCAGTAATGCTGCACAAGGAAAAGGTAGCTCTTTTATTTTAGCTCCTTGCACACGCAGAACTTAACACTTATAAAATGTGTTCACTGATACCGTTATACTGTCACGGAGCTGGGACTTTCCTTCGTAATGTGACGCAGCACAGCCGTCATTCCTACCCCCTTGGTGCCATGCGCTGCCTCCTCAATGTTTTAAGCTGTCACGGAGCCTGCGCTGTTCTGTTATCCCTTGGCCATGCCCTATTTGCGCTGCCTGTCTTCTGACATAATTTGGTGTCAGGCTGGCTGCGCCTGTGCGGCCGCGCTGCCCGAGATCCCGCCTCGCAGTGTCTTCTGATTGAATCACACTGCGGGCCTTGGATCCATGGGCATGCGCAGTGCATATCTTCCCCTAGGGCTCTCGCTCATCTCCCTCCGCCTTCTTTAGACTGTGCGCCGTCAGCTGATCCCTAATAGCATGCCACGGCCGTGACACCGCACAGTCTGAAGAAGAGGGAAGGAGGGGAGTGAGAGTCGAGGATATGCACTGTGCATGCCCATGGATCCAAGGCCCGCAGTGGGATTACGTTAGACGACACTGCGAGGTGGGATCTGGAGCAGCGTGGACGCACAGGCACTGACAGCCTGACACCAAATTATGTCAGAAGACAGGCAGCGCTAATTGGGCATGGCCAAGGGATAACAGAACAGCGCAGGCTCCGTGACAGCTTAAAACAACGCTGAGGAGGCAGCGCACGGCACCAAGGGGATAGGAATGACAGCTGTGCTGTGTCCCATTACGAAGGAAATTCGCACCTCCGTGACGGTTTTACGGTATAAGGGGACACATTTTTAGTGTTTACTTCTGTGTTTGCAAGGAGCATAATTAAAAGAGCAACCTTTTCCTTTTGCATCCTTAGTGCTGCACAAGATGGTTCTTTCAGCTACAAACGTCTTGGGGGGGTTAAAGGTTCCCTTTCAACTTGCTCCAATCAAGCTTCGGCCTACACTCTGTTCCTCTGCTCCTCCTGCTGTCCCTGGGCTCTAACACCGCCAGTTGGTGCCTGGAAGTGCTGTCTGCACAGTCAACAGTCGCTCCTCTGTTATTGGGGTTCAGTAACGTCAGCTGATCCCCAGCTGTGTGTGCGGCAATACCTCCAATCTGCTCCTCCTGCTGTCCCTGGGCTCTAACACCGCCAGTTGGTGCCTGGAAGTGCTGTCTGCACAGTCAACAGTCGCTCCTCTGTTATTGGGGTTCAGTAACGTCAGCTGATCCCCAGCTGTGTGTGCGGCAATACCTCCAATCTGCTCCTCCTGCTGTCCCTGGGCTCTAACACCGCCAGTTGGTGCCTGGAAGTGCTGTCTGCACAGTCAACAGTCGCTCCTCTGTTATTGGGGTTCAGTAACGTCAGCTGATCCCCAGCTGTGTGTGCGGCAATACCTCCAATCTGCTCCTCCTGCTGTCCCTGGGCTCTAACACTGCCAGTTGGTGCCTGGAAGTGCTGTCTGCACAGTCAACAGTCGCTCCTCTGTTATTGGGGTTCAGTAACGTCAGCTGATCCCCAGCTGTGTGTGCAGCAATACCTCCAATCTGCTCCTCCTGCTGTCCCTGGGCTCTAACACTGCCAGTTGGTGCCTGGAAGTGCTGTCTGCACAGTCAACAGTCGCTCCTCTGTTATTGGGGTTCAGTAACGTCAGCTGATCCCCAGCTGTGTATCCGGCAACGTGTCATGCGACCGCCACGCTGGCACAACTAAAATGTAAGGGGACCTGCCCCCCCCCCCCTAGGCGTTTGTTACTGAAAGAGCCACCTTGTGCAGCACTAATACTGCACAAGGAAAAGGTCGCTCTTGAAATTATGCTCCTTGCAAACGCTGAACTACACACTCATGTAATGTGTCCCCTCACACCGTCAAACTGTCCCTGAGGTGGGACTTTCCTTTGTAATGTGACGCAGCACAGCCGTCATTGCTACCCCCTTGGCACCGTGCGCTGCCTCCTTAGCGTTGTTTGATACCGTCATGGACCCTGCGCTGTTATGTTATCCCTTGGCCATGCACAGTTTGCGCTGCCCGTCCTCTGACATCATTTGTTGTCGTCCTGGCTGCGCCTGTGCGTCCACGCTGCCCGAAATCCCACCTCGCAGTGTCGTCTAATGTGATCCCACAGTGGGCCTGGTATCCATGGCCATGCGCAGTGCATATACTAGCCTCTCACTCCCCTTCTTCACGCTTCTTCAGACTAGGCGGCGTCAGCTGATCCCTAATAGCATGCCACGGCCGTGACGCCGCACAGTCTGAAGAAGCAGGAAGGAGGTGAGTGAGAGGCGATGATATGCACTGCGCATGCCCATGGATCCCTGGCCCACAGTGGGATTACATTAGATGACACTGCGAGGTTGGATCTCGGGCAGCTTGGACGCACAGGCACTGCCAGCCTGACACCTAAATGATGTCAGAAGACGGGCACCGCTAACTGTGCATGGCCAAGGGATAACATTACAGCGCGGGCTCCGTGACAGAACAAAACAACGTTGAGGAGGTGGCGCACGGCACCAAGGGGGTTGGAATGACGGCTGTGCTGTGTCACATTACAAAGGAAAGTCCCACTTCCGGGACGGTTTGACGGTGTGAGGGGACACATTATATGAGTGTGTACTTGAGCGTTTGCAAGGAGCATAATTTTCGGAGCCACCATTTTCCATGTGCAGTATTACTGCTGTACAAGATGGCTCTTTCAGCAACAAATGCCTGGGGGGGGGGGGTTAAAGGTTCCCTTTCAACTTGCTCCACTGCAGGCTTCGGCCTACACTCTGCTCCTCTTTGATTCCCTGGGTTTCAACACTGTCAGTTGCCACCTGGAAGTGTTGTCTACACAGAAAAAACACTAGCTGATGTGTCAGTGGGGTTCAGCACCGCCAGCTGTTCCCCTGCTGTGTAGTCGGCAACGTGTCCAGCACAAGCCACGCTGACACAACAGAACAAAAGCTGCCACCAGTGCAGGCTTCGGCCTATACACTCTGCTCCTCTCCTCCTCCTGCTGCCCCTGGGCTCAAACACCGCTAGTTTTTGCCCGGAAATGCGCGCTGCACAGAGAAAAACACCCGCCAATGTGTTAGTGGGGTTCAGCACCGCCAGCTGTTCCCCTGCTGTGTAGCCGGCATCGTGTCCAGCACAAGCCACGCTGGCACAACCGACCAAAAGCTGCCACCAGTGCAGGCTTCGGCCTACACTCTGCTCCTCTCCTCCTCCTGCTGCCCCTGGGCTCAAACACCGCTAGTTTTTGCCCGGAAATGCGCACTGCACAGAGAAAAACACCCGCCAATGTGTTAGTGGGGTTCAGCACCGCCAGCTGTTCCCCTGCTGTGTAGCCGGCATCGTGTCCAGCACAAGCCACGCTGGCACAACCGACCAAAAGCTGCCACCAGTGCAGGCTTCGGCCTACACTTTGCTCTTCTCCTCCTCCTGCTGACCCTGGGCTCAAACACCGCTAGTTTTTGCCCGGAAGTGCTAGCTGCACAGAGAAAAACACCAGAAAAAGTGTTAGTGGGGTTCAGCACCGCCAGCTGTTCCCCTGCTGTGTAGCCGGCAACGTGTCCTGCAAACGCCACGCAGGCACATGAACTGAAATTGAAGGGAACCTGGCCCCACCCCCCCAGGTGTTTCTATGTATAACAGCCACCTTGTACAGCAGTACTGCTGCATTTGTACAAGGTGGCTGACTTTTTCTCCTTGCCCACGTGGAACTCAACACGTACAAAATGTGTCTCATTAGAGACCATTACAATGTCCCTGAGGTGTGACTTTCCTTTTTAATGACACGCAGCCCCCCCATTGTTAGCGCTGCCCGTCTTCTGACACCATTGGTTGGCTGGCTGTGCCTGTGCGTCCGCCCTGCCCGACACAACGCCTCTCGTTGTCTCATATATTTTGACTGCGAGGGTGTGATTGATGGGCACGAGCAGTGCATATGTTCACCTGTCTTCACTCCCCTCCTTCCGCCTTTTTCAGACTGTGCGGCCTCATGGCCGTGGCAGGCGATAAGGGATCAGCTGAGGCCGCCCAGTCTGAAGCAGGTGTAAGGACATGTGTGAGCGGCGAACATATTTACTGCACAAGGCCACGAATCCCAGCACCGCAGTGTGACTTTATGAAAAGGCACTGTGGGTCTGGGATTTATGGCCATCGTTAACCGCACCGACCAATATGAAATGAGGTCATAAGACGGCCTGCACTAACAGGGTATTGCCAAGGGATAACACAAGTCTCCTGTACTGCAAATAACAACGGTAAGGAATCTGCGCCCAGCACCTAGGTGTAAATTTTGACACCTGTGCTGCGTCTTCTTCAAAAGAAAAGTCACGCCTCCACTACTGTTTGACAGTATAATGGGCTAAATAGTGTACGTGTTTTATTCAGCGTGTGCAAGGAGCAAAATTAAGAGAGCAACCTTTGACTTGTGCAGCATTAATGCTGTTCAAGGTGTGGCTCTTGTACCTTGCAACACCTGAGGGGGGGGGTTAAAGGTTACCTTTGAAATTGGTTCAACTAGGCTTCGGCCTACACTCTGCTCCTCTCCTCCTCCTGCTGACCCTGGGCTCTAACACCGCTAGTTTTTGCCCTGAAGTGCTAGCTGCACAGAGAAAAACACCAGCCAATGTGTTAGTGGGGTTCAGCACCGCCAGCTGTTCCCCTGCTGTGTAGCCGGCATCGTGTCCAGCACAAGCCACGCTGGCACAACCGACCAAAAGCTGCCACCAGTGCAGTCTTCCGCCTACACTCTGCTCCTCTCCTCCTGCTGCTGCCCCTGGGCTCAAACACCGCTAGTTTTGGCCCGGAAGTGCTAGCTGCACAGAGAAAAACACCAGCCAATGTGTTAGTGGGGTTCAGCAACGCCAGCTGTTCCCCTGCTGTGTAGCCGGCAACGTGACCTGCAAACGCCACGCAGGCACATGAACTGAAATTGAAGGAAGCCTGCCCCCCACCCCCAGGTGTTTCTATGTATAACAGCCACCTTGTACAGCAGTACTACTGCATTTGTACAAGGTGGCTGACTTTTTCTACTTGCCCACGTGGAACTCAACACGTACAAAATGTGTCTCATTGAGACCATTCCACTGTCCCTGAGGTGTGACTTTCCTTTCTAATGATACGCAGCACCACCCTTGGTAGAGCTTCCCGTCTTTTGACATCATTGGTTAGCTGGCTGCGCCTGTGCGTCCGCCCTGCTCCAAACAACGCCCCTCGGTTTCTTATTTATTTTGTCAGCGAGGGTGTGGTTTATGGGCACGAGCAGTGCATATGTTCGCCTGTCGTCACTCATCTCCTTCCGCCTTCTTCAGACTGTGCAGCCTCATGGCCGCGGCATGCGAGAAGGGATCAGCAGAGGCCGCCCAGTCTGAAGCAGGTGTAAGGACGTGTGTGAGCGGCCAAAATATTTACTGCTCAAGGCCACGAATCCCAGCACCGCAGTGTGACTTTATGAAAAGGCACTGTGGGTCTGGGATTTATGGCCATCGTTAACCGCACCGGCCAACATGAAATGAGGTCATAAGATGGGCAGCGCTAACAGGGCATTGCCAAGGGATAACACAAGAGCGCAGACTCCTGTACAGCAAATAACAACGCTCAGGAAGCTGCGCCAAGCACCAAGGCGTTATTTGGGACACCTGTGCTGCGTCTCCTTAAAAAGCCAAGTCACGCATCCACTACAGTTTGACTGTAGAATGGGCTAAATTGTGTACGTCTTTCATTCAGCGTGTGCAAGTAGACAAATTAATAGAGCAACCTTTCACTTGTGCAGCATTAATACTGCACAAGGTGTGTCTCTTGTACTTTGTAACACCTGAGGGGGGGTTAAAGGTTTCCTTTGAAATTAGTTCAACTAGGCTTCGGCCTACACTCTGCTCCTCTCCTCCTCCTCCTGCTTCACCACGGGCTCTAACACCGCTAGTTTTTGCCCGCAAGTGCTAGCTGCACAGAGAAAAACACCCGCCATTGTGTTAGTGGGGTTCAGCAACGCCAGCTGTTCCCCCACTGTGTAGCCGGCAAAGTGTCCTGCAAACGCAACGCAGACACAAAGCTGCCTCCAGTGCAGGCTTTGGCCTACACTCTGCTCCCCCTGCTTACCCTTTGCTCCAGCACCGCTAGTTGGGGCTCTAGGAAGACAATCTTTAATAGGCAACGCATCTGGGTTCCAGCACCGCCAGCTGATTCTCGGCAGTGTTTTTGTCACGGGTACTCCCTCGTGCCCAGCCTGGTTCCAGCACCGTCAGCTGTTTCCGGGTTGTGTCAAGTTCACTGAGACGCCTATGCTTGCCCCGTCGTGTTGCGGTCGGGTTAGCCAACTCCAGGGTGCCTCCAGTTTAGGAGCTTCCTATGTGGGCTGCATGAATTGGTAGTCAAGGCTGGTTCTGTAGTGCCAGTAGGCCCAGCTCCCCCAGTAGGACTGTTGGGGTTCGGTAACTGCGGCTGCCTCGCGGCCTAGCTGTTCTCTCCTCTCCTGTGTGGCTTTGGGTCCACCACCTGGTTCCAGCACCGTCAGCTGGTTCCGGGCCGAGCCTTTGGCTTAGGTGCCTCCTCCTGGGTATCCGAGTTCCGCCAACGCCTGGCGGTCCTCAGTAGTGCTTTTAAGCGCGGGCAACTACAGCTTAGTAACCGGGTTCCAGCACCGTCAGCTGGTCCTCGGTCATGCCATTGGCTCTTGCACACTGGGGCAACGCATCCGGGTTCCAGCACCGCCAGCTGGTTCTCGGCAGTGTTTTTGTCACAGGTACTCCCTCGTGCCAAACCTGGTTTCAGCACCGTCAGCTGTTTCCGGGTTGTGTCAAACTCGCTGAGACGCCTATGCTTGCCCCGTCGTGTTGCGGTCGGGTTAGCCAACTCCAGGGTGCCTCCAGTTTAGGAGCTTCCTATGTGGGCTGCATGAATTGGTAGTCAAGGCTGGTTCTGTAGTGCCAGTAGGCCCAGCTCCCCCTGTAGGACTGTTGGGGTTCGGTAACTGCGGCTGCCTCGCGGCCTAGCTGTTCTCTCCTCTCCTGTGGGCCTTCGGGTCCACCACCTGGTTCCAGCACCGTCAGCTGGTTCTCGGCAGTGTCTTTTGCTCTTGTACCTTCTGCTCCCCATCCTGGTTCCAGTACCGTCAGCTGGTTCCGGGCAGAGCCTTTGGCTTAGGTGCCTCCTTCTGGGTATCCAAGTTCCACCAACGTCAGGTGGTCCTTGGTAGTGCTTTCAGGCACGGGTACCTCCTGCTTAGTAACCGGGTTCCAGTAACGTCAGCTGGTCCTCGGTAGTTCCATTGGCTCTTGGACCTTCGGCTACCCATCCGGGTTCCAGTACCGTCAGCTGGTTCTCGGCAGTGTCTTTTGCTCTTGTACCTTCTGCTCCCCATCCTGTTCCAGTACCGTCAGCTGGTTCCGGGCAGAGCCTTTGGCTTAGGTGCCTCCTTCTGGGTATCCGAGTTCCGCCAACGTCAGGCGGTCCTTGGTAGTGCTTTTTAGCACGGGTACCTCCTGCTTAGTAACCGGGTTCCAGTAACGTCAGCTGGTCCTCGGTAGTTCCATAGGCTCTTGAACCTTCGGGTAGCCATCCGAGTTCCAGTTCCATCAGCTGGTTCTTGGCATTTTCTCAGCCTTCTTGTACCTTCTGCTACATTTCCAAGTTGAAGACCCTAACGTCGATGACCAGAAAGACCACCCCGATGATGATGACGACGACGGCGGAGACGTCGACAGCGGAGACGACGACGGCGGAGACGACGACACTGGAGACGACGACCCTGGAGACGACGACATGGAAGACCGAGAAGCAGAAGAACAAGAGGCTGCAGAACAAAGAGCAGAAGAACATTAAGCATAACACTTAATATCAGAGCAAAAGATATTATCTAAATTATATGCAGAAGAAGACTAAGCAGTGTATGGGGGTGAGTCCGTTCCTCCTCGTGGTGCCCCTGGATAAAGCCTGATGCTGCAGGCCAAACTGAACGCGGACAAATGTAACTTTTGTGACTGGCAGAACGGAAGGTGTAATCTTCCAACTTTTATAGATAACAACTACGGGAATGCCTGTCACAAATGAGAATATGATGAAGAAGTAGAATAGGAAGAATAATAACAGTGGAATAAAAAGAATATGTAGAATAGGAAGAATAATAATAGTTGAATAAAATGAATATGAAGAATGTAATCAAAAAAAAGGTAAAGGATGAAGAAGAAGATGAATAAGGTGAAGAAGAAGTTGATGTCAAAGATGCTGATGATGATGAAGATGAAAGTGTGGGAAAAGTAAAAAAAAAAGAAGGGGAAGGGCGTGGAATAGTGAAACATCAATATCTGACAAAATAAAAAAAAAATTTACATAGTCAATATCTTTGTCACTCCGAACGTCTTTAAAAAAAAAAAAAAAACATGCTATTCTATTTGATTGGGCTAAACCTCTATGACTTTAATGTCTCCGCCACCTCCCCAAATACATCCTGCATTATTCTTAGTTGTTTTCCTTCAAGTAGAATGAACCTACAAGGAAAGAAAGGGTTTATTTTAATTCCGATATTTTGGTCCCATTGACTTGCATTGGGATCGGGTATCGGTATCGGCGATATCCGATATTTTTTGAATATCGGCCGATCCTATCCGATACCGATACTTTCCGATATCGGAAGGTATCGCTCAACACTAGTGGTAAAGCAAAAAATATTTTTTGCAATATAAAGCGTCTTTTAGTGTGTGATGGCTACCAATTATAAAAATCTGCTAAAAAACCTACTATAAAAGTAAATCAAACCCCCCTTCATCACCCCCTTAGTTAGGGAAAAATTAAATTAGGGCTAGGGTTAGGGCTAGGGTTAGGGTTAGGGTTGGGGCTAGGGTTAGGGCTATGGTTAGGGTTGGGGCTAAAGTTAGGGCTAAAGTTAGGGTTTGGATTGCATATACGGTTGGGAATAGGGTTGGGATTAGGGTTAGGGGTGTGTCAGAGTTAGGGGTTTGGTTAGGGTTACCGTTGAGATTAGGGTTAGGGGTGTGCTTGGATTAGGGTTTCAGTTATAATTGGGGGGTTTCCACTGTTTAGGCACATCAGGGGCTCTCCAAACGCGACATGGCGTCCGTTTGTAAAAATTAGAAATTGCTGGTCAAATTTTAACCCTTATAACTCCCTAACAAAAAAACATTTTGGTTCCAAAATTGTGCTGATGTAAAGTAGACATGTGGGAAATGTTATTTATTAAGTATTTTGTGTGACATATCTCTGTGATTTAATTGCATAAAAATTCAAAGTTGGAAAATTGCGAAATTTTCAAAATGTTCGCCAAATTTTAGCTTTTTTCACAAATAAACGCAGGTAATATCAAAGAAATTTTTACCACTATCATGAAGTACAATATGTCACAAGAAAACATTGTCAGAATCACTGGGATCCGTTGAAGCGTTCCAGAGTTATAACTTCATAAAGGGACAGTGGTCAGAATTGTAAAAATTGGCTCGGTCATTAACGTGCAAACCACCCTTGGGGGTAAAGGGGTTAAAGTCTTTGATTCCATCCACACAGGACAAAATCTGTAAGAAGGATTTATGACTCACTACAGAATCTGAATAATCTGCTTTGAAGAAGATGAGGGCACCAGCCCTCTGATCTTACTTGGATATTGGAGCTATAAAACTTTCTCACTACTAATCTAATGCAATTAAGGATTCAATCTCTGTGCTCATTTTGTTTGTTTATTCAAAGGTTCATTTATTATACCATGCCACTTTTTCTTTTCTCTTTTTTTTTGCTGTTTGTTTGTGCATACCTTTGTTATACCATGCCTGAGGAAGGGACCTAAGAAGTCCCGAAAGCTTGTTTCTAACATCATTTATTTTATTTTTGTTGGTCATTAAAAGGTATCATAAATACAAGATGATCTTGCTTTTCACACCGAGAGAATTTTATCTATGATGTATATACACCACTATGCCTGGTTTTTCCTTTCTTCCTTATTGGCAGTGCGCCTAGTCCAGCCCTCTCAATCTGGATCTCAATTCTCAATTGCAGTAACTCTCTGGGTAAGGCTGGAGTCACACATAACGTATAAAAAGTCGGTCCGTTTTTCACAGCCGAGAATCTTACAAATGTTCCCGAACAGTGATCCGTATGTCATCCATGTGCAATGTGAGGATGCAATTTTTTCTCATCAAAGTATCTGTCTGACATCCATATGTCATCCGTATGGCATCAGTATGGCGAGATTTGCTCGCCGTCTTGCAAAATGGACATATAATGGATCCGGTTATGATTAGGTAATTCAGTACCACAATGGACATAGAAGTCAGAGCACATACAGTGACCTGACAATAACCCAAAAACATAGAACGAGCTCTGAGACGTGGGAACTCTGCTGACCGCAATCCCTAATCCTCTCCAACCACACTAGAGGCAGCCGTGGATTGCGCCTAACGCTGCCTATGCAACTCGGCACAGCCTGAGAAACTAGCTAGCCTGAAGATAGAAAATAAGCCTACCTTGCCTCAGAGAAATACCCCAAAGGAAAAGGCAGCCCCCCACATATAATGACTGTGAGTTAAGATGAAAAGACAAACGTAGAGATGAAATAGATTTAGCAAAGTGAGGCCCGACTTTCTGAACAGAGCGAGGATAGGAAAGGTAACTTTGCGGTCAACACAAAACCCTACAAACAACCATGCAAAGGGGGCAAAAAGACCCTCCGTACCGACTAACGGCACGGAGGTACACCCTCTGCGTCCCAGAGCTTCCAGCAAGCAAGAAAAACCAAATAAACAAGCTGGACAGAAAAAACAGCAAACAAAAATAACACAAGAGCAACTTAGCTATGCAGAGCAGCAGGCCACAGGAACGATCCAGGAGGAGGCAAGTCCAATACTAGAACATTGACTGGAGGCCAGGATCAAAGCACTAGGTGGAGTTAAATAGAGCAGCACCTAACGACTTCACCACATCACCTGAGGAAGGAAACTCAGAAGCCGCAGTACCACTTTCCTCCACCAACGGAAGCTCATAGAGAGAATCAGCCGAAGTACAACTTGTGACCACAGGAGGGAGCTCTGCCACAGAATTCACAACAGTACCCCTTCCTTGAGGAGGGGTCACCGAACCCTCACCAGAGCCCCCAGGACGACCAGGATGAGCCACATGAAAGGCACGAACAAGATCGGGAGCATGGACATCAGAGGCAAAGACCCAGGAATTATCTTCCTGAGCATAACCCTTCCACTTAACCAGATACTGGAGTTTCCGTCTTGAAACACGAGAATCCAAAATCTTCTCCACAATATACTCCAACTCCCCCTCCACCAAAACCGGGGCAGGAGGATCAACAGGTGGAACCATAGGTGCCACGTATCTCCGCAACAATGACCTATGGAATACGTTATGGATGGAAAAAGAATCTGGAAGGGTCAAACGAAAAGACACAGGATTAAGAACCTCAGAAATCCTATATGAACCAATGAAACGAGGTTTAAACTTAGGAGAGGAAATCTTCATAGGAATATGACGAGAAGACAACCAAACCAAATCCCCAACACGAAGTCGGGGACCCACACAGCGTCTGCGATTAGCAAAACGTTGAGCCTTGTCCTGGGACAAGGTCAAATTGTCCACTACATGAGTCCAAATCTGCTGCAACCTGTCCACCACAGTATCCACACCAGGACAGTCCGAAGACTCAACCTGCCCTGAAGAGAAACGAGGATGGAACCCAGAGTTGCAGAAAAACTGCGAAACCAAGGTAGCCGAGCTGGCCTGATTATTAAGGGCGAACTCAGCCAAAGGCAAAAAGGACACCTAGTCATCCTGATCAGCAGAAACAAAGCATCTCATATATGTTTCCAAGGTCTGTTTGGTTCGTTCGGTCTGGCCATTAGTCTAAGGATGGAAAGCCGAGGAAAAAGACAAGTCAATGCCCATCCTACCACAAAAGGCTCGCCAAAACCTCGAAACAAACTGGGAACCTCTGTCAGAAACGATATTCTCTGGAATGCCATGTAAACGAACCACATGCTGGAAGAACAATGGCACCAAATCAGAGGAGGAAGGTAATTTAGACAAGGGTACCAAGTGGACCATCTTAGAGAAGCGATCACAAACTACCCAAATGACTGACATTTTTTGAGAGACGGGAAGATCTGAAATAAAATCCATAGAGATATGTGTCCAAGGCCTCTTCGGGACCGGCAAGGCAAAAGCAACCCACTGGCACGAGAACAGCAGGGCTTAGCCCGAGCACAAATCCAACAGGACTGCACAAAAGAACGCACATACCGTGACAGAGATGGCCACTAAAAGGATCTAGCCACTAACTCTCTGGTACCAAAGATTCCAGGATGACCAGCCAACACCGAACAATGAACCTCAGAGATAACTTTATTCGTCCACCTATCAGGGACAAACAGTTTCTCCGCTGGGCAACGATCAGGTTTATTAGCCTGAAATTTTTGCAGCACCCGCCGCAATTCAGGGGAGATGGCAGACACAATTACTCCCTCTTTGAGAATACCCGCCGGCTCAGACAAACCCGGAGAGTCGGGCACAAAACTCCTAGACAGGGCATCCGCCTTCACATTTTTAGAGCCCGGAAGGTACGAAATCACAAAGTCAAAATGGGCGAAAAACAGCGACCAACGAGCCTGTCTAGGATTCAACCGCTTGGCAGACTCGAGATAAGTCAAGTTCTTATGATCAGTCAAGACCACCACGCGATGCTTAGCTCCCTCAAGCCAATGACGCCACTCCTCGAATGCCCACTTCATGGCCAGAAACTCTCGATTGCCAACATCATAATTTCGCTCAGCAGGCGAAAACTTCCTGGAAAAGAAGGCGCATGGTTTCATCACCGAGCAATCAGAACTTCTCTGCGACAAAACAGCCCAATCTCAGAAGCATCAACCTCGACCTGGAACGGAAGCGAAACATCTGGCTGACACAACACAGGGGCAGAAGAAAAATGACGCTTCAACTCTTGAAAAGCTTCCACAGCAGCAGAAGACCAATTGACCACATCAGCACCCTTCTTGGTCAAATCGGTCAATGGTTTAGCAATACTAGAAAAATTGCAGATGAAGCGACGATAAAAATTAGCGGCAAGGGGTACTGAAATTTAACCGTGATCTTATTTAGAAGGTGGTAATCTATACAAGGTCTCAGCGAACCATCCTTCTTGGCCACAAAAAAGAACCCCGCTCCCAATGGCGACGACGACGGGCGAATATGCCCCTTCTCCAAGGACTTCTTCACGTAACTCCGCAAAGCGGCGTGCTCAGGCACAGACAAATTAAACAGTCGACCTTTTGGGAATTTACTACCAGGAATCAAATCGATAGCACAATCACAATCCCTATGCGGAGGTAGGGTATCGGACTTGGGCTCATCAAATACATCCCGGTAATCAGACAAGAATTCTGGGACCTCAGAAGGGGTGGATGACGAAATAGACAGAAATGGGACATCACCATGTACCCCCTGACAACCCCAGCTGGACACAGACATGGATTTCCAATCTAATACTGGATTATGGACTTGTAGCCATGGCAACCCCAACACGACCACATCATGCAGATTATGCAACACCAGAAAGCGAATAACCTGCTGATGTGCAGGAGCCATGCACATGGTCAGCTGGGTCCAATACTGAGGCTTATTCTTGGCCAAAGGCGTAGCATCAATTCCTCTCAATGGAATAGGACACTGCAAGGGTTCCAAGAAAATCCCACAACGCCTAGCATACTCCAAGTCCATCAAATTCAGGGCAGCGCCTGAATCCACAAATGCCATGACAGAATAAGATGACAAAGAGCAGATCAAGGTAACGGACAAAAGAAATTTTGACTGTACCGTACCAATGGTGGCAGACCTAGCGAACCGCTTAGTGCGCTTAGGACAATCAGAGATAGCATGAGTGGAATCACCACAGTAGAAACACAGCCCATTCTGACATCTGTGTTCTTTCCGTTCAACTCTGGTCAAAGTCCTATCGCACTGCATAGACTCAGGTTTATGCTCAGATAATATCGCCAAATGGTGCACAGATTTACGCTCACGCAAGCGTCGGCCGATCTGAATGGCCAAAGACATAGACTCATTCAGACCAGCAGGCATAGGAAATCCCACCATGACATCCTTAAGGGCTTCAGAGAGACCCTTTCTGAAAATAGCTGCAAGCGCACCTTCATTCCATTGAGTGAGCACGGACCACTTTCTAAATTTCTGACAATATACCTCTATCTCATCCTGACCCTGACACAGAGTCAGTAAATTTTTTTCTGCCTGATCCACTGAATTAGGTTCATCGTACAGCAATCCGAGCGCCAGGAAAAACGCATCAATATTACTTAATGCAGGATCTCCTGGCGCAAGAGAAAATGCCCAGTCCTGAGGGTCGCCACGTAAAAAAGAAATAATGATCCTGACTTGTTGAACTGGGTCACCAGAGGAGCAAGGTTTCAAAGCCAGAAATAGTTTACAATTATTTTTGAAACTCAGAAATTTAGTTCTATCTCCAAAAAACAAATCAGGAATAGGAATTCTTGGTTCTAACATAGAATTCTGAACCACAAAGTCTTGAATATTTTGTACTCTTGCCGTGAGCTGATCCACACATGAAGACAGACCTTTAATGTCCATCGCTACACCTGTGTCCTGAACCACCCAAATGTCTAGGGGAAAAAAAAGGCAAAACACAGTGCAGAGAAAAAAAAAAGGTCTCAGAACTTCTTTTTTCCCTCTATTGAGAATCATTAGTACTTTGGGCCTCCAGTACTGTTATGATTAGGTAATTCAGTACCACAATGGATATAGAAGTCAGAGCACATACAGTGACCTGACAATAACCCAAAAACATAGAACGAGCTCTGAGACGTGGGAACTCTGCTGACCGCAATCCCTAATCCTCTCCAACCACACTAGAGGCAGCCGTGGATTGCGCCTAATGCTCCCTATGCAACTCGGCACAGCCTGAGAAACTAGCTAGCCTGAAGATAGAAAATAAGCCTACCTTGCCTCAGAGAAATACCCCAAAGGAAAAGGCAGCCCCCCACATATAATGACTGTGAGTTAAGATGAAAAGACAAACGTAGAGATGAAATAGATTTAGCAAAGTGAGGCCCGACTTTCTGAACAGAGCGAGGATAGGAAAGGTAACTTTGCGGTCAACACAAAACCCTACAAACAACCACGCAAAGGGGGCAAAAAGACCCTCCGTACCGACTAACGGCACGGAGGTACACCCTCTGCGTCCCAGAGCTTCCAGCAAGCAAGAAAAACCAAATAAACAAGCTGGACAGAAAAAACAGCAAACAAAAATAACACAAGAGCAACTTAGCTATGCAGAGCAGCAGGCCACAGGAACGATCCAGGAGGAAGCAAGTCCAATACTAGAACATTGACAGGAGGCCAGGATCAAAGCACTAGGTGGAGTTAAATAGAGCAGCACCTAACGACTTCACCACATCACCTGAGGAAGGAAACTCAGAAGCCGCAGTACCACTTTCCTCCACCAATGGAAGCTCATAGAGAGAATCAGCCGAAGTACCACTTCTGACCACAGGAGGGAGCTCTGCCACAGAATTCACAACAGGATCCATGGCCTCAAATATTTGTGAAAACATATTTACAGTCTATATATATATATATATATATATATATATATATATATATATATATATGTCAGTGAGGCACACATATATATATCATTCTTTATATTTCATACAGAGCTAGATAGCAGAATAGAACATGGAGCTCTGGACACACACGCCTACATCCCCCCTCTCAGCTGTGAGCCCTTAGGTGCACATAAATTCAAAGCCATGAGTCTGACCAGACGTGTCTGACCATCTTTAAAATTCCATCTTTTAAATTACAAATTTTTAATTACTATGAATTAGACGAGAATTGGACTGGAATTGACTGGAAAGTAAAGGAATAGAAAACTACTATAATGTTTCGGTTTCTTGTAAATTTCACGGGAGTACTGGGTAGACTAAGGCTGGTTACCCGAGCCCCTGTGATATCCCTCAGGCTAGGAAAACCCTGTCTGACCCTCTCCCAGAAGTTACACTAAAGGTGTGCATGTCTGGGCCGCCAGGCCTGATCCTGTCTCCTGTTTCAGCCCTAAGCTGAAACCACCTCCCACCACCCAGTGAAGAGACCACACACCAATCCCCACAGAAAGCACAGACAGGGAAAACTGAAAAACGCACCACGCCAGAGTCACACAGGAATACACGAAAATGTGCACAGGGCAAAACAAATACAAATATAGGAAGGAGAAATATGACAAAGGATAATACACCACCAGATACGATATTCCTTCTCCTAGACCACCACTCCAGACCGAGATCACCAGGCACAAGACACAAGCTATAATCGGCGACGCCCAAAGTTCAGCAGAACTATTTAAAGGCAGAGGGCGTGACCCAGCCTCCAATCTGAGTACCAGCTAGATTAACCCCGGACAACCTAGATAAAATCTAGCCGGCACCACTGAGCGCATAGCGGACGAATGCGGAATTACCGCTGTCTTTCGGACGCCCTAGTGTGAATAGCGTACAACATGACAGTAACATTCACCCCCATACTACTTTATTTCTTCCTATCTCCTGTAATCCCTCCACCCAGTAAGGAACTAGTCATTTCTTCCTCAATCCTCCCCAGCCACCTCACCTCCTCCACAGAACTATTACCCCACATACAATCCTTTCTCTCCAGGCACATACGGCCACATCATGACCTATCCAGCTCACACCTTCTAACGCTCTGTGTTATGACCTGGTGGTCAGGACAATAATGGACCTGGTGGTTAAGAGCACACAGAATGACCTGATAGTTACTGATAATAAAGGACGAGCTCTGGGACGTGGGAACTCAGCTGACCGCAATCCCTAATCCTATCAAACACACTAAAAATAGCCGTGGATTGCGCCTAACGCTCCCTATGCAACTCGGCACAGCCTAAGGAACTAGCTAGCCCTGAAGAAAGAAAAATAAAGCCTACCTTGCCTCAGAGAAATTCCCCAAAGGAAAAGGCAGCCCCCCACATATAATGACTGTGAGTAAAGATGAAAATACAAACACAGAGATGAAATAGATTTAGCAAAGTGAGGCCCGACTTACTGAACAGACCGAGGATAGGAAAGGTTACTTTGCGGTCAGCACAAAAACCTACAAAAAGACCACGCAGAGGGCGCAAAAAGACCCTCCGCACCGACTCACGGTGCGGAGGCGCTCCCTCTGCGTCCCAGAGCTTCCAGCAAGCAAGACAACAATAAAAAATAGCAAGCTGGACAGAAAAATAGCAAACCAAAGAAATACAAGCTGGAACTTAGCTTCTGCTGGGAAGACAGGTCACAAGAACGATCCAGGAGTGAACTAGACCAATACTGGAACATTGACAGGTGGCATGGAGCAAAGATCTAAGTGGAGTTAAATAGAGCAGCCTGCTAACGAATTAACCTCGTCACCTGTGGAAGGAAACTCAGAAACACCCACCAGAGGAAGTCCATGGACAGAACCAGCCAAAGTACCATTCATGACCACAGGAGGGAGCCCGACAACAGAATTCTCAACAGTACCCCCCCTTGAGGAGGGGTCACCGAACCCTCACCAGAGCCCCCAGGCCGACCAGGATGAGCCAAATGAAAGGCACGAACCAGATCGGCAGCATGAAAATCAGAGGCAAAAACCCAGGAATTATCTTCCTGACCATAACCCTTCCACTTGACCAGGTACTGGAGTTTCCGTCTCGAAACACGAGAATCCAAAATCTTCTCCACCACATACTCCAACTCTCCCTCAACCAACACCGGGGCAGGAGGATCAACGGATGGAACCACAGGCGCCACGTATCTCCGCAATAACGACCTATGGAACACATTATGGATGGCAAAAGAAGCAGGAAGGGCCAAACGAAATGACACAGGATTGGTAACCTCAGAAATCTTATACGGACCAATGAAACGAGGCTTAAACTTAGGAGAGGAAACCTTCATAGGGACATAACGAGACGACAACCAAACCAAATCCCTAACACGAAGTCGGGGACCCACACAGCGCCGGCGGTTAGCGAAATGTTGAGCCTTCTCCTGGGACAATGTCAAATTGTCCACCACATGAGTCCAAATCTGCTGCAACCTATCCACCACAGTATCTACACCAGGACAGTCCGAAGACTCAACCTGCCCTGAAGAGAAACGAGGATGGAAACCAGAATTGCAGAAAAACGGCGAAACCAAAGTAGCCGAGCTGGCCCGATTATTAAGGGCGAACTCAGCCAACGGCAAAAAGGACACCCAATCATCCTGATCAGCAGAAACAAAGCATCTCAGATATGTTTCCAAAGTTTGATTAGTTCGTTCAGTTTGGCCATTTGTCTGAGGATGGAAAGCCGAGGAAAAGGACAAATCAATGCCCATCCTTGCACAAAAGGATCACCAAAACCTCGAAACAAACTGGGAATCTCTGTCAGAAACGATGTTCTCCGGGATACCATGTAAACGAACCACATGCTGGAAAAATAATGGCACCAAATCAGAGGAGGAAGGCAATTTAGACAAAGGTACCAAATGGACCATCTTAGAAAAGCGATCACAAACCACCCAAATGACCGACATCTTTTGAGAGACGGGGAGATCCGAAATAAAATCCATAGAAATATGCGTCCAGGGCCTCTTTGGGACCGGCAAGGGCAAAAGCAACCCACTGGCACGAGAACAGCAGGGCTTAGCCCGAGCACAAGTCCCACAGGACTGCACAAAAGAACGCACATCCCGTGACAAATACGGCCACCAAAAGGATCTAGCCACCAAATCTCTGGTACCAAAGATTCCAGGATGCCCAGCCAACACTGAACAATGAATCTCAGAGATAACTCTACTAGTCCATCTATCAGGGACAAACAGTTTCTCCGCTGGGCAACGGTCAGGTCTATCAGCCTGAAATTTTTGCAGCACCCGCCGCAAATCAGGGGAGATGGCAGACAAAATTACCCCCTCTTTGAGAATACCCGCCGGCTCAGGAACACCCGGAGAGTCAGGCACAAAACTCCTTGACAGGGCATCAGCCTTCACATTCCTAGAGCCCGGAAGGTACGAAACCACAAAATCAAAACGGGAGAAAAATAACGACCATCGAGCCTGTCTCGGATTCAACCGTTTGGCAGACTCAAGATAAGTCAAATTCTTGTGATCTGTCAAGACCACCATGCGATGCTTGGCTCCTTCAAGCCAATGACGCCACTCCTCGAATGCCCACTTCATGGCCAACAACTCACAATTACCAACATCATAATTACGCTCAGCAGGCAAAAACTTTCTAGAAAAGAAAGCACATGGCTTCATCACCGAGACATCAGAACTTCTTTGCGACAAAACAGCCCCTGCTCCAATCTCAGAAGCATCAACCTCAACCTGAAATGGGAGTGAAACATCTGGCTGGCACAACACAGGGGCAGAAGAAAAACGACGCTTCAACTCCTGAAAAGCCTCTACAGCTGCAGAAGACCAATTGACCACATCAGCACCCTTCTTGGTCAAATCAGTCAACGGTTTAGCAACAGTAGAAAAATTAGCGATGAAGCGCCGATAAAAATTAGCAAAGCCCAGGAACTTTTGCAGGCTCTTCACAGATGTCGGCTGTGAATGGCCTGGACTTTAACAGGGTCCATCTCGATAGTAGAAGGGGAAATAATGAACCCCAAAAATGAAACCTTCTGAACTCCAAAGAGACACTTTGACCCCTTCACAAACAAGGAATTCGCACGAAGGACCTGGAACACCATTCTGACCTGCTTCACATGAGACTCCCAATCATCCGAAAAGACCAAAATATCATCCAAATACACAATCAGGACTTTATCCAGGTACTCTCGGAAGATGCCATGCATAAAGGACTGAAATACTGATGGAGCATTGGAAAGCCCGAATGGCATAACCAGGTACTCAAAATGGCCCTCGGGCGTATTAAATGCTGTTTTCCATTCATCGCCTTGTTTAATACGCACAAGATTATACGCCCCTCGAAGATCTATCTTGGTGAACCAACTAGCCCCTTTAATACAAGCAAACAAATCAGACAGCAACGGCAAAGGATACTGAAATGTGACTGTAATTTTATTAAGAAGGCGGTAACCAATACAAGGTCTCAAAAAACCATCCTTCTTGGCCACAAAAAAGAACCCTGCTCCTAACGGTTATGACGACGGGCGAATATGGCCCTTCTCCAAGGATTCCTTTATATAACTCCGCATAGCGGCGTGTTCTGGCACAGATAAATTGAACAATCGGCCCTTAGGAAACTTACTACCAGGAATCAAATTAATTGCACAATCACAATCCCTATGAGGAGGTAGGGCACTGGCTTTGGGCTCATCAAATACATCCCGATAATCCGACAAAAACTCTGGAATTTCAGAAGGAGTGGAAGACGAAATAGACAAAAATGGAACATCACCATGTACCCCCTGACAACCCCAGCTGGACACAGACATAGATTTCCAGTCCAATACTGGATTATGAACCTGTAGCCATGGCAACCCCAAAACGACCACATCATGCAGATTATGCAACACCAGAAAGCGGATATCCTCCTGATGTGCAGGAGCCATGCACATAGTCAATTGGGTGCAGTACTGAGGCTTATTCTTGGCCAAAGGCGTAGCATCAATTCCTCTCAATGGAATAGGATACTGCAAGGGCTCCAAGAAAAAACCACAGCGCCTAGCATACTCCAAGTCCATCAAATTCAGGGCAGCGCCTGAATCCACAAATGCCATAACAGAATAGGATGACAAAGAGCAAATCAGAGTAACGGACAAAAGAAATTTAGACTGTACCGTACCAATGGTGGCAGACCTAGCGAACCGCTAAGGCTACGTTCAGACTAGCGTTGTGCGCCGCTGCGTCGGCGACGCAACGCACGACGCACGCAAAAACACGGCAAAACGCATGCAAAAATGCTGCATTTTGCGACGCGTGCGTCGTTTTTTGCCGAAAATCGGACGCAAGAAAAATGCAACTTGTTGCGTTTTCTTGGTCCGACGCTTGCGGCAAAAAAGACGCATGCGTCGCCAAACGCAACAAACAAAAACGCATGTGTCCCCCATGTTAATCATAGGGGCGCATGACGCGTGCGTCGCCGCTGGGTCGCCCGACGCTAACCCGACGCACACTAGCACAACGCTAGTCTGAACGTAGCCTTAGTGCGCTTAGGACAATCGGAGATAGCATGTTATGAAAGGCAATTCAGTACCACAATGGACATAGCGGTCAAAGCACATACAGTGATCTGACAATAACCCAAAATCATAGAACGAGCTCTGAGACGTGGGAACTATGCAGACCGCAATCCCTAATCCTCTCCAAACAACACTAGAGGCAGCCGTGGATTGCGCCTAACTCTGCCTATGCAACTCGGCACAGCCTGAGAAACTAACTAGCCTGAAGATAGAAAATAAGCCTACCTTGCCTCAGAGAAATACCCCAAAGGAAAAGGCAGCCCCCCACATATAATGACTGTGAGTTAAGATGAAAAGACAAACGTAGAGATTAAATAGATTCAGCAAAGTGAGGCCCGACTTTCTTAACAGAGCGAGGATAGAAAAGGTAACTTTGCGGTCTACACAAAACCCTAAAGAAAACCACGCAAAGGGGGCAAAAAGACACTCCGTACCGAACTAACGGCACGGAGGTACACCCTTTGCGTCCCAGAGCTTCCAGCAACAAATTAGACAAGCTGGACAGAAAAAATAGCAAACAAATAGCAAAGAAGAACTTAGCTATGCAGAGCAGCAGGCCATAGGAATGATCCAGGGAAAAGCAAGTCCAACAGTGGAACATTGACAGGAAGCCAGGATCAAAGCACTAGGTGGAGTTAAGTAGAGAAGCACCTAACGACCTCACCAGATCACCTGAGGGAGGAAACTCAGAAGCCGCAGTACCACTTCCCTCCACCAACAGAAGCTCACAGAGAGAATCAGCCGAAGTACCACTTGTGACCACAGGAGGGAGCTCTGCCACAGAATTCACAACAATAGCATGAGTGGAATCACCACAGTAAAAACATAGCCCATTCCGACGTCTGTGATCTTGCCGTTCAGCTCTGGTCAAAGTCCTATCACATTGCATAGGCTCAGGCCCATGCTCAGATAGTACCGCCAAATGGTGCACAGCTTTACGCTCACGCAAGCGTCGATCGATCTGAATGGCCAAGGACATAGACTCATTCAGACCAGCAGGCATGGGAAATCCCACCATGACATCCTTAAGGGCTTCAGAGAGACCCTTTCTGAAGATTGCTGCCAGGGCACATTCATTCCACTGAGTGAGCACAGACCACTTTCTAATCTTCTGACAATATATCTCCGCTTCATCCTGACCCTGACACAGAGCCAGCAAGATTTTCTCTGCCTGATCCACTGAATTAGGTTCGTCATAAAGCAATCCAAGCGCCAGAAAAAACGCATCAACATCACGCAATGCCGGCTCTCCTGGCGCAAGGGAAAATGCCCAGTCTTAAGGGTCACCACGTAACAAGGAAATAATGATCTTTACTTGTTGAACAGGGTCACCTGAGGAGCGAGGTTTCAAGGCAAGAAACAATTTACAATTATTTTTGAAATTCAAGAACTTAGATCTATCACCAAAAAACAAATCAGGAATTGGAATCCTAGGCTCTGACATCGGATTCTGAACCACTAAATCTTGAATGTTTTGTACCCTTGTAGTGAGATTATCCATCCAAGAGGACAGACCTTGAATGTCCATGTTTACACCTGTGTCCTGAACCACCCAGAGGTAAAGGGGAAAAGAGAGACAAAACACAGTGCAAAGAAAAAAAAATGGTCTCAGAACTTCTCTTATCCCTCTATTGAGATGCATTAGTACTTTGGGCCACCTGTACTGTTATGACCTGGTGGTCAGGACAATAATGGACCTGGTGGTTAAGAGCACACGGAATGACCTGATAGTTACTGATAATAAAGGACGAGCTCTGGGACGTGGGAACTCTGCTGACCGCAATCCCTAATCCTATCAAACACACTAGAAATAGCCGTGGATTGCGCCTAACGCTCCCTATGCAACTCGGCACAGCCTAAGGAACTAGCTAGCCCTGAAGAAAGAAAAATAAAGCCTACCTTGCCTCAGAGAAATTCCCCAAAGGAAAAGGCAGCCCCCCACATATAATGACTGTGAGTAAAGATGAAAATACAAACACAGAGATGAAATAGATTTAGCAAAGTGAGGCCCGACTTACTGAACAGACCGAGGATAGGAAAGGTTACTTTGCAGTCAGCACAAAAACCTACAAAAAGACCATGCAGAGGGCGCAAAAAGACCCTCCGCACCGACTCACGGTGCGGAGGCGCTCCCTCTGCGTCCCAGAGCTTCCAGCAAGCAAGACAACAATAAAAAATAGCAAGCTGGACAGAAAAATAGCAAACCAAAGAAATACAAGCTGGAACTTAGCTTCTGCTGGGAAGACAGGTCACAAGAACGATCCAGGAGTGAACTAGACCAATACTTGAACATTGACAGGTGGCATGGAGCAAAGATCTAAGTGGAGTTAAATAGAGCAGCCTGCTAACGAATTAACCTCGTCACCTGTGGAAGGAAACTCAGAAACACCCACCAGAGGAAGTCCATGGACAGAACCAGCCAAAGTACCATTCATGACCACAGGAGGGAGCCCGACAACAGAATTCACAACAGCTCTGTCTGCTGCTCCTCATTGCTGGCGACATATCTCCAAATACTGGCCCTCCTCATCACATCCCCACACTCATTTCTGATCCCCTGCCACGATCCTCTAGACGTCTTCGCAACCACAGTAACCTCATACCCATTCATCCAGCCCCCAATCCCCCAATTTCCCTACCTGGAGCACTATGGAACACACGCTCTGTCTGCAATAAACTGTCATTTATCCACGACCTCTTTATCAATAACAAACTCTCCTTCCTCGGCATCACTGAAACCTTGCTTACCCCCTCTGACTCAGCCTCTCCAGCCGCTCTTTCCTATGGTGGATTCCACCTCTCTCACACCCCTCGCCCCAGCAACAAACGTGGCGGGGTTGGCTTGCTCCTGTCCGATACCTGCTCCTTTACCCAAATTTCACTACCTCCCTCTGCTACTCTTCCCTCGTTCGAGGTGTTCTCCGTCCGCATCTACTCCCCCTCCAATCTACAGCTGTCTGTCTACCGCCCCCCAGAACTAGCCATCTCCACCTTTCTTGACCACTTCACCACCTGGCTACTTCATTTCCTCTCAGCCGACATCCCCACTATCATCATGGGTGACTTCACTAAACTTTTATCGCTCACTGTCTCCTTTGGTCTCACTCAATGGTCATCTGCAGCCACCCATAAAGATGGCCACACATTGGACTTCATCTTCACCCGCCTCTGTTCCCTTACTAATCTCACTAACTCACCCCTCCCCCTGTCTGACCACAACCCACTGACATTTTCTTCTCTCTCCCCTCCTAGTGTGCAACATCCACTCCACAAACTCACTCACCCTCGCAGAAATCTCAAACACCTCAATTTAAAATCACTCTCTGAGTCCCTTCTCCCTCTTACAGACATAGCTTCCTTCCATGACACAGATGCTGCTGCCTCTTTTTATAACACCACAATAACAGCAACACTCGATTCGGCCACCCCACTCATGCATAGCAAACCTCGTAGAATCAACAGGCAGCCCTGGCTAACCAGCCTGGCCAAAGAACTGAGACGGACTTCCAAGATCACTGAACGGCGATGGAAGAGATCTCGTTCTGCTGAACAGTTCACTGCATACAAGCAGTCCCTCGCCAGCTTCAAGTCCACGCTCACTGCCGCAAAACAAACTTACTTCTCATCTCTCATATCCTCCCTAACTCAAAACCCTAAACAGCTCTTCAACACTTTCAATTCTCTACTCCGTCCCCCAGCATCTCCTCCCTCCCCTCTCATTTCAGCTGAAGAATTTGCCTCTTTCTTTAAGCAGAAGATAGATATCATCAGACAAAGCTTTGACCCGCAGCCCCCAATGCCCCTCCTCTTAACTTCTCATCCCTGTTCCAAAGCCAGCTTCTCCACCATGACAGAAGACATCTCTCCATCCTTCTATCAAGATCACATCTCACCACTTGCACTCTTGACCCGCCCCCGTCCCACCTCATCCCTAACCTCGCAAAAGTCTTCATCCCAACCCTAACACAACTCTTCAACCTCTCACTTACAAACGGTGTCTTCCCCTCATCCTTCAAACACGAATCAATCACACCTATCCTCAAAAAACCCTCCCTTGACCCATCCTCTGTGTCCAGCTATCGCCCGATATCACTTCTTCCTTATGCCTCAAAACTACTGGAACAGCATGTCCATCTTGAACTGTCCTCCCACCTCTCCTCCTGCTCCCTCTTTGACCGGTTACAATCTGGCTTCCGAACACATCACTCAACTGAAACTGCCCTAACTAAAGTGACCAATGACCTACTAACCACCAAGAGCAAGCAACACTACTTTGTCCTCATCCTCCTGGACCTGTCTTCTGCCTTCGGCACTGTGGACCACTCCCTCCTGTTACAGATCCTCTCATCTCTTGGCATCACAGACTTGGCCCTATCCTGGATCTCATCATATCTAACAGACCAGACATTCAGTGTCTCCCTCTCCCATACCACCTCCTCATCTCGCCCCATGTCTGACGGTGTTCCCCAATGCTCAGTTCTAGGACCCCTACTCTTCTCCATCTACACCTTCGGCCTGGGACAGCTCATAGAATCCCACGGTTTACAATATCATCTCTACGCTGATGACACGCAGATCTACCTATCTGGACTCAACCTCACTTCCTTACTGACCAAAATCCCACAATGTCTGTCTGCTATTTCATCCTTCTTTTCTGCTTGTTTTCTAAAACTGAACATGGACTAAACAGAATTCATCATCTTTCCCCCACCTCACTCTACCCCTCCACCTGACCTATCCATCAATGTCAATGGCTGCTTACTTTCCCCGGTCCCGCACACTCGGTGCCTCGGGGTGATCCTTAACTCTACCCTCTCTTTCAAGCCACATATCCAAGCCCTTGCCTCCTCTTGCCGATTCCAACTCAAAAACATTTCCCAGATCCATACATTCCTTGACCATGAAACCACAAAAACACTAGTACATGCCCTTATCATCTCCCGCCTCGACTACTGCAACCTCCTACTCTCTGGCCTCACCTCTAGCACTCTGGCACCACTCCAATCCATCCTAAACTCTGCTGCCCGACTAATCCACCTGTCTCCCCGTTACTCCCCAGCCTCCCCTCTCTGTTAGTCCCTTCACTGGCTTCCTATTGCCCAGAGGCTATTGTTCAAAACACTAACAATGACATACAAAGCCATTCACAATCTGACTCCTCCATATAACTGTGACATGGTCTCCCGTTACCTACCTACATGCAACCTTCGATTATCTCATGATCTCCTTCTCTACTCCTTTCTCATCTCTTCCTCTCACAACCGCATCCAAGTCTTCTCCCATGCTTCTCCTATACTCTGGAACTTTCTACCCCAACACATCAGGCTCTCACCTACCACGGAAACCTTCAAAAGGAACCTGAAGACCCACCTCTTCCGACAAGCCTACAACCTGCCGTGATCCCCAGTCTACTGAACCGCCACATGACCAGCTCTACCCTCACCTAGTGTATCCTCACCCATCCCCTGTAGACTGAGCCCTCGCGGGCAGGGTCCTCTCTCCTCCTGTACTTGTGTGTGCCTTGTTTTACTCATGTTTATTGTACTTGTCTATATTTGCCCCATTCAGATGTAAAGCGCCATGGAATAAATGGGGCTATAAAAATGAATAATAATAATAATAATAATAATAATAAAATAATAATAATAGTAGCCAATAATTCAATTGTCGGGGTCTGTAAAATCATTACCGAACCCGACAGGATAGGAGACATGGTTTACATACAGTAAACCATTGCATATCCATTAGATTTTTATATGTCCCTCACTAATAATGTTAGTAGTGTGTGTGTGTAAAATTTTGGAGCTTTAGGTGTTAAAGGGAACCTGTCACCCCCAAAATCAATGATGAGGTAAGCTCACTGTCATCAGGGGCTTATCTACAGCATTCTGAAATGCTGTAGATAAGCCCCTGATGTTACCTGTTGTGAATTCCGCTCTTGGGCTCCCTCCGGTGGTTGTAAGTGGCACTTTTGTGAGTTCTGCTCTTGGGCTCCCTCTTGTGGTTTCTAGTGGTATGGCTGCTCCTCGGAGTTATCAGTCATCAGCTGCCTCCACTTATCATCTCTTCTGCTCGGCTATTTAAGTCTGGCTCTATCTTCAGCCAGTGCCACTTGTATATGGTTCCTGGTTGGATTCACATCTCTTTGGAGTTCCCTGTTATCCTGACCAGTTCAGCTAAGCTAAGTTTTTGCTTGCCCTTTTCTGTCCATAGATTGTGGACTTATCCATTCTGTGCTTTCTATGTTTGTCCAGCTTATCAGTGTGAATTAATTCTGTCTTGCTGGAAGTTCTGGGAGGCAGATTTGCCCTCCACACCTTTAGTCAGGTGTGGAGATTTTTTGTAAACTCTGCGTGGATTTTTGTAGTGTTTTATACTGACCGCACAGTATTCCATCCTGTCCTATCTATTTAGTTAGACTGGCCTCCTGTGCTCATCCTGGTTTCATTCTGTGTATGTCTTTTCCCTCTCCACTCACAGTCATTATTTGTGGGGGGAAAGGCGGCAACACTCACCGGTCCTGTGTGGTCCAAGTTTTTATTATTAAAACACATACATGGTATCTTCACGGCATCGGGTCCCGTGGAAGCGCTATCGTCGGCGCGAAACGGCCGTCGTCACATCCTGCTCACCTCCTCTTCCGTCTGTTTCCCGATGCCGTGAAGATACCATGTATGTGTTTTAATAATAAAAACTTGGACCACACAGGACCGGTGAGTGTTGCCGCTTTTTCTCACATAAGTACTAGTGGCGCGACTTGTTTCCAGCGCGCACCTCGCCCGGCTAGTCGGATCCATAAGAAGTGACACGTATACCGTGTGTATCGCTGTTGGTCAAGGAAAGGCTGTGCGGCGGTTTTGTCCTAGATTGCCTTACATTATTTGTGGGGGGCTAATCTATCCTTTGGGGATTTTCTGTGAGGCAAGATAGCTTTCCTGCTTTTATCTTTAGGGATAGTTAGCTCTTAGGCTGTGACAAGATGCCTAGGGAGAGTTAGGAGCATTCCACGGCTACTTCTAGTGTTGTGTTAAGCTTAGGGACTGCGGTCAGTACAGTTACCACTTCCTTCAGAGCTCGTTCCATGTTGCTCCTAGACCACCGTATCATAACAGTTACCTGAAAGAGGAGAAAAAGAGGTTAAATTATACTCACCCAGGGGCGGTCCCGCTGTGGTCCGGTCAAATGGGCATCTCAGGTCCACTGCGGCGCCTCCTATCTTCATTCCATGATGTCCTCTTCTGGTCTTCACGCCGTGGCTCCGGCGCAGGCGTACTTTTTCTGCCCTGTTGAGGGCAGAGCAAAGTACTGCAGTGGGCAGGCGCCGGGAAAGGTCAGAGAGGCCCAGCGCCTGTGCACTGCAGTACACCTGCGCCGGAGCTGTGGCATGAAGACAAGAAGAGGACAACATGGAATGAAGATGGAAGGCGCTGTACCGGGCCTGAGATGCCCACCGAAGCGGCTTCAGGTAACATCGGCGGCTTATTTACAGCATTACAGAATGCTGTAGATAAGCCCCTGATGACGGTGAGCTTACCTCACCATCGATTTTGAGGATGACAGGTTCCCTTTTAAAGGATTAATTCACAGAAAAAAATGGTGTGGGCTCCCGCGCAATTTTCTCCGCCAGAGAGGGAAAGCCATTGACTGAGGGCAGATATTAATAGCCTAGAGAGGCACCATGGTTATTGCCCCCTCAGCACATGTTAAACCCTTCACGAATCACGACCATTAAAATGCTTTCATTTTGCGCTTTTATTTTTCACCTTCCTTCTTCCAAGAGCCATAACTTGTTTTCATTTGTTCATCATTATAGCCATATAGTGGTTTGTTTTAAGAGACAAGTTGAGGTTGGCAGCATTCACTTTACCATGTAATGTAGTGAAAGACCAAAAAAAAGAATCCTGGTGTGGTAAAACTGTGAATAAAAAAACCTGCAGTTCCTCCTTTGTTTTTGGATTGTTATTTTTTACCGTGTTTATTATGTGAAAAAATGACCTGGCAATATGTTTCTTCTGGCCAGTACGAGTATGCTGATACCAAAGTAAGGGTATGTGCACATGACGCATTTGTTCCACCAGGATTTTCCACAGAAATCCGATTCAGGAAAACGCTTGCGGTCTTTTTCCTGGGTCTCCTTCGCTGATGGCTTTGTCGTCGTTACCTGTGGCAGCTGTGCTGCCAATATCTTTTCTCTGTATCTTACACTATCGAGCATGTTAATTCTTATAACTAGTGTTGAGCAATACCGTCCGATATTTGAAAGTATCGGTATCGGATGGTATCTTAGGAATGAGCGCGTTAATGACATTCAATGACGTCACGGCTTGTGATTGGTCGCGTGAGCGGTCACATGACCGCTCAGCGACCAATCAAGCCGCGACGTCATCGAAGGCCCTTTACGCGCTCATTCTTCAGAACGAAAGCAAGGCGGTTGCAGCGGTGACGACCAGGGCGCGTCAGAAGGTAAGTATATCAATATTTTTTATTTTTATTCTTTATTTTACACATTAATCTTAATCCCGATACCGATTCCCGATATCACAAAAATATCGGAACTCGGTATCGGAATTCCGATACCGCAAATATCGGCCGATACCCGATACTTGCGGTATCAGAATGCTCAACACTACTTATAACCACTCCAGGATTGCCAAAAACTGAAGTGGTTAGAAGAAGTAACAAATGACCAGGGCATCCATTGAAATTATGGGCTTCCATAGCAGAAGGCATAACTGGGACCCCCTCCCCCACAAAAAAAGGACAAAAAATTTAATATTCGGTGGGGTCACAGAAGAGCATATTCTGCAACTTTACAGCCCTTATGAAGTGATTTTGCAGCTATTGAAGCCCCTCAATGTTCCCACACAACTAAGATATCCTTTTCATAGCTCCTTAATGCGTGACATCTGAAATATACATTTTTACATAACCTGGGCCCTTGTGCAAATCATATGGATGAACTCAAATAAATAATTTTTACAAGTTTATTTCTAAATTACAAAGTAAGGTATGAAAAATGCACTACAGTAATTTTGCAGAAAATAGCAAAAAAAGTAAGCGGCCCGGGTATGATGCCAACAAATGTGCCACCCAAATTCAGTAAGATACCCCACACAGTGAATTCATCGACAATACCCTACAAACACATAGTATCATCATGTATCATCATTACCCTACAGTATCGCCTGCAAAGCAAAAGACCCCCACACTGACCCCAACACAGTATGATGACCCTCATAGCCACACACAGTATGATGGACCTGACACAGCACTATACACAATATAATGGCCCCACACAGCCCTCCTTACAGTATAGTGGCCCTCCTTACAGTATAAAAGCACCCAAACAACCCTCCACACAGTATAATGACCTAAAAACATCATAATGGCCCCTACATAGCCCTCCAGACAGTATTATGGTCCCCCCAAATAGCCCATCAAATAGTAAGATAGCTCACACATAGCATTCCAAACAATATAATGCCTTCCCAAATAGTATGATGGCCTCACACATAGCATGATGGGCCCCACATAGCCCTCCAAATGGACCCCATATAGCCCTCCAAATATTATGATGGCACCCCTCAGAGTCCTCCAAGCAATGTGACTTCCCACACATAGTCCTCCAAATAGTATGATGGCCCACACACAGCCCTCCAAATAGTAAGATGGCCCCCCAAGAAGCCCTTCAAATAGTATGATGGCCCCCAAGTAGCCCTCCAAATGATATGATCATGGATGTCAAAAAGTACTCATTGATAATAAAAAAAAGAATACTCACCTTTTCCCGTTCCCCTACTGCTCCTGCCTCTGCAGCGTGTGTTCTGAATGCCTGCACTGTTTGACACGACAGTCTCGATGTAATGATATCATCATGTCGGCAGCGCTGAGCCATCAGAGGCATAGGGAGAATGACGGAGGAGAGAGCGCCAGCTAACGGCTCCCTTTTCCATCACATTGGTTTCAACTGTATCTACATCTAGGATGTGGATTCAGTTGAAAGTCAGGCAGGGGGACAATGTAAGTCATTTTTACATTGCACTTTATTCATTTTTTTGTGGTGCTTTATCAGCTGGGTTCAAGGAGGAATCTGACTGAAATAGATGTTGTTGGCGCCTACACCCTTAAGGTATTGTTTTATTTTCTATGTTGTATTTCAACCTTTATTTTTCTTTTTGGTGTTTAACATACAGTTAGGTCCATATATATTTGGACAGAGACAACATTTTTCTAATTTTGGTTATAGACATTGCCACAATGAATTCTAGACAAAACCATTTAGGGTTTAGGAGTTTCAGCTCCTTAACATGTGCCACCCTGTTTTTAAAGGGACCAAAAGTAATTGGACAATTGACTCCAAGGCAATTTCATAGACAGGTGTGGACAATCCCTTCGTTATGTCATTCTCAATTAAGCAGATAAAAGGCCTGGAGTTGATTTGAGGTGTGGTCCTTGCATTTGGAAGGTTTTGCTGTGAAGTAAACATGCGGTCAAAGGAGCTCTCCATGCAGGTGAAACAAGCCATCCTTAAGCTGCGAAAACAGAAAAAACCCAACCGAAAAATTGCTACAATATTAGGAGTGGCAAAATCTACAGTTTGGTACATCCTGAGAAAGAAAGAAAGTACTGGTGAACTCATCAATGCAAAAAGACCTGGGCGCCTATGGAAGACAACAGTGGTGGATGATCGCAGAATAATCTCCATGGTGAAGAGAAACCCCTTCACAACAGCCAACCAAGTGAACAACACTCTCCAGGAGGTCGGCGTATCAATATCCAAATCTACCATAAAGAGAAGACTGCATGAAAGTAAATACAGAGGGTTCACTGCACGGTGCAAGCCACTCATAAGCATCAAGAATAAAAAGGCTAGACTGGACTTTGCTAAAAAACATCCAAAAAAGCTAGCACAGTTCTGGAAGAACATTCTTTGGACATATGAAACCAAGATCAACCTCTACCAGAATGATGGAAAGAGAAAAGTATGGTGAAGGCGTGGTACAGCTCATGATCCAAAGCATACCACATCGTCTGTAAAACACGGCGGAGACAGTGTGATGGCTTGGGCATGCATGGCTGCCAGTGGCACTGGGTCACTAGTGTTTATTGATGATGTGACACAGGACAGAGGCAGCCGAATGAATTCTGAGGTCTTCAGAGACGTACTGTGTGCTCAGATCCCGCCAAATGCAGCCAAACTGATTGGTCGTCGTTTCATACTACAGATGGACAATGACCCAAAACATAAAGCCAAAGCAACCCAGGAGTTTATTAAAGCAAAGAAGTGGAATATTCTTGAATGGCCAAGTCAGTAACCTGATCTCAACCCAATTGAGCATGCATTTCACTTGTTAAAGACTAAACTTCAGACAGAAAGGCCCACAAACAAACAGCAACTGAAAACCACCGCAGTGAAGGCCTGGCAGAGCATCAAAAAGGAGGAAACACAGCATCTGGTGATGTCCATGAGTTCAAGACTTCAGGCAGTCATTGCCAACAAAGGGTTTTCAACCAAGTACTAAAAATGAACGTTTTATTTAAAATGATTGAATCTGTCCAACTACTTTTGGTCCCTGTAAAAACAGGGTGGCATATGTTAAGGAGCTGAAACTCCTAAACCCTTCATCCAATTTTAATGTGGATACCCTCAAATGAAAGCTGAAAGTCTGAACTTCAACTGCATCTGAATTGTTTTGTTTAAAATTCATTGTGGTAATGTTTATAACCAAAATTAGAAAAATGTTGTCTCTGTCCAAATATATATGGACCTAACTGGTATGGCTAAAAAATTTTATATTTTGAATGATCAAACTTTTACAGATGTGGCGACATTAATTTGTTATTTTTTTTTTAAATGGAGAACAAAGGAGGGATTCAAACATTTATTCACATTTTTGTATTTACCGGTATATTTTTTAAAACTTTGTTTTACATTTTTAACTTTTTTATTTCCCCTTAGGCCTCATTCAGACATCTGATTTTTCCTGTACATAAAACCAAGGGCTATTGTACATCAGTGTTTTGGATCTGAGTTTCTTTAATGTTTGGTCAGTGTGTCAGTTTTACCATCTGTGTTTCATCAGTGATTCTCATGTATGGATAAATACATAAATTACAATGGGATAGCCAGACAGGCTTCCTTATAATCCCCTGCTTCGATCATATTACATGGTCTAGACCAGCCAATCAGGAGAGTCCCACTTAAAGCTGTATAAAAGATGAGAATAGGCCAAGCAGCACCATTTTATGCTTTTAAACGGTAGGGACAAGCAAGAAAAAGGCCCAAACTGGATAGTTTTTCCTACTGCAATTTCAAACTAGGAGATCAGTCTAACATCATGTGTCCTAATTTGGTTCGTTGAGGGAAAACAAGCAGGTGGAAAGGTGTATACAAATGATTGGCACCACCATGGAGCACCAAGCACCTGTACTTGGTTTGAACATTCTGTGCTGACAGAGTCCCTTAAATGACACATGTCATTAGCACACAACAGATGGGGCTAAGGAAGATGTTAGACCAGACAAACTTTATCCTAGGAAGACATAGGCCCAAAGGAGATGGAGAACCCAAATCTACTGTTGACCTGTGTTGCTGGCTCTCTAAGCCATGGTGGTAAGGGCACTGGCAGTAGTAGTAGCTCTCTGAGCAGTGGCAAATCTTGACATGGGAACCAGGTGAGGGGAAGGAGCCTAATGTCATTTCCCAGAGGCAACTGTCAACCGGATCCGTGATGAGGATTATGATTCTGTGGTTAGCAAGAAATGGGAACCAGAAATGGGCGCCAAGGAGGTGATGTCATCAGAGAAAGAAGGTATTGGCCTTGACGATGGACATCTCAGGCGACATGCAGCTAAAAGATCCTTTGGAGCAGGTGATGTTGTGCTGCTCGTTTTTGGTGTGTGAGGCTCAACAGTGCCTTAAAGTTGTTTTGGCAGATGTAGGGGTAGTGATTCATATGTGCATCTTGTGTGTGGGAATTATTTTCCACATTGCCATGGGAAGAATCTATTGTAATATGCAAGCTGAGGTGTTGGAAAATAAGCCAGGTACATCCTGGCACACATGGATTAGGCAATACATCACTCCCTCAGTACATGAAATTATATCACCTACTCATATCATATAGGGAAAGATACTGACCATCAAGATCAGCAAGGAAACATAGTTACATTGGTTGAAAAAAGACAGGTCCATCAAGTTCAACCTTTCTCCACCAATTGTACATTTGTCACTAATTTAACTATACCCCGCAATGTTGTTTGTATCAAGGACATTGTCCAGCCTTTTTTAAATGCTGGTATAGTGTCGTCCATTACTACCTCTTGAGGTTGTGCATTCCACAGTCTGACTGCTCTAACTGTAAAGAACCCCTTCCTATTTAGCTGCCAGAATCGCCTTTCTTCCACCTGTAATTAGTTAGCCCTGGCCTTTAGTATGGTGTTATGTTTGCTAATGACAGGTGTTATGAAGGCAATCCAGAAACACAGTGTGCTTAGCGATCAGAGCGCACACAGTGATCTGACAAATACCCAAAAATACAAGAACGAGCTCTGAGACGTGGAAACTCTGTAGACTGCACACCTGATCCTATCCTAAACACAACTAAAAGCGGCTGTGGATTGCGCCTAACAACTACCTAGGCAACTCGGCACAGCCTAAGAAACTAGCTAGCCTGAAGATAGAAAAATAGGCCTGACTTGCCCCAGAGAAATTCCCCAAAGGAAAAGGCAGCCCCCCACATATAATGACTGTGAGTAAGATGAAAAGACAAAACGTAGGGATGAAATAGATTCAGCAAAGTGGGGCCCGATATTCTAGGACAGAGCGAGGACAGTAAAGCAAACTTTGCAGTCTACAAAAAACCCTAAAGCAAAACCACGCAAAGGGGGCAAAAAAAACCCACCGTGCCGAACTAACGGCACGGCGGTACACCCTTTGCGTCTCAGAGCTTCCAGCAAAACAAAAGACAAGCTGGACAGAAAAAAAGCAACAAAAAAGCAAAAAGCACTTAGCTATACAGAGCGGCAGGTCACAGGAACAATCAGGAGAAGCTCAGATCCAACACTGAAACATTGACAAGGAGCAAGGATAGCAGCATCAGGCGGAGTTAAGTAATGAAGCAGTTAACGAGCTCACCAGAATACCTGAGGGAGGAAGCTCAGAAGCTGCAGTACCACTTGTGACCACAGGAGTGAATTCAGCCACAGAATTCACAACAGTACCCCCCCCTTGAGGAGGGGTCACCGAACCCTCACCAGAGCCCCCAGGCCGACCAGGATGAGCCGCATGAAAGGCACGAACAAGATCGGAAGCATGAACATCAGAGGCAAAAACCCAGGAATTATCTTCCTGAGCATAACCCTTCCATTTAACCAGATACTGGAGTTTCCGTCTAGAAACACGAGAATCCAAAATCTTCTCCACAATATACTCCAATTCCCCCTCCACCAAAACCGGGGCAGGAGGCTCAACAGATGGAACCATAGGTGCCACGTATCTCCGCAACAACGACCTATGGAATACATTATGTATGGAAAAGGAGTCTGGGAGGGTCAAACGAAAAGACACAGGATTGAGAACCTCAGAAATCCTATACGGACCAATAAAACGAGGTTTAAATTTAGGAGAGGAAACCTTCATAGGAATATGACGAGAAGATAACCAAACCAGATCCCCAACATGAAGTCGGGGACCCACACGGCGTCTGCAATTAGCGAAAAGTTGAGCTTTCTCCTGGGACAAGATCAAATTGTCCACTACCTGAGTCCAGATCTGCTGCAACCTATCCACCACAGAATCCACACCAGGACAGTCCGAAGACTCAACCTGTCCTGAAGAGAAACGAGGATGGAACCCAGAATTGCAAAAAAATGGAGAAACCAAGGTAGCCGAGCTGGCCCGATTATTAAGGGCGAACTCAGCCAACGGCAAAAAGGACACCCAATCATCCTGGTCTGCAGAAACAAAACATCTCAGATATGTTTCCAAGGTCTGATTGGTTCGTTCGGTCTGGCCATTAGTCTGAGGATGGAAAGCCGAGGAAAAGGATAGGTCAATGCCCATCCTACCACAAAAGGCTCACCAAAACCTTGAAACAAACTGGGAACCTCTGTCAGAAACAATATTCTCAGGAATGCCATGCAACCGAACCACATGCTGAAAGAACCAAGGTACCAAATCAGAGGAGGAAGGCAATTTAGCCAAGGGCACCAGATGGACCATTTTAGAAAAGCGATCACAGACCACCCAAATGACTGACATCTTTTGAGAAACGGGAAGGTCAGAAATGAAATCCATCGAAATATGTGTCCAAGGCCTCTTTGGGACCGGCAAGGGCAAAAGCAACCCACTGGCACGAGAACAGCAGGGCTTAGCCCTAGCACAAATCCCACAGGACTGCACAAAAGTACGTACATCCCGTGACAGAGATGGCCACCAGAAGGATCTAGCCACTAACTCTCTGGTACCAAAGATTCCAGGATGACCAGCCAACACCGAACAATGAAGTTCAGAGATAAGTTTATTAGTCCACCTATCAGGGACGAACAGTTTCTTTGCTGGACAACGATCAGGTTTATTCGCCTGAAATTTTTGCAGCACCCGCCGCAAATCAGGGGAGATGGCAGACACAATGACTCCTTCCTTGAGGATACCCGCTGGCTCAGATAAACCCGGAGAGTCGGGCACAAAACTCCTAGACAGAGCATCCGCCTTCACATTTTTAGAGCCCGGAAGGTACGAAATCACAAAGTCGAAGCGGGCAAAAAAAAACGACCAACGGGCCTGTCTAGGATTCAAGCGCTTGGCAGACTCGAGATAAGTCAAGTTCTTATGATCAGTCAATACCACCACGCGATGCTTAGCTCCTTCAAGCCAATGACGCCACTCCTCGAATGCCCACTTCATGGCCAGCAACTCTCGATTGCCCACATCATAATTACGCTCAGCGGGCGAAAACTTCCTGGAAAAGAAAGCACATGGTTTCATCACTGAGCAATCAGAACCTCTCTGTGACAAAACCGCCCCTGCTCCAATCTCAGAAGCATCAACCTCGACCTGGAACGGAAGAGAAACATCTGGCTGACACAACACAGGGGCAGAACAAAAACGACGCTTCAACTCCTGAAAAGCTTCCACAGCAGCAGAAGACCAATTAACCAAATCAGCACCCTTCTTGGTCAAATCGGTCAATGGTTTGGCAATGCTAGAAAAATTACAGATGAAGCGACGATAAAAATTAGCAAAGCCCAGGAACTTTTGCAGACTTTTCAGAGATGTCGGCTGAATCCAATCCTGGATGGCTTGGACCTTAACTGGATCCATCTTGATAGTAGAAGGGGTAAAGATGAACCCCAAAAATGAAACTTTCTGCACACCGAAGAGACACTTTGATCCCTTCACAAACAAAGAGTTAGCACGCAGGACCTGAAAAACCATTCTGACCTGCTTCACATGAGACTCCCAATCATCTGAGAAGATCAAAATGTCATCCAAGTAAACAATCAGGAATTTATCCAGATACTCACGGAAGATGTCATGCATAAAAGACTGAAACACAGATGGAGCATTGGCAAGTCCGAACGGCATCACTAGATACTCAAAATGACCCTCGGGCGTATTGAATGCAGTTTTCCATTCATCTCCTTGCCTGATTCTCACCAGATTATACGCACCCTTCAAGCCAATCCACCTATCATTGAAGAGCACAGACCCTGAATATCCATGTCCACACCTGTGTCCAGAATCACCCAAATGTCTAGGGGAAAAAAAAAGTGAACACAGAGCAGAAAAAAAAAAAAAAAAATGATGTCAGAACTTTTTCTTTCCCTCTATTGAGAATCATTAGTTAGGCTCCTTGTACTGTTATGTTTGCTAATGACAGGTGTTATGAAGGCAATCCAGAAACACAGTGTGCTTAGCGATCAGAGCGCACACAGTGATCTGACAAATACCCAAAAATACAAGAACGAGCTCTGAGACGTGGAAACTCTGTAGACTGCACACCTGATCCTATCCTAAACACAACTAAAAGCGGCTGTGGATTGCGCCTAACAACTACCTAGGCAACTCGGCACAGCCTAAGAAACTAGCTAGCCTGAAGATAGAAAAATAGGCCTGACTTGCCCCAGAGAAATTCCCCAAAGGAAAAGGCAGCCCCCCACATATAATGACTGTGAGTAAGATGAAAAGACAAAACGTAGGGATGAAATAGATTCAGCAAAGTGGGGCCCGATATTCTAGGACAGAGCGAGGACAGTAAAGCGAACTTTGCAGTCTACAAAAAACCCTAAAGCAAAACCACGCAAAGGGGGCAAAAAAAACCCACCGTGCCGAACTAACGGCACGGCGGTACACCCTTTGCGTCTCAGAGCTTCCAGCAAAACAAAAGACAAGCTGGACAGAAAAAAAGCAACAAAAAAGCAAAAAGCACTTAGCTATACAGAGCGGCAGGTCACAGGAACAATCAGGAGAAGCTCAGATCCAACACTGAAACATTGACAAGGAGCAAGGATAGCAGCATCAGGCGGAGTTAAGTAATGAAGCAGTTAACGAGCTCACCAGAACACCTGAGGGAGGAAGCTCAGAAGCTGCAGTACCACTTGTGACCACAGGAGTGAATTTAGCCACAGAATTCACAACAGTATGGTCTTTGGAAGAAATAAGTCATGTGCCAGTGTTTTGTACTGAACACACATATACAGGTGTGTCTCACAAAATTAGAATATAATCAAACTATCAATTTATTTCAGTTCTTTCATACAAAAAGTGATAACTCCTATTATATAGAGTCTATTTCAAGTGTTTATTTCTGTTAATGTTGATGATTATGGCTTACAGCCAAGAAGTGAAATAAACATTTTTATATTCTAATTTTGTTAGAAGCACCTGTATTTATACATGTAAATGAGATCCCCTCTGAGACTTTTTTTCTAAGCTAACCAAGCCCTGCTTTTCATCATATGAGAGGCCTCCATTCCTTGTAAAACTCTAGCTGCCCGTCTTTAAACTGATTCTAACTTCCGAATATCTTTTTTAAAATGTAGAGCCCAAAACTGGATCCCATATTCTAGATATGGCCTCACTAGTGATTTAAAAAGTGGTAATAATACGTTGGGATGGCGGGATTTTACCTGTCCTACTTCCTCTCCTCATGCTCATATTTCTGGTAACCAGCCTTCACCCGCAAGTAGTGCTCTGTCACTGTCATCAGCCCTATCATCATTCTCACCTACTTTTTTCTGTACGCTACCTCCTCTATCTCCATTGCAGCTTCAGTTGTTCTTTTGTGTACTTGTGCCCAAAAACATGTGCTTAGTCATCCAATTACATGGAAATTGTACTCCTATATGTTTGAGTTCACAATAATTTGATGCCAAACCACCCAGCTTATACTACCTTTTGTGAAAGAATTTCAAGTTCTCAATCTGAATGGATGATACCTAACCATTGTTAATGATTGTACTTTTTGGAAGTGCCTTTGGACAGCAAGGTGGATTGCTGTTAAGGGAACAAGAGAAAAAAAAATCTATAAATCTTCAGCAGAGCCAGTGTGAGCGAGCTGAGTGTGATCTGAGCGTAAGTGTGAACGGCGGTAAGTGTGACTTGTGATTCAGTGAAGAGGTATTTGGAAAGCCTTTAACAGATACCTGTGTGAATTGGTGTGAGCTGCTGAATTGGGGGTAGCTATATTCATAAGGGGTTAACTTAGGGTGGGGGCTCATAATTAGCGGTTTATAAGGGGCAGCTGTTTGGGGCTCCAGTCCTTTTTGGAAGTGCATTTGGACAGCAAGGTGGATTGCTGTTGAGTGGAACTAGAGAAAAAAAAATCTATAAATATTCAGCAGAGCGAGTGTGAGCGAGCTGAGTGTGATCTGAGTGTAAGTGTGAACGGCGGTAAGTGTGACTTGTGATTCAGTGACTTTGGAGTCAGGGAGTTTCCAAGGGAGGAAGTACTGAATTGCTGTCTGTTTTTTTTTTTTTTTTTATTAATACTTGGTTTATTTTTTTTTTTTTTTTATTTAACTTTTCTGTCTGGTGCAATCCCCATTAGGAAATGTGCTCCACTCTCGTTAATGCCATCCAGTGCACATCTTGCTACATATATGCAGTCCTTGAGCAGCCGATCGAGGGTGCATACTGCTGTGCGAGATGTGAGCACGTCGTGCATTTGGAAACCCAGATTCTGAATCTAAATGTGCAGCTGGCAACACTGAGATCCATAGACAATATGGAGAGGAGTCTTCTGCTCACGGAGCAGACGCTCAATGGGACAGATGAGGGGGGGGGGGGGATGATAGGATGGGGCTGCAGGACGATGAAGTAGCAAGCTGGGTGACAGTTAGGAAGCGGGGTAGAGGGAAGAGTGCCAGGGAGGCTAGTCCTAATCTGGCACACCCCAATAAGTTTGCTAAGTTGGCAGATGAGGGGGGTGCCAGTACAGGGGTAGCACTGCTGCAGCCAGGCATGTCCTCTGAAAGCCGGAGGAGTGACTGCTCCAGTAAGGAGGGAAATAGGAGAGCAGGGCACGCCAGACAGGTGCTGGTAGTGGGCGACTCAATTATTAGGGGAACAGATAGGGCAATCTGTCGCAAAGACAGGGATCGTCAAACGGTGTGCTGCCTTCCTGGCGCTCGAGTCCGACACATCGCTGATCGGGTGGACAGATTACTGGGAGGGGCTGGTGAGGACCCAGCGGTCATGGTGCACATTGGCACAAATGACAAAGTTAGAGGTAGGTGGAAGGTCCTTAAAGATGATTTCAGGGAATTAGGCTGCAAGCTGAAAGCAAGGACCTCCAACGTGGTATTTTCTGAAATACTGCCTGTACCACGTGCCATGCCAGAGAGGCAACGGGAGATTAGGGAGGTTAATAAGTGGCTCAAGAATTGGTGTAGGAAGGAGGGGCTTGGGTTCCTGCAGAACTGGGCCGACTTCTCAGTTGGCTACAGGCTCTACGCTAGGGACGGGCTGCACCTCAATGGGGAGGGGGCAGCTGTGTTGGGGGAGAAAATGGCTAGAAGGTTGGAGGAGTGTTTAAACTAGGAATTGGGGGGGAGGGTATTCATTTTCTAGGAGGGGAAGATAGTGCAGATAGAGACCTGGGCACAAATAAGGAAGTTGGGGGTGGCGGTGGCATGGGGGGTGGGGTTAGAACAGTTAATAATTTAAGAAAGAATAGAAGTGCAGAGAGATACATAAAATGTATGTATACTAATGCCAGAAGCCTCGCCAACAAAATGGGCGAATTAGAACTAATGTTGTTGAAGCATAATTATGACATGGTGGGGATATCTGAAACGTGGCTGGATGAGAGCCATGACTGGGCTGTTAACTTGCAGGGCTATAGTCTGTTCAGAAATGACCGTACAGATAAGCGAGGGGGTGGGGTGTGTCTATATGTAAAATCGTCCTTAAAACCCATCCTGCGTGATAATATAGGTGAATTTAATGAAAATGTAGAATCTCTGTGGGTGGAGATAAGGGAAAGGGGAAAAAATAATAAATTACTGATAGGGGTTTGTTATAAATCTCCAAAAATAATGGAAGCAATGGAGAATATCCTCGTAAAGCAAATAGATGAAGCTGCGACTCAAGGAGAAGTCATTATTATGGGGGACTTCAACTACCCTGAAATAGATTGGGGAACAGAAACCTGCAGTTCCAGCAAAGGTAATCGGTTTTTGACAACTATGAGAGACAATTACCTTTCACAACTGGTTCAGGACCCAACAAGAAGGGGGGCACTGCTAGACCTAATATTAACCAACAGGCCAGACCGCATATCAAATATAAGGGTTGGGGGTCACTTGGGTAATAGCGATCACAAAATAATAAGTTTTCATATATCCTTTAAAAAGATGTGTAATAGAGGGGTTACAAGGACACTAAACTTCAGGAGGTCAAATTTCCAACGGATGAGAGATGATCTTAGTGCAATTAACTGGGACGATATCCTGAGACACAAAAATACACAAAGAAAATGGGAGACATTTATTAGCATCCTGGATAGGACCTGTGCACAGTATATACCGTATGGTAATAAACATACTAGAAATAGGAGGAAACCAATATGGCTAAATAAAGCTGTAAAGGGCGCAATAAGTGACAAAAAGAAAGCATTTAGAGAATTAAAGGAAGTAGGTAGTGATGAGGCATTAAATAAATACAGAAAATTAAATAAATTCTGTAAAAAGCAAATCAAGGCAGCAAAGATTGAGACAGAGAGACTCATTGCCAGAGAGAGTAAAATAATCCTAAAATATTCTTTAACTACATAAAGAGCAAGAAACTAAAAAATGATAGTGTTGGCCCCCTTAAAAATAGTCTGGGTGAAATGGTGGATGAGATGAGGAAAAAGCCAATATGCTAAATGACTTTTTTTCATCAGTATTTACACAAGAAAATCCCATGGCAGACAAAATGACTAGTGATAAAAATTCCCCATTAAATGTCACCTGCTTAACCCAGCAGGAAGTGCGGCGGCGTCTAAAAATCACTAAAATTGACAAATCTCCGGGCCCGGATGGGATACACCCTCGAGTACTGCAGGAATTAAGTACAGTCATTGATAGACCATTATTTTTAATCTTTAAAGACTCCATAATAACAGGGTCTGTACCACAGGACTGGCTTATAGTAAATGTGGTGCCAATATTCAAAAAGGGGACAAAAACTGAACTCGGAAATTATAGGCCAGTAAGCTTAACCTCTACTGTGGGTAAAATCCTGGAGGGCATTCTAAGGGATGCTATACTGGAGTATCTGAAGAGGAATAACCTCATGACCCAGTATCAGCACGGGTTTACTAGGGACCGTTCATGTCAGACTAATTTGATCAGTTTCTATGAAGAGGTAAGTTCCGGATTGGACCAAGGGAACCCAGTGGATGTAGTGTATATGGACTTTTCAAAAGCTTTTGATATGGTGCCACATAAAAGGTTGATACATAAAATGAGAATAATGGCGATAGGGGAAAATATGTGCAAGTGGGTTGAGAGCTGGCTCAGGGATAGGAAACAAAGGGTGTTTATTAATGGAGCACACTCGGACTGGGTAGCGGTTTGCAGTGGGGTGCTACAGGGGTCAGTATTGGGCCCTCTTCTTTTTAACATATTTATTAATGACCTTGTAGGGGGCATTCAGAGTAGAATTTCAATATTTGCAGATGACACTAAACTCTGCAGGGTAATCAATACAGAGGAGGACAATTTTATATTACAGGATGATTTATGTAAACTGGAAGCTTGGGCTGATAAATGGCAAATGAGCTTTAATGGGATACATGTAAGGTCATGCACTTGGGTAGAAGAAATAAGATGTATAATTATGTGCTTAATTCTAAAACTCTGGGCAAAACCGTCAATGAAAAAGACGTGGGTGTATGGGTGGATGACAAACTCATATTCAGTGGACAGTGTCAGGCAGCTGCTACAAAGGCAAATAAAATAATGGGATGCATTAAAAGAGGCATAGATGCTCATGAGGAGAACATAATTTTACCTCTATACAAGTCGCTAGTTCGACCACACTTAGAATACTGTGCACAGTTCTGGTCTCCGGTGTATAAGAAAGACATAGCTGAACTAGAGCGGCTGCAGAGAAGAGCGACCAAGGTTATTAGAGGACTGGAGGGTCTGCAATACCAAGATAGGTTATTACACTTGGGGCTATTTAGTTTGGAAAAACGAAGACTAAGGGGTGATCTTATGTTAATGTATAAATATATGAGGGGACAGTACAAAGACCTTTCTGATGATCTTTTTAATCATAGACCTGAAACCGGGACAAGGGGGCATCCTCTGCGTTTGGAGGAAGAAAGGTTTAAGCATAATAACAGACGTGGATTCTTTACTGTAAGAGCAGTGAGACTATGGAACTCTCTGCCGTATGATGTTGTAATGAGTGATTCATTACTTAAATTTAAGAGGGGACTGGATACCTTTCTGGAAAAGTATAATGTTACATTACATTATATACACTAGTATATACACTAGTATTACACTAGTATATACACTAGATTCCTTGATAGGGCGTTGATCCAGGGAACTAGTCTGATTGCCGTATGTGGAGTCAGGAAGGAATTTTTTTCCCAGTGTGGAGCTTACTCTTTGCCACATGGGTTTTTTTTTGCCTTCCTCTGGATCAACATGTTAGGGCATGTTAGGTTAGGCTATGGGTTGAACTAGATGGACTTATAGTCTTCCTTCAACCTTAATAACTATGTAACTATGTAAATGCCATCTCTTCCAGTTTGGGACACAAAATGCTACATTTTTTCAGCAACAAAATTTGTTGTATTCTGTGCAACAATCTTTCTATAAAACTCAATTTTTTTCTAATTTTTGGTGAAATGAAATTTGATTGTGCCTGTATCTGAGGAAACTTTTCCTGGTGGTAGCACTCTGCACATGATTGGTCTCCTCCTGTACAGGGCAGGACATAGAGAGCAATCTTGTTTTAAATAAAAATACAAAACTTCTTGGAATTCCATAAGAGCAATTTTTTTTCACAAAATTATAAATTGATTTCAAAATTGCCTCTTGGCTCCCTGCTTGGTAAGGGGGGTGTGCTTCAGAAGATTGATAGTTCAGACAAGCAGCATGGTAGCACAGCTGGTAGACGTGTACTGAGTACCTTGAATGCCAAAGTGTTTCATGGACGTTTATAACATTGAGCCATGAAAGTAAAAAAAATGAAATTTTTCCAACAAAAATGTTTTTTAGATTTTGTACTTTTACAAGGATAATAGGAGAAAATGGACCCCAATTTTGTTCACCAATTTATCCTGCGTTCATCGATACTCCATATGTGGTTGAAAACTACATTTGAGGCACAGTAAGACACAAAAAAGAATAGTAAAACCAAAAACACTCAGGTTGAAAAAAATCGCAGTAATACGCAAGTGCTAGTAAAAGATGTAAAAAACAGGGTATTTGGTTGATACGTTTTTTGCAAAAAATTTATACTAAGCTGCTCTACCAAACTTCACGGTATACCCATATCAGAGCAGTCCTAACTAATGTATGCAATCCCTATCTGATGTATTTAAAAACCTGATCATCTGTATATTACCTGTGTGAACAGGGTTCAGAGAGGAAAAATCCATGTGTGCATACAGGGTAGAACAGCTTTTGTGCAGATAGCCCAAGAGGAGTGGTGGAACTCCCCAGTCTTGTAGACACAAGAGAACAATTATGGAAACAGGAACACATGGGCTACTTGCACAGTGAACAAGTCTGTAGGAACATGTTCACACACCACCAAGAAACCTGAAGACACAAAAAAGAATAGTAAAACCAAAAACACTCAGTTTGAAAAAAATCGCAGTAATACGCAAGTAACACTTGCAAGTAATAACTAGTAATCATATCTCATAAACAGATTGCAACTACAAAGACAGTATAATATTCATTTAGGAACATTCCTTTCTTGTACCTTAGTTTTTAGTTTTTAACCCTTTGTTTCTTTTTAGATTAAAATTATAGAAAAACCGCCATGTCTAACCTATCATTTAATCCGATAGGACCTTGTGCATTAGAATCAAGAATCCATCTGGCTTCCTTTTGTAATAAAATTTTATTGCGATCTCCTCCTTGTGGGGTTTTTTTTCCAACTTCTAGACCAGCGAATTTAAGCAGATCTGGATTAGCGTTATGTTTCTCCTTCATGTGTTGAATCAATCTTAAACAGCCTTTACCGGTTTTTATTGAATTATAGTGTTCTTTAAATCTTATTGTCAGCGGTCTAATTGTTTTTCCGATATAAAAATATCGGCAAGGACAGAATAAAACCTAAACTACAAATTTAGTTTTACAAAAAATATAATCCTCAACTTTATGCGTTATCGAACCTATTTGAATGGGATTATGAGACATGTGGAGGTGACAAAACCTACAATTTCCGCACTTATAGTTTCCTATTAACGGATTACTAGTTAGCCAACTACTTTTAGGTATAGAGATTCTATTATGTACCAGTATATCAGACAGGTTACGAGTGCGCTTATAAGCGAAAATAGGGGCATTAGTATGGATACTAGCTAACTCTCTATCAGTTTGTAGCACATGCCAATTTTTTCGTATTGATGAGTGTATTATATTATCCATATTGCTATGTTTAAAACAGAATAAAAGTCTGTCTGTAGCGCTATTTTCCTGTTTAGGGAGATCTTTCTTTTCCCTTTTTAGAAAATCTTTCTGTGAGAATTTACTAATGCGGTTATCCGCTTCTCTCAATACCTGTGGGGGAAAACCTCTATTAGAAAAACGAGATTTTATGCACTTTTGGTATGCTATACCAATATGGATATTGAGGGAACTCGGGTAAAAGACTTTCAGCACGTTTTTTGGGCAAAATCCCTTTTTCTACAAATTTTGTAAGTAGTGATCTTAATTTCGTCTTATAATGTTGAGTAGGGTTGCTAGGCAATAACATATACGTCTCCTTATCACTCAATTGCGTAAGGGCTTCTTTTATATAATAATTCTTATCCAAGACCACGATATTACCTCCTTTGTCTGCCCTTCTAATAACGATGCCATCCCACTGTTTTAGCTCTTTCAATGCACGGGACTCTCTATTGATTAGATTCTTACACGGTGTTTGGTAACAAATAGCCTCTACATCCTTAATCACTAAGTCTTGAAATAAATCTATAACATTCCCCGGAGAAATAGGGGGCATGAAACAAGAGGAACTAGCCCCTCTGAAAGATTTTGTCTGGACCTCATGAATATTCTCCCCGTTAGTAGAAAGCAACACAGAAGAATCCGTGATACTTAATAATAAAGTGGAGTCATCTATATTGGAAATATTCTGAGGAAGATATGTCATAAAACCCAAGGAGCCTATACCATGATCCAGATTTGGAGGAGAAATGCTAGGCGTTATAGACGAGCTAACAGGCACATATTTTTTATCCTTATGGAAATATTTCTGGAGGTGAAGCTTTCTCACACTTTTAAAGAGATCTATTTTAAAACTCGTGAGATCAAAAGTCTCGGGCACGCAATAGTTAAGTCCTTTAGATAAGAGGGAGATATGGTCTGCACTAAGAGATCTTTTCGATAAGTTCAATATCTGAAGTTCGTTGTTATCTTTACTTTTACTTATATTTACAGCATTAATAATCCCTTTTTGAAGCATATACGCCGATATACTAGATTTGTGGACGATATCATGATGATTTGGGATGGCAGTAAGTATGAATTTGATGAATTTGTAGAATATCTGAATGCCTCTAATACTGAAAATATGTCTTTTACATCATGTTTTGGAGCTAATTGTTTAGAGTATCTGGATGTGAAGATAGAGATCATAGAAGGAGAAATAGCAACTAAAGTATGCAAAAAACAAACTGCAACTAATAATTTGTTGCATTTTGGTAGCGCACATCCAATGCACACAAAGAGAGGGCTGCCTTATAGCCAAATGGTGAGACTATGCAAGATAAATAATAATGAAAATTTTTTTTCAGAACAAATCAAAGAATTAAAATCTCATTTTTCTAATAGAGGTTATCCCCCACAGGTATTGAGAGAAGCGGAGAACCGCATTAGTAAATTCTCACAGAAAGATTTTTTGAAAAGGGAAAAGAAAGATCTCCCTAAACAGAAAAATAGCGCTACAGACAGATTTTTATTCTGTTTTAAACATAGCAATATGGATAATATAATACACTCATCAATATGAAAAAATTGTCATGTGCTACAAACTGATAGAGAGTTAGCTAGTATCCATACTAATGCCCCTATTTTCGCTTATAAGCGCACTCGTAACCTGTCTGATATACTGGTACATAATAGAATCTCTATACCTAAAAGTAGTTGGCTAACTAGTAATCCGTTAATAGGAAACTATAAGTGCGGAAATTGTAGGTTTTGTCACCTCCACATGTCTCATAATTCCATTCAAATAGGTTCGATAACGCATAAAGTTCAGGATTATATTTTTTGTAAAACTAAATTTGTAATTTATGTTTTATTCTGTCCTTGCCGATATTTTTATATCGGAAAAACAATTAGACCACTGACAATAAGATTTAAAGAACACTATAATTCTATAAAAACCGGTAAAGGCTGTTTAAGATTGATTCAACACATGAAGGAGAAACATAACGCTAATCCAGATCTGCTTAAATTCGCTGGTCTAGAAGTTGTAAAAAAAAACCCACAAGGAGGAGATCGCAATAAAATTTTATTACAAAAGGAAGCCAGATGGATTCTTGATTCTAATGCACAACGTCCTATCGGATTAAATGATAGGTTAGACATGGCGGTTTTTTAATCTAAAAAGAAACAAAGGGTTAAAAACTAAAAACTAAGGTACAAGAAAGGAATGTTCCTAAATGAATATTATACTGTCTTTGTAGTTGCAATCTGTTTATGAGATATGATTACTAGTTATTACTTGCACTTCACATTATTTTTTGTTCACTTTGTGTTAAATTTATTGTATACATGCTTGTACGTCAGAACCCTTTAAAAAGGAAATGACGGATGGTAATCAATCACCTGGACCCGTTGAAGCACACACTGTGCGAAACGGCCGTTGTCCACTCTCCATTCCCGCACCCTCGTATATGGCCTGATGTCTTAACTGATGGATTTCATTATATTTTTGTCACTTTCCAAATAAAAAGAACACGAATTCTACAGCTTACAAGGCTGAGTGCCGCACGTTTCTTTTGTTCTATTGGACTATGTTAGCTACATGCTTTTTGTGCAGAGCACCTAATGCCCAGCTCATTCGTGACACCTGCATATATAGTCGGCTTGATATAGAGTCCTAAGTCCTTGTGCAGACATACTCTTCTAGTGCCGTCCCTTTCTACTTGTTTTCTTCGCTTTGTAATTATATTGACACCACAGGTGTGTCACAGAATTTTATACCACTGGGATTGTGTGTTAGCCACAAATTTTAAATTTTCATACTGGGAAATGGGTAAAAATGGCACCAAAATTTGTCCCATAATCCTATGAGTACTGCTCAGCCATATGGAGAGACTTAGGAGGGACGGAGCGCTTTTTGCCTCCTGGAGCACAGATTTTCCTAGAATAGTTTGCTGGCTCCATATACAATGTCCCTAAGGGCTAGAAAACCAGAATCCCCCTCATGTGACGCCATTTTGGAAATTATACCCCTTTGGGAATTTATCTACACGTGTATTGATGATTGACTCCATGGGTACCATTGCAAATTGCCATTGTAGTGACCAGTATGTTGATGTGACCAGTATGTTATGCCCAGCCTGTGCTTCTAGAGACATGCACCTGGAATGCCCGCCAGGGCCATGGGGTACTTGGTACCGGGTCCGATACTTAAAGGGATGTGTCATGGCGGCAGTGATCCGGTCCGTGGCCCTGGGCACCCATGTTAAGAGAAAAGTCTTTAAAGGGGTTTGTAAAATAATAAATGTTTGTGATGCCACCTGTGGTATTCGGTCAGGGATGACCGATGCTGCTAAAACAGGTCCTCTGGGGTGATGCTATGGCAGCGGGGATGGTATGGCTTCCCATAGGGGAAGCTGGGTTCCCAAGGCAGCTGGGTCCCCAGGGTTCCTGGTGTAGTAGGGACAGGTGGTAGGTGGTATAGAAAGAAAAGGAGGACACAGGGTTGCAGTCTATTTACCTCTTTACTGTAGAGTTCAGGCACCCACAGTTCAGGCTACCGGATCACAGGTACAGGTATGGTCTTGCCGGTATGGAAGCGAATCTGGAATCCTCCATATCAGGTGGGGATGGAAGCCTTCCACTATGTGCTGTGTTGTAGTCCCTTGCTGCCTTAGGCCTCATACAAGGTCCTCACGCTCTCTCTGTCCCCCAGGCTGGTAGGACACTACCCGCACGACAGGTAACTCGAGCCTTTTTACAGTGTCTCACAGATGACTCTGGGCTCCATCTGCTACTGTGTCCTCAGGCGTTAATGGTGGACAGGTGACTTAAAATCTAGCTGTCCGTCGGTTTCTGCTGTGAGACATAAAGTACTGCACAACCTTGGCCTTCCGGTTACTGGTATCAGCGCTCAGCGTGGAGGAAGCTCAGTCGCAGTTTCTCTTTCCAGCTCTTCACTCTCCTTCGCTCCACTTCCCCTCTCAGTCTCTTTACAGACTGCTCTTCTTTCCTTTTTGCTCTTCCCAGGAGCTTCAGCACTTCACGTGGCTGCACGGCCCCAGAACTTCTTCTCACTCCTCACTCTCCTCTTATGAACTAACTCCTCCTCCAGACCAGAGTATATCTATATCTAGGGAAGCTACCCTGAAACTGGGTCCAGAGCTCCCCCTTCTGGCCTGGAGTCAGAACAGTGTTGTATGTGCTGAATACCTGATAAAGGGATCCTTCCTCACTTCCAAGCATGACATCACTCTCCCCATGAGGAAAGCAATGCCACTGTAACAACCGGTTACCTGGGGTGTTACATACCCATAAAATTAAAGTGCTCTCATCACGTCAGAAATGCCAAACATGTAGGTGATATATGTGGTTGAGACACACTGGGGCTCAGAAGGGAGAGGGGCATTTGGATTTGGGAGCACTGAATTTGCTGGATTACTTTTGGTGGGTGAAGAGCCATTTGTGTTACCAGTAACGTGGAAGCCCACTATATTTCCGTTAACAGATGACGGACCTGAATGGGGACTTGCTTTTATTGTGGATGGAGTTGAAGCTTTTGTTAGGAACATTTTACATAATATTTAGGATCACATTTATCCGACACTCTACGCTGAGCACTTACATTGGAGTTTCCATTTAAATCTTCGAGTGATGTGATTCAGTTGAAACCTCTGAGGGATCTATCCACTATAATGAGGCAGCAGAGTTTCTCTGGACTCCATCTGACCTCGTTCAGCGCTGTCCATTTCAGAAGTGCACAAAACTGTGGTCGATCGTGCTTTTATACTTGCCTAAAAAGACAGTCACTGCCGGATCACGGGTCCTATGGCTTCCACAGTGCCTTATTATAGGTTATCTTCTGCCAAGGGTTCTGTCTGTACCACCTATTTCAGAGATTTACATGGAAGCGCTTAGCGTAGAGTGCAGGATAAATGTGAACGGAGCCTTACTGCGATCTTTTGGAGGCAGAGTGAAAAAATCAGCAGCAGGTGAAGAATTGGTTTTATTCATTTTTTAAGCCATTCCTAGAGCAGCATAAGTGATTAAGCGACTTTATTCTTCAGGTCAGTGAGATAATATCAGGGTTATAGGTTTGCCTGCTGTCACACTCTAAAAGATGGTTTTTATTGCAAAAACTCGCTTTTGCGCTCCCATATTTAGCCAGCTATAATTTTTCCATATTTTGGCTGACAGTCATTTGAGAGCTTGTTTTTTGCAGGATGAGTTCACATTTTTACTGGTACCATTCACAGACACATGACTTTTTTTGATCGCTTTCTATTCCGATTTTTGGGAGGTAGAACGAACAAAAATCAGTAATTCAGGATTTTTTTTTTAATACCATTCCACTCATGGTAAAATTGAGAAGACAGCTTTATTCTTCATGTCAGTTTGATTACAGCAATACCCCATTTATATATTTTTATGTTTTAGCCCTTTTGCACAAACTATTTTATAGAAAAAAAATTTTTTTTGCATCGCTTTAGTCGTAGAGTTATAATGTTATTTTTCCGCTGATGTATCTTTATAATGGCTTGTTTTTTCCAGGACAAGATGATGTTTTCAGTACTATGTCGGGATGGGTTTAAGTTAGAGTTACTTAAGAATTTCAGTAGCTGCTATAACACAATGCTATGGTCGGTTTGGCCCAGGCTCCTAGTTCTAGAGAAGACAAATCTTAATGCTTCAAGTATACTAAAACTGTAATCTGGGAAGTAGAAGATCACGGTGTATTGTGTATCGCAGATATTTCATTTAGGCCGAGGTCACACTTGTGAGTTCAGCTTTAGAATCTTGTGAGAGTGTCTCGCATCAAGTCCCAGCACTGCCGCCGGCATTCGGGACTGAAGCGTGCAGCTGCATAGAAATACATGCAGCCGCAAACTCCAGTCCCGAGTGCCGGCGGCAGTGCCGGGACTTGATGCGAGAGACTCACTCGAGTTTCTCACATTGAACTCGCAAGTGTGACTCGGGCCTTAGCCTATGTGTTTGGGTCCCATATTAAATGCATTTGGTTTCCTTTACTGCTGATTAGGCTAATGGCCCTTTCTATGCTGGTCATAAACTTGCAGCTCCATTTTCAGCTGTTTTTGGACAGACCCCCTCTGACCTGCCAGTACAGATTTTTCTGGTGCAAAAAAAGAGTATTGATAGGAAAAATGCCGGGTAAAATACCCAGATTTTTTGTTATCTTTTTTATGCATTCTTACTTGAATAGATGAAATATGTTGCAAAAAACAGACCATGAAGGTTCAAATCTGCAATGAAACAATAAGGAAAATATGCAATAGATTTACAATACCAGCAAAGTGAATGAGATTTTTGAAAATGCTGTATTTTTTCCACAGTATAATGCACGATTGAACAAGGTCTAAATATTGAATGGTCGAAAGATCCAATCAAAAACATTTTGTTTGATCCAAATGTGTATGTCGGCCTTAAATCCTTAAATTGCAGTCTACAAAATTCTACACACTATTCTTATGATGTATAAATACATGCTGGTGTTACCAAGTTAAAAAAAAAATGAAAAAAAATGAAAGCTGTTATCTGATTGATTGGTAAGGGCAACATTGACTTTTTGGTAAAGTTTTATTCATAAGGGCCATTAATTAAAGTACATTTTTTGGCGGGTGAGATAAATTTTCATTCATTAAAATATTGGTGTAGTGATTTGATTGACATTAAAAGCCTGACATTCAGTTTGTAAGAACATTGTTCAAAGTTTATAAAAAGACTTATTTCAGCACATTATTATTGAGTATAGCATGTCTCTCCGTTCAGTATTAACGTTCCGTACAGCAGACTTGGAAGGGATGAGGGTTGTAGCTGAAGGTAAATACAGGATCATGTCTGGGAAACGGCTGATCATCTGGAATGCAGAATTCGAAATGTTGCAGAAGCGATGTAAAGAAGATGAAGAGATTCATTCTCGCCAGCGGCTCTCCCACACATATTCTGCGGCCTAAACACAAATGAGAGGAATATGAAGAAAACCAAAGGTCAAGAATACAGATACTGAGGATCAATAATACTTGGATTCAACAGCATTGATTATGTCATCAGAAAACTTTTTAGGAGTTACACGCATATTATATAAAAAACCCTATGAATTAAAGGGAGTTTTAGAAACATTGATGATTAGACCTTCTTTTTAACTTTTTGGACAGTCAAAGAGTGACATTTATGGTTCTTACCCTTTTTACACCTTTGTACACTTAGTTTTTTTTTATTACAAAAATCATCTGAATTTATTTTTATGATGCAAATTGTACCAAATGATGGATTTATGTACAAAGTAATGTCAAATAAAAGGTAATGAAGCAGACAGTTTCTGGAGCAATATAGTAAGTTTATTGATGCACAAAGTTAAAAGTAGCTATGGTCTTTTGAAAAAAGGGAGGCTTGGCTGGTATAGTATGTGGTGGTGGTCTAAATCCTGGGACCTCCTGAAAGGCATCAAGGTAGCACCATTCACAGGTGAGCATCAGGACAATATACTGTATCTGTAAAAACGAAGGAGCTCACTGGAGCACAGCAGCCCATTAGTGCCAATTTGTTAACCAATTAAAGATCTTTAAGGTAGCCCAGCAATGTTTACAGTCTCCCATACACAAACTAATGTTGGTGGAACCTGACGATATCGACTGGTCTGCCCGACAGGCTAATGTCTATGGGGGCTCTGGCCAACTGATGGTCGGGAGAGATGCTGTCCGCGCATGTCCCCTGCCAATCATATTGTTCTTCCTGAGATAAGCTGCCAAATGAGCACTTTTGTGTATTGTAGAGTTTGTGGAGGTGACTGTCAGTCAAACGATCAGTCAAAGCAGCATTCGGTCAACAGCCATCTAACGTGTATAGCCAGCCCATGTTTTTAAAGACCACCTTACCTATATATATCTATTTATTTTCTGTTTTTCTTTTTATTCTTTTCATGGATAACACTATTTGAAATAAGTCACAGCCTGCTTTTAACATAGCAGCTGGGAGCTTTACCAAAGGTATGCACTACTGGGTCAATAATAAAAATGTCATGTGAATAGCCCTAAAGATTTGAACTCTTGACAGAAGACAATCTAATAGCTGTCGGCTGTACACTATAGCTGACAACTTGCTGAATCAGCACAATCAGTGTTGGCATTGTCCAAATCTATTTAACCCCTTAGATGCGGCTGTCAAAAGTGGCTATATCATTTAAATGGTTAACAGAGTGTGGGGGCTTCTTCTTTAACCCCATCGGCACCCTGAGATCATGATTATGTGGCCCTATTGTTTGCCATGGCAATTAATGGCCAAATAACTGTCTACTGGTTATAGTGGCCTGTTCAGAAGTTAGCAACATTTAATTGGTAAAAATACACTTTTTCCTTCCTGTCTTGTCACTTTGCATTCATTCCTGAACTGCTCCTAAAGTGTAAACTACCTGACAGAGGTCTTCAATATGTCGTAGGGTGCCGTTTTTAAAATGGTATCACTTTTAGAGGTTTTCCAATATATAGGACTCCAAGGTCACTTCGAACCTGAATAGGGCCTTCAAAAATATAACTTTTGTAAATTTTCTTGAAAAAATTAAAAATTACTGCTACATTTGTAAACCTCCTAAAATGCTAACAAAATAAAATAATATTTTACAAATAGTGCTGATATAAAGCAGACTTGTGGGAGATGTTATTTGTTAATGATATTCTGTGGTATGACTATCTGAACTAAAGGGCTAATCATTCAAAGTTTAAAAATTGCTATTTTTTACATTTTTGTCAAATTTCTGATATTTTTTGTGTTTAAAAAAAATCGACCTAAATTTAACATTATCATAAATTTCAATGTGCCACGAAAAAACACACTTAAAATCATTGGGATTTTTTGAAGCGTTCCAGAGTTATTATCACAAGTGACACTGGTCAGATTTTAAAAATTGGGCCCGATCACTATGGGGATAAAATAATTAGAGTAATTAGAGATTAATTCTGACCACATCAGAAAACAAAACAGAGTTTAGCTGTATCTATTCATTATTTGCTGGTACCTGCAGAAAAGGGAATGAACACTTCATTCTTCACAAAGTTTCCTTCTGAATCCATTAAATGTTCTGGATAAAATTGAAATGGTTTCTTCCAAATGCTCTTATCCTTTAAGACTGAAGTCAAGTTAGGTACGATTGTGATGCCCTGAAATAATAAAGATAAAACATGCACTACTATTACATTCTTAGGATTTTTTTTTTGCTTCATGTTCAGAAATTTAGGGAGACATAATGTTATACGATCATATTTAGTTGTGTAGACATACAGTGAGGAAAAAGTATCAATGCATCATGAGATTTTGAGTGCAAACCTCATTCCGTCAGCAATGGCATTGAAGATGAAACCTGGATGGGTCTTTCAGCATGATAATGATTCCAAGCACACCACCAGGGCAATGAAGGATTTGCTTCGTAAGAAGCATATGAAGGTCCTGGAGTCTCCAGATCTCAACCCCATAGAAAACATTTGGAGGGAGGTTAAAGTCCATGGTGTCCTGCGACAGGCCCAAAACATCACTGCTCTAGAGGAGATCTGCATGGAGGAATGGGCCAACATACCACCAACAGTGTGTGCCAACCTTGTGAAGACTTACAGAAAACATTTGATCGCTGTCATTGCCAACAAAGGATATATAGCAAAATATTGAGATGAACTATTGTTAATGACCAAATACTTATTTTCCACCATATTTAGCAAAATAAATCTTGCCAAATCAGACAATGTGATTTCCTGGATTTGTTTTCTCATTTTGACTCTCATAGTTATGGTCTACCTATGATGTCAATTAGAGGCCTCTCTCATCTTTTTAAGTGGGAGAACTTGCACAATTAGTGGATGACTAAGAAATCAGGATACAATTCAGGTTAAAGGAGGCACAACAACAGAAATGTGTATCAAAATAGATGGGACAGACGAAGAAGGAGAGTTATGGGGTGCTATGCCAGATGACCTGGCCTCCGCAGTCATCAGACCTGAACCCAATCGAGATGGTTTGGGGTAAGCTGGACCGCAGAGTGAAGACAAAAGGGCAAACAAGTGCTAAGCATCTCTGGGAACTCCTTCAAAATTGTTGGAAGTCCATTCCCGGTGACTACCTCTTGAAGCTCATCAAGGGAATGCCAAGAGTGTGCAAAGCAGTCATCAAATCAAAAGATGGCTACTTTGAAGAACCTAGAATATAAGACATATTTTCAGTTGTTTCACACTTTTTTGTTAAGTATATAATTCCACATGTGTTAATTCATAGTTTGGATGCCTTCAGTGTGAATATACAATTTTCATAGTCATAAAAATACAGAAAAATCTTTAAATGAGAATGTGTGTCCAATCTTTTGGTCTGTACTGAATATACAGCACTATTTTGCATTCAGAAAATACAGGTCACATATTTGGCAGTGTGATATTTCCGTGACAGGCCTCCTATATCTGCATGCTCAAAGTTTTTGCATTTTAGGCCATTTTGCCACAGTTTTTGCTGTTACTGTAATTATATACAGCACTATATTGCATTTTAAAAAAACAGGCCACATATTTGGCAGTGTGATATTTCCGTGGCAGGCCTCATATATCTGTGTGCTCCAAGTTTGGGCATTGTAGGCCGGTTTCCCACTTTTTTCCTGTCTGTTACTCTGATTATATACAGCACTATTTTGCATTTAAAAAAAAAACAGGCCACATATTTGGCAGTGTGGTATTTCCGCGACAGGCCTCATATATCTGCGTGCTCAAAGTTTGGGCATTTTAGGCCGGTTTACCACTTTTTTGCTGTCTGCTACTCTACTTATATACAGCACTATTTTGCATTCAGAAAATAAAGGCCACATATTTGGCAGTGTGATATTTCCGTGACAGGCCTCCTATATCTGCGTGCTCTAAGTTTTTGCAGTTTAGGCCTTTTTGCCACTGTTTTTGCTGTCTGTTATTCTAATTATATACAGCACTATTTAGCATTTAAAAAAAAAACAGGCCACATATTTGAAACATTAAGAAAGTTTGAGTTTTTATATATAAAATACCTTTTATTAAATATAAAACATCAACAAGACAAATAAATGATTATTTAAAAAATGAATAGAACAGTTTATCATTCGTATGGAAAGTTGTGTGATCCTAATTGGTGAAGATGCAAAGTGATCGCTAACCAGGGCTAATAAAGCAGCTTTCAAAAATTACTGCCAAATAGGCATATATATAAACATGAAAAAGGTACTCTTATTCCATGCATGTGCTGAAAACAAGGGACATTTTTCCCAGAGATAGTAAGTCAAAGGTAAGTATCGCACATAAATTACATTAGAACGCAGCACAAGATAGTCCTGGTCAGTGCGCATGCATGGCCTGCGTCTGGGATCCCCTGCCTCTTACATTGCGATCACCTTGGCAACGTCGGGTCACTATCCCGGACGTCCGGTCTCGTGTGGGGGTATGGGGGTTCGGGATTCACCCGGCCGCGCACGCGCCGACAGTGTCCAGGCCGGCATCATTAGCGATGCACTGATGGGTGTGTTCCTCTGTGCATATGTGAACTTTGACCCGAAAATACTCTGACACCCAGGATGATTTGTTTGTGCGCACTATATAAACACAGTTTCTTGGTCCTAACACCACCCCCTGACGAAGGAATTTAGTTCCGAAACGCGCGTCGGGTGTGTGCGTGTACTCAGGACGGCGCGGTACCCTAAGATAATATCCACTAATATCCACTATTTTTCCCTGAAATCTGTTATAGTTCAGCACTTAGGGTACGTTCACACTAGCGTTGTGCTAGTGTGCGTCGGGTTAGCGTCGGGCGACGCTGCGGCGACGCACGCGTCATGCGCCCCTATGTTTAACATGGGGGACGCATGCGTTTTTGCTTGTTGCGTTTTGCGACCCGTGCGTCTTTTTTGCCGCAAGCGTCGGACCAAGAAAACGCAACAAGTTGCATTTTTCTTGCGTCCGATTTTCGGCAAAAAACAACGCACGCGTCGCAAAAACGCAGCGTTTTTGCGTGCGTTTTGCCGCGTTTTTGCATGCGTTGTGCGTTGCGTCGCCGACGCAGCGGCGCACAACGCTAGTCTGAACGTAGCCTTAGCACTTTGTCTCTATCAGCACTGTGCAGGGTCTGGAAATAATCCTGATGGTTAAAACAATTGTGTTCTTTGAATTTATTTGCACTTCAGCATTTTTTGCATATATTGCACATCAATTTTGAAGTTTTTATTATTTTTTATTATTGTTTCCACATTGTGTCGCCCAATTTTTCAGGGAACTAATATACCCCGATTGTGGGTAATACTTACCTTGCACGGATATATAAATAATTATTATTATTGTGCGGTTGGGTATCCGTATATTCATTTTTATATGCCGTCCCGTGCTGCACACTTTTTTGTATGATTGTTTTGTATTTTTATTGTATATTTTTTAACGGTAGTTTTTTATATATTGTATCGCTGCTTGATAATAAAATAATAAAAGAATATATCTTGATCCAGTCTGGTCTTCCTGGTGCATCCTTTGGTTTGGTGATTGGTTTTGGTTCTTGGTTTAAGTGGTCTCCACTTTCTTTTTACTCAAAAGACCCCCAGGTGAGCAAATATCACTATATTTATGATTGTGATACTGATTTATATATAGCCTTTATTTTATTTGGGTTGTTCTTTTGAAATTTTCTCTCGCATCAGCAGGGGCAGAAAAACAACCAGCTTGACCACCCCCAGCATGATCAAGCGCATGGCAGCAAAGCACCTTACTTTGTAGGCCGAACCCCAGGCTCCAGGACCACTGTCTGCAGGTCACACCATTGTTTCTTCCACTGTTTTGCGTAGAAGCCAATCCCCAGTACACCATGCATGTGAAGATGCCTCTAGCCCTTCACCTGTTGTTGCCCACAGTCAAGCAGCACCATCATCAAGCCCATCCATGTTTTTGTCCCAGCACAGCCTTAAGTTGTCTATACCCCAGTCTTTGGAACGCAAGCGGAAATACCCAGGCAACGCCCCACAGGCCACAATCCTAAATTCTAACATTTCTCTTCTGCTTGTGCTCGACAAGGTACTCGGTCCCCAGTCACCACTATTTCTCCTGGTGTGCCGTACCGGTATTACACCAGCATGTGTACCACAACATTACCCGTGCCCTCAGCAATGCTGCTACAGGGAAAGTCCACCTAACTACGGACACGTGGACAAGTGCTTGTGGGCGGTGACAGTACATCTCACTGACCGCACACTGGGTTAACATAGTGGAAGCCGGGACCCAGTCGGACCTTGGAATGGAACACATCCTCCCCACGTCGAGGATTGCTGTCCCTACATCAATCAGGGTTGCCCCCACAGTCTACATCTCCTGCACCTCCTCCTCTTCATCCTCCATCTCTGAAATCAACACATCAGTCAGAAGCTGGAAGCACTGCAGCACTGCCTCAGCCAAGCGGCAAAAGGCTGTGCTGAAGCTAATAAGCATAGGTGAAAAACCACAAAATGCAAAAGAGTTGTGGACAGTGCTGAAAGAGCAGTCAGATATTTGGATGACACCACTGAACCTACAGCCAGGCATGGTCGTGTGTGACAATGGCTGTAACCTGGTGGCTGCTCAGAGGCAAGGTGAGCTCACACACAAACCTTGCTTGGCCCATGTGCTTAAATTCGTGGTTCAACATTTTTGGAAAAGCTACCCGGAGCTGCCGGATCTGCTAGTGAAAGTATGCTGTCTGTCTGCCCATTTTAGAAAGTCAGCTACAGCTTCAGCTGCCCTTGCCGAGCTTCAGCAGCGTTTGCATCTTCCAGCTTACCGACTGGTGTGTGATGTCCCCATGCGCTGGAACTCTACGCTGCATATGTTGGAAAGGAATTGTGAGCAGAAGAGGGCAGTTGTTGACTACCAACATCAAAAAGGCTGTCGATATTCAGTTCAGACTCCACACTTAAGACCTCAGGAGTGGACATGGATGTCAGACATATGTACCATCCTCCAAAACTTTGAGGACTGCACCAAGATGGTGAGCGGCGATGACGCCATAATTATCATCACCATCCCGCTTCTCAGTATTCTGAAAACCTCTCTGCTCACAATTAAAGAGGATGCATTGCAGGCCGAGCACGAGGACATGGAGTAAGGAACCATACAGGGGGATTACACTCAGCCCAGCCTCATGTCTTCTCAACGTGGATTGGTAGGCAATGAGGAGGAGGAGGAAGAAAAGGAGCTACTTTCATGCGCTATAGATGGTACTACAAGCACAGCTGTCATACCGTCTGATCAGCGGGGATGGCCTGAGGACATGGAAGAGAAGAATGAGGAGGAGGATAGCATGGTCAGCCGTCCTGTTGGTGAGGACATGGAAGTCTTGCCTGTTAGCAGTCTGGCATGCATAACTGACTTTATTTTGCACTGCATTTCACGTGACCCTCGCATTATAAAAATTTTGGGTGACACTCATTACTGGTTGGTGACAATTCTAGACCCACGCTACAAGGAGAACTTTCAATCTCTTGTGCCAGAGGCAGAGAGGTGTACTAAAATGTTGCAGTACCAGAGGGCCCTTGTAGCGGAATTACTTAGAAAATTCCCATGTGAGAACTCTGGCAGCAGATGTCAGAGTTTGTTGTACAGCCAAGCGAGAGAGACAGAAGTACAATCCAGCTCAGGCAGGGGAACAATGGCAAAGTTCTGGGACAGTTTTCTCAGACCCTCCCATCGTGACGGCACAGAGTCAAGGGGTGCTGTCACAAGAAGTACAATGTTTGGGAAGATGGCGAGGGAGTACCTTGTAGATCGTACAAACGTCCTCCGTGATTCCTCTGTGCCTTTTAATTATTGAGTATCCAAGCTGGACACGTGGCATTAACTGGCTCTCTACACCTTGGAGATCCTGGCCTGCCCTGCTGCTAGTGTTCTGTCAGAGTGGGTTTTTAGTGCCGCTGGTCAAATTATAACAGATAAGTGCATCCGTCTTTCCACTGAAAATGCTGACAGGCTGACTCTTATAAAAATGAACAAGGGCTGGATTGGGAAAGACTTCTGTACACCACCAAGTGAAAACAGCGAAACATAACCTCAAATACATTCTCTGTTTTGGGGAGGTGTATTCTCATGCACCTCTTCACAACCACACATGGGTATATGCTTCCAGATTTGGTCTGTTTGCTCTTATCCTCCTCCTTATCCTCACCGTTGTCATCCAGAACCACTAAATGACCAAGGTGAATGTGCACTGTACTGTTATAGGCCGGTGAGTTTTGGGTAAGGGGGCTGTGATGGCACTATTTTATTTAGTAAAAAAAGGACCCCCATTGGGGAATTATTTGTGAGCTCCCTACTTCTTAACTCTGTCTACTGCAATGTGTCCTTTAACTGCCACTAGATGACCAGGGTGAACGTGCTCTGTATGGTGAATTTTGGGCAAGAGGGCTGTGATGGCACTATTTTATTTAGTAAAAAAAGGACCCCACATTGGGGAATTGGGCATTACACTACATTGGGCCTACTTCTTAACTCTGTCTCCTGCAATGTGTCCTTTATCTGCCACTAGATGACCAGGGTGAACGTGCTCTATACGGTGAATTTTGGGCAAGGGAGCTGTGATGGCACTATTTTATTTAGTAAAAAAAGGACCCCACATTGGGAAATTGGGCATTACATTACATTGGGCCTACTTCTTAACTCTGTCTCCTGCAATGTGTCCTTTATCTGTCACTAGATGACCAGGGTGAACACGCTCTGTACGGTGAATTTTGGGCAAGGGGGCTGTAATGGCACTATATTATTTAGTAAAAAAAAAGGTTCTTCTTCTTAACTCTGTTTCCTGCAATGTCTCTCCGATGACATGACCTGGGTGAACATGTTCTGTACTTTTATAGGCCACAGAATTTAGAGCAAGGGGGGCTGTGATGGCAATAGTATATTTTTAAAAAAGGTACCCCACATTGGTGAAACCACATCCTTGTTGGCAAAGACTTCATAACATTTGTGTACCTTAAAGAGTTCACTTGAAAAGCTCCTTTTTGTGTTGCCTGGTTACTCACATTGATAATACACTTCATATAAATTTGATAAAGCAATGCTGTTAGTTTGGCTGTTAGTTTGGCTCGGTAGTTCATTACAAATATTTCTTTGTCGACTATATTAGTTTCTCTCCTTGAGAGCCATAACTTTGGCTTCATCAAAAATACAAATGGCAAATATACAAATGGCGATTTAGAAACCAGATTAAAATACTGTATACTGAATGCATTCAGACAATCATATAGCTGCATTTCTTGTAAAACAACACAGATGTGACAGACAATGCTCATAGTGACACAATCTTGAGAAATGTTTGTTTATTCACTTCACAAACAGTTCCAAGCCTCTATATGTTTGCTGTTTGCCATTGTAAAACATTAAGGTTTACTGGTAACTCTGCCTGTGGTGGTTTGATCTAAATTCTTGTGGCTTTTATTTTCTAAGGGTTTATGGCCCCTCATCTGATGACTCCATGATATCTCAGTTCCAAACAACCTTGAAAGCTGGCCACTTGAAGGGCTGGGTGAAACTAGAGTTACTACATAGTGTAAATCACTATATAAGATCAGAGAAACATGACAGATGCCAAAATCGGGGTACCTGTACATGTACAGTGTGCTGATACCTGCATAATTGGGGATGCCCATGTAGTGTCCATAATCTCCAAGGGGTTCTCTGTCTTGGTGTTGCTTCTCTGATATTCCAGACGGATGATGTTTAAAAGCCTCTTGTGGATGATGTAAGTATATTGTATGTAGTTAATCTTTATATATACGACATCACTATATGTATTTAAACCTTATATGTACTTATTATTAACCTTTGTATGTTAACATATACAAAAGTGTACGCACTCACACTATTCAATCATACTGTTCCTTGAATTTTGCAGTTTGCAATAAAATTGCGTTGTACTGCAAGTATTAGCCTTATTTAAAGCCGTATCTGAACCTTAGTGTTAAAAATATGGCAAATAAAATTGCCAAATTCTCCTGTTAATAATTCTGCAAAGAGGGAACCATCATACCATTAAAAAATACAAGCGGATTTTCATGGGCCCATCCAGAATGTGGGTTCCAAGGCATAATGGGGTGCATATGACTGACTATGCAGCCGAGCTGGCCTTGCTGCCAATGTGTAAAACAAAGGTGTATGGTAGTACAAAATGCATATTGTGAAGTGGATTTTCATGGGCCCATCCAGTATGTGGGTTCCAAGGCGTAATGGGGTGCGTATGACTGACTATGCAGCAGGGCTGACCTTGTTGCCAATGTGTAAAACAAAGGAGTACTGGAGTATAAAATGCATATTGTGAAGTGGACAGAAGAAATTTTGACTGTACAGTACCAATGGCGGCAGACCTAGCGAACCGCTTAGTGCGCTTAGGACAATCAGAGATAGCATGAGTGGAATCACCACAGTAGAAACACAGCCCATTCAGACGTCTGTGTTCTTGCCGTTCAACTCTGGTCATAGTCCTATCGCACTGCATAGGCTCAGGTCTAATCTCAGGCAATACCGCCAAATGGTACACAGATTTACGCTCACGCAAGCGTCGACCGATCTGAATGGCCAAAGACATAGACTCATTCAAACCAGCGGGCATAGGAAATCCCACCATGACATCCTTAATGGCTTCAGAGAGACCCTTTCTGAAAGTGGCTGCAAGCGCAGATTCATTCCATTGAGTGAGCACAGACCATTTTCTAAATTTCTGGCAATATAGCTCTATCTCATCCTGAGCCTGACAAAGAGCCAGCAAATTTTTTTCTGCCTGATCTACTGAATTAGGCTCATCGTACAGCAATCCAAGCGCCAGGAAAAACGCATCGATATCACTCAATGCAGGATCTCCTGACGCAAGAGAAAATGCCCAGTCCTGAGGGTCGCCACGCAAAAAAGAAATGACGATCCTAACCTGTTGCGCTGGGTCACCAGAGGAACGAGGTTTCAAAGCCAGAAACAGTTTACAATTATTCTTGAAACTCAGAAATTTAGTTCTATCTCCAAAAAACAAATCTGGAATAGGAATTCTCGGTTCTAACAAAGAATTCTGAACCACAAAATTTTGAATATCTTGAACTCTTGCCGTGAGCTGATCTACACATGAAGACAGACCTTTAATGTCCATTGTAACACCTGTGTCCTGAACCACCCAAATGTCTAGGGGAAAAAAAAGACAAATCACAGTGCAAAGGAAAAAAATGGTCTCAGACCTTCTTTTTTCCCTCTATTGAGAATCATTAGTACTTTTGGCTTCCTGTACTGTTATGATAGGCAATTCAGTAACACAATGTACATAGCGATCAGAGCACATACAGTGATCTGACAATAACCCAAAATAATAGAACGAGCTCTGAGACGTGGAAACTCTGTAGACCGCAATTCCTGATCCTCTCCAAACACAACTAGAGGCAGCTGTGGATTGCGCCTAACGCTCCCTATGCAACTCGGCACAGCCTGAGAAACTAACTAGCCTGAAGATAGAAAAATAAGCCTACCTTGCCTCAGAGAAATACCCCAAAGGAAAAGGCAGCCCCCCACATATAATGACTGTGAGTAAGATGAAAAGACAAACGTAGGGATGAAATAGATTCAGCAAAGTGAGGCCCGATATTCTAGACAGAACGAGGATAGGAAAGATAACTTTGCGGTCTACACAAAACCCTAAAGAAAACCACGCAAAGGGGGCAAAAAGACCCTCCGTACCGAACTAACGGCACGGAGGTACACCCTTTGCGTCTCAGAGCTTCCAGCAAAACAAATAGACAAGCTGGACAGAAAAAATAGCAACAAATAGCAAAGAAGCACTTAGCTATGCAGAGCAGCAGGCCACAGGAATGATCCAGAGAAACACAAGTCCAACACTGGAACATTGACAGGAAGCATGGATCAAAGCATCAGGTGGAGTTAAGTAGAGAAGAGCTAACGACCTCACCAGATCACCTGAGGAAGGAAACTCAGAAGCTGCAGTACCACTTTCCTCCACAAACGGAAGCTCCCAGAGAGAATCAACCGAAGTACCACTTGTGACCACAGGAGTGAACTCTGCCACAGAATTCACAACAGATAACCTGGCTCGGTGGGGTGTCACCGTGCCTCCTGGGTGTAGGTGCAGACAGGTAACATGCAATTAGCTGTCCTGCCGGTCTCTGAAGTAAGGCGTAGAGGTCCTTATTACCTCGGTGTTCCGGCTACCGGTTATCTGCGCCTCAGAAGGAGGCAGCCTGCTCGGGGCTGGTCCCCTTCTGGTATCCTCTCCCGTGCTTTGCTTTCCTGCATGCTCACTGCAACATATTCTGCTTTCTGAAATGTCTCTTTCTGGGAGCTGCAGCTCTTAGGACATTCACAACTCTGTGAACCCTCTATCCTCCTCAGATGGCTGTCTGGAACTTTCTGAGCTGATGTTCTTTCCTTCTCAGTTTCCTCTTGCTGCCAGGAGCTGCAGACCCCCACATCTGCTCAGCTATTCTCCTATCGTACCAGCTCCGCCTCAGCTGATAATCTAGCACATCTTTCTGTTTCCTTCCTCTCTGTTTCTCTGACAGGAACTGAACTCACTACCTTATATATACATGCTAGCCACCTTAGGGAGAGACCCAAGTTGGGCTAAATGTAGCGGGACGAAAGAGACCGAAAAGCCCTCTACTTAAAGGAAATACATAGTGGATGCTTTCCTGAAACGGAAAGTACTTGCAAGCAGCATAATACAAAGAATAGCAGGTTTACCCAGAATCCTTTGCAGTAGGCGGAGCTATGCAAATCATCTCTTTCCACCCCTGTCTAATCCACAGCGCTTGGAACCGCCAAGCGTGCAATGCTGCAGATTAGTTTCTAAATTTACACAGCCAACCAATTCCTACCTGTGGAATTGGTTGGCTTACCTTATATATAGGGAGTCACCTAGTAAATAGAAGCTCCCCCTGGTGGCCTGGAGTATGAATGTGTTTTGCTTGTTTGTGATACCTGGATGCAGTTATCCTTCCTTGCCTCCAAACGTAGCATCACTCTCCCTGGGAGGAAAGCAATACCACTGTGACGACCAGGACCCTAGGGCGCCACATATGCACTGGTGTGCCAAACGGCCAATCCCTGATTGTAGGCTGGTTGTCTCATTTGGTATTACCGCACCTGTGCAGTCGCCATCTTTACTTGGGCACGCTGCACCATGATAGTGCATTTGATTTGAGGCCTAGACAGGTAAGCATCTTTGCCTGCTTTTTGGTGTTTTTTCTAGAATAGTGGAGGTTTTTTCCTCCTTTTGTGGTTTTTGCTGTAATCCTTAATGTGTATAGGTTTTTCTGTTCAACTAAGTTCACCCCCAAAAAAATGTTTACATGCCAATTTTTGTCTGACCAAGTAACACAATTTTGAAATACAGTTAGGGCCAGAAATATTTGGACAGTGACACCAGTTTTGTTATTTTAGCTGTTTACAAAAACATGTTCAGAAATAAAATTATATATGTAATATGGGCTGAAAGTGCACACTCCCAGCTGCAATATGATAGTTTCCACATCCAAATCGGAGAAAGGGTTTAGGAATCATAGCTCTGTAATGCATAGCGTCCTCTTTTTCAAGGGACCAAAAGTAATTGGACAATGGACTCTAAGGGCTGCAATTAACTCTGAAGGCGTCTCCCTCGTTAACCTGTAATCAATGAAGTAGTTAAAAGGTCAGGGGTGGATTCCAGGTGTGTGGTTTTGCATTTGGAAGCTGTTGCTGTGAGCAGACAACATGCGGTCAAAGGAACTCTCAATTGAGGTGAAGCAGAACATCCTGAGGCTGAAAAAAAAGAAAAAATCCATCAGAGAGATAGCAGACATGCTTGGAGTAGCAAAATCAACAGTTGGGTACATTCTGAGAAAAAAGGAATTGACTGGTGAGCTTGGGAACTCAAAAAGGCCTGGGCGTCCACGGATGACAACAGTGGTGGATGATCGCCGCATACTTAATTTGGTGAAGAAGAACCCGTTCACAACATCAACTGAAGTCCAGAACACTCTCAGTGAAGTAGGTGTATCTGTCTCTAAGTCAACAGTAAAGAGAAGACTCCATGACAGTAAATACAAAGGGTTCACATCTAGATGCAAACCATTCATCAATACCAAAAATAGACAGGCCAGAGTTAAATTTGCAGAAAAACACCTCAAGAAGCCAGCTCAGTTCTGGAAAAGTATTCTATGGACAGATGAGACAAAGATCAACCTGTACCAGAATGATGGGAAGAAAAAAGTTTGGAGAGGAAAGGGAACGGCACATGATCCAAGGCACACCACATCCTCTGTAAAACATGGTGGAGGCAACGTGATGGCATGGGCATGCATGGCTTTCAATGGCACTGGGTCACTTGTGTTTATTGATGACATAAGAGCAGACAAGAGTAGCCGGATGAATTCTGAAGTGTACCGGGATATACTTTCAGCCCAGATTCAGCCAAATGCTGCAAAGTTGATTGGACGGCGCTTCATAGTACAGATGGACAATGACCCCAAGCATACAGCCAAAGCTACCCAGGAGTTCATGAGTGCCAAAAAGTGGAACATTCTGCAGTGGCCAAGTCAATCTCCAGATCTAAACCCAATTGAGCTTGCATTTCACTTGCTCAAATCCAGACTTAAGACGGAAAGACCCACAAACAAGCAAGACCTGAAGGCTGCGGCTGTAAAGGCCTGGCAAAGCATTAAGAAGGAGGAAACCCAGCGTTTGGTGATGTCCATGGATTCCAGACTTAAGGCAGTGATTGCCTCCAAAGGATTTGCAACAAAATATTGAAAATAAAAATATTTTGTTTGGGTTATGTTTATTTGTCCAATTACTTTTGACCTCCTAAAATGTGGAGTGTTTGTAAAGAAATGTGTACAATTCCTACATTTTCTATCAGATATTTTTGTTCAACCCTTCAAATTAAACGTTACAATCTGCACTTGAATTCTGTTGTAGAGGTTTCATTTCAAATCCAATGTGGTGGCATGCAGAGCCCAACTCACGAAAATTGTGTCACTGTCCAAATATTTCTGGCCCTAACTGTATATAATGTTTATTTATTTGCTTTTTTTCAATTTTAGGGGAGTGTTGAAATGCAAGTAAAAAGTAATCCCAACTATTTTTGGGGGCTGGGGAGGGATTGTAATGCCACTTATAATTCATTATAAATATTGTGTTTACTTTGTATTTTTAACACGTTGTTTGTTTCATAAACTTAACTTAACTTATTATTTTTTTAGTTTATTGATAGAATCAATAAATTACGAAATGCAGTCCTATGACTTGAAATACCATAGTTGCCAACAGTAGCAAATTTGTCCAGAAATCCCAGGAACTGCAATTAAACAGGAAAGTAACTTGGGCCAAGCCCCCAAAAGTGGGCACTGTAGCAGTTTTGGAACAGTACAAAGGGTTCCTGGAACCCATTGGACATTGTAATGTCCAACTTAAATGACCCTATTTTGCTCATTATATTGTTGACAAGTATGTAATATTTTATACAATAAAGCATTATTAGCTGTCAGTAACATAGTGACAGGCAATCTATGGTCTGTCTCTCAGGCCAATAAAAATCCAGTGGGGGAAATAATTATTTGATCCCTTGCTGAATTTGTAAGTTTGCCCACTGATAAAGACATGAACCATCTATAATTTTAAGGGTAGGTTAATTTTAACATTGAGACATAGAATATCAAATATAAAATCCAGAAAATCACATTGTATAAATTTATTTGCATTTTGCAGTGAGAAATAAGTATTGATCCCCTACCAACCATTAAGAGTTCTGGCTCCTTCAGACCAGTGAGACACTCCTAATCAACTCGTTACCTGCATTAATGACAGCTATCTTACATAGTCACCTTTATAAAAGACTCCTGTCCACAGACTAAATTAATCAGTCAGACTCTACAACATGGGCAAGACCAAAGAGCTTTATAAGGATGTCAGGGACAAGATCATAGACCTGCACAAAGCTGAAATGGGCTACAAAATGACAAAACGCTGGGTAAAGAAGGAGACAACTGTTGGTGCAATAATAATAAAATGGAAGAAATAAAAAAAGAATGTCAATCGACATCCATCTGGGGCACCATGCAAATCTCACCTCGTGGGGTATTCTTGACCATGAGGAAGGTGAGAAATCAGCCTAAGACTACACAGGGGGCACTTGATCTCAAGGCAGCTAGGACCACAGTCATTAAGAAAATCATTGGTAACACATTACGCCGAAAAGGTTTAAAATCCTGCAGTGTCCGCAAGGTCCCTCTGCTCAAGAAGGCCCAAGTGCAGGCCCAGGTGAAGTTTGCCAATGAACACCTGGATGATTCTGTGAGTGATTGGGAGAAGTTGCTGTGGTCAGATGAGATGAAAAATTGAAGTCTTTGACATTAACTTAACTCGCCGTGTTTGGAGAAAGAGAAATGCTGCCTATGATCCGAAGAGCACTGTCCCCACTGTCAAGCATGGAAGTGGAAACATTATGTTTTGGGGGTATTTCTCTGCTAAGGGCACATGAATACTTCACCGCATCAATGGCAGAATGGATGTAGCCATGTACCGTAAAATCCTGAGTGACAACCTCCTTCCCTGTGCCAAGACATAAAAAATGGGTCGTGGCAGGGTCTTCCAGCAAGACAATGACCCAAAACATACATCCAAGGCAACAAAGGAGTGGCTCAATAAGAAGCACATTAAGGTCATGGAGTGGCCTAGCCAGTCTCCAGACCTTAATCCCATAGAAATCTTATGGAGGGAGATGAAGCTCCCAAGTTGCCAAGCAACAGCCTCAAAATCTTAATGATTTAGAGATGATCTGCAAAGGAGTAGACAAAAATTCCTCTTGACATGTGCGCAAACCTCATCATCAACTACAAAAAACATCTGACTGCTGTGCTTGCCAACAAGTGTTTTGCCGCCAAGTATTAAGTCTTGTTTGCCAGAGGGATCAAATATTTATTTCACACTGCAAAATGCAAATAAAGTTATATAATTTATACAGTGTGATTTTCTGGATTTTATTTTTGATATTCTATCTCTCAATGTTAAAATTAACCTACCCTTAAAATTATAGGCTGTCCGTGTCTCTGTCGGTGGGCAAACTTACAAAATCAGCAAGGGATCAAACACTTATTTCCCCCACTGTACTACTAGGCTTTCAGGTGGCAAAAAAAACTCCTCTAGCCATGATCCTGGGCTGCCACTAGTGTGACACCCTCCTTCTTTCTAACCACTTAGATGCTGTGGTCAATAATAAACATGGTATATAAGGGATTAATTGAGCAAGATCGGAGTTCTCCCATCTTGGCAGTTGCCGGATCATTTCAGCTGTGCCAAAGAAATTAAACTGGATTCTAAGTAGTTTACATGAAGCCAAGTGCAAAATGTAGAGGCTGGAAGTGTCGCCAAAGAGAAAAAGAAATCCTTAATCATTATTTTAAACATGTTATTAGGAATCTTTTGGTAGTTCCCACAATATTGGAAGTCAACATAACAATTGAATTATCAGCCTGTCTGGAATGTTGGATGCTGAATTAAAGCTTAAACACGTGTCCACAGGTAGGAATTGGTTGGCTGTGTAAATTTAGAAACTAATCCGCAGCATTGCACGCTTGGCGGTTCCAAGCGCTGTGGATTAGAAAGGGGTGGAAAGAGATGATTTGCATAGCTCTGCCTACTGCAAAGGATTCTGGGTAAACCTGCTATTCTTTGTATTATGCTGCTTGCAAGTACTTTCCGTTTCAGGAAAGCATCCACTATGTATTTCCTTTAAGTAGAGGGCTTTTCGGTCTCTTTCGTCCCGCTACATTTAGCCCAACTTGGGTCTCTCCCTAAGGTGGCTAGCATGTATGTATAGCTTTTCACTGTACATTTTTTCCTCTCATAATACTCAACCTTGGGGATATCAAATCCTTGGATATTTGTGTTTCTGTAAGTCATATGGAGCAAAGCTATAGGCAAGATGTTCCCATATCTCTGGACTTCATGGATGACTGCACTGGTATATGGCATTTTAGATTGATCTTCTATTGTTGGTACTCTGTCACTGCCAATGACACGGTCAATTTCTTCATGGACCTTCTCTGCAAAAAAATAATAAATTACAGATACTATTAAGTTTTATTTAGAACTGGACAATATAACTGGTAGCAGGGAATGAGGAACATGGGGTTATTAGGTCATTCTGTAGACCTCCTACAAGGAATACAAGGAAAGCCTAAGTGATAACTTTATATTTATTGACAGGTACACTACTGAAGCTTCCTGTATGTGTGCATTTAAAATATGCCTTTGATGAATACCATACAGTGGCATCTGTCTCCCAAAAAGTCTCCTTGGAAAATGTATCTAATATATAATTGCCTAGAATACTACTTCCTGCAATTTGTGCCAACTTCCGTGGCGTTGTCCGGAGCTAATGTCCGGAGCTAATGTCCGGAGCTAATGTCCGGAACTAATGTCCGGAGATAAGTGACGTCAACAGTGTCCAGTGTCTGATTGGTTGCCGCCTGCTGCGAGCGACCAATCAGAAACGTGCCGTACTGTGACACACTCCGCCCGCCATTTTGGTGTGATTTTTGAACTTTTACCTCACAGCAAGTTTCTACTGCGTGGAGGCGGGCCCAGTGACGTTGCTCTTCAAGCTCCTGCCGAATTTCGTCAAAAAAATGATAATACCATTTACCAAAACTATATATACAGTGGGGCAAAAAAGTATTTGGTCAGTCAGCAATAGTGCAAGTTCCACCGCTTAAAAAGATGAGAGGCGTCTGTAATTTACACCATAGGTAGACCTCAACTATGGGAGACAAACTGAGGGAAAAAAATCCAGAAAATCACATTGTCTGTTTTTTTATCATTTTTTTTGCATATTATGGTGGAAAATAAGTATTTGGTCAGAAACAAACAATCAAGATTTCTGGCTCTCACAGACCTGTAACTTCTTCTTTAAGAGTCTCCTCTTTCCTCCACTCATTACCTGTAGTAATGGCACCTGTTTAAACTTGTTATCAGTATAAAAAGACACCTGTGCACACCCTCAAACAGTCTGACTCCAAACTCCACTATGGTGAAGACCAAAGAGCTGTCAAAGGACACCAGAAACAAAATTGTAGCCCTGCACCAGGCTGGGAAGACTGAATCTGCAATAGCCAACCAGCTTGGAGTGAAGAAATCAACAGTGGGAGCAATAACTAGAAAATGGAAGACATACAAGACCACTGATAATCTCCCTCGATCTGGGGCTCCACGCAAAATCCTACCCCGTGGGGTCAGAATGATCACAAGAACGGTGAGCAAAAATCCCAGAACCACGCGGGGGGACCTAGTGAATGAACTGCAGAGAGCTGGGACCAATGTAACAAGGCCTAACATAAGTAACACACTACGCCACCATGGACTCAGATCCTGCAGTGCCAGACGTGTCCCACTGCTTAAGCCAGTACATGTCCGGGCCCGTCTGAAGTTTGCTAGAGAGCATTTGGTTGATCCAGAGGAGTTTTGGGAGAATGTCCTATGGTCTGATGAAACCAAACTGGAACTGTTTGGTAGAAACACAACTTGTCGTGTTTGGAGGAAAAAGAATACTGAGTTGCATCCATCAAACACCATACCTACTGTAAAGCATGGTGGTGGAAACATCATGCTTTGGGGCTGTTTCTCTGCAAAGGGACCAGGACGACTGATCCAGGTACATGAAAGAATGAATGGGGCCATGTATCGTGAGATTTTGAGTGCAAACCTCCTTCCATCAGCAAGGGCATTGAAGATGAAACGTGGCTGGGTGTTTCAACATGACAATGATCCAAAGCACACCGCCAGGGCAACAAAGGAGTGGCTTCGTAAGAAGCATTTCAAGGTCCTGGAGTGGCCTAGCCAGTCTCCAGATCTCAACCCTATAGAAAACCTTTGGAGGGAGTTGAAAGTCCGTGTTGCCAAGCGAAAAGCCAAAAACATCACTGCTCTAGAGGAGATCTGCATGGAGGAATGGGCCAATATACCAACAACAGTGTGTGGCAACCTTGTGAAGACTTACAGAAAACGTTTGACCTCTGTCATTGCCAACAAAGGATTACAAAGTATTGAGATGAAATTTTGTTTCTGACCAAATACTTATTTTCCACCATAATATGCAAATAAAATGTTAAAAAAACAGACAATGTGATTTTCTGGATTTTTTTTTCTCAGTTTGTCTCCCATAGTTGAGGTCTACCTATGATGTAAATTACAGATGCCTCTCATCTTTTTAAGTGGTGGAACTAGCACTATTGCTGACTGACTAAATACTTTTTTGCCCCACTGTATTTAGTTGTGAAGTGGTTCAGTGACATTTTCACACCAATTTTGAACTTTTGTTTGGTGTTTTCTCCATATACTGCCTATTATTTTTGTTCTTTCTTACTATTATTTATTAATTGTATTATTCTTACATTTGAATAAATAAAGTATATATGGATTCTAGACTCCCGATTCTTTAGAATCGGGCTGCCATCTAGTATATATATATAAAAATGAGTGGTTATGATTTCCTTGCATTGTTGCCCAGAAATACAGAGATAGAGATAGAGATAAAGATAGAGTAGAAAAAGGAAGGCAGCACTCCATATATATCTCGGGTGAAAAAGTGGATTTACTCAGACCCACATGGCGTGGCGACGTTTCGGCACATACTGAGCCTTTTTGAAGCCTGGCTGCCTTCTTTTTTCTTCTTTATGGACTTTTGGAAAGTATAGGATGGATTGCTGAGGAGGCCTGATCACCCACTAGTGTGTGCATAGATAGAGACTAGAGATATCTGGATAACAATGCATGGAAATCACCGCTTATTTGTTCGCAGCGTACTGACATGCCATCCTCTTTTGTGCTACTGGAACTCTATGGACATCAGAGATAGGAACTGATCACTGGGTTTCAAAGCTGTTTAACAATTTGACCCTTTAAAAAAAAAAGACATTTTTTATCATGAACTGTGGGAGAATTATCGGAGCTAGTTTTATATTAATATAACCAAAAAGAAATGACCTAGTCACAAATGGCGCTTCCAAAATAACATAATACCTACAAATAACTGAAGCACATGTCAAGTAAAAATTCAAAAAAACATTTTTATTTAACAAATATTAACACTAGTGTTGAGCATTCCGATACCGCAAGTATCGGGTATCGGCCGATACTTGCGGTATCGGAATTCCGATACCGAGATCCGATATTTTTGTGATATCGGGTATCGGTATCGGAAGTGTAAAATAAAGAATTAAAATAAAAAATATTGTTATATTCACCTCTCCGGCGGCCCCTGGACATCAGCGGGAGGATCCGGCGTCCGGCACGGCTTCTTTCTTCAAAATGCGCGCCTTCAGGACCTGTGGAATGACGTCCCGGCTTCTGATTGGTCGCGTGCCGCCCATGTGACCGCCACGCGACCAATCAGAAGCCGCGACGTCATTCCTCAGCTAAAGTCCTAGAATGAGCGCCTTCTAGGACCTGAGGAATGACGTCGCGGCTTCTGATTGGTCGCGTGGCGGTCACATGGGCGGCACGCGACCAATCAGAAGCCGGGACGTCATTCCACAGGTCCTGAAGGCGCGCATTTTGAAGAAAGAAGCCGTGCCGGACGCCGGATCCTCCCGCTGATGTCCAGGGGCCGCCGGAGAGGTGAATATAACAATATTTTTTATTTTAATTCTTTATTTTACACTTTAATATGGATCCCAGGGCCTGAAGGAGAGTTTCCTCTCCTTCAGACCCTGGGATCCATGAGGATACCTTCCGATACTTGATGTCCCATTGACTTGTATTGGTATCGGATATCGGTATCGGCGATATCCGATATTTTTCGGGTATCGGCCGATACTATCCGATACCGATACTTTCAAGTATCGGACGGTATCGCTCAACACTAATTAACACTCAACTGTTTAAAAAGATTCAGTGGATAAATACACACATATACACCAGGCCATGTGTACCCCTTGAATTTAGCCGATTTGCCTCCTCCCTCATGTCTAGCTGACTATTAGGCTAGGTTCACATTGCGTCAGTGCAATCCGTTTAGCGGATACGCTAACGGATTGCGCTAACGCAATGTCCAAAAAGAGATTGCGTTCGGCAATCCCGCTAGCACAGATGCCCGATCTGCGCTAGCGAGGAACGGACCCTGAACACTGCAAGCAGCGTTCGAGGTCTGTCCGAAACGAACAGCACATCGCAGACGCATGCCAAAAATGGCATAGGCTTGCGATGCGTTAGGGATCCGTAAGCACATTGCCGTCAATGGGTGCGCTAACGGTTCCGCTACATAGCGTTAATTGCGACAATTGCGCCATGTAACGGAGTCTGTTAGCAGACACCCACTAACGCAATGTGAACCTAGCCTTACAAACCCTCAGTAGCATGCCTGCACTTTAACCACTGCACCTTAGTTATCCTTATTTGATTGCTGCCATAGTTAGTAGCTTGGTTTTGCACCTCACAATATGGTTTTGTCTCTGCAAGTATTCTAAAGCATGTTTTGCACTAATATTGAATATTATTTAGCACTATGCACTTTAATATTATTGATTTGATTTTGGATATAGAGATAGCAAGCAATCTTATAATTATATATGTAGACAATTTGGCTGTGAGGAGCCACAAAGGTTTTTACATAGAGCCATAAGCTATATGGGCATTTAAATAGAGCTGTATGGAAAACTCTTTTCCTTATTTATGTGTCTATGCTTTATGAATGTTATATTGAATACCAAATTTGACTGACATATGAGTCCAAAAGCACTATTTGCAAAGAAAAATAAGTTGAATTATATAACGTTGATTAACATTCAAGAAAGCTTTGCTCCATATATAAGGTAGCCCTTTTTGAGGAACCTTATGTTAGGAGTCGAGTTTCCTCTGCTGCACAGGGGGAATCTCGATCCGTGTCTGCTGCGGTCTCCCATTCGGTATCGGCCGCAGTGGGCTCTGCTCAGTGGAGATGTCGCTCCCAGCGTCTCGCTGGGGCTGATTCGGTGCATAGGGTCACTACTGCCTTTTCTGGCTTTCCTATGGTACCCTGCACTGATCTGCGGCGAGCGAGCCTCTCTGGGACTAAGTCCTTGTTTACTCACACTGAGCATGCCCAGGGCAGGGTCTCCCATTGGAGGTCGAGGGCCACATGTTCGGTCACATGCTCAGGTGCTGCAGTACATTCCATTGGTCCTTCTGGAAGGTCCTGAAAGGGCAAAACATGCTCAGGTACTGCAGCACTTTCCATTGGTCCTTCTGGAAGGTCCTGAAAGGGCAAAAACTTCAGTAGCAGCTTCCTGTGCTGCAACTATATAACTGCGCCCATGCGCTAGTATTGTCTTATGTTATGTGCTTTGCGCCAGTGTGGTCACATGTATGTGTGTTCAGGGACCCGGCTGAAATAAGCCCCTAGAATGCTGGCTCCTCCGGCGAGGAGATTGAGTCTGAGTGTATTCAGGGACCCGGCTGAAATAAGCCCCTAGAATGCTGGCTCTTCCGACGAGGAGTTTTGTGTGTTTGTGTGACCACTGATTGCTCTCTGTTTGGGCAGTTAGCCTGTGCCTCTGTGGAGTCTAACAGGGCACAGTGCTTTCCTTTCACGGCTACTCAGTGAATTAACTGAGTTAGTCTATACCGCCATATAGCTCCGCCGTTTGCTAGCAGCAGGTACTCCTGCACGGTGGACCCTGGGCTGCGAACGCACCAATATCAATAAACATCTCTATTTACTCGGTGCGTTCCGCTAGCCCTAACAGAATACTAGCGCCAGGGTCTGGCTAGTAAATGGCGGACATTCAGCAATCTTTGCGGTATATCCAGCAGCTGGAGGGTAGGTTGGCGGCTCTCGAGAGCTCAACCTCAGATGTGGATGTTACCGCAGTTGCTGTACAGGCTGCTAGCGTGGCTGCAGCAACCTTGTCCACTGCCACCCCTGTTCCGACGTTATCTCGCCTCCCGCTGCCAGAAAAATTTTCTGGAAATAGCAAAACTTGTAGGGGATTCGTGAGTCAGTGCTCTATTCACCTCGAGCTCCTGGCTGCACGTTTTCCTACAGAGCGGGCTAAGGTGGGATTTATTGTGTCTCTTTTGTCGGACAGGGCGTTGGAGTGGGCTACGCCGCTGTGGGAGCGTGGTGATCATGTGGTGCAGAGTGCTCCGTTGTTCCTGAGCACTCTGAAAAAGGTCTTTTTAGGACCTCAAGTCACCCATGACACAGCGCTCCAACTACTGGCATTAACTCAGGGTGAGTCCTTTGTCAGCCATTTTTCCGTTCGCTTCCGTACTTTAGCTTCCGAGCTGGTGTGGTCGGATAAAGCCCTTATCCCCATATTTTGGAGGGGCCTGGCTGACCACATTAAGGACGCTCTGGCCACTAGGGAGATTCCTGCCACACTGGAGGAGTTAATAACTGTCTCTACTCGTATTGACCTCCGTTTTAACGAGCGGAGGTTGGAGCGAGCCCAGTGTAGGCAGAGGTTTCGGCTGGCTCCCACCTTCGCCAAACCTTTGGAATCTCCAGTCCAGGCATCCGAGTCACATGAGGCCTTAGAGGTGACACGAGCGGGATCCAAGTCTCAGTCTGCCCGTGCACATAAGGTCCATCATGTTTGCCAGCAGTCAGGACACCTTGCCTCCAAGGGTCCTCAGCGGTCGGGGAAACGTCAGCGTCTAGTGGCAGTTGGAGGAGGTACACTAGACACAGCGACGTTTGCCTCAAAGTTGTCCTTCAAGGGGACAATTACCATAGGCCCATCCACTATTATGGTCGAGCTATGTGTGGATTCTGGGGCAGAGGGTAACTTTATGTCTTCCACTATTGCCCAGCGTCACGCAATATCCTTGGTGATGCTCGCCAAGCCAGTAACCGTTCGAGTGGTAAATGGGTCAACACTACCTTCACAGATTACCCACCAAACCATTCCTTTCCCGCTATTTGTGTCTCCATCACATCAGGAGATAATCTCCCTATTAGTCATTCCTGAGGGAATTGATGAGGTCCTGTTGGGGATACCATGGCTTCGCTACCATTCTCCTCATATTGAGTGATCCTCTGGGAGAATTTTGGGATGGAGTAAATCTTGCGAGGGTAGATGTCTGAGGGAGTGCGTTCAGGTTGCTACTACACAGGTACCCGCAGATCTTTCCTCTCTCCCCAAGCACTATTGGCCCTATGCAGACGTGTTCTCCAAAAGAGCTGCGGAGACCCTTCCGCCTCACCGCCCCTATGACTGTCCTATTGACCTCTTGCCTGGTGCTGAGCCTCCCCGGGGTCGAGTCTATCCGTTATCTCTCCCGGAGATGGAGGCAATGTCCCAGTACATCCAAGAGAATCTGGCAAGAGGATTCATTAGGAAGTCAGTGTCACCGGCAGGGGCAGGGTTCTTCTTCGTACAAAAGAAGACTGGAGACTTACGTCCATGCATAGACTACAGGGGTCTTAACGCCATCACTGTTAAGAACAAGTACCCACTACCCCTGATATCTAGTAACATAGTTAGTAACATAGTTAGTAAGGCCGAAAAAAGACATTTGTCCATCCAGTTCAGCCTATATTCCATCATAATAAATACCCAGATCTACGTCCTTCTACAGAACCTAATAATTGTATGATACAATATTGTTCTGCTCCAGGAACACATCCAGGCCTCTCTTGAACCCCTCGACTGAGTTCGCCATCACCACCTCCTCAGGCAAGCAATTCCAGATTCTCACTGCCCTAACAGTAAAGAATCCTCTTCTATGTTGGTGGAAAAACCTTCTCTCCTCCAGACGCAAAGAATGCCCCCTTGTGCCCGTCACCTTCCTTGGTATAAACAGATCCTCAGCGAGATATTTGTATTGTTCCCTTATATACTTATACATGGTTATTAGATCGCCCCTCAGTCGTCTTTTTTCTAGACTAAATAATCCTAATTTCGCTAATCTATCTGGGTATTGTAGTTCTCCCATCCCCTTTATTAATTTTGTTGCCCTCCTTTGTACTCTCTCTAGTTCCATTATATCCTTCCTGAGCACCGGTGCCCAAAACTGGACACAGTACTCCATGTGCGGTCTAACTAGGGATTTGTACAGAGGCAGTATAATGCTCTCATCATGTGTATCCAGACCTCTTTTAATGCACCCCATGATCCTGTTTGCCTTGGCAGCTGCTGCCTGGCACTGGCTGCTCCAGGTAAGTTTATCATTAACTAGGATCCCCAAGTCCTTCTCCCTGTCAGATTTACCCAGTGGTTTCCCGTTCAGTGTGTAATGGTGATATTGATTCCCTCTTCCCATGTGTATAACCTTACATTTATCATTGTTAAACCTCATCTGCCACCTTTCAGCCCAAGTTTCCAACTTATCCAGATCCATCTGTAGCAGAATACTATCTTCTCTTGTATTAACTGCTTTACATAGTTTTGTATCATCTGCAAATATCGATATTTTACTGTGTAAACCTTCTACCAGATCATTAATGAATATGTTGAAGAGAACAGGTCCCAATACCGACCCCTGCGGTACCCCACTGGTCACAGCGACCCAGTTAGAGACTATACCATTTATAACCACCCTCTGCTTTCTATCACTAAGCCAGTTACTAACCCATTTACACACATTTTCCCCCAGACCAAGCATTCTCATTTTGTGTACCAACCTCTTGTGCGGCACGGTATCAAACGCTTTGGAAAAATCGAGATATACCACGTCCAATGACTCACCGTGGTCCAGCCTATAGCTTACCTCTTCATAAAAACTGATTAGATTGGTTTGACAGGAGCGATTTCTCATAAACCCATGCTGATATGGAGTTAAACAGTTATTCTCATTGAGATAATCCAGAATAACATCCCTCAGAAACCCTTCAAATATTTTACCAACAATAGAGGTTAGACTTACTGGCCTATAATTTCCAGGTTCACTTTTAGAGCCCTTTTTGAATATTGGCACCACATTTGCTATGCGCCAGTCCTGCGGAACAGACCCTGTCGCTATAGAGTCACTAAAAATAAGAAATAATGGTTTATCTATTACATTACTTAGTTCTCTTAGTACTCGTGGGTGTATGCCATCCGGACCCGGAGATTTATCTATTTTAATCTTATTTAGCCGGTTTCGCACCTCTTCTTGGGTTAGATTGGTGACCCTTAATATAGGGTTTCCATTGTTTCTTGGGATTTCACCTAGCATTTCATTTTCCACCGTGAATACCGTGGAGAAGAAGGTGTTTAATATGTTAGCTTTTTCCTCGTCATCTACAACCATTCTTTCCTCACTATTTTTTAAGGGGCCTACATTTTCAGTTTTTATTCTTTTACTATTGATATAGTTGAAGAACAGTTTGGGATTAGTTTTACTCTCCTTAGCAATGTGCTTCTCTGTTTCCTTTTTGGCAGCTTTAATTAGTTTTTTAGATAAAGTATTTTTCTCCCTATAGTTTTTTAGAGCTTCAATGGTGCCATCCTGCTTTAGTAGTGCAAATGCTTTCTTTTTACTGTTAATTGCCTGTCTTACTTCTTTGTTTAGCCACATTGGGTTTTTCCTATTTCTAGTCCTTTTATTCCCACAAGGTATAAACCGCTTACACTGCCTATTTAGGATGTTCTTAAACATTTCCCATTTATTATCTGTATTCTTATTTCTGAGGATATTGTCCCAGTCTACCAGATTAAGGGCATCTCTAAGCTGGTCAAACTTTGCCTTCCTAAAGTTCAATGTTTTTGTGACTCCCTGACAAGTCCCCCTAGTGAAAGACAGGTGAAACTGCACAATATTGTGGTCGCTATTTCCTAAATGCCCAACCACCTGCAGATTTGTTATTCTGTCAGGTCTATTAGATAGTATTAGGTCTAAAAGTGCTGCTCCTCTGGTTGGATTCTGCACCAATTGTGAAAGATAATTTTTCTTGGTTATTAGCAGAAACCTGTTGCCTTTATGGGTTTCACAGGTTTCTGTTTCCCAGTTAATATCCGGGTAGTTAAAGTCCCCCATAACCAGGTCCTCATTATGGGTTGCAGCTTCATCTATCTGCTTTAGAAGTAGACTTTCCATGGTTTCTGTTATATTTGGGGGTTTGTAACAGACCCCAATGAGAATTTTGTTACCATTTTTCCCTCCATGAATTTCAACCCATATGGACTCGACATCCTCATTCCCTTCGCTAATATCCTCCCTTAAAGTGGACTTTAGACAAGACTTTACATAGAGACAAACCCCTCCTCCTCTCCGATTTTTACGATCCTTTCTAAACAGACTGTAACCCTGTAAGTTAACTGCCCAGTCATAGCTTTCATCTAACCATGTCTGAGCTGTTTGATAGGCTACGGGGAGCGAGGGTATTTACAAAGTTAGATCTGCGGGGTGCTTACAACCTGATTCGCATCCGTGAGGGGGATGAATGGAAGACGGCTTTTAACACCAGGGATGGGCACTATGAATATCTGGTGATGCCCTAATGCCCCAGCCGTTTTCCAAGACTTTGTGAACGACATCTTCCGGGATATGCTCACCACCTCGGTCGTAGTCTATCTGGATGATATTCTCATCTTCTCTCCAGATATTGATTCCCATCGGAGAGATGTTCGCAAAGTCTTCGACCTCTTACGGGCAAACTCCCTCTACGCCAAGTTGGAGAAGTGTGTGTTTGAGCAGGAGTCCTTGCCTTTCCTTGGTTATATCATCTCTGCCAAGGGTTTGGCTATGGATCCTGCCAAGCTACAGGCTGTAATGGACTGGCAGGAACCCCATTCTCTTAAAGCGGTGCAGCGCTTTATGGGGTTCATTAATTACTATCGCCAGTTCATTCCACACTTCTCAACTTTGGTAGCTCCCTTGGTTGCCCTCACCAAGAAGGGAGCAAATCCCAAGTTGTGGTCAGAGGAGGTCTCCAAAGCCTTTCTCTCGATCAAGTCACACTTCGCTAGCGCTCCCATCCTACATCGCCCCGATGTTGATAAGCCATTTATCTTGGAGGTGGATGCCTCATCCGTTGGTGCTGGAGCAGTCCTTTTCCAAAAGGATGCTCAAGGTCGGAAGCATCCTTGCTTCTTCTTCTCCAAGACCTTCACACCAGCGGAGAGGTATTATTCCATCGGGGACAGGGAGTTGCTGGCCATGAAGTTGGCTTTTTCGGAGTGGAGACATCTCCTGGAGGGAGCTCGCTTTCCCTTCCAAGTCTTCACTGACCACAAGAACTTGGTGTATCTGCAAACAGCCCAGCGGCTGAATTCTTGCCAGGCTAGATGGTCCCTGTTCTTCTCCCGGTTCCATTTTACTCTCCATTTCCTCTCCGGGGAGAAGAACGTTCGTGCTGACGCTCTCTCCCGCTCCGTGGTGTCATCGGAGGAGGAGGAGCCTCGGCTTATTGTCCCTTCTGAGAGCCTGAGAACTGTAGCTCCGGTTTCGCTAGAGTCTGTGCCCCCGGGCAAGACTTTCGTGCCAGCTAACTTGCGACCGGAGGTTCTCTCTTGGGCTCACTCCTCCAGAGTGGGTGGGCATTTTGGAACCAAGAGGACATCTGAGCTTCTGGCGAGAAAATACTGGTGGCCGCATATGGCCCGAGATGTCAAGGACTATATTCAGGCGTGCGTTTCTTGCGCCCAGAATCGGTCTCCTCGGCAACGGCCTGCTGGGTTGCTTTACCCTCTACCGGTGGCAGACAGGCCCTGGGAGATGGTCGGGATGGACTTTGTGGTGGGTCTACCCAAGTCGCGTGGCTGCTCCATTATTTGGGTTGTCAGTGACCATTTCTCTAAGATGGTGCATTTGGTGCCGCTTCCTCGGTTACCGTCAGCACGGGCTTTGACGGTGTTGTTCATTAAACACGTTTTCCGATTGCATGGTATGCCTGATAAGATTGTCAGCGATCGGGGTCCCCAGTTCGCATCTCAGTTTTGGAGAGAGCTCTGCCGTTTACTCAGCATAGAGTTAAACCTCTCCTCTGCATACCATCCCGAGACGAATGGGTTGGTGGAGAGAACCAACCAGACTCTGGTGACATATTTGCGACATTTCGTCTCTGCTAGGCAGGATGACTGGGCATCTTTGCTACCTTGGGCGGAATTTGCCCTGGACAACACCGTAGCCGATTCCACTGGTCAAACTCCTTTTCTCCTTAATTACGGCCAGCATCCGCGTGTCCCTGTGCCCATGCCCGTGTCATCCACCGATTCTAGGGTGGCAGACTGGGCGGTGGAGGCACGTGACATCTGGGACCGCACACAGGATGCCATCCGGGCCTCCAAGGATAGAATGAGGGTTTCGGCTGATACACACTGGCTCCCCGCTCCGGTCTTTGCTCCTGGTGACTTAGTGTGGCTCTCCGCCCGTAACATCAGGCTGCGAGTTGAGTCCACTAAGTTTGCTCCTCGCTACATTGGCCCGTTTAAGGTTCTGGAACAGGTCAACCCTGTGGTCTACCGTTTGGCTATTCCTCCACGCCTTGGTATCACCGATACTTTCCACGTTTCCCTCTTAAAGCCCGTTCATTTGTCCCGGTTTTCCGAGTCATCTGCTGGGACATCGGGTTCATCCACGGATGAGTTTGAGGTGAATGCTATTGTGGGGTGCAAGGTGGTACGTGGCAAGAAATTTTATCTGGTGGACTGGAAGGGTCACGGCCCAGAGGATAGAACCTGGGAGCCTGTGGAGCACATTCGGGCTCCGCTGCTTATCGCAGCTTTTGAGCGTAGTGAGGCTCAAGGAGGGGGGGGGCCCTAGGAGGGGGGGTAATGTTAGGAGTCGAGTTTCCTCTGCTGCACAGGGGGAATCTCGATCCGTGTCTGCTGCGGTCTCCCATTTGGTATCGGCCGCAGTGGGCTCTGCTCAGCGGAGACGTCGCTCCCAGCGTCTCGCTGGGGCTGATTCGGTGCATAGGGTCACTACTGCCTTTTCTGGCTTTCCTATGGTACCCTGCATTGATCTGCGGTGAGCGAGCCTCTCTGGGACGAAGTCCTTGTTTGCTCACACTGAGCATGCCCAGGGCAGGGTCTCCCATTGGAGGTCGAGGGCCACATGTTCGGTCACATGCTCAGGTGCTGCAGTACATTCCATTGGTCCTTCTGGAAGGTCCTGAAAGGGCAAAACATGCTCAGGTACTGCAGCACTTTCCATTGGTCCTTCTGGAAGGTCCTGAAAGGGCAAAAACTTCAGTAGCAGCTTCCTGTGCTGCAACTATATAAACTGCGCATGACTGCACGGCCATGCGCTAGTATTGTCTTATGTTATGTGCTTTGCGCCAGTGTGGTCACATGTATGTGTGTTCAGGGACCCGGCTGAAATAAGCCCCTAGAATGCTGGCTCCTCCGGCGAGGAGATTGAGTCTGAGTGTATTCAGGGACCCGGCTGAATTAAGCCCCTAGAATGCTGGCTCCTCCGGCGAGGAGTTTTGTGTGTTTGTGTGACCACTGACTGCTCTCTGTTTGGGCAGTTAGCCTGTGCCTCTTTGGAGTCTAACAGGGCACAGTGCTTTCCTTTCACGGCTACTCAGTGAATTAACTGAGTTAGTCTTTACCGCCATATAGCTCCGCCGTTTGCTAGCAGCAGGTACTCCTGCACGGTGGACCCCGGGCTGCGAACGCACCAATATCAATAAACATCTCTATTTACTCGGTGCGTTCCGCTAACCCTAACACCTTACAGAGAAAAAATATTCTTTATATGCTCTGGATATTTATCCATTTTTTTGAATATGCTTATGGCATGGGTATAGTAATTCCTGTGTTCCTAGGTCCATACGTGTGCATTTATCCACTGAATTTCTTTAAACAGTTGTGTGTTTATATTTGTTAAATAAAAATTTTTTGAATTTTTACTTGGCATGTGCTTCAGTTATTTGTAGGTATTAGTTTTATATTAAGTTATATTATTAGTTTAATTAAAAAATATCTGCAAAAGTAAAAATATTTTGTAGATAATCTGACCACCCACTCTCCAAAGTGTGTAACCTTATAATGCAATGTTCACATGTCCAGCAATAATCCGTTAAGATGGATCCAAGAGCGATCTGTTGGCAAATAAGTTGCGCAGACACAATTTTTTTTGGCCCTTTTTAAAAAACGGATTTCAGCTGGGTCCGTTTTTAAACAGTAAAATCTAAGGAAAACGGATCCGTTAATTAGTCATCCGTTTTTCTCCCATTTGAAACAGATCTGTTTTTTGCTTACTGGAGAAGGGAAAAAAAAAAAATTTAACCCCTTCATGACCTTGCGATTTTCCATTTTGGGGGTTTAGTGTTTTTCCCCCCCACTTCTTCAACGAGACATAACTTTATTATTCTATCTACAGAAAAGACAAAAAGGAGAGCCAGCAGATACTATTTCTGAAAATATGTATCACAAAAGGTGCAATGTCATTTCACTTACTTTGCAGGGGTGAGAGGATCCACTTTTGCCCACCCCCATTCCTGTCAACACAAATAAGCTCCAACTGAGTCCTACCCCCACAGAGGTCCCATGGAGAAGCACTGTCCTGCTTGATGAGCACAGTCCTTCTTGCTCCACCTTTCCTCTTCCTTAAGGTACCGTCACACTCAGCAACTTTGCAACGAGAACGACAATGATCCATGACTAGTGTTGAGCGATACCTTCCGATATCGGAAAGTATCGGTATCGGTTGGGATCGGCCGATATTCAAAAAATATCGGATATCGCCGATACCGATACCCGATCCCAATGCAAGTCAATGGGACCAAAATATCGGAATTAAAATAAACCCTTTCTTTTCTTGTAGGTTCATTCTACATCAAGGAAAACAACTAAGAATAATGTAGGATGTATTGTGGGAGGTGGCGGAGACATTAAAGGCAATGAGGTTTAGCCCAATCAAATAGAATAGCATGTTTTTTTTTTTTTAAGACGTTCGGAGTGAAAAAGATATTGAGTATGTAAATTTTTTTTTATTTTGTCAGATATTGATGTTTCACTATTCCACGCCCTTCCCCTTCTTTTTTTTTCTTTTTTTTTTTTTACTTTTCCCACACTTTCATCTTCATCATCATCAGCATCTTTGACATCAACTTCTTCTTCACCTTATTCATCTTCTTCTTCATCTTCTACCTATTTTTTTTTTTTATTACATTCTTCATATTCATTTTATTTAACTATTATTATTCTTCCTATTCTACATATTCTTTTTATTCCACTGTTATTATTCTTCCTATTCTACTTCTTCATCATATTCTCATTTGTGACAGGCATTCCCGTAGTTGTTATCTATAAAAGTTGGAAGATTACACCTTCCGTTCTGCCAGTCACAAAAGTTACATTTGTCCGCGTTCAGTTTGGCCTGCAGCATCAGGCTTTATCCAGGGGCACCACGAGGAGGAACGGACTCACCCCCATACACTGCTTAGTCTTCTTCTGCATATAATTTAGATAATATCTTTTGCTCTGATATTAAGTCTTATGCTTAATGTTCTTCTGCTCTTTGTTCTGCAGCCTCTTGTTCTTCTGCTTCTCGGTCTTCCATGTCGTCGTCTCCAGGGTCGTCGTCTCCAGTGTCGTCATCTCCGCCGTCGTCGTCTCAGCCGTCGTCGTCTCCGCCGTCGTCGTCTCCGCCGTCGTCATCGGGGTGGTCTTCCGGGTCGTCGTCGTCGTCATCGGGGTGGTCTTCCGGGTCGTCGTCATCGGGGTGGTTTTCCGGGTCGTCGACTTTAGTGTCTTAAACTTGGAAATGTAGCAGAAGGTACAAGAAGGCTGAGAAAATGCCAAGAACCAGCTGATGGAACTGGAACTCGGATGGCTACCCGAAGGTTCAAGAGCCTATGGAACTACCGAGGACCAGCTGACGTTACTGGAACCCGGTTACTAAGCAGGAGGTACCCGTGCTAAAAAGCACTACCAAGGACCGCCTGGCGTTGGCGGAACTCGGATACCCAGAAGGAGGCACCTAAGCCAAAGGCTCTGCCCGGAACCAGCTGACGTTACTGGAACCAGGATGGGGAGCAGAAGGTACAAGAGCAAAAGACACTTCCGAGAACCAGCTGACGGTACTGGAACCCGGATGGGTAGCCGAAGGTCCAAGAGCCAATGGAACTACCGAGGACCAGCTGACGTTACTGGAACCCGGTTACTAAGCAGGAGGTACCCGTGCCTGAAAGCACTACCAAGGACCACCTGACGTTGGTGGAACTTGGATACCCAGAAGGAGGCACCTAAGCCAAAGGCTCTGCCCGGAACCAGCTGACGGTACTGGAACCAGGATGGGGAGCAGAAGGTACAAGAGCAAAAGACACTGCCGAGAACCAGCTGACGGTGCTGGAACCAGGTGGTGGACCCGAAGGCCCACAGGAGAGGAGAGAACAGCTAGGCCGCGAGGCAGCCGCAGTTACCGAACCCCAACAGTCCTACAGGGGGAGCTGGGCCTACTGGCACTACAGAACCAGCCTTGACTACCAGTTCACGCAGCCCACATAGGAAGCTCCTAAACTGGAGGCACCCTGGAGTTGGCTAACCCGACTGCAACACGACGGGGCAAACATAGGCGTCTCAGCGAGTTTGACACACCCCGGAAACAGCTGACGGTGCTGAAACCAGGTTTGGCACGAGGGAGTACCTGTGACAAAAACACTGCCAAGAACCAGCTGGCGGTGCTGGAACCCAGATGCGTTGCCCCAGTGTGCAAGAGCCAATGGCACGACCGAGGACCAGCTGACGGTGCTGGAACACGGTTACTAAGCTGTAGGTGCCCGCGCTTAAAAGCACTACCAAGGACCGCCTGACGTTGGCGGAACTCGGATACCCAGGAGGAGGCACCTAAGCCAAAGGCTCGGCCCGGAACCAGCTGACGGTGCTGGAACCAGGTGGTGGACCCCAAGGCCCACAGGAGAGGAGAGAACAGCTAGGCCGCGAGGCAGCCGCAGTTACCGAACCCCAACAGTCCTACAGGGGGAGCTGGGCCTACTGGCACTACAGAACCAGCCTTGACTACCAGTTCACGCAGCCCACATAGGAAGCTCCTAAACTGGAGGCACCCTGGAGTTGGCTAACCCGACTGCAACACGACGGGGCAAACATAGGCGTCTCAGCGAGTTTGACACACCCCGGAAACAGCTGACGGTGCTGAAACCAGGTTTGGCACGAGGGAGTACCTGTGACAATAACACTGCCGAGAACCAGCTGGCGGTGCTGGAACCCAGATGCGTTGCCCCAGTGTGCAAGAGCCAATGGCACGACCGAGGACCAGCTGACGGTGCTGGAACACGGTTACTAAGCTGTAGGTGCCCGCGCTTAAAAGCACTACCAAGGACCGCCTGACGTTGGCGGAACTCGGATACCCAGGAGGAGGCACCTAAGCCAAAGGCTCGGCCCGGAACCAGCTGACGGTGCTGGAACCAGGTGGTGGACCAAAAGGCCCACAGGAGAGGAGAGAACAGCTAGGCCGCGAGGCAGCCGCAGTTACCGAACCCCAACAGTCCTACAGGGGGAGCTGGGCCTACTGGCACTACAGAACCAGCCTTGACTACCAGTTCACGCAGCCCACATAGGAAGCTCCTAAACTGGAGGCACCCTGGAGTTGGCTAACCCGACCGCACCACGACGGGGCAAGCATAGGCGTCTCAGTGAGCTTGACACAACCCGGAAACAGCTGATGGTGCTGAAACCAGGCTTGGCACGAGGGAGTACCTGTGACAAGAACACTGCCGAGAACCAGCTGGCGGTGCTGGAACCCAGATGCGTTGCCCCAGTGTGCAAGAGCCAATGGCACGACCGAGGACCAGCTGGCGGTGCTGGAACCCGGTTACTAAGCTGTAGGTGCCCGCGCTTAAAAGCACTACCAAGGACCGCCTGACGTTGGCGGAACTCGGATACCCAGGAGGAGGCACCTAAGCCAAAGGCTCGGCCTGGAACCAGTTGACGGTGCTGGAACCAGGTGGTGGACCCCAAGGCCCACAGGAGAGGAGAGAACAGCTAGGCCGCGAGGTAGCCGCAGTTACCGAACCCCAACAGTCCTACAGGGGGAGCTGGGCCTACTGGCACTACAGAACCAGCCTTGACTACCAGTTCACGCAGCCCACATAGGAAGCTCCTAAACTGGAGGCACCCTGGAGTTGGCTAACCCGACCGCACCACGACGGGGCAAGCATAGGCGTCTCAGTGAGCTTGACACAACCCGGAAACAGCTGACGGTGCTGAAACCAGGCTTGGCACGAGGGAGTACCTGTGACAAGAACACTGCCGAGAACCAGCTGGCGGTGCTGGAACCCAGATGCGTTGCCTATTAAAGATTGTCTTCCTAGAGCCCCAACTAGCGGTGTTGGAGCTAAGGGTAAGCAGGGGGAGCAGAGTGTAGGCCGAAGCCTGCACTGGAGGCAGCTTTGTGTCTGCGTTGCGTTTGCAGGACACTTTGCCGGCTACACAGTGGGGGAACAGCTGGCGTTGCTGAACCCCACTAACACAATGGCGTGTGTTTTTCTCTGTGCAGCTAGCACTTGCGGTCAAAAACTAGCGATGTTAGAGCCCGTGTTGAAGCAGGAGGAGGAGGAGAGGAGCAGAGTGTAGGCCGAAGCCTATTTGAACCAATTTCAAAGGAAACCTTTAACCCCCCCTCAGGTGTTACAAAGTACAAGAGACACACCTTGTGCAGTATTAATGCTGCACAAGTGAAAGGTTGCTCTATTCAGCACACGCTGAATGAAAGACGTACACAATTTAGCCCATTCTACAGTCAAACTGTAGTGGATGCGTGACTTGGCTTTTTAAGGAGACGCAGCACAGGTGTCCCAAATAACGCCTTGGTGCTTGGCGCAGCTTCCTGAGCGTTGTTATTTGCTGTACAGGAGTCTGCGCTCTTGTGTTATCCCTTGGCAATGCCCTGTTAGAGCTGCCCGTCTTATGACCTCATTTCATGTTGGCCGGTGCGGTTAACGATGGCCATAAATCCCAGACCCACAGTGCCTTTTCATAAAGTCACACTGCGGTGCTGTGATTCGTGGCCTTGAGCAGTAAATATTTTGGCCGCTCACACACGTCCTTACACCTGCTTCAGACTGGGCGGCCTCTGCTGATCCCTTCTCGCATGCCGTGGCCATGAGGCTGCACAGTCTGAAGAAGGCGGAAGGAGATGAGTTAAGACAGGTGAAGATATGCACTGCTCGTGCCTATCAATCACACCCTCGCAGTCAAAATAAGACAACGAGGAGCATTGTTTCAGGCAGGGCGGACGCACAGGCGCAACAAGCCAACCAATGATGTCAGAAGACGGGAAGCGCTACCAAGGGGGGTGCTGCGTATCATTAGAAAGGAAAGTCACACCTCAGGGACAGTGGAATGGTCTCAATGAGACACATTTTGTACGTTTTGAGTTCCACGTGGGCAAGGACAAAAAGTCAGCCACCTTGTACAAATGCAGCAGTACTGCTGTACAAGGTGGCTGTTATACATAGAAACACCTGGGGGTGGGGGGCAGGCTCCCTTCAATTTCAGTTCATGTGCCTGCGTGGCGTTTGCAGGACACGTTGCCAGATACACAGCAGGGGAACAGCTGGCGGTGCTGAACCCCACTAACACATTGGCTGGTGTTTTTCTCTGTGCAGCTAGCATGTCCGGGCAGAAACTGGCGTTGTTTGAGCCCAGGGTCAGCAGGAGGAGGAGAGGAGCAAAGTGTAGGCCGAAGCCTGCACTGGTGGCAGCTTTTGGTCAGTTGTGCCAGCGTGGCTTGTGCTGGACACGATGCCGACTACACAGCAGGGGAACAGCTGGCGGTGCTGAACCCCACTAACACATTGGCTGGTGTTTTTCTCTGTGCAGCTAGCATGTCCGGGCAGAAACTGGCGTTGTTTGAGCCCAGGGTCAGCAGGAGGAGGAGAGGAGCAAAGTGTAGGCCGAAGCCTAGTTGAACCAATTTCAAAGGTTACCTTTAACCCCCCCCTCAGGTGTTGCAAGGTACAAGAGCCACACCTTGAACAGCATTAATGATGCACAAGTCAAAGGTTGCTCTATTTAATTTTGCTCCTTGCACACGCTGAATTAAACACGTACACTATTTAGCCCATTATACTGTAAAACAGTAGTGGAGGCGTGACTACTAGTCTTTTTAAGGAGACGCAGCACAGGTGTACAAATTTACACCTAGGTGCTGTGCGCAGATTCCTTACCGTTGTTATTTGCAGTACAGGAAACTGCGCTCTTGTGTTATCCCTTGGCAATACCCTGTTAGTGTAGGCCGTCTCATGACCTCATTTCATGTTGGCCGGTGCGGTTAACGATGGCCATAAATCCCAGACCCACAGTGGCTTTTCCTAAAGTCACACTGCGGTGCTGGGATTCGTGGCCTTGTGCAGTAAATATGTTCGCCGCTCACACATGTCCTTACACCTGCTTCAGACTGGGCGGCCTCAGCTGATCCCTTATCGCATGCCGCGGCCATAAGGCCGCACAGTCAGAAGAAGGCGGAAGGAGGGGAGTGAAGACAGGGGAACATATGCACTGCTCGTGCCCATCAATCACACCCTCGCAGTCAAAATATATGAGACAACGGGGGGCGTTGTGTCGGGCAGGGGGGACGCACAGGCACAGCCAGCCAACCAATGATGTCAGGAGACGGGCAGCGCTAACAATGGGGGTGCTGCGTGTCATTAAAAAGGAAAGTCACACCTCAGGGACATTGTAATGGTCTGTAATGAGACACATTTTGTACTTGTTGAGTTCCACGTGTGCAAGGAGAAAAAGTCAGCCACCTTGTACAAATGCAGCAGTACTGCTGTACAAGGTGGCTGTTATACATAGAAACACCTGGGGGGGTGGGGGCCAGGCTCCCTTCAATTTCAGTTCATGTGCCTGCGTGGCGTTTGCAGGACACGTTGCCAGCTACACAGCAGGGGAATAGCTGGCGGTGCTGAACCCCACTAACACATTGGCTGGTGTTTTTCTCTGTGCAGCTAGCATGTCCGGGCAGAAACTGGCGTTGTTTGAGCCCAGGGTCAGCAGGAGGAGGAGAGGAGCAAAGTGTAGGCCGAAGCCTGCACTGGTGGCAGCTTTTGGTCAGTTGTGCCAGCGTGGCTTGTGCTGGACACGATGCCGACTACACAGCAGGGGAACAGCTGGCGGTGCTGAACCCCACTAACACATTGGCTGGTGTTTCTCTCTGTGCAGCTAGCATGTCTGGGCAGAAACTGGCGGTGTTTGAGCCCGGGGTCAGCAGGAGGAGGAGAGGAGCAGAGTGTAGGCCGAAGCCTGCACTGGTGGCAGCTTTTGGTCGGTTGTGCCAGCGTGGCTTGTGCTGGACACGATGCCAACTACACAGCAGGGGAACAGCTGGCGGTGCTGAACCCCACGAACACATTGACTGGTGTTTTTCTCTGTGCAGCTAGCAGTTCCGGGCAGAAACTAGCGGTGTTTGAGCCCAGGGTCAGCAGGAGGAGTAGAGGAGCAGAGTGTAGGCCGAAGCCTAGTTGAACCAATTTCAAAGGTTACCTTTAACCCCCCCCTCAGGTGTTGCAAGGTACAAGAGCCACACCTTGAACAGCATTAATGATGCACAAGTCAAAGGTTGATCTATTTAATTTTGCTCCTTGCACACGCTGAATAAAACACGTACACTGTTTAGCCCATTATACTGTCAAACAGTAGTGGAGGCGTGACTACTAGTCTTTTTAAGGAGATGCAGCACAGGTGTCAAAATTTACACCTAGCTGCTGTGCGCAGATTCCTGAGCATTGTTATTTGCTGTACAGGAGTCTGCGCTATTGGGAGCCCTTGGCCATGCGCTGTGAGCGCTTCCTGTCTTCTGACCTCATTTAATGTCGGCCGTTACGGTTAGCGATGGACATGAATCCCAGACCCACAGTGTGTTTTCAAAAAATCACACTGCGTGGCTGGGATTCGTGGCCTTGTTCAGTAAATATGTTTGACGCTCACACATGTCCTTACACCTGCTTCAGACTGGGTGGCCTCATCTGATCCCTTATCACCTGCCGCGGCCATGAGGACACCCAGTCTGAAGAAGGCGGAAGGAGATGAGTGAACACAGGCAAACATATGCACTGCACATGCCCATCAATCACACCCTCGCTGTTCAAAAAAATAAGACACCGAGGGGCGTTGTTTCGAGCAGGGCAGACGCACAGGCGCAGCCAGCTAACCAATGATGTCAAAAGACGGGCAGCGCTAACAAGGGTGGTGCTGCGTATCATTAGAAAGGAAAGTCACACCTCAGGGACAGTGGAATGGTCTCTAATGAGACACATTTTGTACGTGTTGAGTTCCATGTGGGCAAGGAGAAAAAGTCAGCCACCTTGTACAAATGCAGCAGTACTGCTGTACTAGGTGGCTGTTATACATAGAAACACCTGGGGGGGTGGGGCCAGGTTCCCTTTAATTTCAGTTCATGTGCCTGCGTGGCGTTTGCAGGTCACGTTGCCGGCTACACAGCAGGGGAACAGCTGGCGTTGCTGAACCCCACTAACACATTGGCTGGTGTTTTTCTCTGTGCAGCTAGCACTTCCGGGCAAAAACTAGCGGTGTTTGAGCCCAGGGTCAGCAGGAGGAGGAGAGGAGCAGAGTGTAGGCCGAAGCCTGCACTGGTGGCAGCTTTTGTTCTGTTGTGCCAGCGTGGCTTGTGCTGGACACATTGCCGACTACACAGCAGGGGAACAGCTGGCGGTGCTGAACCCCACTGACACATCACCTAGTGTTTTTTCTGTGTAGACAACACTTCCAGGTGGCAACTGACAGTGTTGAAACCCAGGGAATCAAAGAGGAGCAGAGTGTAGGCCGAAGCCTGCAGTGGAGCAAGTTGAAAGGGAACCTTTAACCCCCCCCCCCCAGGCATTTGTTGCTGAAAGAGCCATCTTGTACAGCAGTAATACTGCACATGGAAAATGGTGGCTCCGAAAATTATGCTCCTTGCAAACGCTGAAGTACACACTCATATAATGTGTCCCCTCACACCGTCAAACCATCCCGGAAGTGGGACTTTCCTTTGTAATGTGACACAGCACAGCCGTCATTCCAACCCCCTTGGTGCCGGGCGCCACCTCCTCAACGTTGTTTGGTTCTGTCACGGAGCCCGCGCTGTAATGTTATCCCTTGGCCATGCACAGTTAGCGGTGCCCGTCTTCTGACATCATGTAGGTGTCAGGCTGGCAGTGCCTGTGCGTCCAAGCTGCCCGAGATCCAACCTTGCAGTGTCATCTAATGTAGTCCCACTGCGGGCCAGGGATCCATGGGCATGCGCAGTGCATATCATCGCCTCTCACTCACCTTCTTCCTGCTTCTTCAGACTGTGCGGCGTCACGGCCGTGGCATGCTATTAGGGATCAGCTGACGCCGCCTAGTATGAAGAAGCGTGAAGAAGGGGAGTGAGAGGCTAGTATATGCACTGCGCATGGCCATGGATACCAGGCCCACTGTGGGATCACATTAGACGACACTGCGAGGTGTGATTTCGGGCAGCGTGGACGCACAGGCGCAGCCAGGACGACAACAAATGATGTCAGAGGACGGGCAGCGCAAACTGTGCATGGCCAAGGGATAACATAACAGCGCAGGGTCCATGACAGAATCAAACAACGCTAAGGAGGCAGCGCACGGTGCCAAGGGGGTAGCAATGACGGCTGTGCTGCGTCACATTACAAAGGAAAGTCCCACGGTTGGACGATGTGAGGGGACACATTACATGAGTGTGTAGTTCAGCGTTTGCAAGGAGCATAATTTCAAGAGCGACCTTTCCCTTGTGCAGTATTAGTGCTGCACATGGTGGCTCTTTCAGTAACAAACGCCTAGGGGAGGGGGGGACAGGTCCCCTTACATTTTAGTTGTGCCAGCGTGGCGGTCGCATGACACATTGCCGGATACACAGCTGGGGATCAGCTGACGTTACTGAACCCCAATAACAGAGGAGCGACTGTTGACTGTGCACACAGCACTTCCAGGCACCAACTGGCGGTGTTAGAGCCCAGGGACAGCAGGAGGAGCAGATTGGAGGTATTGCCGCACACACAGCTGGGGATCAGCTGACGTTACTGAACCCCAATAACAGAGGAGCGACTGTTGACTGTGCACACAGCACTTCCAGGCACCAACTGGCGGTGTTAGAGCCCAGGGACAGCAGGAGGAGCAGAGGAACAGAGTGTAGGCCGAAGCCTGATTGGAGCAAGTTGAAAGGAAACCTTTAACCCCCCCCCCCAAGACGTTTGTAGCTGAAAGAGCCATCTTGTGCAGCACTAAGGATGCAAAAGGAAAAGGTTGCTCTTTTAATTATGCTCCTTGCAAACACCGAAGTAAACACTAAAAATGTGTCCCTTTATACCGTTAAACCGTTCCGGAGGTGCGAATTTCCTTCGTAATGGGACACAGCACAGCTGTCATTCCTATCCCCTTGATGCCGTGCGCTGCCTCCTCAGCGTTGCTTTAAGCTGTCACGGAGCCTGCGCTGTTCTGTTAGCCCTTGGCCATGCCCAATTAGCGCTGCCTGTCTTCTGACATAATTTGGTGTCAGGCTGTCAGTGCCTGTGCGTCCACGCTGCTCCAGATCCCACCTCGCAGTCTCGTCTAACGTAATCCCACTGCGAGCCTTGGAACCATGGGCATGCACAGTGCATAACCTCGACTCTCACTCCCCTCCTTCCCTCTTCTTCAGACTGTGCGGTGTCACGGCCGTGGCATGCTAGGGATCAGCTGACGGCGCACAGTCTAAAGAAGGCGGAGGGAAATGAGCGAGAGCCCGAGGGGAAGATATGCACTGCGCATGCCCATGGATCCCAGGCCCGCAGTGTGACTCAATCAGAAGACACTGCGAGGCGGGATCTCGGGCAGCGCGGCCGCACAGGCGCAGCCAGCCTGACACCAAATTATGTCAGAAGACAGGCAGCGCAAATAGGGCATGGCCAAGGGATAACAGAACAGCGCAGGCTCCATGACAGCTTAAAACAACGCTGAGGAGGCAGCGCATGGCACCAAGGGGGTAGGAATGACGGCTGTGCTGCGTCACATTACGAAGGAAAGTCCCATCTCCGGGACGGTATAACGGTATCAGTGAACACATTTTATAAGTGTTAAGTTCTGCGTGTGCAAAGAGCTAAAAAAAACGTTACTGAAACCCAATAACACTGGGTCGTATGTTTTTACTGTGCAGCCTGCACTTCTGAGCCGCAACTGGCGGTGTTGGAGCCCAGGAATAGCAGTTCAGGTGGTAGAAAGATGAACACAGCAGGAGACCTGGATGACACCCAATTACTTAATCAGGCAGAGGAGTGGCAAATTACTGCGAGATCCAGGCCTGGTTAATTTTCAGGAAAGTAAGCCGGTCAACGTTATCGGAGGATAGTCGCATGCGACGGTCTGTTAGTACACCACCTGCGGCACTAAAGACACGTTCCGATAAGACACTAGCCGCAGGGCAAGCCAGCACCTCCAATGCATACTGGCTTAGCTCTGGCCATGTATCCAGCTTAGAGACCCAAAACTTGAACGGGGAAGAGACGTCAGGGAGTACAGTAAGAGGGCAAGCCATGTAGTCTGTCACCATCTGACGGAACCGTTGCCTCCTGCTGACTGGAGCCGCCGGTGATGGTGTAGACATTTGGGGCGGGCACACAAAAGTGTGCCAGAGTTGTGCCATACTGGGTTGCCTTGGGCAGAGGCACTGCTTCTGCTCCCTCTTTGGGCAGAGCCTCACCCACTGCCTCGACGCACTGAGCTGCTTTGTAAAGCACTAGCAGCACTCCTCTCAGTTGGACAGGAGAAGATGATGGAATTCACCAGTGTGTCGTGGTACTCCCGCAATTTACGCTCCCGGGTCAACGCAGGGATGAGGTTTTGGACGTTGTCCCGGTAGCGAGGATCGAGGAGGGTGAACACCCAATAATCAGGCATGTTGAGAATGTGGTCGATGCGGCGGTCGTTTCTCAGGCACTGCAGCATGAAATCCACCATGTGCTGCAGAGTGCCAACTGGCCCAGAAACGCTGTCCCCTGCTTGAGACATGATCTCTGCCCGCTCGTCATCACCCCACCCTCGCTGTACACACTGACCACTGGACAATTGTGTCGCTCCCTCCTCTGGACGGAGCTCTTCCTCCTCCATTGACTCCTCCTCATCCTCCTCACAAATTGGCCCCTGCGTACCCCTTTGTGAGGAACCACGTGGCGCTGACTCTCCAGAAGCTGATGGAAAAGGTGACTCCTCATCCTCCACCTCTTCCACCACATCATCCCTTAACCCTTGCAAAGTTTGCTGAAGCAGGCAGATAAGGGGGACAGTCATGCTGACTAGTGCATCATCTGCACTTGCCATCCGCGTGGAATAATCAAAAGGACGCAAAACCTGGCAGACGTCCTTCATAGTGGCCCACTCTGTGGTTGTGAAGTCTGATCGGCGCTGACTGCGACTTCTTTGCGCCTGATGCAGCTGGTACTCCATAACTGCTTGCTGCTGCTCACACAACCGCTCCAACATATGTAACGTGGAATTCCACCGGGTAGGTAGGTCACATATGATGCGGTGTTCCGGAAGGCGGAATCGGCGCTGCAGAGCAGCAATGCGGGATCTGGCCAAGCTGGAACGCCGCAAGTGAGCACACTCTAGGCGGACCTTGTGCAGCAGGGCATCAAGATCCGGATAGTCCCTCAGAAAACTCTGCACAACCAAATTGAGCACATGTGCCAGACATGGGATGTGAGTGAGGTTGCCAAGGGCCAAAGCTGCCACCAGATTTCGGCCATTGTCACACACTACCATGCCTGGCTGGAGATTCGCTGGCAGTAACCACACATCGCTCTCCTGCTTGATGGCATTCCAGAGCTCCTGCGCTGTGTGGCTTCGATGCCCCAATGAAACTAGTTTCAAGACGGCCTGCTGACGTTTGGCCACGGCTGTGCTCATGTCGGTCATAGGTAAACGTTCACGGGTCCATGTGGAGGAGAACTGTGACGGATCCTGCAGAGAGGAATCAGAGGAACTGGTGTAAGAGGAGGAGTCGATGCGTACAGACTGGATTCCTGCAATCCTTGGAGTGGGCAGGACACGTCCTGCGCCACTCGCACGATCTGTACCTGGCTCAACAACATTAACCCAATGGGCAGTGAGGGAAACATATCGCCCCTGTCCATGCTGACTTTTCCACGCATCGGTGGTGAGGTGGACCTTGCTACTGACGGCGTTCAGTAGCGCATGTTTTATATTTGCCTCAACATGCCTGTGCAGGGCAGGGACAGCCTGCCTGCTGAAGTAAAAGTGGCTGGGCACCTTGTACTGTGGGACTGCCAATGCCATCAAGTCACGGAAGCTGTCAGTCTCCACCAGCCTGAACGAGAGCATTTCCAGGGACAACAGTTTGGCAATGCCTGCATTCAGAGCCTGTGCTCGGGGGTGGTTGGCCGAGAATGCCCGCCTTTTCTCCCATGCCTGGACTACCGATGGCTGTAGAGTAGACTGGGAGTGTGAGGATGACTGGGAAGGTGGTGCTGTGGGTGGAATTACACTAGGTCTCTGGACAACAGTGGAGGAAGAGGCAACACGAGATGAAGAGGTGGTAGCTGCCGCTGTTGGTTGGCCTACGTCTTCACTGTGTTTCTGTAACTCCACCGCGTGCCTGTTCCGCACATGTTTCCACATATTTGTGGTATTGAGGTTGCTGACACTTTTACCTCTTTTTACTTTCTGATGACACAGCTTGCATTTGACAAAACAAATGTCATCTGCAACTGTGTCAAAAAAGGACCAGGCACTGCAAGTCTTGGGAGCGCCCTTTTTGGCTTTGGAAAGAGACAGGCTCCTAACGGGTGCCAAAGTGGAGGCTACAGGCTCCGCAGTCTTCCCCCTCCCTCTCCCTCTTTGGCCCGTAAGGGGAAGCTCTTCCTCAGAGCTGCTCCCACCACCTTCCTGTTCCTCACGCCACGATGGGTCAAGGACCTCATCATCTCCACTACCCTCTGCCACCAACTGCTCCTCCTGGGTAGTCTCGGCAGCACAGTACGCATCAGAAAGCGGCACCTGAGTTTCATCATCAGATGCGTACTGCGCTGTGGTCACCGGAGGCACTGGCCCACCTGCCTCTTCAGAGTCAGAGAGATAAAGCTTTTGGGCATCACTGCACACTGCCTCTTCTTCCATTTCTCCAATGCTGCTTGGCTGGCCCCCTGTTTCCAAGCCAAGAGATTCAGAGAACAGAAGTAGAGACGGCTCCTGTCCTGGGCTCTCTGACTGCCTCGCCAATTTGGCAGGTGGTGAAGAGACAGATGGCTGCTCTCCAGTGCTCTGTGCCTGAGAGGATGTGGCACTAACTGAAGTCGATGCCGAGGCGTTAGCTGCCATCCACCCGACAACGGCTTCAATTTGGTCTTCACGTAGCAGCGGTGCACGGCGCTCTCCGACAAAGCTGCGCATGAAGGACTGTTCCCTGCTGAAACTGAGTGACGACGAGTCACCGGCGCCCGCAGCAGGCACAGAATCACCACGTCCTCTCCCTGCTCCTCTCCCTGCTCCGCGCCCACGCCCACGTGCCTTACTCCCTGCCCTCTTCATCTTGGTTGACAGATAAAGATAAGCAGAAAAGTACTAAGGCCTTAGTGTGCTTATTCCTGAAATGCTCCTCCTAACAGGTGTAAGAAACACTAATGTTGTAAATTGTGGACTAAACTTTATTATTTTTCAAATGTGGCCTACACAAGTGTTAAGTTGTGTTTGGTGAACTTAACTTTTTTTTTGGTGCAGATCGGGCTACAGAGCTAGTTTAAATCACACGGAGACCGTGTAGACAGCCGTAAACGGCGCTGCAAGGCCAAAAAACCCTCCTCTCGGTTATCCTATATAGTGTTTTTCCACTATTTAGCTGGATACGAGTGGAAAGACACTAATAGGAATTTTTTTTTTCAAATTTTAAACTGGCTGCACTATTTGAAAAAAAGGAAATTGTTTTTCAAGGTATGAGGCAGTAACGCACCCTGAGCTGAATCCAACCGGCTATGGCTGCACACAGACTACAGGGCGAGCTGCGCTCACACAGAGACCGTGCAGACAGCCGTAAACGGCGCTGCAAGGCCAACAAACCCTCCTCTAGGTTATCCTATATAGTGTTTTTCCACTATTTAGCTGGATACGAGTGGAAAGACACTAATAGGAATTTTTTTTTTCAAATTTTAAACAGGCTGCACTATTTGAAAAAAAGTAAAATTTTTCTCAAGGTATGAGGCAGTAACGAACCCTGAGCTGAATCCAACCGGCTATGGCTGCACACAGACTACAGGGCGAGCTGGGCTCACACGGAGACCGTGCAGACAGCCGTAAACGGCGCTGCAAGGCCAAAAAAACCTCCTCTAGGTTATCCTATATAGTGTTTTTCCACTATTTAGCTGGATACGAGTGGAAAGACACTAATAGGAATTTTTTTTTCCAAATTTTAAACTGGCTGCACTATTTGAAAAAAAGGAAATTGTTTTTCAAGGTATGAGGCAGTAACGCACCCTGAGCTGAATCCAACCGGCTATGGCTGCACACAGACTACAGGGCGAGCTGCGCTCACACAGAGACCGTGCAGACAGCCGTAAACGGTGCTGCAAGGCCAAAAAACCCTCCTCTAGGTTATCCTATATAGTGTTTTTCCACTATTTAGCTGGATACGAGTGGAAAGACACTAATAGGAATTTTTGTTTTTCAAATTTTAAACAGGCTGCACTATTTGAAAAAAAGTAAAATTTTTCTCTAGGTATGAGCCAGTAACGAACCCTGAGCTGAATCCAACCGGATATGGCTGCACACAGACTACAGGGCGAGCTGGGCTCACACGGAGACCGTGCAGACAGCCGTAAACGGTGCTGCAAGGCCAAAAAACCCTCCTCTAGGTTATCCTATATAGTGTTTTTCCACTATTTAGCTGGATACGAGTGGAAAGACACTAATAGGAATTTTTTTTTTCAAATTTTAAACAGGCTGCACTATTTGAAAAAAAGTAAAATTTTTCTCAAGGTATGAGCCAGTAACGAACCCTGAGCTGAATCCAACTGGCTATGGCTGCACACAGACTACAGGGCGAGCTGGGCTCACACGGAGACCGTGCAGACAGCCTTAAACGGCGCTGCAAGGCCCAAAAACCCCCCTCTAGGTTATCCTATGTAGTGTTTTTCCACAATAGAGCTGGAGACTGGTGGAAAAACACTAATAGGAAATTTGAGAAAAAATTTGCAGCAGGCTGCACTAAGAGCAAAAAAGGACAACTGTGTGAGGCAGTGTGAACCCCCCCCTGAGCTGAATACAACCGGGTATATGGCTGCACACAGACTACAGAGTGAGCTGCACACACACACACACACACAGAGACCTTGCAGAACGCTGTTAAAACAGCGCTGCAAGGCAAGAGCAAGGTGAACAGTGAAGAACACACAGCGTTTTGCTAAATTAGCCTTTGGAAAGGAAAATAAAGCAATTAGCTAGCTCGACTGGCCCTCAGTTAGAACACAGCGTCCTGTCCCTAACTGAAATCACAGCAGAGTGAGCGCAAAATGGTGGCAGCGTTTTTTATAGTGCAGAGTGACATCATTTCAGCAGCCAATCCAAGCCTTGCCAGTACTTACATGCCCACCATGCTAAACAGGATGTGCCCACACTTCCAATCATTCCTCATTGGCTGCTGCGTTCAGTTTGAATTCTGGGAACTTCCGATTCCGGTATCCGATACGCGGGAAGTATCGGAATTCAGTATTGGAATTCCGATACCGCAAATATCGGCCGATACCCGATACTTGCGGTATCGGAATGCTCAACACTATCCATGACGTTGCAGCGTCCTGGATAGCGATCTCGTTGTGTTTGACATGCAGCAGCGATCTGGATCCCGCTGTGCCATCGCTGGTCGGAGCTAGAAGTCCAGAACTTTATTTCATCGTCAGGTCGGCGTGTATCGTCGTGTTTGACAGCAAAAGCAATGATGCCAGCAATGTTTTACATGGAGCTAACAACCAGCGAGAACGATAAGTGAGTCGCCGTTACGTCACTGGATCGCTCCTGCATTGTTCTGGAGCTGCTGTGTTTGACGTCTCTACAGCGACCTAAACAGCGACGCTGCAGCGATCTAGTTTAGGTCGGCTCGTTGTCTATATCGCTGCAGCGTCGCTGAGTGTGACGGTACCTTTAGGGTACCGTCACACTCAGCGACGCTGCAGCGATACCGACAACGATCCGGATCGCTGCAGCGTCGTTGTTTGGTCGCTGGAGAGCTGTCACACAGACCGCTCTCCAGCGACCAACGATGCCGGTAACTAGGGAAAAACATCGGGTTACTAAGCGCAGGGCCGCGCTTAGTAACCCGATGTTTACCCTGGTTACCATCGTTAAAGTAAAAAAAACAACCACTACATACTTACCTACCGCTGTCTGTCCTCGGCGCTCTGCTTCTCTGCTCTGGCTGTGAGCACAGCGGCCGGAAAGCAGAGCGGTGACGTCACCGCTCTGCTTTCCGGCTGACCGGCGCTCACAGCCAGTGCAGGAGGAGTGCAGAGAGCACAGCGCCGGGGACAGACAGCGGTAGGTAAGTATGTAGTGTTTGTTGTTTTTACTTTTACGCTGGTAACCAGGGTAAACATCGGGTTACTAAGCGCGGCCCTGAGCTTAGAAACCCGATGTTTACCCTGGTTGCCAGCGAAGACATCGCTGAATCGGCGTCACACGCGCCGATTCAGCGATGTCAGCGGGACGTCCAGCGACGAAACAAAGTTCTGGACTTTCTTCCCCGACCGGCGATATCACAGCAGGGGCCTGATCGCTGCTGCGTGTCACAGTGCACGATATCGCTAGCCAGGACACTGCAACGTCACGGATCGTTAGCGATATCGTCTAGTGTGACGGTACCTTTAGTCTGGATGGCAACAGACAAAAGTTGTGCCTGCACAACTTTTTCCAACTGATTGCTGCTGGATCTGTTCTAATGGATGATTACTAGTGTGGCACCCCTAGAGGTATTTGCCACAAATATAGTTACTGACACTGAATACAAATACTAAAATAGCAAGACTGCACTACCTCCTCCGGCCAGAAGGGGGAGCTCCAGAGACTCCCCTTGATCCATTCTGGTCTGAGAGAAGAACTGGCAGTTGGGCTAAGGAGCTGAAAGTGAGAGGTCATACAGCTGAATTTCTAACAGCCCTATGACGGTTTCCAGGCCCAAATCACCGGCCTGAGGAGAAGAGGGATAGAGAAAAAGGACATTGTGAGAACCGGGTAGCATTAATCACTACCCAGAACAGGCGCAAAGATGGATACCGGATCCGTGGCTGTATTCATTACATATAATACAGCAACCGGAAAAACGTGAGGTGATATCAGCTTCACTAGGGTCGGACGCAGCAACAGACACAGAGTTCAGCGGTACTCCCGGAGGGGGTAAGCCGATAAAAGGACTCGGGTTGCCCGTCGAACCAGGACCCGGAGGGGACAGATTGGGCCGGCAGCCAGTTCACATACAGCAGCAGGGCCACACAGATATTGTGTACAATAAGAGGCGAAGACCCCGGCAGGGTCAAAGAAACTCAGAGTTCCCATACAGACTCCGTTGACAGGACTGGTTGTAAATCCTTTTTTTGTTAAAGTAAACTGGTTAAACGTTTCAGTGCCTCAGTCTTTCATTTGGACAATAGCCATCTATCCAGGATTGGGATCATCACCGCTGGGAGAACCTGCTGCTGATCAAGTAAGTGCCTGTTCCCTCACGATACCCTTTACACTGTGCATTGCCTGAGGCCACAGCACCGGGTCAAGCCACCCGTGACATCCCCCTCAAGAGACAGACCCCATTGGTCCGGTGCTGGGTACCCCGGTCTCTCGGGCATCACAATTGGCGTCACGAACAGGATAGAGCCAGCCCATATACCGGGTATTGTGTGCCGTGATTGGAGCCCAAAACTTTGAAAACTTGGATGAAAAATCGTGAAAATTGACTTTATTAAAGAAAATTCCATTTCCCATTAAAAACTATTGAAAGTGACTTTTCCCCATTGGTTATAATGGAGTAAAGATGGCCGCCATCCCCTGAGGTAATCACCTCATAACCGTTAGGCGCGAGACTGTTAATTGAGCTACGCCATTACCTGAGCCCCAGTCTAACTGAAAAACTTCAGAATCCGCCATTACAGAGCGCGTGGCGGGCGGGTGCAGCAGGGGGCGTGTCATTGTGGGCGGCACCAAGCTGAGCGCTCTGACGTCAGAGCAAGGGGAAAACCAATCCTGCTGCACAGCAGAACGAATCTACACTATCCCGACGGAAGCGGAGGACCGGAAGGGTCCGGATTAACTAAAGGGGCACAGTATGTCGCAGCACGGAGACGCCGCAGCACCCGGCGGCGCTAATGCAGCTGAAAGACAGAGTGTCGATAGAGCGTCTGGTAGCGCAGCGGTGCAAGGAGTGGCGCCCATCATGCCGGTGCTGATGCCATATACCCCAGGTGGCCCGTGGCTTCCAATGTATGAAGGTGAGCCTAATACCCTTGACGATTTCAGAGAAAAGATGCTAGCCCATTTTAACATGTTCCTCGTGGGTGAAGTTCAGCGTGTTAGTCTCCTGATGATGCAGTTAAGTGGCCATGCTAAGCGAGAAGTCACAGCATGGGCAGCTGATCTAAAAGGCACTGTTGAACGCATATTTGCTGGATTAAAAGCTACATTTGAAACCACTGCCAGCAGCAAAGCTAAAATACGATTCTTTAATTGCAAACAAAAAGTTAATGAGGGCGTGAGAGACTTTGCCTTAAACCTGCAGGAAGCCCTTAAATCACTTACACTGGCTGAACCCATTTTTAACACCGGAGCGGATAAACTGCTAAGAGATCAATTTATGGAGGGACTCTACACCCCTTCTCACCGGGGGCATGTGAGCATGCTTGTTTTTAAGAACCCTGAATTGACATTTGCTCAATTAAAGGAGAGCGCTATACGTCTCCAGCTGGCAGAGGCACCTCGGGATCAGGATCCTGCGCAACCTATGGCAGAGGCACCTCAACAACAGGGAGTGCCAGTGACATCAGCTATGTCCGGGGCCATTGCTAAGCCCCTGGGGCCCAGTACTAATGAGGCTCTTCAACAAAAGCTTGACTCTTTAACTGATGTTTTTGCTTCAATGGCTAAAACCATGCAGGAGATGAGAGGACCCAAGATAGAGTTCGCAAACCGTAGAGAGGATGTTCCATGGATGAGACCCCGGAGATACCCGACATGGAGAGGACGACCCCGCGACCGCTACCAACCGGATGGACAGCCCATTTGCCGCCGTTGCCAGCAGCCAGGCCACTTTGCACGAGATTGTGATTTAAACGGGAATCCCCTGTGAATGCGGGCCGCTTCGCAGGAATGAACTTTCAAGGCCCAACACCCTGGCACGACAGGTACATCGGAGGACGACCCATTATCCCTATCGTGCTGGACGGAATTCCCCTCAACGCTTTGCTGGACACAGGTTCCCAGATTTCATCTATACCGTATATCCTTTATAAGAGGTACTGGGCTGATGCAGATATTGATAAAGGGCCCTCTGATGTTGAACTAGATATATGGGCCAGTAATGGTAAGTTGGTACCGAAACTAGGATTCAGGGAGATGACCATAAAGATTGGTAAAGTAGAAATGAAGAAACAGGGTATAATTGTTGTTGATGTTGACCGGCGGAACTGTGAACCAACTGTATTGATAGGAATGAATGTGTTAGAGAACTGCTTTTCCGAAGTTATTTCTGTCTTACAGCAAATTGCTGAAACTGCCCAATCCTGCCAGCAGAGAGTTCTCCAAAGGGAAATAAAAGTATTGATGTTAAGGCAACAGGTAGAAGTTGCAGGTGGAGAAATCGGCAGTGTGAGGGTAAGTGATCCAACATCTATTGTAATCCCACCAAAAACAGAAATGCTGGTATGGTGTAGAGCAGCCATTGGTACTAAGGGACGAGATTATCAAGCCTTAATAGAACCAGTGTACACCGACAGCAGGCCCACTATACTCACAGCACGAGGGGTAGTCGAGGTACACCGGGGACGAGTGCCGGTACGACTTTTGAACTGTGGAGAGGAAGAGGTCACTTTGCCAAGGTATGCTACAGTGGCAAAGCTATATACTGTTGACAACAATGCCATCACAACCATTGAGCCCTTAGAACCAACCTGTCAGGTGGAAGGCAACGGCTCAGATGGAGAATTGGAGGATTGGTGTCAACAGCTACACGTGGGCATAAATTCAACACCTACCCATCAAAAACAAGGGGTGTATAGGCTAGTGACGGAATATGAACAAGTCTTCAGTAAACACCCATTGGACTTCGGACGGATAGAAGGGGTAGAACACACAATCCCCACCAGTGACCATCCCCCAATAAAAGAAAGATATAGACCCATACCGCCCGCTCACTATCAATGTGCAAAAGATATGCTGAGGGAGATGAAACAGGCCGGGGTAATAAGAGACAGCTGTAGCCCCTGGGCGGCCCCTCTAGTGCTTGTCAAAAAAAAGGACGGAACCATGAGAATGTGCGTAGACTACCGGCGGATTAATAACATCACCCATAAAGACGCCTACCCCTTGCCTAGGATAGAAGAGTCCTTGACTGCTTTGAAATCTGCTAATTATTTTTCCACCTTAGACTTAACAAGCGGGTATTGGCAAGTCCCTGTGGCTGAGAGAGATAAGGAAAAGACGGCATTCACCACACCAATGGGTCTATGTGAATTTAATCGCATGCCATTCGGACTCTGCAACACATCCGGTACCTTCCAGCGGCTGATGGAATGCTGCCTCGGACACAAGAACTTCGAGACCGTCCTCCTGTACCTAGATGATGTGATCGTCTACTCAAAGACTTACGAACAACACTTAATAGACCTGGCAGAAGTGTTCGAAGCCTTATCCAGGTATGGCATGAAAATCAAGCCATCCAAATGTCACCTTCTCAAGCCAAAGGTACAGTACCTGGGACACATCGTGAGTTCGGAGGGAGTAGCACCGGATCCCGAGAAAATAAGCGCCATAAGGGATTGGCCAAGACCTACCAACCCAAAAGAAGTGAGGCAATTCCTGAGATTGGTGGGTTACTATCGCAGATTTATAAAAGGATTTACCAAATTGGCAGCACCCTTGCAAGACGCCTTGGTAGGGCAGACGAAGAAACCTTCAAACCGAAACCCTCCTTTTCAGTGGAACGATGAAAGGGAAGACTCCTTTGAACAACTAAAGAAGGCACTAACCGGAGAAGAGGTTCTGGCATACCCATATTACCATCAACCTTTCATCCTCTACACCGATGCCAGTAATGTGGGACTAGGAGCGGTGCTGTCACAAAAGCAAGAAGGTCGGGAGAAAGTCATCGCCTTTGCAAGTAGAAAGCTCCGGCCTACTGAAAGAAATCCAGAAAATTATAGCTCCTTCAAATTGGAACTACTGGCAGTAGTTTGGGCTGTGACTGAACGTTTCAAACACTATCTGGCTGCTGCAGAATTTATTGTCTATACTGACAACAATCCGTTGACCCACCTGGACACAGCCAAATTAGGGGCGTTAGAACAGCGATGGATAGCCCGGTTATCTAATTACAACTTCAAGATCAAGTATCGAGCAGGTCGCAAGAATGGAAATGCCGATGCCCTATCCCGGATGCCACACTTGAGAGATGTAGAAGAAGAAACGGGGGAGCTTGAAGAAATTGAACTACCAGCCTTCCATCATCCCAAGGCAAAACATCATCAGTCAAGTACCTATCAGAAACAACAAGAGGTGAATTTTAATCCGTTAGCACACCATAGATGGGCTGACACCCAAGACAGCAATCCGGCTGTGAAGTTGGTGAAGGAACTGTTAACTGAGCAAAGTGCATATCCCGATGAGGATGCCCCAGAAGAGACGCATCAACTCTGGAAAGAGAGAGGCAAAATGTTCCTGTATCAAGGGAAGCTCTGTAGAAGGTACACCAATCCGAAAACACATGAATTGGTTTGGCAGATTATCGTGCCTAAACAAGATGTCAAGATGGTCCTCGAAGCTTACCATAATGGTGCTGGTCACTTCGGTTGGAAAAAGTTAGAAGTACTTCTAAGAGAAAGATTTTATTGGGTCGGGATGAGAAAATCAATCGAACAGTGGTGCAGAAATTGTGGCCCGTGCAACCTCAGAAGAAACGATCAAAAGAACCAAAGAGCACCACTGCAGCCCATAATCACCAAACAACCACTTGAACTTGTAGCCATGGACCACGTGAAGTTGACACCAAGCCGGTCCGGCTATGTCTATGCCTTGACCATCGTGGACCATTATTCACGCTTCTTGGTAGTAGTACCCGTAAAAGATCTGACAGCAAAAACAGCAGCCAAAGCGTTCCAAACATACTTTTGTAGACCCCATGGATATCCGGAACAGGTTCTCACCGACCAAGGTACAGCCTTTGAATCAGAGATCTTCAGAGAATTCTGTAATATGTATGGTTGCAAAAAGATCCGGACGGCGGCCTATCATCCACAAACAAACGGCTTATGCGAGAAGATGAACCATATTGTAATAGAACTACTAAAGACTTTACCTGAGGCAGAAAGGAATCAATGGCCAGAGAAATTGCCTGACTTGGTGGATCTGTATAATCATGTCCCGGTGAGTTCCACCAATTGCACCCCAGCTTACCTTATGCGTGCAAGACCCGGCCAATTACCAATCGATCTAGAAATGGGAATTCTGAAACCAGACGCAGAAGTCCAAGACTCCAATTGGGATATCATACGGCAAAAGCAGTATCGCCAAGTGCAAGAGAGTGTGGAAAGAAGCCTTCAGCAAACTAGAGAAAGACAAGAGCGAACTTTCAACCAGAATGCTCTAGCGACCCCATTAAGACCGGGTGACCAAGTGCTCGAGAGAAATCGTCGAACCAATAAACTAGACAATCAGTGGGAAGCCGTACCCTACACAGTTTTACCAACAAGAATGGATAATCCTAAAATGTGTCTCATTAGCAAAAACGGGGGCTTATCATCTGTACTAGTGTCAAGAGACAATCTTAAATTATGTCCGGAAGCATTGAAAGAGACAGAAGTTGTCCAGCCAGAACCAGGAGTTATTCAACCCATGCAGGTCCAACCAGTAAAGGAAAAAGAAGAGGAAATGTATCACACCTGTATAGGAGAGTGGTTCCCATGGTGGCCTTTTACCCAACACCGAACCCAATACCAGAAGTCCCAAGACAGGAAGAGGCTGACCCCGTACTACAGGAGATTCCAGGCCAGGAAGAACAGATTCCTGATCAGAGTGATCCCATTCACGGTGGACTTGCCAACTCCATAGTCGTGGAATTATCTTTAGCAGAGCGGGCAGATACTACATCCGCAGTAGACAGTAGTACACCACATGGAGAGATACCGCTGTTACGTAGATCACAGCGTAGTACCCAGGGTTAATTACCGGCCAGGTATGCAGATTACCAACTATAAAACTATAGTCATTGTTATCATTCTGCAATGTTTAAGCCCAGTACCTACAGAGACTTGTCTGTATGAACTTCTTGCATATTCTTGAACTTTTTATCAGCCCGGAGGCACTAAATCAAAGCTCCGGAAAGACTGCTTTTTGAACTTTGCTTTTTGCTCTTTTTGAACTTTCTTTAGACGTTATATTGATAACTCCGTTGGAAAAATGGAACTAAATTCTTGGACACAAAGTGCAGTGCCTTTCCTAGTACCTTCAAGGATAGAACTGTATTAATGGACGCTATTTGAAGTGACTTTTTACAGAACTCTATTTTTGTTTCCTTGAGTGGTTTTTGTAACTTTTCATTTTTAAGACTTTGTACATATTAATTGTTATTTCAAAATGTTATCGTCCCACAGTCCCGGAGTACTGTTCTTAACTAAGGGGGAATGTGGCACCCCTAGAGGTATTTGCCACAAATATAGTTACTGACACTGAATACAAATACTAAAATAGCAAGACTGCACTACCTCCTCCGGCCAGAAGGGGGAGCTCCAGAGACTCCCCTTGATCCATTCTGGTCTGAGAGAAGAACTGGCAGTTGGGCTAAGGAGCTGAAAGTGAGAGGTCATACAGCTGAATTTCTAACAGCCCTATGACGGTTTCCAGGCCCAAATCACCGGCCTGAGGAGAAGAGGGATAGAGAAAAAGGACATTGTGAGAACCGGGTAGCATTAATCACTACCCAGAACAGGCGCAAAGACGGATACCAGATCCGTGGCTGTATTCATTACATATAATACAGCAACCGGAAAAACGTGAGGTGATATCAGCTTCACTAGGGTCGACGCAGCAACAGACACAGAGTTCAGCGGTACTCCCGGAGGGGGTAAGCCGATAAAAGGACTCGGGTTGCCCGTCGAACCCGGACCCGGAGGGGACAGATTGGGCCGGCAGCCAGTTCACATACAGCAGCAGGGCCACACAGATATTGCGTACAATAAGAGGCGAAGACCCCGGCAGGGTCAAAGTAACTCAGAGTTCCCATACAGACTCCGGTGACAGGACTGGTTGTAAATCCTTTTTTTGTTAAAGTAAACTGGTTAAACGTTTCAGTGCCTCAGTCTTTCATTTGGACAATAGCCATCTATCCAGGATTGGGATCATCACCGCTGGGAGAACCTGCTGCTGATCAAGTAAGTGCCTGTTCCCTCACGATACCCTTTACACTGTGCATTGCCTGAGGCCACAGCACCGGGTCAAGCCACCTGTGACATCCCCCTCAAGAGACAGACCCCATTGGTCCGGTGCTGGGTACCCCGGTCTCTCGGGCGTCACACTAGACATTGTGAACATAGCCTTACCTACCATTCAATGTCTGTCATGAGACACAAGTGTAATCACCATTGGAGGTAAACGTCAATAAAATGACTATTGACTACTGACCACTTACTCTGGATGTGAGGATGAAGCAACATCATCAAGAGAGACCAGCGCAGAGTGTTAGATGTCGTATCCGTCCCAGCTACAAAGAGATCTGCAATTACCATGAGAAGTGTCTCTTCCGTGAAACTGCTGGTGGGACTGTCTTTATTCTGGGTGTACAGAAACAATAGATATTATAGGAGACCTCAGAGACATATATGCCTTCTCGCTATTGCAAAATAAAGCTGTAAATAAAGAAAAAACTATAAAACCCCTCTACCAATAATACACTTACTGACGCTGAACAGACAGGTGGACATTTGTGATTAGCAAACTCTCAATTAGAAGGGTCATGGACAATAATCAGATCGCAGGACGATTCAGATTGAAATCAATTAGCTGTCTCAATAATGACGCTAACAATGCTCATTGTTGTCACTGTCTGCTCTGACTTATAGATTATGGTCCTGAGAGCAGCCAAACAAGGACAAAAACTCAGAATTTCCAAAAAGGGTATCTAAAATAGGGTTGACTTGTATGATCCCTTCTATATACACTATATTGGATAATATGTATAGATTTCTCTGGAGCAGTTCCTGACCCTGGACAATTAATGTTTGGAAGAAGGGACCTCTGACAATATGGAGATCAGAAACTAACCTTCCGATAGGACCACCAGCAAATTAAACGTTATCTTGTAGGGACACAGGTCATATTCTTTTTTTTTTTTTTGCTTACTGCAGCACCATCACAGAAGGAAGGATTACACAGCAGCCATTTAAACCCAAGGGTTGTTGGTGTAATTCACGACAGGTCCTACAGAGCAAGAGAGGCTCTATATAACCATTCTATCTTGCAGAAAGTAAAATCCATAACAAGGTGACCCGTGTACAATGCCTCCAAGGTCCATTGGCCGTTTGTAAGAAAATTGATTATTTAAACTAAACAACCTATTTATATTATGCAATTACCATTACAGACCTAATACAATGCAATTGTTACAAAGCATGTGTAACAATGCTCAGTATGTAAGTTTAATCCTAGAATATTTCAGGAATAAATAATGCACTGCATGTGCAGAACTTCCTAAAGTAGCAGAATATTTTGTCAAATATATCAAGTAAGGAAGTGTTCAGAGGGTGATGGGAAGACAGTAACAGACCGTGCTGCATGCCCTCCCCCTGCTTCCAGGAGAATTAGAGGGCATCATGACTGGGGAGGTATACTAGGCCCTGTCTTGGTGTTTAAGGGGTGAAGTGACAGGCAACTTTGTGCGGAAAATTTTACGGGGAGGAGAATAGGCTAGTTTAGATATAGGGTTGCATGCAATTGAAAGATGGGTGGACCTGATGTGAGGGGTATAAATAGTATTAAGGTGTCCATTATTCTGTAGCCCGGACCTCTGCTGTTAACTTTGGCCCTGTAATTTGAACTTTATATTTACAACATCGACATGGTAGATGGAGTACTGGAGAGAGATAAGAGTGTTGGCAGAACAGAGGACAGCACTGGCTCCAGAGCCACTAGGAACAGTGGATGACATTGGGGGAAGTTTGTGAGGCGACAGCGGATCCAGTGCCCCAACAGCGCTTTAGGAGGTCTTGGCCTCCAGAGAGATTAAGTCTGGAAGCTACCCCCCCAGACCAAGCACAGGATACGTAAACCCAGCACGGACCCTTCAGGGCAGCGGACAATACCTCCGCCAACACAGTCAGTCTGGCGCTATGGGAGGAATTCGAAACACCAGCCTGGTTTTCAGGATGAGCTGAGTAATGGCATTGGCCCTTCCTCCTCTGCCAGATTACAGCGTGAGGCCTGCATGATGACCCAAGCAACCATGTCACATGACCAGACGGCAAACCAGGAAGTGCAGCCTGTTCAATCACTGAGGGCTCAGCAAGAGGAAACAGATCAGGTGGCGATGAGGCCTACTGCATGGTTGCAATGGAGGCACCGCAGGTCTAGTTGACCTGCTAGAAGAGGTGGAAGGCTGGGAGCGGAGGAGGCTGTCAGCAAGGGGAAAAGCAAGATACAGTCATGGCCAAAAGTATTGACACCCCTGCAATTCTGTTAGATAACAGTCAGTTTCTTCCTGAAAATGATTGCTAACACAAATTATTTGGTATTATTATCTTCATTTAATTTGTCTTAAATGAAAAAACACAAAAAGAATTGTCCTAAACCCAAATTGGATATAATTCCACAAAAAACATAAAAAAGGGGGTGGAGAAAAGTATTGGCACTGTTCGAAAAATCATGTGATGCTTCTTTAATTTGTGTAATTAAAGGGAACCTGTCACCCCGTTTTTTCAGTATGAGATAAAAATACCGTTAAATAGGGCCTGAGCTGTGCTTTACAATAGGGTATTTTTTGTCCCCTGATTCCCCACTTATGCTGCCGAAATAACTTACAAAAGTCGCCGTTTTCGCCTGTCAATCAGGCTGGTCTGGTCAAAAGGGCGTGGTCACAGCGCTGTTTCTCCCCCACATCTTGCTTATGTTCCCGTTGGTGGCGTAGTGCTTCTCGCACGTGCAAGTGCCAAATGCACTGCGCAGCTGTAGAAAAAGAGCGCGATCTGCGCTATTCAGCGGTTTATCGGTGGGCGCGGCCATCTTCCTGGGGCCGCGCGTGCGCAGATGGAGTGTTCTGCTTCCCGGGGCTTCAGGAAAATGGCCGCGGGATGCCGCACGTGCGCAGATGAAGATCGCAGCGGCCATTTTACTGAAGCCGAGTACGCATCTCGGCTTCAGGAAAATGGCCGCCGCGATCTCCATCTGCGCACGCGCGGCATCCCGCGGCCATTTTCCTGAAGCTCCAGGAAGCAGAACACTCCAACTGCGCACGCGCGGCCTCAGGAAGATGGCCGCGCCCACCAATAAACCGCTGAATAGCGCAGATTGCGCTCTTTTTCTACAGCTGCGCAGTGCATTAGGCACTTGCGCATACGAGAAGCACTACGCCACCAACGGGAACATAAGCAAGATGTGGGGGAGAAACAGCGCTGTGACCACACCTTTTTGACCAGACCAGCCTGATTGACAGGCGAAAACGGCGACTTTTGTAAGGTATTTTGGCAGCATAGGTGGGGAATCAGGGGACAAAAAATACCCTATTGTAAAGCACAGATCAGGCCCTATTTAACGGTATTTTTATCTCATACTGAAAAAATGGGGTGACAGGTTCCCTTTAACAGCACCTGTAACTTACCTGTGGCACCTAACAGGTATTGGCAATAACTAAATCACACTTGCAGCCAGTTGACATGGATTAAAGTTGACTCAACCTCTGTCCTGTGTCCTTGTGTGTACCACACTGAGCATGGAGAAAAGAAAGAAGACCAAAGAACTGTCTGAGGACATGAGAAACCAAATTGTGAGGAAGCATGAGCAATCTCAAGGCTACAAGCCCATCTCCAAAGACCTGAATGTTCCTGTGTCTACCGTGCGCAGTGTCATCAAGAAGTTTAAAGCCCATGGCACTGTGGCTAACCTCCCTAGATGTGGACGGAAAAGAAAAATTGACAAGAGATTTCAATGCAAAATTGTGCGGATGTTGGATTAAGAACCTCGACTAACATCCAAACAAGTTCAAGCTCCCCTGCAGTCCGAGGGTACAACAGTGTCAACCCGTACTATCCATCGGCATCTGAATGAAAAGGGACTGTATGGTAGGAGACCCAGGAAGACCCCACTTCTTACCCCGGGACATAAAATAGCCAGGCTGGAGTTTGCCAAAAGTTACCTGAAGAAGCCTAAACCGTTTTGGAAGAATGTTCTCTGGTCAGATGAGACAAAAGCAGAGCTTTTTGGGCAAAGGCATCAACATAGAGTTTACAGGAGAAAAAAAGAGGCATTCAAAGAAAAGAACACGGTCCCTACAGTCAAACATGGCGGAGGTTCCCTGATGTTTTGGGGTTGCTTTGCTGCCTCTGGCACCGGACTGCTTGACCGTGTGCATGGCATTATGAAGTCTGAAGACTACCAACACATTTTGCAGCATAATGTAGGGCCCAGTGGGGGAAAGCTGGGTCTCCCTCAGAGGTCATGGGTCTTCTAGAAGGACAATGACCCAAAACACACTTCAAAAAGCATTAGAAAATGGTTTGAGAGAAAGCACTGGATACTTCTAAGGTGGCCAGCAATGAGTCCAGACCTGAATCCCATAGAACACTTGTGGAGAGATCTAAAAATGGCAGTTTGGAGCAGGCACCCTTCAAATATCAGGGACCTGGAGCAGTTTGCCGAAGAAGAATGGTCTAAAATTCCAGCAGAGCATTGTAAGAAACTCATTGATGGTTACCGGAAGCGGTTGGTCGCAGTTATTTTGGCTAAAGGTTGTGCAACCAAGTATTAGGCTGAGGGTGCCAATACTTTTGTCTGGCCCATTTTTGGAGTTTTGTGTGAAATGATCAATGTTTTGCTTTTTGCTTCATTTTCTTTTGGGTTTTTCATTTAAGACAAATTAAATGAAGATAATAATACCAAATAATTTGTGTTTGCAATCATTTTCAGGAAGAAAATGAGTATTATCTGACAGAATTGCAGGGGTGTCAATACTTTTGGCCATGACTGTAGTTCAAGGAGTCCTGGTTGTTGGCATACAGCTGAAGTCCCTGCTTCATCTTATATGATGAACAGCTACAGACCAAGTGGGGCAATGACTGCGTTAGGTACTCCTGGCAATGTTCTTGTGCCTGAGGCTGTGAGGAGCCGAGTGGGGATCATAACAAAGGATATAAGATGGCTGTTCCGATGACCACTCGCAGTAGTGGCTCTTGTGCACCTCGTATGAATGTGGCAGCTGATAACGTTGCTCCAGTGCCCCCCCGAGCAGCTGTTAGCTTTGTTGATCTTTTGGCTTCTCTGACCACCACTGTGAATTTGGTGAATCTGGATGATAGAGCTAGGGGAGAAGTATATGTATGCTTCAATGGTTCATTAGGTGCTCATTTAAAACAAGTAAATAGGGATAAAATATGGAAGGACGAATATGTGGAGATTTTCTCTATTGCCACTTGAGAAATTTAAACTAGATAGGGTGACGCCAGATAAATATAAGAAAGACTAGATGGTGGCCCGATTCTAACGCATCAGGTATTCTAGAATATGCATGTCCACGTAGTATATTGCACAGCCAACGTAGTATATTGCCCAGCCACGTAGTATATTGCCCAGCCATGTAGTATATTGCCCAGCCACGTAGTATATTGCCCAGCCACGTAGTATATTGCCCAGTGACGAAGTATATTGCCCAGTGACATAGTATATTGCCCAGCCACGTAGTATATTGCCCAGTGATGTAGTATATTGCCCAGTGATGTAGTATACAGCCAGAGCCACGTAGTATATTGCACAGCGACATTGTATACAGCACAGAGAAACATAGTATATTGCCCAGCCACGTGGCATATTGCCCAGTGACGTAGTATATTGCCCAGTGATGTAGCATACAGCACAGAGCCATGTAGTATATTGCCCAGCCACGTAGTATATTGCCCAGCTACGTAATATATTGCCCAACCACGTATGTCACAGGTTAAAAAATAAAAATAAACATACTCACCTTCCGATCCGAGGTCCCCTTGTAGTTCTGTCGCCTGTGCGCGGTGCATGTGGCAGCTTCCAGTCCCAGGGTGTGATGACGTTGTGGTCACATGACCGTGACGTCATGGCAGGTCCTTGTCGCATGCCATCCTTAGCACCGGAACCTGCTGCTTGCATGGAGCGGTCACCGGAGCATCGTGAGGAGCGGGAAAGGTGAGTATATAATGATTTTTTATTTTTTTAAAATATTTTTAACATTAGATCTTTTTACTATTGACGCTGCATAGGCAGCATCAATAGTAAAAACTTGGTCACACAGGGTTAATAGCGGCGGTAACGGAGTGAGTTACGCGCGGCATAACGCGGTCAATTACCGCTGGCTTTAACCCTGTGTGAGCAGTGACTGCGGGGAGTATGGAGCGGGCGCCGGGTACTGACTGCAGGGGAGTAGGGAGGGACTATTCGGACTGTGGCCGTCGCTGATTGGTCGCGGCAGCCATGACAGACAGCTGGCGAGACCAATAAGCGACTTGAATTCCATGACAGACAGAGGCCACGACCAAAGAATATCCGAGCCAGACAGAAGGACAGAAAGACGGAAGTGACCCTTAGACAATTATATAGTAGATGAGAAAGAAAGCAGGTTCTATTGCCTCATTCCTTGGACCTGAAAAAAAATGAAATACATATGCACATACCCTTAAAGGATGGTAGGGTTTTTTATGGTGGATTTAAAGGGACTGTCAGCACACACACGACTGTTTAAGTATAGGCACTTGGTGCTTCATGGCGAGGCCAAACATGTACAGTATATACATCTTCCCACCTACTTGTTTTCCCTCTATATCCACCCTTCTCTGGATCATTTAGGGGAGGGTGGATAGAGGAAAAACAAGCAGGTGGGAAGGTGTATTTAAATTGGCCACGCTATGAAGCCCCGAACTGCGGGACTTAGTTTCAACAGTCATTCTATGCTTTTCCATTTTCAGAAAACTCCAATCCCTTGACTGCAGTTTTTTCTTTTAATGCAAAAAAAACCCCAAACTGTGCTTTTTTCCCCTCCTGGGGTGCAGTCCTGAGTCTCCCTTGCTGTTCTCCTTGTCAGTTTTTATCAACAGTGTCAGTATGACTTCACCTCAGTGAGCTCAGAAGCAAATTGTTCATACTGTGTCAGAGCCTCTCAGCTCAATTATTGGCTACAGAGCTGTTGAAGTGATGTCAACTGCTGCAGACAATAACAGACACCGGTAACAGCAACATAGACCTGGGGAGAGTGAGTAAAGGACAGATTGGTTCTTAAAACAAACTGCACTTTAAGACAAGGGTTTCCTAAAAACTGAAAATCTCTTTAAAGTAAGATTATTAGAGGTAAGGAGGGCTGGTAATACATATTAGTCTGATATACCTACAGATTAGATTAAATGGAAGTTGGAACCTATAAAATTAATGATTATACAATTTCATATATCAGTAAGGTTCCCTGTTACAAGTCCGTATAATGCGTTTTTTTCAGTAGCGGTGTCCTAAGTGTTTCAGATCAGTGTACCATCAGTTTTTTTTTCTGGTATGGCTCAAGAAAGATCTATTCCAAAGCTTCTCCTATACTTTGCAACGATAAACACTTACGACGCGTGTATGACACATGGATGCCATTCATGTGCTTTACACGGACCCATAGGATTGTATTAACCCTTGTTTTTGATAAAAAAAAACAGACAGTCTTTGTGTGGTTTGCATAAACACATGTGCGCATGGCATCCATGAAAAAAAAAAAAACGAATGACACACGTACCTGAAACATGGATTAATACAGTGTTTTCTTACCTTTTCTATTTCCTCAAAAAAGGCATCAATGAAGTCCCTCCTGCTTGCAGGATCCCAGGTTTCCCTGTGTTTCTGGATGATCGCTCGTAAAAAGTCTAGGTAAGTGCGTTGGATAGTGAAAAGTTTCTGATGCGGCCCAGGCACCTTCATCAGCCAGGGGAAGATTTTGTACAGCTAAAGGCAAAACATTTTACGAGGATCTTACCCTTCACGAGATCCACTTGCAAAATATTCAATAGAGTGGAGAGTTCAGTGCTTGATTAATACAAAAGGAGCGCATTTTATACAACAATATATCAATATAGCAAAACTTTCATGTTAATAGTTTGGGTACTCTTGATTTACAAGACATCCAGTGGCTCATTGCCCTAATCAATTATATTCCCAACAATGTTGGACATTTGTACTTGAAATCCACCAGGAAATTATTGTGAAGGTCGACTCCACAGTGATCCTGTACTGAGCGGTCACCGTTACCGCTCATTACAGTAATGAATATGCGGCTCCACCCCTACGGGAGGTGGAGCCGCATATTCATTACTGTAATGAGCGGTACCATGTGACCGCTCAGAACAGGAAGAAGCTGGGTTGCCGGGGAGCCAGTGACCTTCAGGGACCGCGCCAGGAGCAGGTGAGTATAATTAGACAGCCCCCGCTCCCCCTTCCCTGCCGACCCCTCAGTGTGACTCGAGTATAAGCCGAGAGGGGAACTTTCAGCCCCCAAAAATGGGCTGAAAATCTCGGCTTAAACTTGAGTATATACGGTAGTTTCCTCTGGTGCTGAAGAGGTTAACAACCCTTACTATTATGGTAAGAAACATGCAGCTTCATTTCAGCTGCTTCTGATCTGATCATTACCTTTTTCTATAAAAAATGGTCAGACCTTCTTGTCCCTGCCTGTGAAAGATTCATCTTCCTGTGCAGTGCTAAAGCTAAATGGTTGGAGTAAAGTTGTTCCAGCACTGTTCTAAAGTTTGCTGTAGTACATGTGTGTTTATCTCCTGGTCCCTGTTCTCATTTAGTTTATTCCTCCCTATCCTTGGCCTCCTCACTATTGTTGGTCAGTGCTTTTATATGATAGAGGTTTTCTAGTTTCCCTGTTTTGTCTTTGTGTTTTGTTTACCTAACATTTCTACAACATGCCTCATGTGGTGGGGAAGGGGACAAATTAGGGTTTGACAGGAGCATAGTAAGTCGGAGACTCGGGCCTCTCTACCTACAAGAGTACCCCGGGACAGGGATAGATAGGGTCCCAGTTCCAGTTTGAGGTCCCCCTTCCTTATCGAAGATCATCACAGCATGACAGAAATGATGCTCAGTAGGGTATTAGGCCTCCACATGCCAGTATGACCTCCCTACAACACCTGGGCATGCTGCTCATGAGGTGGCAAATGTTCTACTGAGGGATCTCCTCCCAGACCTGGATTAAAGAATCAGTCAACTCCTGGACAGTCTGCGCTAAAACATGGCGTTAGTTGATGGAACGAGACACGGGGAATTGGCTGGCCAGTCCACATCATGCACAAACTGCTGACACATTTCAGCTACAGGGGGCCTAGCATTGTCATGCATCAGAAGGAATCCAGGGCACAGTGCATCTGCATATGGTCTCACAATGGGTCTAAGGATCTCATCCCGGTACCTAATGGCAGTCAGGGTATGTTTGGTTCACACATGGAAGGTTGTGCGGCCCTTCAAAGAAATGTTTCCCCACACCATTACTCACCCACTGCCAAACTGGTCATGCTGGAGGATGTTGCAGGCAGCAGAATGTTCTCCACAGTGTCTCCAGACTGTCACATGTGCTCAATTTGAGCTTGCTCTCATCTGTGAAGAGCACAGGACGCCATTGTCACATCTGCTAATCTCGGTGTTCCCCGGCAAATGTTGGTTGCTGTGCACGGTGTTGGTCTGTGGATGTCGGGCCCTCATGCTACCCTCATGGAGTCTGTTTCTGACAGTTTTAGCAAACCCATGGATGCTAGTGGCCTGCTGAAGGTCATTTTACAGGGTTCTGGCACTGCTCCTTCTGTATCTCCTTGCACAAAGGAGGAGGTAGCGGACCTGCTGCTGGGTTGTTGCTCTCCTACAGCCCCCTCCACATCTCCTGGCCTGCACTGGCCTGCATCCTGGTATTTGCTACATGCTCTGGACACTGTGCTGACAGACATAGCTACCCTACTTGTCACAGCTTACATTGATGTGCCATCCTGGATGAGCTGCACTACCTGAGCAACATCTGTGGGTTGTAGACACGGCCTCATGCTACTGTACAGTACCTATTGGGGTGAGAGCAATGATAAACTGCAAAAATGTCCAAAACAACAGCCAAAAAGGATGAGAACAGAGAAATGGTTTGTGGTCACCACTGCTGAACCACTCTGCTATAGGGGTTGTCTTGATAATTGCCTATTATTTCTACTTGTTGTCTGTTCCACTTGCACAGCAGCAGAAGAAATTGATTCACAATGAATGGTGCTTCATAACTAGACAGGTTGATTTCACAGAAGTGTGATTAATTTGGAGTTACAGCGTGTTGTTTAAGTGTTCCTTTTATATCATCTCTTTGAGCAGTGTATATTCTGCCATAGACTGATTTCACTGAGTGATCCTTGAGATTTCCCATAGATATAGTGTCTGTTTATGGCTATCAACTCAAAAAGCCTCTTGCAGGCAGACTTGTCGCAAGCCAGTTTCATATAGGTATCTACAATAGGAAAGTTGTGACCTCAGAGTAGCTGCTGGCCAGAGGTATGAGCTTGAGACAAAAGTAGTCAGACTAGCCATGTCAAAAACTGGAGGGACAAGAACAGAGACAAAAATAAGTACATCTAGAGACATAGTGAAGTCAGAGTAGTAGGTGGGGTTAGATACCAGGAGGTCAGCCAAGCAGGATCAGAATGAATCAAGGATAGCGCACCAGGAGTATAGGGAAAAAACTATTACAACAATTGCCTGACCAGACCAAAAATAAGCATCACGCAATAATAAAATATGATGCTGACCTGCAGTTATTGGGTCCATCTGCAGGTAAAAAGCATTAAAAACCCAATGTAGCCGGCTGACAAAGTGTGGCATCACAGAGAAAATAAATTTTTAGTCACTGCTCAGTATACTGGGAGCTTGGCTGTAATCATGCCCTGGCATAACAGCTCGAACTGCACACATACACTGAGGGCAGGCTGCCTCTTAAAGTGTCCTGTCGATCTCCCAGTGTATTGAGCAGTGACTTAATCACTGTCATGCACTACCCCGATGACTCAGAGAGAGTAGTTACAGGATGATTGCACTGTGATTAAAACTTCAATTTCTCTGTAGCTGGAATTTAACATTTTTTACCTGCAGATTGGTGGCATGTTTTGGTGATGTCAGGTTCCCTTTAATTAGGTATTGCTACAACAAGCTTCTATGGAGCCTACACCAGAGATACCGGCATCGCTGCCTCCTCCATCACCAGAGCTGCCAGCAAAGTCATTATAAAAATAGATAGGTATTACAAACTGTATCCATGTGAGAATTTAATAAATTGGCTGATACATATAGTATATATAGATACCGTATATAGATAATGTACACGACAGATCTAGTGAATAAATATTTACCTGAGTGATGGGTTTTGTTTCCAGCTCAAACGTTTCTTTGAGCAGATAAATCATTCTCTGAAATGACGAATCGCTGTATTCAAATCGATCTCCAAACATAATTGAGCAGATGACATTGCTGACGGCATTAGTAATCACCATAAAGGGGTCAAAGGGACGTCCTGAAAACAGACAACCAAAAAAGGAACAGTTCTACATTGTATTTTGTACATCATTTCTCTTTTTAGTACAATAGTTGATAAGAATAGCTAGAATAAAAGTTTGCCATTTTAGGTACCTTCATTGGCCTGAAATGCAGAGCAGAGGTAGCTGGCTTCTTCTCGTATACGCTCCTCCATAGATTTCTTTCCCATGCCAAAGTTTCTCAAAGTGTATAGGGCAAATCGTCTTTGCTCCTTCCAATGTTGACCGTAGCCAGTGAATGCAATCCCTGGGGAAGAACATCTATATATCAGATGGTGCTGCTGAGCTCTGAAGAGGAGCACGGCTCATGCCCCTTATTGCAGTACATGATAGGAATGTGCTGAATTTAAAGTAATAAAATAATAATCAAAATTATAAGTAGATACCACCACAGAGGCATATCTAGGGTTTCAGCTTAGGGGGATGAAAAATCTGAGAGTCCCCCAAACCAGGTAATCCTGACTATACCCTAATTGTAAGTATAGGGGAAAATCACAAGATGACCGCTCTGTGATTGAAAATAAATCTATATACAAAAACAAATACTGATATTACTATATGGTGACCATATAATGGTAGATACCAGTCCTGCAGACCACATAAGAGATCACAGTACAGTTATAGATGGTGAATTACAACTGACGTTGCTTTTTATAGAGTCGTTCACATTTCCTGTCTTTTCCATCTGGCCCAGACCAACATGACAACTTCTCCAGCCAGGACTTGTCTGCAGATTACAATGATACACCTGACTTCTCACATTTCCAGCCCTGTTCCCATGTATCCCCAACCTGTGCAAACTCCTCACAGCACTTGCTGTGCGGTACAATAACGGCTCCTCTTACTGCCCCACAAAATATTCCACTGTGCACCTTACATAGTAATAATGACTCCTTTTTGCTCTCTAAATAGTAAAATTCACCCCTAGAAAACAGTAATGCCCTTTGCTAGTGCCTTCCACATTTTGTCTCTAGAAAGTAATAATATCACATATGCAACTTTGATGGTCACAATACTCTAAGTGCCCCTATAACAATAATGCTTAAGTGTCCACCTAATATTTAATTATGTCTCCAAGTAGCCCCCATGTACAGCTCGACTTTACACAGTATGCAGGGCCCACAGCTTCCCTATACACAGTACATAGCCCCCACAGCTCCCCTATACACACTATAATGATTCCACTGCTCCCCTATTTACAATATGATGTCCCCAATGCTCCCCTATATACAGTATGATGAGCTCACTGCTCCCTTATACATAGTATGATGAGCCCACAGCTCCCTTATACAGTCTTATGCCGACAGAGCTCCACTATAGAAAGTATAATGCCCCCCAGAGCTCCCTTACATACAGTGTATCGGGCCAACAGTTTCCCTATGTGAAGTATAATGCATTCACAGCTCCACTATACACAGTATGGTGGGCCCACAGCTCCCACACATACAAGATCATGTCCCCCACAGTTCCCCTATATATAGTATAATGGGCCAACCACTCACTTATACACAGTATAAATTCCCTACAGCTCCCCTACACATGGAATGGTGGGCCCACAGCTCCATTATACACAGTATGATGGGCCCACAGCTCCGGTATATACAGTATGATGTCCCCCACAGTTCCTCTGTACACAGTATAATGAGCTAATCGCTACCTTATACACAGTATAATGCTCCCATTGCTATACGCAGTATGATGGGCCCCCAGCTCCTGTATATACAGTATGATGTGCGCCAGAGTTCCCATATACATAGAATGATGTCCCCACTGCTTCACCAAAACACAGCATAATAGTTAATATTGTTCTGACACCGTGTAGCGCCTGCACTGAGAGTCACACTGCTGTAAGAAGAACTGGACTGGTACCTCTCTTGTGCCGCATCCGCAACTGTCGGGGCTGTCTCCTCTGTTGTCCGGGGGAAAGTTTAGAGACCTGGACCAACCTTTGCATGACAAAGCAGGCGGCATGACAACTAAAAAAAAGCCTGACTGCGCGTAAGCAGACAGACTTGGAAGAAACTCTTGAGAAACGGAATAGCGCAGACCTGCACTCGTGCTTCCCTGCGGTAACTCACAAAGACTGTGACCAGAATTTTGCTGTGTGCCTGCTGGCTCCTGCGACACAAGGTGCCAGATGCTCCGGGTTAGTGAGTGACGCGTGCGCACCGCTCAGGAAGGACCATGGGACTCACTGTGAACTGTGCTCATATTTCCTGGTGTACATCTGTCGAGCCACGTTGGGCTCTGTTAGTGTTGTGGACTATACTAAGCCCCGTGCAGCAAACCCTGGACCAAGGAACTCGCTAAAGATGCCAAGGACAACCAATTGCCATTGGGATTCTACTCAAGGTTGCCCACAGGACCACACTGGATCCACCCTGCGCTGACCATGTTGGTGCCACCGTACCCACCTCTTCAGTCAGGAAGCCGTCGGACTGATAGAGATAACAGTTCTCAAGGGTTAACTTATTACATTCTTTCCCCCCTTATACCAACTGTTAAACCCCAGTTTTAACCTTTCCCTCCCTGCACTGAGTATACCCCCGTTCAAGTACAATTACGTTAACTCTTGCTCTGTCTCCTGTCCGTAACTGCATCCTGCTACCTGCTCACACTGACAGGAGGAAAGTAACTTTATTCCTCCCGGCAGCCTTGTTCTTCCAGGCATAGGGGCAGTGTTTCAGTCACCGCTCTGTGTATAGAGATTGGCAGCTGTAACTACGCCCCTTACCTTGACTGACAGCCGGCTCAGCACCCTCTACCACCCGGGAGCTTTGCTACTGGTGCCCCTATAAAACAATAATGCTTCTTAAGTGCCCACTTGACATTTAATCATTTCCCCCATGTACATTACCAATGGCCCCAGCATCGCTGATGTCAACCAGTCATATGACAACTCTTTCGGCTTCTCTCAATTCTCTTCAATTGAGAGAAACCAAACTTTTCTAGTCGAAACATGCACATAGCAAACATGGTCGCATGACTGCCTGATAATGCCAGTGATAGTGGGGGCTCATGCAGCAGGCGCGCTCTGTTATGATTTGGTAGTGTGCTTATTATTCAACTAGATGGTGGCCCGATTCTAACACATCAGGTATTCTAGAATATGCATGTCCACGTAGTATATTGCACAGCCCACATAGTATATTGCCTAGCCACGTAGTATATTGCCCAGTCACCTAGTATATTGCCCAGCCACGTAGTATATTGCCCAACCACGTAGTATATTGACCAGCCACGTAGTATATTGCCCAGTTACATAGTATATTGCCTAGTGACGTAGTATATTGCGCAGCCTCGTGGTATATTGCCCAGTGACGTAGTATATTGCCCAGTGACGTAGTATACAGCACAGAGCCATGTAGTATATTGCACAGTGACGTAGTATACAGCACAGAGCCACGTACTATATTGGCCAGTTACGTAGTATATTGCCCAGTTACGTAGTATATTGCCCAGTGACGTAGTATACAGCACAGAGCCACGTAGTATATTGCACAGCGAAGTAGTATACAGGACAGAGCCACGTAATATATTGGCCAGTCACGTAGTATATTGCCCAGCTACGTAGTATATTGCCCAGCCAGGTTTGTCACAGGTTAAAAAATAAAAAATAAACATATACTCACCTTTCCAAGGACCCCTTGTAGTCCACGGCAGCTTCCGGTCCCAGAGTTGGTATGAGCGCAGGACTTGTGATGATGTCACGGTCACATGACCGTGACGTCATGGCAGGTCTTTCTAGCGCAGGCGCGCAGGGCCTGTGATGACGTCGCGGAGACAATTAATAAACCATATGGATTGATTTGTGTGAGATATCGTGCCTGTATGCGTTATTCCCGTGCAAGCGAGTGTTCCCCAAGACCCGAAGTAAGGGAAACGCTACAATAATGTATTACACAATTATGTACATTGTACATGTATCAATACTGAAAATCATATAGAGGACAAGCACCACCAGGAATCAATAAATAAAAAAGTATCAAAGCTTTATTATAAACAATTACATAGAACACGATTATAAGGATGTGACTGAGGTAAGCCAACCTAAGTGGGATCACAGTAAGCACCAGGCACCAACAGGTGTATAAGAAATAAATAAATTGCTCAATAATTTACACGTACACATTATAAGTAGTGCTATGGAATCTAAAATAAAGAAATATCAGAGCAAAGACTCCAAACAGGCTGTGTGCCACATCTAAGTCAAGCAACAGGTGTCTGAATAGGATCATAATAATTACCTGGAAGTGCCTGGAGCCCTGTGATACCCACCGTCCCCAACGCGCGTTTCGGCGCTCAGCCTTCTTCCGGGAGTGTGTATAGGTAATGTATCAGTACTGAGTAGCAGTCAGTTCAGTTTTTCATGTAAATGTAATTAATCTGATCGGTAAACGGCATAACATACCATACATAACGCGGGATATGCATGACGATAAATACTAAACAAACATTTAAAACTGCAACATGATGTGCCATTGAGCAATCAGTAAATGATAACTAATCTTAAAAAAAGAAAATTATAAAATATCTATGACCAAAAAGGAACAATATTAGGAGACAAGACCTTCAAAAACTTGCTACTTAATTTTTACCATGCATTTCCTTGGCACCCTAGTGCACACATTGAGTGACATTTTAACACTCGGCAGCCTTGCAGCGCTGGAGTCCTGAGTTCAAACCCCCACCTTGGACAACATATGCAAAGAGTTTGTATGTTCTCTCTGTGTTTGCGTAGGTTTCCTCCGGGTACTCCGGTTTCCTCCCACATTCCAAAGACATACTGATAGGGAATTTAGATTGTGAGCCCCATCGGGGAGAGCGATGATAATGTGTGCAAACTGTAAAGCGCTGCGGAATATGTTAGCGCTATATAAAAATAAAGATTATTATTATTATTATTATTCACCATTTCTGTATTTCTTGACAGAAAAAAAAATGCAGCAGCGTTTTTGATTGGAGTGGAATGAAGTCAATGGTGAACAACGCTCAGAGAATTGACATGCAGCAGATTATTTTCTGCACCAAATCTGCAAATCAAAAAATACTCAATGTGTGCATGACACATCAGGTTTCTCATTCACTCTACTGGCATCAGGTTTTGCTTTAGGTTTTCTCAAAAAAACCGCACCCAATCTGCAACGTGTGTGGCGACGTCGCATTTAATCTGAGATATCCAGACATATTATTTCAGTAGGTCCAGATACATGAGCTAGAGTTCCTGTCGAAATGACTGTTGACCCTTATGATCATTGAATTAATGTTCAGTGGCTTCCATTTGTTGACTGGCTGCTGAATACCTTTTGTATATGTCATAGTATTGCAGCCCTAGTATTGTTCTACTATCAACAAAGGCACAATGTTTGAATGTTTGTTAATATGTTGACCCATCTGTGCTCTGCAATAGGAAGGACAATCTATGCATGTTGATTGAACACTCCAGCAGTGAGGGATGGCCTCATTCCACCTTCCCCTAAGCTGGTGGTGGAATGCCTAAATGAAAAGTTGCGACCTATAAAAAAGAGGATCTGCCTGTGTTCAGAGAGACTCAACATTACAGAAATCATGGCATCATGGTTCCAACTGAAGAAATACAGAGCTGCCTCATTAAACATCACTGAACCCTCAAAGACATTTAAAGAATCCAGGTTGGGACAATCAAGTCTCCTGGCCTCGTACATCAATGGACTGTCATCTTCCTAAGCTTGTCATTACCATCTCACTGTGGGGGCCCACCAAAACCAGGGAGCCATAGGTGGGGGTACTCGGCCCTGGAAACAGCTCTAATCCCGGTGAGTCAGCAGAAGGGTGAGACTCTGTATTTTGCACCATCTTGGGTATTTGCTGGGACTGCACTATATGCTATTGTTTGTTGGTGGTTCAATAAATTATTGACACTCTGTTTTACCCTCACCCTGTGTTGTCTGAGTAGTGTTCTGCCCACAGGGAGACAGAGCAGACATTCAGTGGCATGAGCCCTGGTCCATGCAGTCTTTCTAAAGAAAGTGGGGCCAGTGGACGAGAGCACGCACTAACCCTGTATCTCTAACTGAACACAACGAAATGTTTTACAGACTACGAGATAGTCTATAGGTGAGCTTTATTATACCAATAAAGTTTTTTGGCTTTTATAGCAACAAAACGTACCCAAGAAGATGGAGTAACCTATGAGGCTCATAGCAATATAATACCAATACATTTTAAAGAAGTTTTTGGAGGGTTATATACCAACTAAACATACCCAAGAACACGCAATACTGTAGTTGAGAAATATAACCCAGCAAATTTTATTTATTTTTAATGTTAGAAAAACAAAAAATGTACCCCAGGAGATTGTATGGTAAGCAAACTTTCAAATGCTTTTTTCTACAGTTATATGAACCACTAAAATGTGACAGAAAGCATGCAATACAGACGGGGCAGGAGTAGGGCGCAGCTATATGGAGGCCCCCTATGACTGCATTTGGCCGGGGGGTTTTCAAATAAATGCTAAGGGCCGTGATAGGTGGATGGTAGCGGGGGGGAGGAGCTTTAAGGAGGGGGGATCTGGGGTGTTGGGAAAAGTGCGGGAAAACCGTCATTCCATCCCATATCCACGGAGGAAGCAGACACGTAACTTATGGAGTCAGCAGAGGCGTTGATGGCCCGGCTGCAAGAGGTGGCTCGGTCCAGGAGGGGAGGTTGGCTTGAAGCCCAGCTTTCCTCTATACTCGGTGCAGTAGAAAGAGCTGGAGTGAGTGCAAGGGGCAGGAGGACCAGGCCCCCAGAAAGACTTTTGCCTGAGGTGGCGGCGCATGGCAGGTGCAGGCTCCAGAGCCCCTCCAGGGACCCTGCGGGTGGTGAGTGCAGTGGCGCGGTCCCCCCCGCCGTGCCCGCTCCAGCAGGAATCCACCTACCCGGCCTGCATGCGCCCGTCGACGAGCGCCGAACACCACTGCTGCTGCAGTGAGCGCCGGACTGGCAGTGCGGCCTGAGCAAGCCAGGCAGCACGCAGCTGGCGCCATCTCAGAATCCCGCCGGTCCCCGGCGCGCAGGGGGCATTCAGCAGCAGCACTTGGCGGGACGCAGCCAGTCCCAGTAGCAGAGGCGAGGAGGAGTCCGGATTCACCACCTGCGGCAGGTACCTGTGGCGGCGCTCCCTCAAGGGGGCCTGCCAGGCGCAACACCAGGTGCCAACAAGCAGCAAGCAGGCAGCAGCAGGGCACCCCCCTGCTGCCAGAATCCAGCGTTCAGCGTAGGGATGATGGTGAGGCAGGCAGCAGTGTCGAGCTGCCTGCCCGTCTACGTGGGAGGGTTCACGACCGGGCTGGCCCGTCCGGGTCTAGTCATCAAGACCGTTCCAGGTCACCTGCTAGGTCGGCTGGGCGGAGAGCTTCATGCAGGAAAGAGAAGGAGATCCAGCTCAACGAAATAGTGAAAAATCCATAGTTTATTTCACTTAAAATATAGTGAAAGGACAAAACATCAGCATACAAAAAAATTAAAACCAAGGTCAACGCGTTTCCGGTGACTAAGCACCCTTAATCATGATCATGATTAAGGGTGCTTAGTCACCAGAAACGCGTTGACCTTGGTTTTAATTTTTTTGTATGCTGATGTTTTGTCCTTTCACTATATTTTAAGTGAAATAAACTATGGTTTTTTCACTATTTCGTTGAGCTGGATCTCCTTCTCTTTCCTGTTCATCCACGCCCTGACACAGCGGTTCCGTGCTCCGAGCTCCTGGGAATGTCGGTATGGTGAGCTGGATTTTGTTTTTCTTGGAGAGCTTCATGCACCTGGACCCCCTCTGGCGATAAGGAGGCTGGGGGCACTGGCCGGGGACGGAGTAGTTTGTCAGTCCAGCAGTATCAACATACTCGGGTCCCCCCTGATGACAAGGAGGCCAGGGACACAGGCCTGGGGCAGAGAGGGCTGGCGGTGCAGTGGTCTCAACACACCCGGGTCCCCCCTGGGGATGAGGAGGCCAGGGGCGGGGGCCTGGGGCAGAGAGGGCTGGCGGTGCAGTGGTCTCAACACACTCGGGTCCCCCCTGGTGACGAGGAGGCCAGGGGCGCGGGCCTGGGGCAGAGAGGTCTGGCGGTGCAGCGGTCTCAACTGTTATGACCTGGTGGTTAGGAGCACCCGACACGACCTGATAGTTAAACTCACACAGGACAAGCTTTGGGATGTGGGAGCTCTGCTAACCGCAGGCCCTAATCCTAACACAACTAGAAATAGCCGTGGAGCGTTCCTGACTCTCCCTAGATGCCTCTTCACAGCCTAAGAGCTAGCTAGCCCTACAGAAAGAAAATAAAGCCTACCTTGCCTCAGAGAAATTCCCCAAAGGAAAAGGCAGCCCCCCACATATATTGACTGTGAGTAAAGATGAAAGTCACAAACGCAGAAATAAAACAGGTTTCAGCAAAGGGAGGCCAGACTTACTAAACAGACAGAGGTTAGGAAAGGAATCTTTGCGGTCAGCACAAAAAACTACAAAAGACCACGCAGAGTGTGCAAAAAGACCTCCGCACCGACTAACGGTGCGGAGATGCCACTCTGCATCCCAGAGCTTCCAGCTACCAAGACAAAATCATGATAACCAGCTGGACAAGGAAACAATGAACAAATAATAACTATCAGGAACTTAGCTTCTGCTGGAGAAGACAGGTCACCAGAAAGATCCAAGAGCGAACTGAACCAATGCAGGAACATTGACAGCTGGCATGGAGTAACGATCTGAGTGGAGTTAAATAGAGCAGCCAACCAAAGGATAAACCACGTCACCTGTGTAAGGAACCTCAGAAGCAGCAGCTTCACTCACAGCCACCAGAGGGAGTCCATGGACAGAACTCGCCGAAGTACCATTCACGACCACAGGAGGGAGTTCGACAACAGAATTCACAACAGTACCCCCCCCTTGAGGAGGGGCCACTGAACCCTCACCAGAGCCCCCAGGCCGATCAGGATGAGCCAAATGAAAGGCACGAACTAGATCGGCAGCATGACCATCAGAGGCAAAAACCCAGGAATTATCTTCCTGACCATAACCCTTCCACTTGACCAGGTACTGGAGTTTCCGTCTCGAAACACGAGAATCCAAAATCTTCTCCACCACATACTCCAACTCCCCCTCGACCAACACCGGGGCAGGAGGATCAACGGAGGGAACCATAGGCGCCACGTATCTCCGCAACAACGACCTATGGAACACATTATGGATGGCAAAAGAAGCTGGAAGGTCCAAACGAAATGACACAGGATTAAGAATTTCAGAAATCTTATATGGCCCAATGAAACGAGGCTTAAACTTAGGAGAGGAAACCTTCATAGGAACATGACGAGATGACAACCAAACCAAATCCCCAACACAAAGTCGGGGACCAACACAACGCCGGCGGTTAGCGAAACGTTGAGCCTTCTCCTGGGACAATGTCAAATTGTCCACCACATGAGTCCAAATCTGCTGCAACCTGTCCACCACCGTATCCACACCAGGACAGTCCGAAGGCTCAACCTGCCCTGAAGAGAAACGAGGATGGAAACCAGAATTACAGAAAAAAGGAGAAACTAAAGTAGCCGAGCTGGCCCGATTATTAAGGGCGAACTCAGCCAAAGGCAAGAAAGACACCCAATCATCCTGATCAGCAGAAACAAAGCATCTCAGATATGTTTCCAAAGTCTGATTAGTTCGTTCGGTTTGGCCATTAGTCTGAGGATGGAAAGCCGAAGAAAAAGACAAATCAATGCCCATCTTAGCACAAAAGGACCGCCAAAACCTCGAAACAAACTGGGAACCTCTGTCCAAGACGATGTTCTCTGGAATGCCATGTGTTGTGAATTCTGTGGCAGAGCTCCCTCCTGTGGTCACAAGTGGTACTTCGGCTGATTCTCTCTGTGAGCTTCCGTTGGTGGAGGAAAGTGGTACTGCGGCAACTGAGTTTCCTTCCTCAGGTGATGTGGTGAAGTCGTTAGGTGCTGCTCTATTTAACTCCACCTTGTGCTTTGATCCTGGCCTCCAGTCAATGTTCTAGTATTGGACCTGTTTCCTCCTGGATCGTTCCTGTGGCCTGCTGCTCTGCATAGCTAAGTTCCGCTTTGCTATTTTGTTTGCTGTTTTTTTCTGTCCAGCTTGTCTTGTTTTTTCATGCTTGCTGGAAGCTCTGGGACGCAGAGGGTGTACCTCCGTGCCGTTAGTTCGGTACGGAGGGTCTTTTTGCCCCCTTTGCGTGGTTTTTGTAGGGTTTTGTGTTGACCGCAAAGTTACCTTTCCTATCCTCGCTCTGTTCAGAAAGTCGGGCCTCACTTTGCTAAATCTGTTTCATCTCTGCGTTTGTCTTTTCATCTTAACTCAGTCATTATATGTGGGAGCTGCCTTTTCCTTTGGGGTATTTCTCTGAGGCAAGGTAGGCTTATTTTCTATCTTCAGGCTAGCTAGTTTCTCAGGCTGTGCCGAGTTGCATAGGGAGCGTTAGGCGCAATCCACGGCTGCCTCTAGTGTGTTGGAGAGGATTAGGGATTGCGGTCAGCAGAGTTTCCACGTCTCAGAGCTTGTTCTATGTTTTTGGGTTATTGTCAGGTCACTGTATGTGCTCTGACCTCTATGTCCATTGTGGTACTGAATTACCTTATCATAACAGTACTGGAGGCCCAAAGTACTAATGATTCTCAATAGAGGGAAAAAAGAAGTTCTGAGACCATTTTTTTTTCTCTGCACTGTGTTTTGCCTTTTTTTTCCCCTAGACATTTCGGTGGTGCAGGACACAGGTGTAGCAATGGACATTAAGGGTCTGTCTTCATGTGTGGATCAGCTCACGGCAAGAGTACAAAATATTCAAGACTTTGTGGTTCAGAATTCTATGTTAGAAACGAGAATTCCTATTCCTGATTTGTTTTTTGGAGATAGAACTAAATTTCTGAGTTTCAAAAATAATTGTAAACTATTTCTGGCTTTGAAACCTCGCTCCTCTGGTGACCCAGTTCAACAAGTTAGGATCATTATTTCTTTGTTACGTGGCGACCCTCAGGACTGGGCATTTTCTCTTGCGTCAGGAGATCCTGCATTAAGTAATATCGATGCGTTTTTTCTGGCGCTCGGATTGCTGTACGATGAACCTAATTCAGTGGATCAGGCAGAGAAAAATTTGCTGGCTCTGTGTCAGGGTCAGGATGAGATAGAGGTACATTGTCAGAAATTTAGAAAGTGGTCCGTACTCACTCAATGGAATGAAGGTGCGCTCGCAGCTATTTTCAGAAAAGGTCTCTCTGAAGCCCTTAAGGATGTCATGGTGGGATTTCCTATGCCTGCTGGTCTGAATGATTCTATGTCTTTGGCCATTCAGATCGGTCGACGCTTGCGTGAGCGTAAATCTGTGCACCATTTGGCGGTATTACCTGAGCTTAAATCTGAGCCTATGCAGTGCGATAGGACTTTGACCAGAGTTGAATGGCAAGAACACAGACGTCTGAATGGGCTGTGTTTCTACTGTCGTGATTCCACTCATGCTATCTCTGATTGTCCTAAGCGCACTAAGCGGTTCGCTAGGTCTGCCACCATTGGTACGGTACAGTCAAAATTTCTTCTGTCTGTTACCTTGATCTGCTCTTTGTCATCGTATTCTGTCATGGCATTTGTGGATCCAGGCGCTGCCCTGAATTTGATGGACTTGGAGTATGCTAGGCGTTGTGGGTTTTTCTTGGAGCCCTTGCAGTGTCCGATTCCATTGAGAGGAATTGATGCTACGCCTTTGGCCAAGAATAAGCCTCAGTACTGGACCCAGCTGACCATGTGCATGGCTCCTGCACATCAGGAGGTTATTCGCTTTCTGGTGTTGCATAATCTGCATGATGTGGTCGTGTTGGGGTTGCCATGGCTACAAGTCCATAATCCAGTATTAGATTGGAAATCCATGTCTGTGTCCAGCTGGGGTTGTCAGGGGGTACATGGTGATGTCCCATTTCTGACTATTTCGTCATCCACCCCTTCTGAGGTTCCAGAGTTCTTGTCTGATTACCGGGATGTATTTGATGAGCCCAAGTCCGATACCCTACCTCCGCATAGGGATTGTGATTGTGCTATCGATTTGATTCCTGGTAGTAAATTCCCAAAAGGTCGACTGTTTAATTTATCTGTGCCTGAGCACGCCGCTATGCGGAGTTATGTGAAGGAGTCCTTGGAGAAGGGGCATATTCTCCCGTCATCGTCGCCATTAGGAGCAGGGTTCTTTTTTGTGGCCAAGAAGGATGGTTCACTGAGACCTTGTATAGATTACCGCCTTCTAAATAAGATCACGGTTAAATTTCAGTACCCTTTGCCGTTGTTATCTGATTTGTTTGCTCGGATTAAGGGGGCTAGTTGGTTCACCAAGATAGATCTTCGTGGTGCGTATAATCTTGTGCGTATTAAGCGAGGCGATGAATGGAAAACTGCATTTAATACGCCCGAGGGCCATTTTGAGTATCTAGTAATGCCATTCGGACTTGCCAATGCTCCATCAGTGTTTCAGTCCTTTATGCATGACATCTTCCGAGAGTACCTGGATAAATTCCTGATTGTGTACTTGGATGACATTTTGATCTTCTCGGATGATTGGGAGTCTCATGTGAAGCAGGTCAGAACGGTGTTTCAGGTCCTGCGTGCTAATTCTTTGTTTGTGAAGGGATCAAAGTGTCTCTTTGGTGTTCAGAAGGTTTCATTTTTGGGGTTCATCTTTTCCCCTTCTACTATCGAGATGGATCCTGTTAAGGTCCAAGCCATCCATGATTGGACTCAGCCGACATCTCTGAAAAGTCTGCAAAAGTTCCTGGGCTTTGCTAATTTTTATCGTCGTTTCATCTGCAATTTTTCTAGTATTGCTAAACCATTGACCGATTTGACCAAGAAGGGTGCTGATGTGGTCAATTGGTCTTCTGCTGCTGTGGAAGCTTTTCAGGAGTTGAAGCGTCGTTTTTCTTCTGCCCCTGTGTTGTGTCAACCAGATGTTTCGCTTCCGTTCCAGGTCGAGGTTGATGCTTCTGAGATTGGAGCAGGGGCTGTTTTGTCGCAGAGAAGTTCTGATTGCTCGGTGATGAAACCATGCGCCTTCTTTTCCAGGAAGTTTTCGCCTGCTGAGCGAAATTATGATGTGGGCAATCGAGAGTAGCTGGCCATGAAGTGGGCATTCGAGGAGTGGCGTCATTGGCTTGAAGGAGCTAAGCATCGCGTGGTGGTCTTGACTGATCATAAGAACTTGACTTATCTCGAGTCTGCCAAGAGGTTGAATCCTAGACAGGCTCGTTGGTCGCTGTTTTTTGCCTGTTTTGACTTTGTGATTTCGTACCTTCCGGGCTCTAAAAATGTGAAGGCGGATGCTCTGTCTAGGAGTTTTGTGCCCGACTCTCCGGGTTTATCTGAGCCGGCGGGTATCCTCAAAGAGGGAGTAATTGTGTCTGCCATCTCCCCTGATTTGCGGCGGGTGCTGCAAAAATTTCAGGCTAATAAACCTGATCGTTGCCCAGCGGAGAAACTGTTTGTCCCTGATAGGTGGACGAATAAAGTTATCTCTGAGGTTCATTGTTCGGTGTTGGCTGGTCATCCTGGAATCTTTGGTACCAGAGAGTTAGTGGCTAGATCCTTTTGGTGGCCATCTCTGTCGCGGGATGTGCGTACTTTTGTGCAGTCCTGTGGGATTTGTGCTCGGGCTAAGCCCTGCTGTTCTCGTGCCAGTGGGTTGCTTTTGCCTTTGCCGGTCCCGAAGAGGCCTTGGACACATATCTCTATGGATTTTATTTCAGATCTTCCCGTCTCTCAAAAGATGTCAGTCATTTGGGTGGCCTGTGATCGCTTCTCTAAGATGGTCCATTTGGTACCCTTGTCTAAATTACCTTCCTCCTCTGATTTGGTGCCATTGTTCTTCCAGCATGTGGTTCGTTTACATGGCATTCCAGAGAATATCGTTTCTGACAGAGGTTCCCAGTTTGTTTCGAGGTTTTGGCGAGCCTTTTGTGGTAGGATGCAATTACAGAAAGGACAGGCTAACGGAGCGCCAGGCTGGCGGTCAGGGGAGATGTTGATTGAGAAAGGTCCGATGCAGCTCCTGCCGGGTGCCTCAGGAGAGGAATAAACTGTAAGTTGCAAAATACTCCGGTCACATGGAAGCGCACAGGACACAGATGAAAGGATTAAAAGTTTCTTTGTTTATTGAAATCCGTGGATTTCAATAAACAAAGAAACTTTTAATCCTTTCATCTGTGTCCTGTGCGCTTCCATGTGACCGGAGTATTTTGCAACTTTTGTGGTAGGATGGGCATTGACTTGTCTTTTTCCTCGGCTTTCCATCCTCAGACTAATGGCCAGACCGAACGAACCAATCAGACCTTGGAAACATATCTGAGATGCTTTGTTTCTGCTGATCAGGATGACTGGGTGCCCTTTTTGCCTTTGGCTGAGTTCGCCCTTAATAATCGGGCCAGCTCGGATACCTTGGTTTCGCCATTTTTCTGCAACTCTGGGTTCCATCCTCGTTTCTCTTCAGGGCAGGTTGAGTCTTCGGACTGTCCTGGTGTGGATACTGTGGTGGACAGGTTGCAGCAGATTTGGACTCAAGTAGTGGACAATTTGACCTTGTCCCAGGAGAAGGCTCAACGCTTCGCTAATCGCAGACGCTGTGTGGGTCCCCGACTTCGTGTTGGGGATTTGGTTTGGTTATCTTCTCGTCATATTCCTATGAAGGTTTCCTCTCCTAAGTTTAAACCTCGTTTCATTGGTCCGTATAGGATTTCTGAGGTTCTTAATCCTGTGTCTTTTCGTCTGACCCTTCCAGATTCTTTTTCCATACATAACGTATTCATTTAGTCATTGTTGCGGAGATACGTGGCACCTATGGTTCCATCTGTTGATCCTCCTGCCCCGGTTTAGGTGGAGGGAGAGTTGGAGTATATTGTGGAGAAGATTTTGGATTCTCATGTTTCAAGACGGAAACTCCAGTATCTGGTTAAGTGGAAGGGTTATGCTCAGGAAGATAATTCCTGGGTCTTTGCCTCTGATGTCCATGCTCCCGATCTTGTTCGTGCCTTTCATATGGCTCATCCTGGTCGTCCTGGGGGCTCTGGTGAGGGTTCGGTGACCCCTCCTCAAGGGGGGGTACTGTTGTGAATTCTGTGGCAGAGCTCCCTCCTGTGGTCACAAGTGGTACTTCGGCTGATTCTCTCTGTGAGCTTCCGTTGGTGGAGGAAAGTGGTACTGCGGCAACTGAGTTTCCTTCCTCAGGTGATGTGGTGAAGTCGTTAGGTGCTGCTCTATTTAACTCCACCTTGTGCTTTGATCCTGGCCTCCAGTCAATGTTCTAGTATTGGACCTGTTTCCTCCTGGATCGTTCCTGTGGCCTGCTGCTCTGCATAGCTAAGTTCCGCTTTGCTATTTTGTTTGCTGTTTTTTTCTGTCCAGCTTGTCTATTTGTTTTTTCATGCTTGCTGGAAGCTCTGGGACGCAGAGGGTGTACCTCCGTGCCGTTAGTTCGGTACGGAGGGTCTTTTTGCCCCCTTTGCGTGGTTTTTGTAGGGTTTTGTGTTGACCGCAAAGTTACCTTTCCTATCCTCGCTCTGTTCAGAAAGTCGGGCCTCACTTTGCTAAATCTGTTTCATCTCTGCGTTTGTCTTTTCATCTTAACTCACAGTCATTATATGTGGGGGCTGCCTTTTCCTTTGGGGTATTTCTCTGAGGCAAGGTAGGCTTATTTTCTATCTTCAGGCTAGCTAGTTTCTCAGGCTGTGCCGAGTTGCATAGGGAGCGTTAAGCGCAATCCACGGCTGCCTCTAGTGTGTTGGAGAGGATTAGGGATTGCGGTCAGCAGAGTTTCCACGTCTCAGAGCTCGTTCTATGTTTTTGGGTTATTGTCAGGTCACTGTATGTGCTCTGACCTCTATGTCCATTGTGGTACTGAATTACCTTATCATAACAGCCATGCAAACGAACCACATGCTGGAAAAACAATGGCACCAAATCAGAGGAGGAAGGCAATTTAGACAAGGGTACCAAATGGACCATCTTAAAAAAGCGATCACAAACCACCAAAATGACCGACATCCTTTGAGAAACAGGGAGATCAGAAATAAAATCCATGGAAATATGCGTCCAGGGCCTCTTCGGGGCCGGCAAGGGCAAAAGCAACCCACTGGCACGAGAACAGCAGGGCTTAGCCCGAGCACAAGTCCCACAGGACTGCACAAAAGAACGCACATCCCGTGACAAAGAAGGCCACCAAAAGGATCTAGCCACCAAATCTCTGGTACCAAAGATTCCAGGATGACCAGCCAACACCGAACAATGAACCTCAGAGATAACTCTACTAGTCCATCTATCAGGGACAAACAGTCTCTCCGCTGGACAACGGTCAGGTCTATCAGCCTGAAACTTCTGCAGCACGCGCCGCAAATCAGGGGAGATGGCAGACAAAATTACCCCCTCTTTAAGAATACCCGCCGGCTCCGGAACACCCGGAGTGTCAGGCACAAAACTCCTTGACAGGGCATCAGCCTTCACATTCTTAGATCCCGGAAGGTATGAAACCACAAAATCAAAACGGGAGAAAAAGAGCGACCATCGAGCCTGTCTAGGATTCAACCGTTTGGCAGACTCGAGATAAGTCAAATTCTTGTGATCCGTCAAGACCACCACGCGATGCTTAGCTCCTTCAAGCCAATGTCGCCACTCCTCGAATGCCCACTTCATGGCCAACAACTCTCGATTGCCAACATCATAATTGCGCTCAGCAGGCGAGAATTTTCTAGAAAAGAAGGCACATGGTTTCATCACCGAGCCATCAGAACTTCTTTGCGACAAAACAGCCCCTGCTCCAATCTCAGAAGCATCAACCTCGACCTGAAACGGGAGCGAAACATCTGGCTGGCACAACACAGGGGCAGAAGAAAAACGACGCTTCAACTCCTGAAAAGCCTCTACAGCCGCAGAGGACCAATTGACCACATCAGCAACTTTCTTGGTCAAATCAGTCAACGGTTTAGCAATACTAGAAAAATTAGCGATGAAGCGACGGTAAAAATTAGCAAAGCCCAGGAACTTCTGCAGGCTCTTCACAGATGTCTGCTGAGTCCAATCATAAATGGCCTGAACTTTAACAGGGTCCATCTCGATAGTAGAAGGGGAAAAAATGAAACCCAAAAATGAAACCTTCTGAACTCCAAAGAGACACTTTGACCCCTTCACAAATAAGGAATTCTCACGAAGGACATGGAACACCATTCTGACCTGCTTCACATGAGACTCCCAATTATTCGAAAAGACCAAAATGTCATCCAAATATACAATCATGAATTTATCCAGGTACTCTCTAAAGATGTCATGCATAAAGGACTGAAACACAGATGGAGCATTAGAAAGCCCGAATGGCATAACCAGGTACTCAAAATGGCGCTCGGGCGTATTAAATGCTGTTTTCCATTCATCGCCACTCCTCGAATGCCCACTTCATGGCCAACAACTCTCGATAGCCAACATCATAATTGCGCTCAGCAGGCGAGAATTTTCTAGAAAAGAAGGCACATGGTTTCATCACCGAGCCATCAGAACTTCTTTGCGACAAAACAGCCCCTGCTCCAATCTCAGAAGCATCAACCTCGACCTGAAACGGGAGCAAAACATCTGGCTGGCACAACACAGGGGCAGAAGAAAAATGACGCTTCAACTCCTGAAAAGCCTCTACAGCCGCAGAGGACCAATTGACCACATCAGCAACTTTCTTGGTCAAATCAGTCAACGGTTTAGCAATACTAGAAAAATTAGCGATGAAGCGACGGTAAAAATTAGCAAAGCCCAGGAACTTCTGCAGGCTCTTCACAGATGTCTGCTGAGTCCAATCATAAATGGCCTGAACTTTAACAGGGTCCATCTCGATAGTAGAAGGGGAAAAAATGAAACCCAAAAATGAAACCTTCTGAACTCCAAAGAGACACTTTGACCCCTTCACAAATAAGGAATTCTCACGAAGGACATGGAACACCATTCTGACCTGCTTCACATGAGACTCCCAATTATTCGAAAAGACCAAAATGTCATCCAAATATGCAATCATGAATTTATCCAGGTACTCTCTAAAGATGTCATGCATAAAGGACTGAAACACAGATGGAGCATTAGAAAGCCCGAATGGCATAACCAGATACTCAAAATGGCCCTCGGGCGTATTAAATGCTGTTTTCCATTCATCGCCCTGTTTAATTCGCACAAGATTGTACGCCCCTCGAAGATCTATCTTGGTGAACCAACTAGCCCCCTTAATCCGAGCAAACAAATCAGACAGCAGCGGCAAAGGATACTGAAATTTGACTGTGATCTTATTAAGAAGGCGGTAATCAATACAAGGTCTCAAAGCGCCATCCTTCTTGGCCACAAAAAAGAACCCTGCTCCCAATGGTGACGACGACGGGCGAATATGACTGTTCTCCAAGGATTCCTTAATATAACTCCGCATAGCGGCGTGCTCTGGCACAGATAAATTAAACAGATGGCCCTTAGGAAACTTACTACCAGGAATCAAATTAATAGCACAATCGCAATCCCTATGAGGAGGTAGGGCACCGGATTTGGGCTCTTCAAATACATCCCGGTAATCTGATAAAAACTCAGGGACTTCAGAAGGAGTGGAAGGCGAAATTGACAACAATGGAACATCACCATGTACTCCCTGACAACCCCAGCCGGACACAGACATAGATTTCCAATCTAACACTGGATTATGGACCTGTAGCCATGGCAACCCCAAAACGACCACATCATGCAGATTATGCAACACCAAAAAGCGAATATCCTCCTGATGTGCAGGAGCCATGCACATGGTCAATTGAGTCCAGTACTGAGGCTTATTCTTGGCCAAAGGCGTAGCATCAATTCCTCTCAATGGAATAGGATACTGCAAGGGCTCCAAGAAAAAACCACAGCGCCTGGCAAACTCCAAGTCCATCAAATTCAGGGCAGCGCCTGAATCCACAAATGCCATAACAGAATAGGATGACAGAGAGCAAATCAGAGTAACGGACAAAAGAAATTTAGACTGTACCGTACCAATGGTGGCAGACCTAGCGAACCGCTTAGTGCGCTTAGGACAATCGGAGATCGCATGAGTGGAATCACCACAGTAAAAACACAGCCTATTCCGACGTCTGTGTTCTTGCCGTTCAGCTCTGGTCAAAGTCCTATCACACTGCATAGGCTCAGGCCTATGCTCAGAGAACACCGCCAGATGGTGCACAGCTTTGCGCTCACGCAAGCGCCGATCGATCTGAATGGCCAAGGACATAGACTCATTCAGACCAGCAGGCGTGGGAAATCCCACCATGACATCCTTAAGGGCTTCAGAAAGACCCTTTCTGAAAATTGCCGCCAGGGCACACTCATTCCACTGAGTAAGCACAGACCACTTTCTAAACTTCTGACAGTACACCTCCGCTTCATCCTGACCCTGACACAAAGCCAGCAAGATTTTCTCTGCCTGATCCACTGAATTTGGTTCATCATAAAGTAATCCAAGCGCCAGAAAAAATGCATCAACATCACGCAATGCAGGATCTCCTGGCGCAAGGGAAAATGCCCAGTCTTGAGGGTCACCACGCAACAAAGAAATAATGATTTTTACTTGTTGAACGGGGTCACCAGAGGAGTGGGGTTTTAAAGCTAGAAACAGTTTACAATTATTCTTGAAATTCAGAAACTTAGATCTATCCCCAGAAAATAAATCAGGAAAAGGAATTCTAGGCTCTAACATCGGATTCTGAACCACAAAATCTTGAATGTTTTGTACCCTTGCAGTGAGATGATCCACACAAGAGGACATACCTTGAATGTCCATAACTACACCTGTGTCCTGAACCACCCAAAGGTTTAGGGGAAAAGAAAGACAAAACACAGTGCAAAGAAAAAAAAATGGTCTCAGAACTTCTCTTATCCCTCTATTGAGATGCATTAATACTTTGGGCCAGCTGTACTGTTATGACCTGGTGGTTAGGAGCACCCGACACGACCTGATAGTTAAACTCACACAGGACAAGCTCTGGGATGTGGGAGCTCTGCTGACTGCAGGCCCTAATCCTAACACAACAACTAGAAATAGCCGTGGAGCGTTCCTGACTCTCCCTAGACGCCTCTTCACAGCCTAAGAGCTAGCTAGCCCTACAGAAAGAAAATAAAGCCTACCTTGCCTCAGAGAAATTCCCCAAAGGAAAAGGCAGCCCCCCACATATATTGACTGTGAGTAAAGATGAAAGTCACAAACGCAGAAATGAAACAGGTTTCAGCAAAGGGAGGCCAGACTTACTAAACAGACAGAGGATAGGAAAGGAATCTTTGCGGTCAGCACAAAAAACTACAAAAGACCACGCAGAGTGTGCTAAAAGACCTCCGCACCGACTAACGGTGCAGAGATGCCACTCTGCATCCCAGAGCTTCCAGCTAGCAAGACAAAATCATGATAACCAGCTGGACAAGGAAACAATGAACAAATAATAACTATCAGGAACTTAGCTTCTGCTGGAGAAGACAGGTCACCAGAAAGATCCAAGAGCGAACTGAACCAATGCAGGAACATTGACAGCTGGCATGGAGTAATGATCTGAGTGGAGTTAAATAGAGCAGCCAACCAAAGGATAAACCACATCACCTGTGTAAGGAACCTCAGAAGCAGCAGCTTCACTCACAGCCACCAGAGGGAGTCCATGGACAGAACTCGCCGAAGTACCATTCACGACCACAGGAGGGAGTTCGACAACAGAATTCACAACACTCAACATTCTCGGATCCCCCCTGGTGACGAGGAGGCCAGGGGCGCGGGTCCGGGGCAGCAGCGTAACGATGAGGAGGTGGCGTCCGGCAGCGACCATTGCGGAGGGACGGAGCAGCAGGGATCTGGAGGTTCGGCTGGCGGGGACACAGCACCCACACAGCTGAGTGAGTATGATTCCATGTCTTGTTTGTTGCCTGCAGGGGTCAGGCTGCAGGAAGCTAGGGGGGTCAGGTGGTAGGGAGTGAGGAGTGGCAGCGGGGTGGGCCTATTGTGGCGGACGTGCCAGGCCTGCAGGATATCTTGCACAGTATGTCGCAAATTCTGCAGAGGTTAGATGGCGGGGTGGCAACTGGGGCCGTTACGTCGCCAGTGGGGGCATGGATGACAGGGAAAGGAGTAGAGCCCCAGTCGGGAAGTTTATTGTTGAGTCCTGGTCGGGTAGCTGAGGTCGCATCCTCAGGTGTATCGGTTTCGGTTCAGACGGAAAAGGAGAAAGGGGATGTAGTTAAATTAGGTGACAGAGCAAAAGGGGAAGTTTATGCATGTTTTGAAGGGCCTTTGGGAGCTCATTCAAAGAAGGAGGTAAAAGAGAAGATTTGGTGGGATGAGTATGTGGAGATTTTTTCACTTCTCCTGTTGGAAAAGTTTAATTTAGATAAAGGGAAAAAAGATGATAGCAAAAAGGAGGAAGAAAAGCGGAGGAGGAGATTAATTCCGCAGACATTTGTAAATTGGCTGCAGGCATTTGCTATATTGGCGAGTGTGGGGGGGGGAGAAGTTGCCTGAGAATTGCCCGGGATTGTTTTGTTATTTAGACTCGATTGCGCATCGTACCTATGGTGGTCAAACATGGCTGCAGTATGATGAGCAGTTCAGGCAGAGGAAGGCGGTGAAGCCGGAAATTAGGTGGGACCAGAAGGATATAGGGCTCTGGTTGAAGGTTATGGCCCCAGCCAGGCATGGGCAGTCCTTTCACGGGGGTGGAGGTGGTGGCAACCAGCAGGCGGGACATGTAAGCAGTAGCCAGGAGGCACAGGGATCAAAGGAAAAATCTGGTACATGCTTGCAGTTTAATGACGGCCAGTGTAAATACGGGAGTACCTGTAAGTTTAAGCACGTGTGTTCCCATTGTAACGGAAGCTCCCGCCTCAAAATGTTTCAAAAAAGGGAAAGGAAAGCCATCGATGGGTGCCGGTCAAGGGGGAGACCCCGGTGAGACTTCAAGAGATGGCCCCCTTTCTAAATAGGTACCCTGATCAAGTGAAGGCTGGTGTTATTTTTCATGGTTTTGCAGACGGTTTTAAGATTCCCCCTTCGGGTCACAAGGTTCCTTTCTCGATTAACAATTTGCGGTTGGCAATGTTGCATGCCGAGGTTGTTGATGTTAAGCTTAAAAAAGAGGTGGAGCTGGGGAGGATGGCTGGTCTGTTTTTGCATCCGCCAACTGAAGGGATGGTTGTTTCCCCTTTGGGGGTGGTGCCCAAAAAAGAGCCGAATAAATTTTGTTTGATTCAGCATTTGTCATACCCAAAAGTCCTGTCGGTGAACGATGGCATTGCACAAGAGTTGTGCTCTGTGGAATATACATCGTTTGATGGGGCAGTACAGTGGGTGAGGAGGTACGGCCCTGGAGCTTTGTTACCAAAAATGGATATTAAATCGGCCTTCCATTTGCTTCCGGTACACCCGGACAGTGTTCCATTGTTAGGTTGTTTTTGGAATGGTGGTTACTATTTGGATAGATGTTTGCCAATGGGTTGTGCAATTTCTTGTTCCTTGTTCGAGACGTTAAGTACCTTTTTGGAGTGGGTGGTTAAGGATGTTGCGGGAGTTCAGTCAGTTATTCATCATCTGGATGACTTTTTGTTTATTGGTCCGCCTCATTCAGCATTGTGCAGGAATGCGTTAACGGCCATGTTTTGGGTTGCTGAGCGTTTTGGGGTTTCCATTAGCGAAGGAAAAGACGGAAGGTCCTAGTACCGTTTTGAGTTTTCTGGGTATTCTAACTGATTCAGACAGAATGGAGTGTCGGTTACCGGAAGATAATCTGGCCCTGCTGCAACAAGAGGTGGATAGAGCTAGGAGGATACGGAAGCTGACTTTGAAAGAGTTGCAGTCTTTTTTGGGTAGGTTGAATTTCGCGTGCAGGATCATGCCCATGGGCAGGATATTTTGTCGCAGGTTGTTGGTTGCGACAGCAGGTGTGAAGGCGCCTCACCATTTCATTCATTTGAATAAGGAGCACAGGGACGATTTGATAGTGTGGCAACGTTTTTTGGAAAATTACAATGGGCGGTTCTTGATTCAACAGGAGATATAAACCAATTTTAACTGCGAGATTTACACGGACGCAGCCGGTGCGGCGGGTTATGGGGCCTATTGCAAGGGAAGGTGGTGTGCGGGACAATGGCCGGAGTCTTGGAGGAAGTTGGGCCTTACAAAAAACCTGGCTATGTTGGAATTGTTTCCTATTGTTGTGGCGGTTTCCATTCGGGGGGAAATGATCGCTAACAGGAGAGTTAGTTTTCATTGCGACAATATGAACGCGGTGTCGGTGATTAACAGTTTATCAGCTTCGTCCCCCCCCGGTGATCAAGTTGGTGAGGGAGCTGGTTCTCAGGTGTTTGGAGCTGAATGCTTGTATTTCTGCGGTTCATGTGCCAGGTGTCCAGAATTCAATAGCGGATGCATCGTCTCGTTTTTCAGTGGGAGTGTTTTTGGGAATTGGTGCCTGACGCGGAGGTCTCAGGAGAGGAATGCCCTTTGCATCTTTGGAACGTGATTATGGACGAGCAGGACGGTTGATTCAGGAGTCTGTTACAAGCCAAACCTGGTCATCATACTAAGCCTCGTGGCAGGTATGGCAAAGTTGGGTGTCTTGTTGGGGCGATTTGGTGTCCGAAGAAGATACGATGTTGGCGGTGTTATTTTTAATCGGCAAGGCGGCCGAGGTAGGTTGGTCGATTTCTAAAGTGAATAAATTCGTGGCTGGACTTGCTTATGGTTTCAAGTTGCAGGGGTTGGCGGATGTTCCAAAAATTTTTTTGGTTAGACAGGCACTAAGGGGCTTTAGAAGAGGTAATCAGATGCTTGATAGGCAGCGTCCAATTTTGTTCGGCCTTTTGGAACGGTTGGGCGGAGTTTTGGATTCTAGTTGTTGTTCCAATTTCGAGTTGGCGTTGTTTCGACTTGCTTTTTCTTTAGCCTTCTTTGGGGCCATGCGAGTTGGTGAGCTTGTGTCAGGCTCCAGGGGCAGGGCAGGCGGTTTGTTGGCAGAGGATGTGGATTTCTGGACGGGGGTATTGTCTTTTGGATTCGACGTTCGAAGACTGACCAGTTTGGACGAGGAAAACGCGTGGTGTTGGGGAGTGTTAACGGGTTGTTGATGTGCCCGAGACGGTGCCTGGAAGTGTATTGGCACTTGTGGTCAGGTAGAGTAGGCCCTTTGTTGTGTCACGCAGGGGGGGCATTTCTGCCTCGTTTCCAGTTTATTGCGGTATTAAAAAGGGGTTTGCAAGAGTTGGGCCTTCCCCCGGATAGTTTCGGTTTGCATTCCTTTAGGATTGGGGCTGCATCGGAGGCTGATAGTTTGGGTTTAGGTGCGGATACAATAAGGAGAATTGGTAGGTGGACATTGGACCGCTACTTAACTTATGTGCGTTACTAATTATTAGTAGCGTGTCATGATATTTTGTTGAAGTTGATTGTTTTCATGTATTTTGATGCAGGTGGTTCCCCCTATTTAGCCTGGATCTTTGGACATTCATTTGTGCATTGGGGGTGCGCTGCATGCCGATGTCAGGCCGGACGGTAGGCAACTGAGTTTTAGTAGGCAGCAAGTGGTCATTCATTGGTTGGGTTTTAGAGGGATGGTTTGGAGTAGGGTTCTTTCTGAATTTTCCAGGGCAGCTCGTTTGGATAGACAGCCCGACATTTTGGTGGTGCATATGGGGGGAAATGATTTGGGGGTAAGGCTGGTTAGAGAATTAATCAGAGATATACGGTTCGATCTCTTGAGGTAGTGGATATTGTTTCCGGGAGTGGTGATCGTGTGGTCGGATATTGTGCCTAGGAAGAGGTGGAGGGTAGCTAGATCTCTGAAGGGGATTAACAGAGCTAGGGTAAAATTAAACAGGGCATTATCGGGTTTTGTTTCTATAAATGGGGGTATTAGCGTCAGGCATTTTGAATTGGAATCGGGGGTTGGTAATTACTGGTTGGTGGCTGGAGTTCATTTAAATGCAATTGGGATCGATTTGTGGACATTGGCATTACAAGAAGGGGTGGAGAGAGCATTGGTGGTGTTGGGGCACTCACGAGCCTGAGGTAGTCAGGGCTGTTCGTGGTTGGTTGGGGGGTGGGGGTTCTTGGAGTTGACGCTGATTGGTAGGGGGAAGGAATTGTAACATAATTACAGGCAATTGAAAATGGTGTGGGGTTTGATCTGGCATTTGGTATGAGCTCTGGATGGGGTTTTACCCTGGGAGCTTTTGGTGGTTTCTCTTCCCGGAATGGGATGTATGGTGCCCTCGAGCTGGTGATGTACGGCTGAGGGTAGCATGGTGGTCGATCTTCATTTTGGGGTTTTGCCAGATCTTTTTAGCTCCAAGAACCCTCCCCTCGTATTTATATATACTGATTGTATTACTGTTTATGTTATTGTTTTGTTAATAAAAGTTGGCCGCTGTGGCCAAATTATCCAAAGAACATAAATGGTTGTGTTTTTATTTAAGGAATGGGTTGGGGACAGTATGTCAGGGTTTGTTGGTATTTAGGTTTACGCCCGAAGGAAAAACCATATTCGGCATACGCGGTCATGTATGGATGCGTAATCTAATCGTGAAATATTTTCCTACTCTTTTTGTAAGTGTTAAATATCACTGTAATGCAATAATAACAGTGTTTAAACTGTATTTATGAGTCACTGAATCCATGAACCATTTTAAAAAATATTTTGAAAGTGCAGTTGATCTACTTATACAGTCATGAAGCATTTGTAGAAAGTGCACACTGAAATTAGGAGGGTCATCCATACTGGCGAGCCTCATTAAAATATTGAATATTACAAACACTATTTGCTGCTGTTTTCTGATGGTGTGGAAAAGTGTGGGCTAAACAACGCTTTGTTCATTTTTATGAGAGAGATAGGTGATTTTCTGGATTTGCTTTCTCATTTTGACTCTCAGGCTATGTGCCCACGTTGCAGAATGTATGCAGAATTTTCCGCATCAAAACCGGACTCCCTTGCCAGGAAATCCGCTTGCATTTTTCTAGCTTTTTTTTTGCGTTTTTTTGTGGTTTAATTGCATATTTGTTGCGTTTTTTTTCGCGGTTTTATTGCATTGTTTTTCCATCCGTCCAAATGCAATTCTATAGCGGCAAAAACGCTGATTTTCCGCTGCGGAAAAAAACGCAGCATGGGCACAACAATTGCGGAATGCCATTAAAAATAATCTGATGCTTTATGTAAGTGTTTTTTAAGCATTTCCTCAGCGGAAAAACGTTGCAATAATGCTTAAAAAAACGCTTAAAAAGAGCAGCGTGGTTACATAACCTCATAGTTGTGGTTTACCTATGATGTCAATTATAGGCTTCTCTCATCTTTTTAAGTGGGAGAACTTGCACAATTGGTGGCTGACTAAACACTTTTTTTTCCCCACTTTATGATGGCTTAGCTTCAGCAGCAGTATCAACCCTACAGGACTCCGATTTGTTACATTGGGCACACAGGCCTTGACAAGCACTCTCTTTTTCCAATAAAAAGTGTCACAGAGCTGTAAAATGGCATCAGTGTGTCGAGCCAGGCGGTGCCTGTCCTTTTATAATTCTTGATGATGCAAGACGGGCAGGCACTCACAGTAATGCCATAACCAAGATGGATAAGGCATTACAGTGACTCACAGACAATCCCTGCATTCTTATTGGCTGTGTAACAGGCGCCAAAGATGCGGGGAGGTGATTCGAGTTGTACATAGAGCACCGCCCATTAATTGCTGAGTAGCGAGCACCGTGATACTCCAATGATAACCGAGTATCACAGAGCATATTCGATCATCCCTAACAGAGGTCCTTTATCATACTCACATCTGTCCTACAGGCCATCATCCACAGGTCAGGAGGAAGGTGGGAGGAGGAACTCTCTTTGCTAGAGTATTCAAACAATCTGCACAGTTTATCCTTCAGTGTTTGCAGGTCAAAAGCTGCATGGACTGATACACTGGGTAAATCAACATATTAGCAAACACTGAATGTTCAATTACCCTGCGTCCCTCTCCTCCAAGGATAGAAGCACAATAAGTTTCAATAAATATAATTTCAAGAGTCATCGTTCAGGCTCATATGAACAATGGCTTAGGTCTCTTGACCTGCTGAAAAAAAAATCTGGCATAATTAAGACTAAATGCTGTGTTGTCACAGTCCTCGGCATAGTCAAGTACTCAGTGCACGGTTCCCTTGAATTACAATCCTCCGCTTCTTTCCTCATGGTGATTGACAGCACTCGCTTTGGCATTTTGCCTATAAGCTCGATCACATGAGTGAACAACTTGGACAGGTGAAATCTGGTTAAAAAAGGATTGTACTGGGGCCAATGTTATTCAATGGGGCAGTGCAGATCTTCAGGGGGGGGGCCATATCGAAATTGGTTGGGTGTGAGAAAAAAAAATGGATTGAAAAGGGTGCACGAACAGAATGCCACTCCAAATAGTCCAAAAAATAAATTTGGCACTCCAAAGTTAAATGCAGGAAACATCCTAACCAAGACCAGTCGGATGACAAGTGCATTTGTCATCTGACTGGTCCTGGTTAGCTTGTTTCCTTATGTTCTGATGAAGGCTTAGTGCTGGCCGAAACGTCAACGTTTATACACAGTGGATGTACCTATGTTAATAAATCACTATCTAAGTTTTCTGCATTTAACTTTGGAGTTCCGAATTTATTTTTTGGACCAAGTGAGAAAAAAAAGACATCCCATTTTTCTGGATGAAAATCAGTTTGTTGATGTGCATTCTCATCCTTCTTTCCTGTCTGCAGCGGCCGCTCAGGTAGGCATTAATGACAGAGATGGATGAGAGTGGGCATATAAAGACACTGACACTATGTGTGCTTGGCCCTTGCAGTGTAAGAGCAGTAGTTGTAGTTTAGAATTAAGAATTAAGGTACTGTCACACATAACGATATCGTTAACGAAATCATTATGTGTGACAGCGACCAACGATCAGGCCCCTGCTGGGAGATCGTTGGTCGCTGGGGAAAGTCCAGGACTTTATTTTGTCGCTGGATCTCCCGCTGACATCGCTGAATCGGCGTGTGTGACGCCGATCCAGCGATGTCTTCACTGGTAACCAGGGTAAACATCGGGTTACTAAGCGCAGGGCCGCGCTTAGTAACCCGATGTTTACCCTGGTTATCGTTGTAAATGTAAAAAAACAAACACTACATGCTTACATTCCCGGTGTCTGGTCAGGTCCCTCACTGACTGGTGAGCGCCGGCCAGCCGTAAAGCACAGCACAGCGGTGACGTTACCGCTGTACTTTACGGCTGGCGCTCAGTCAGTGCGGGAAGATGAAGGCGAGGGACATGACCAGACACCGGGAATGTAAGCATGTAGTGTTTGTTTTTTTTACATTTACAACGGTAACCAGGGTAAACATCGGGTTACTAAGCGCGGCCCTGCACTTAGTAACCCGATGTTTTCCCTGGTTACCCGGGGGCCGGCATCGTTGGTCGCTGGAGAGCTGTCTGTGTGACAGCTCTCCAGCGACCAAACAGCGACGCTGCAGCGATCGACATCATTGTCGGTATCGCTGCAGCGTCGCTTAGTGTGACGGTACCTTTAGAGCGGTAAACTTGTAGTTTAGAATTTGCAATTTTTAAAAAAAAAATTGTGGAACTACCTGCAGGTATTTTCCTTGAATCGGACTATAGATTGTATCCTCTTCACCAAAAAATCAGTGATATATACATAGTAACATAGTAACATAGTTATTAAGGTTGAAGGAAGACTTTAAGTCCATCTAGTTCAACCCATTGGCTAACCTAACATGCCCTAACATGTATACATATAGGGCAACACTTTGCTTCTACAGAATAAATATGCTGTTTTTAACTGGATTTTTAACTGGATTTTTGTCAGCTTGAACTGAGTACCTCATCCAACTGGTGCTGCTTCACTGATTCTAGAAGATTTTTTTTCCTGTGCCCCTCTGTTCTAAAGTTACGACCCCTTGTAATAAAGAGTTCCTTATATTCAAAATGTTACCTTCAGCAAACAGGACGTACACCACAGAACTTTTCTGTGGACATTTGCTTTCCTCCCCTCTATAACACTGGCCAATCAAAACATGGCCAATTTATAAATGGTAAATAGCAAACACCCATAGAGCACACAGCTGCAGCCTGGCTCAGTATGTTCTCCTGAGATGAGATTTGTCTCATGTGAATGTTAACCTATTACATACTCTTGTTTGTAAGTATTAACACCTACCATTATTGAATCCGAGATGCTCAAACATTGGTATGGAGGGTCTGTCAGCGGTGTCCTCTGATTTAGTTACTAGCCCTTCTTTTATTGCATCATATCCATTTAATACTACAGCGTTCTCAAAGAAAATCTGCATGCTGAAAACATTTCCATACTGCTTCCCCAACTGTAAGAGAAATGAAGAAAAATAAATACATTAAAAAACTGCACTTCTATGATGATAGCAAAAAAATGTTTTTATTAAAATTTAAGAAAAAAATGTAAGGATTGCGTGTGCTAAGAAGGTAAAAATGAGCATTTATGTCAAATGGTGTATTGGTATGAATGACTCTAAGCCTCCATTAAAGGGATTGTTTAATTTTATTTTGGAGAGCCCTGCCTCTGGCTTCCTGCATGCCGCGAATGGAACCATCTGCAAGTGAGAATCCTGAGGGTATGTGCACATGTTGCGGATTTTGCTGCGGATCCGCAGCGGATTGGCCGCTGCGGAGTCGCAGCAGTTTTCCATGAGTTTACAGTACCATGTAAACCTATGGAAAGCAAAATCCACAGTGCACATGCTGCGGAAAAAAATGCACAGAAACATATCGTTGTTTATTCCGCACCATGTCAATTCTTTGTGCGGATTCCGCAGCAGTTTACACCTGCTCCATAATAGGAATCCGAAAGGTGTAAAACAGCAGGTGGAATCTGCAAAAAAAAACGTGGTAAATCCGCGTTAATTCCGGATTTACCAAAAATCAGTCCGGAAAAATCCACAATACTTTCACAAACGTGTGCACGTGACCTAAAAGTGTGCAGTGTATGTGAAAATTCAGAAGCCTGCAGTCACCTATCAATCTTAGCAGTGTGAAATATACTCACTGTCAGGATTCAGCTCTGCTTGCTGGAACCAGGAGTTATCACATGGCCACTTCATTCATATGCGATTTTCAATCTTAGGCCAGAGTTACACTAGCATATGGCATCTGAGGCAAGAACACAGGATGCGATATGATAATGACACTTGGCTCCAGCTCTGCTGTGAGTGTGAGCCAAGTGTCAGTTCTCTCCAATCCGCTCATATGCGAGAATCAGAGCACAGGTGGGGAGGAGTTTTCAACCTGGACGGTGCCAAGATGCGACCGTCTAGGCTGGGAACCACTGGTGAATGAGCTGCTGTGAGTGAAATCATCGAGGTTACCGCTGGTCACTGAGGCTGTGTTCCCAGCCAAGCTGAACTGCAGTGACCTCAGCACTGTGGGGGAAAAAGTCAGTGCTGAGGTCACCGAAGTTCAGTTCAGTGAGTTCACAGCAGATCACCGTGAGAATTAAGGTACCTTCACACATAACGATATTGTTAACGATATCGTTGCTATTTGTGACGTAGCAACGATATCGTTAATGAAATCGTTCTGTGTGACAGCGACCAACGATCAGGCCCCTGCTGGGAGATCGTTGGTCGCTGAATAAAGTCCAGAACTTTATTTCGTCGCTGGACTCCCTGGAGACATCGCTGGATCGGCGTGTGTGACACCGATCCAGCGATGTCTTCACTGGTAACCAGGGTAAACATCGGGTAACTAAGCGCAGGGCCGCGCTTAGTAACCCGATGTTTACCCTGGTTACCATGCTAAAAGTAAAAAAAAAACAAACGCTACATACTTACCTACTGCTGTCTGTCCTCCAGCGCTGCGCTCTGCTTCTCTGCTCTCCTCCTGTACTGGCTGTGAGCCGGAAAGCAGAGCGGTGACGTCACCGCTCTGCTTTCCGGCTCCCAGACAGTACAGGAGGAGAGCAGAGAAGCAGAGCGCAGCGCTGGAGGACAGACAGCGGTAGGTAAGTATGTAGCGTTTGTTTTTTTTTACTTTTAGCATGGTAACCAGGGTAAACATCGGGTTACTAAGCGCGGCCCTGCGCTTAGTTACCCGATGCTTACCCTGGTTACCGGCATCGTTGGTCGCTGGAGAGCGGTCTGTGTGACAGCTCTCCAGCGACCAAACAGCGACGCTGCAGCGATCCGGATCGTTGTCGGTATCGCTGCAGCGTCGCTAAATGTGAAGGGGCCTTTAGAGTATTAGATCAGTGATCAGACAGTCGTTGAGGTCTCATCCTGAGACAATGTACAAAAGTAAAGAAAAAGTTATTAAAAAGAGTAAAAAATATATTTTTAAATACATCACAAAATAAAAATAAAAAATATGAATCCAATAAATAAATTTATGCAATCTATATACATAATTGTCTAAGGGGTACTTCCGTCTGTCTGTCTGTCTTTCTGTTACGGTTATTCATTCGCTGATTGGTCTCGGCAGCTGCCTGTCATGGCTGCCGCGACCAATCAGCGACGGCCACAGTCCGATTAGTCCCTCCCCTACTCCCCTGCACTCACTGCCCGGCGCCCGCTCCGTAATCCCCTCCACTCACCGCTCACACAGGGTTAATGGCAGTGGTAATGGCCCGCGGTGTAACGCGCTCCGTTACCGCTGCTATTAACCCTGTGTCTCCCCAACTATTTGCTATTGATGCTGCCTATGCAATATACTACGTGGCTGGGCAATATACTACGTGGCTGGGCAATATACTACGTGACTGGGCAATATACTACGTGACTGGGCAATATACTACGTGGCTGGGCTGCGCAATATACTATGTGGCTGGGCAATATACTACGTCGCTGGGCAATATACTACGTGGCTGGGCAATATACTACATGGCTGGGCAATATACTACGTGGCTGGGCAATATACTACATCGCTGGGCAATATACTACGTCGCTGGGCAATATACTACGTGGACATGCATATCCTAGAATACCCGATGCGTTAGAATCGGGCCACCATCTAGTAGTAAAAATAAAATAGTACACATATTTGGTAAGGTCGCATTTGGAATAACCCGCCCTATAAAACTGTCCCCACTAGTTAACCAATACAGTGAACACCTTTAAAAATATAAATAAAAAATGAAGAAAAAAAAAAACTATGCTTTATCATCATACCGCCAAACCAAAAGTGGAATAAAACGCAATAAAAAAGACGAATGTACATAAAAATGATATCTCGAAAAACTGTCATCTTGTCCCGCAAAAAAACAAAACAAACATCATACAGCTCTGTCAGCGGAAAAATAAAAAAGTTATAGCTCTGAGAATAAAGCAATGCAAAACTAATAATTTTTTTCTATTAAATAGTTTATTGAGTAAAAGATCCAAAATGTAAAAAAAAAACTATATAAATGTAGCGTCACTGTAATCGTACTAATCCGAAGAATAAAGTTGCTTTATCCATTTTACCACAAGTGGAACAGCATAAACCTCCCAAAAGCAATTCTTGAATTACTGTTTTTTGTTCCCGCTGTCTCCCAAAAATTGGAATAGAAAGCAAACAAAAAATGTATATAAAACAAGAGGGGATTATAGGGAGAGAAATGGGAAGCGCAGACTTCTGAGTGTAGTAGTTAGTTTCCCAAGGTGTGTACTCAGTGTGAATCCACTCACCTTTTTGGTGTCTTGATATACTGTGTATAGATCCAATCCATGGATCACTCCATTCCTCTTTCCACTCAGTTTGCTGCAAAAGATCTGGGAACTGATGAGTGCACTGAACAGTGCTTTCATATGCGATTACACTTTGTGAATGTTTTTCCCAGCAATATGCGCTCCTGAAGGATGATGATGGAACTCCATCATCATCCTTCAGGAGCACATATTGCTGGGAAGAACATTCACAAACAAAAAATGTAGTTTGCCCAAAAATGTTACCAATAACGTTAACTCGTCCCGCAAAAAACAAGCCCTCATATGACTGTCAGCTAAAATATGGAAAAATTATGGGGATGCAAAAACATAAATCTGGTATCGCTGTAATCACACCAACCCAAAGAATAAACTTCTCTAATTGCTTTTACCACATGAGGAATGGCGTAAAAAAAACAAACAAACAATTTTTCACCTGCTGTTGATTTTTTCCTTCTGCCTCCCAAAGATCGCAGTTAGGCTCAGTTCACATGTATCCTGTACTGAGCGCTTACACCAGGGTTTCCGTGTAAATCTCTGAAATACGTGATTCGGATGGAAGCCCCAGTGGAAGATTGCTTATAATGAAGCAGATGGAGGCACTGTGAATGCAGTCTGACCTGTAATCCAGTGGTGACGACGGTCTTTTCAGGTGTGCATTAAAGCGCGGTCTGCCACAGTTTTGTGCACGTCTGAAAAGAAGGACACCACTGAACAAAGGCCAGATGGAGACCAGAGTAACTCTGCTGCCTCATTATAGTTAATGGCTTCCTCGAGGGTGTCATTGGAGATTTAGATATAAACCCCTATGTCAGTGTTCAGCGTAGAGCTCCAAATAAATGTTATGTAAAATGTTCCCAACAAAAGCTTCAACTCATTCTATAAAAAAGGCAAATCCCCACTCAGGTCTGTCATCCGTCAATGGAAATATAATAGGCTTCCACATAACTGGTAGCACAAAGTCTCTGTAAAAGAGCAATAGCTCCACAAACCCCAAAAGAAATTCAGCAACTCTGCCCTCCCAAATTCAAATGCCTCCTGCCTTCTGAGAGCCATAGTATATCTAAACCACATTTGGAGTACACATTTGGCATTACTGTAGTGATGACAGTCCATGTAATTTACAGGTGCATGTCTCCAGAAGCATGAGCTTGACACCAAAACGTACTGGGTACTACAACGGCAGTTTACAATTTCAACTAAGCAACCTCGACTGCTGCTTGTTTCTGGAAAATACCCATGGAGTCAAAATCATCACTACACCTGTACATAAATTCCCAAAGGGGTATCATTTAAAAAATGGGGTCACTTGAGGAGGGATTCTGCGCTTCTAGCACTTAGCGGCTCTGAAAATGAAGTCCGCAAACTATTCTACCAAAATCTGCGCAAATAGTGCTCCTTCCCTCCAGAGTCTTGCCGTATGGCTAAGCAGTACTGTATAGCCACATATGGGATATTTCCATATTCAACAGAAATTGTAGGATACATTTTGCTGCCATTTTTATAGATTTACCAGTGTGAAAATGTAAAATCTGGGGATAAAACTAAATTTTGGTGGTAAAAATGTAATTATTTTTTCTTCACTGCCCAATGGTATAAAATTCTGTGACACACCTGTGGTGTCAATATAATCACTGTACCTCAAGATGAATTCATTGAGAGATGTAGTTTGTAAAATGGGGTCACTTATTGGGGGGGTTCTGCTCATCTGGCACCTCAGGGACTTTACCAATGTGACATGGCACCTTCAAACCAGTCCAGCAAAATCTGAACTGCAATATGGCGCTTCTTCACTACTGAGCTTTGCACTGTGTCTCAAAAGTAGTTTTCAACCACATTTTAGGTACTGAGGTAATCAGGAGAAATTGCACAACAATTTTTGGAGTCCAATTTCTCCTGTTACCCTTGTGAAAATAAAAAAATTGGGACTAAACATTTTTTGTGGAAGAAATGTGATTTTATTCGATCCCCCATGATAGCACCACGAGAGAGGGGATCGGCCCTTCAAGGACAGGAAACCTGCAGACAAAACGACGGCACCTTTCCCACGCATCAGTTGGTTTCCGGTCCTTGACAGGTGAACGTCTACAGACATCCATTTCGAAGAAGGACAAAAGACTGACTGGCACTTCCAAGCTAGTGTGAACAGATGCATAGTAGGAACAGCCATCTCCATATACAAAAAACAAAAATTTGTCAATATAAAATATGAATAGCAATACTGCTTCTGTATGATAGGAAAAAACTGAGATGCTTAGCACATAATTAAGACTTCAGTCTTAGAGCAGTGTTCACACTAGACACGTAGGCTTCCAGCAGTTCTGAGACCGCCTTGTCGTTGCCTGCTGCACATACATGAATTGGCCAAATTATGTGCTAAGCGTCTCAGTTTTTTTCCTATTATCCAGAAACAGTATTGCTATTCATATTTCATATTGACATGCTTTAGCACTACAGAGTGCAACTTTTTTTCTGTCGAAGAAGAAGTTATTCCCAAGTCCAGCCAGTCGATTCAGGCAGTGGGGGTCCCTGGAAGTGCCACAGTGGGTCCAGGGCGATTACCAGCTCCGTCGTGGTCTACGGAACAGAAGATGGTGCAGGTAAGTATAACCTAAAACTTGTCTGGCGGTGTCTTGGTGTGGTGGCAGCAAGAAACCTGGGGACTAGGCTGGAGCATGCCCAGGTGAGGCGCGTTCTGGTGTAGAGTCAGGGGCGGGCCCAGGAAGCACTTGTGTGATGCGGCCAGGGTGTGTGCGTTTCCAGGTGACGCGGCCAGGGTGCGCCCATGTGACATGGTGGAGAAGCAGTGTTGGACATATCCAGGGCATGCCCAAGCAATCACAACAAGAAATGTATCCTCAGCCCCTACTCTGTCAATGACCGGCAGCATTCGCAGGTCTGCAGTTGGCTATCTTGGGTCTTTTTTTCAGACTGACAAATATCATGTTATCTGCCAACTGATATGAGGTCTCAGAGGTTGAAAGTTGTGAGAGGCCATGAGAAGTGACGAGAGATTAAAGCTGGGATCCAGTTGGGGAGGTCGGGCTGTTAAAGTTTCCCAGGATAAGGGTTGGCAATTCTGAGGACATGAAGTGTGGCCCCAAGGCAGAAAAGTGGTAAAGGAAGCAAGTGGGTGAGTCTGAGAGATGGTATATGACTATAACTCGGAGGGAGAGGGGATGGAAGACCCTGATGGTGGGAAGCTCCAAAGAAGAATAGCTTCCAATCGGAGTATGTTTATAATTTTTTTTTTTTTTAAACAATTGTTGGTGGCAGCAAGGAGTGTGGGCTTTTCATGGAGTTAATTATCGTACAGAGCAATATACACATATTCCATGCGTTTATAATCTGGAGGTGGATATGCCATACGCTCACTATTAGTTTTCCAAAATTAATTATTGTGAACAGCCTGTTGCCTCCTCGGATGATCGTCACCTAATCATGTAGTTGTCTGGACGATAGGGCTCAGTGGAGAGCTCTTCTCTACAAAGAACACAGCGGGTGGTTCTGCGCGACTCATGCCTGTGATCTATGTGATTAATGCATGGCCAATCCAGTCTGTTGACCACGGAAATGCAGCCTTTTTGCCTTCTGGATACAGACAGTTTCCGAAAGCTGATGGCTGTCGCAGTCCCCTAGTACCAGTTGCCCAGTCACCATTACTTTTCTAAGGAAGATGTGCCTGTGCTACACCAGCATGTCTCATACAACATCACTCCTTCTTTGAATAATTCAATGTCTGCCAGGGTGCCTTTCAACAGTGAGACCTGGAAGAGCAAGCATGGACAAGGGAGTTACATCTCGCTGACTCTGGTGGCTGTTAGGGCAGTTGGGGAAGGGGATGCTTCACAAGTCTTGCAATCCCCAAGGCTTGCAGGGCGCTTGGTTATTTAGAATTAAACCATTACACACCATAGGATGGAGAACTAAACTACTAAACAGCTTGGGTTGGAGAACTAAATTAGTACACACCAGGGGATGGAGAACTCAAGCACTACACACCAAGGTGTCACTAGACACCAAGTCTTGGAATCACTAGGGCTTGCGGAACAAACCTCTGTATGTAACACTTCATCCAGTGCTTCTGTCTCCTTCACCTCTTCTAGGGCCTCCACCTGCACTCTCAACGTCTGCCTTAAGGAAATACCTGCTCCAACACTGCACAAATAATTCCCCCCACCTCTGTACTGCGCATCCAGGGCTCACCACAATCAGGTAGTGTTTAAAATTAATATGCCTTGGAAATCGGAATCATACAGATCTAGAGTTGTGGACAGCTATCCATGTTGAGTTTGAGCAATGGCTGTCTCCACTCAACCTGGAGCCCATGAATGCTGTGTGCAATAACGGTGCAAACCTGGTGGCGGCAGTACGCTGGGGCAACCTCACACATGCGCATTGCATGGCTCGCAACCTCAACCTGATGGTATAGCAATTCCACTGCCACTGTACCAGCCTGGATGTGATGCTGCAGAAACCACTATTTTTGTGTACTCTTTTACACCATCACTTGGTATAGAGATCTTTCAGATTACCGCTTAGCAGGCTGATATGCAGTGTGGCTACACCGTGGAATTCAACTCTGCACATGTTGCAGTGACTGTGGCAGCAGGGTCGAGACCTGATGCAGTATGACATTTTGCATAGCCTGGCACAACACAATACAGATGTGGTGCAATTCACGATTGCGGAGTGGACACGGATGAAGGACCTCTGAGCTCTTCTACACATTTTCAAAATGGCTACTAAGATGGCCATCAGCAGCATCACTATTACGGACAAAACATGCTGGAACACACTTTAAATATTCTGTGGGAGGGGTTGGTGGTGGTCCCGGGGGAAGAGGAGGAAGCAGAGGAGGATGCCTTTAGGGTTAACAATAGCTCTAAGTTCAGGTATGCCATCTCACAGGCTGTTGCTATGGGAGGAACAAAAGGAGAAGGACCAGGAAAAGGACAAGAAGGAAGATGTGATGAACGCACAAGTTAGGCGATTAAGAGGATAATGATTCACTCTCTGTTGTCCATGACTGGCAGGAGGGGATGGAGGAAGAAAGCTTGAGTGTTATCCAACCATCAACATACTGTGGAGTTGGACCTCATGAAAGAGACTGATCCGTGAGCGCCTTCTTGCAGCACTATCTGCAACATGATTGTTGCACTTATTGTTAGAATTCTAAATAATGCTGACTACTGGGTTACCAGTTTGTTTGATCCACGATAAAATACAAAAACACATTTTGCCAGTTGCTTCCACCCTGGAAAGGGTTGTGCCCATGCTGCAGTATCAAAACATGCTTTAAGGCAATCTTGACAGTGGTTTTCCCCAAGACAGCCGTGAGGCACACAGTGTCCATCAAACACTTGCCCCATGCTCATCATACACCACCATTATCGTAGTCAAAGTGCTCAAAATATTTTAGTGGTAATGCAAAATATTTTCCCAAATGTTTGATTTTTTTTTTTTAAAATTGCTTGCATTTCCGATCACAAATCCGAATGTGCCATATTTGTGCAAAATTTTTTTGGCGATAGTTTTTCAAACAAATTTGCTCATCACTAGTCACCATTAAAACTGCCTATTCTGATCATTGCTTGTTTCCTGACAATCATATGTAACTACTGAACTGCTGTACAAGTGGTCCCACCTTGACTACAACTGAAAGACATATGACCGGAGAGGCAGAAGCGTGATACAGTCACGCGATTCTGCAGTGATCTCCTCTGCAATTCTTCAGGACCAGGACGCGACTATGGAGGGTGTGCACTCATGATGCATCTGTAAGTTGTCTCCCTCATGATAAGTTTATGGTGAGCGGTGGCCTGATGACAAAAACAGGCGGGTGCGGTGAATCCACAATGTTACTATGGGGGTGGATTAATCCCCAAAACACACTCTTCTGATCCAGGTCATGAGACCAGGGTCATGTGATGCATGTACATGACCTTAGCTCGGCACAGGCGGTGTACATTTAACTTTTTTTCATCAGGTGTTAAGTAAGCGTCTGTGCTCTGTTTTGCCTTGTTCCCTACAAACCCCTGCTGAGGAAGACTAACCGAAACATGCGTCAAGGAGCGACGCTGTCCTGATCTGTGTCCCTCGTAAAGTTAATTTATTCTCTGCTACTTTTTTGAATCACACTCCATTTCAATTATGATGTTATGACCTATCATAAAAAGACCATCTGGTTTGTATCACGTGCAATGTTATAATTATGTGTGCACATCAATATGTGAACTGATCTAGATAGGACTGCCTATAATATTGATATAATTTCTGACTTTTACCCTGGCACACCCTGTCTAGATACACTCAGACTTGCTTACTGTGCAGCATGTAGCTATGATGAGTTTCAAACCTTTCAGCATTTGTTTATCTCAATGCCCCTTTGCTACTTTGCATGGTCTATACTCAAAGAATTTTTATTGTTAGGAATGTATATTTGCTCTTTTTTTTTTTAATATACAGCTCTAGCAAAAATTAAGAGAACACTTCAAAATTTTCAGTTTGTCCAATTTTTCTCTTTATAGGTATATTTTTGAGTAAAATATAAATTGCCCTTTTACTCTATAAACTACTGACCACATGTCTCCGAAGTTCCAAGCATTACATTTTGTATTTATTTTCTGAAAATGCGAAATGGTCAAAATAACAAAAAAATGCATTGCTTGCAGACCTCAAATAATGGGAAAAAAACAAGTTTATAATCATTTATAAACAACAATACTAATGTTTTAACTCAGGAAGAGTTCAGAAATCAATATTTTGTGGAATAACCATGATTTTTATTCACTGCTTTCATGCGTCTTGGCATAGTCTTTCACACTTCTTTTAGGTGACCTTGTACCACTCCTGGTACAAAAATGTAAGCAGCTCTTGTGTGTTTGATGGCTTGTGACTATCCATCTTCTACTTGATTCCAGAGGTTTTCAATGGGGTTCAAGTCTGGAGATTGGGCTGGCCATAACATGGATTTGATGTGGTGGTCCTTCTTCCACACCTTGATTGACCTAGCTGTGTGGCATGGTGCATTGTCCTGCTGGAAAAAGCAGTCCTCGGAGTTGGAGAACATTATCTGAGCAGAAGGAATCAACTGTTTTTCCAGGAAAACCTTGTATGCGGCTTGATTCATACATCCTACGCAAAGAACTATCTGTCCAATTCCAGCCTTGTTGAATCACCACCTCAATCAACCATGCTTCCACAGAATTAAAAAATAAAATAAAACTCATGAAATAGGCCTGGACAGAAATGATGGTACCCCTGAAAATAATGTGACAAAAGGGACATGTTAAATCAAGGTGTGTCCACTAACTAGCATCACAGGTGTCTACAATCTTGGAATCAGGGAGTGGGCCTGTATATAGAGCTACAGATACTCACTGTGCTGTTTGGTGACATGGTGTGTATCACACTCAACATGGACCAGAGGAAGCATAGGAAAGAGTTGCCTCAGGAGATTAGAAAGAAAATTATAGTCAAACATGTTAAAGGTAAAAGTTATAAGACCATCTCCAAGCAGCTTGATGTTCCTGTGACTACTAGTGATGAGCGAGCATGCTCGGAAGTGCTCGCCTGAGCATCTTACTGCTTGCATTTCCGGGGTTGCTCGGCAGGAGTTTGGGTCCCCGCCCTACATGTTTGGCACTCTTTAGAGCCACACGCTGTAATGCCGCAGTCATGTTAGTTGTGGCATTACCGTGATTGGCTGGCCGCAGACCATCATCAGGTCTATAAAACAGGGGTGTCAAACTGCATTCCTCGAGGGCTGCAAACAGGTCATGTTTTCAGGATTTCCTTGTACTGCACAGGTGATAACTTAATCATCAACTCATTATTTGTGTAGGTGATTAAATTATCACCTGTGCAGTACAAGGAAATCCTGAAAACATGACCTGTTTGCAGCCCTTGAGGAATGCAGTTTGACACCCCTGCTATATCAGACCTGGCGCCGCCCTGCTAGTCACAGTCAGCTCCACAATCAGCCAGTGCAAGGAGAGGTGCTGCTGAAATAGGAAGATAATTGCACCAGTATTAGTTAGTGTGTGTATACTATATTGAATGCACAAATCCATGTAAACTAACAGTCCTTCTGAGGACTAATTATGGTGTATATAGATATCAGTGCTAGGTAGGCTAGACAGGCATTGTATGTGGAATACTTCATTGCATACAGCAAGAGGGTTCATTCCATTGCTGTCTGCTGCTGCCTATTACAGATATTTACCGTATATACATAGTCCCAGGTATCAGTGGCCAGGAATAATTTTTTTGCATCTTAATCCTGATTATTTTTTTCAAAAGCATCCAGAACACACTTTTTTTTTTTGCTCCATTTGCTGGCAATGCAGAATACAGCCAGATCCTTTCCATATTACAGCATGAAAATCCAGCTATTTTAAACAGGGATTTGGCCGTCACAGTGATCACATTTGAGTGCCCAGAAAAATCTGTCAATCTGTAAAATTTTGTTGGAATATCTTATATAAGTTATTGACACCAGTTTGCTGATAAAAAAAAATTAGTTACCTACAGGCCAGCTATTTTAAACTCAGTCATTTGTAGTGACTGTGCAAAATATTGTCCTCCATTTAAAATGGGCAAGGCACGTGACAAGGGACGGGGAATTGGACGTGATGGTAATGGTGCATGTAGAGGCCGAGGGCGTGGGCAAGCTGAAATGTGCCACAACAAACACCCACATATTCTCACCCGACCTCCCTGTCTCAATTACTATGGGACCGCAGCAGCACACCACTATTGAACCCAGAGCAGTGTCAAAAGGTTGTTGGTTGGATAGCGGATAACGGTTCCAGTCACTTTGCTGCCACTACCACCACCACCGTCTTCCACATGGTCAAGGGTGAGTAGCCGCGAGTCTGGACTGCATATTCCTCACCCTGTTCGTCCTTCCTCCCACCATGCCAAATGCCCGGAGACAACTGATCTCACACTTGGACACTATGAAAAGCTGTTCACTTTTCCATTTATAGATTTGGGCCTCTCGTCCGGTCCATTTAAAGCGGGGCAAGAGGAGATCGCATGTAGCGATGCCCAAATATTTGATCAGCCATGGTCAAACGAAGGCGACAGTGGGAAAAGTGTCACAAGAGGTGGGCGATGATGAGACAATTGCCAGAAAGTCGGGAGGAGGACCAAGCTGTGGAAGATGAGGTGGTGGATGATATAGTAACTGACCCAACCTGGCAGGAGGACATGCAGAGTGAAGACAGCAGCACCCAGGGAGAGGGAGGTGTAGCACCACAACAGGCAGGAAGAAGCAGTGTGGTGGCCGCAGACAGAAGGCGGACAACCGTTCCTCATAACACCAACATGACGGAAGTTGCCAATCCAACTGTTAGGGCTTCCCGAGTCTGGTTGTTTTTAAAAGACTCTGCCGATAACCCCCAAACAGGCCATTTACACCACCTGCTATGCCTGAATCAGCAGGGGTAGCAAAACTACCAGCCTGACCACCATCATCATGATCAGGCACATGGCAGGAAAGCACCCGACTTTTTGGGCCGAACCCCAGGGTCCACAATCTGTGTCTGCGGGTAACACCACTGCTTCTTCTGCTGTTGTGCGTGAAAGCCATTCCCCTGTCCATGGTGCATGCAAAGACGCCTCCTGACCTGCACCTGTCGTTGTACACACTCAACTAGCATCCATACCCCAGTCCTTGGAACGCAAGCGCAAATACGCATCCAACGCCCTCAGGCCACACTACTAAATTCACACATTTCTCCTCTGCTTGCGCTCAAAATGTTGCCATTGGAAGCTTTCCGCAACCTGATGGAGGAAGCAGTCCCTCAGTACTCGGTCCCCAGCCACCACTATTTCTCCCCTTGTGCCATCCCTGTATTACACAAGTACGTGTCCCACAACATTAGCCGTGCCCTCAACATTGAAGTTACTGGGAAAGTACACCTAACCACGGACACGTGGACAAGTGTTTGTGGGCAGAGACAGTTCATCTTGCTTACGATACACTGGGTTAACATAGTGGAAGCAGGGACTGTCATGATCCCAATGACAGGGGATCACAAAAGGACAAGCACAAAAAACAAAACAAGCTCTAGGGTGATGGAAACTGAGCTGACCGCGATCCTGAACCTAACACACAACTAGCTGTAGCCGGGGAACGTGCCTACGATGATTCCTAGACGTCTCGCGCCAGCCGAAGGACTAACTTCCCCTATTAGAAGAAACACAGACCTCTCTTGCCTCCAGAGAAACACCCCACAGAAATAGCAGCCCCCCACATGTAATGACGGTGAAATGAGAGGAAAGCACATACGTAGTTATGAAAACAGATTCAGCAAAATGAGGCCCGCTAAAGCTAGATAGCAGAGGATACAAAAGTGAACTGCGCGGTCAGCGAAAAACCCTACAAAAAACCATCCTGAAATTACTTGAACTCATGTGCCAACTCATGGAACATGAGGAGTAATATCAGCCCACTAGAGCAACCAGCAAAAAGGAATCACATATCTGCAGGCTGGACTAAGACAAAAATTAAGCAAAACGTGGAACAGGAAAAACAAAAACTTAGCTTGTCCTGAAGATTACAGAAGCGGGAAGCAGAGGAAACAAGACACACTGATTACATTGATAGCCGGCGAGGAAATGACAAGAAAGCCAGGTTAAATAGGAAACTCCCATATCCTGATAGAACAGGTGGACACCAGAGACCGCAGAAAACACAAGTCACCCAGTACCATCTGTAACCACCAGAGGGAGCCCAAAAACAGAATCCACAACAGTACCCCCCCTTGAGGAGGGGTCACCGAACCCTCACGAGAACCACCAGGGCGACCAGGATGAGCCCTATGAAATGCACGGACCAAATCAGCAGCATGAACATCAGAGGCAACCACCCAAGAATTATCCTCCTGACCATAACCCTTCCACTTGACCAAATATTGGAGTTTCCGTCTGGAAACACGAGAATCCAAGATCTTCTCCACAACATACTCCAATTCTCCCTCCACCAGCACCAGAGCAGGAGGTTCAAGCGAAGGAACAACAGGTACCTCATACCTCCGCAACAACGACCGATGGAACACATTATGAATAGCAAACGATGCCGGGAGATCCAAACGAAACGACACAGGGTTAAGAATTTCCAAGATCCTATAGGGACCGATGAACCGAGGCTTGAACTTAGGAGAAGAGACCTTCATAGGAACAAAACGAGAAGACAACCACACCAAGTCCCCAACATGAAGTCGAGGACTCACGCGGCGACGGCGATTAGCAAACTGCTGAGCCCTCTCCTGGGACAACTTCAAATTGTCCACCACATGACTCCAAATCTGATGCAATCTATCCACCACCATGTCCACTCCAGGACAATCAGAAGGCTCCACCTGACCAGAGGAAAAACGAGGATGAAACCCCGAATTACAAAAGAAAGGAGAAACCAAGGTAGCAGAACTAGCCCGATTATTAAGGGCAAATTCGGCAAGCGGCAAAAAGGTAACCCAGTCATCTTGATCAGCAGAAACAAAACACCTTAAATAAGTTTCCAAGGTCTGATTAGTTCGTTACGTCTGGCCATTCGTCTGAGGATGGAATGCAGACGAAAAGGACAAATCAATGCCCATCTTAGCACAGAACGTCCGCCAAAATCTAGACACAAACTGGGATCCCCTGTCAGAAACGATGTTCTCCGGAATCCCATGCAAACGAACCACGTTCTGAAAAAACAGAGGGACCAACTCAGAGGAGGAAGGTAACTTAGGCAAGGGTACCAGATGAACCATCTTAGAAAAGCGGTCACACACAAACCAGATGACGGACATTTTTTGAGAGACAGGGAGATCCGAAATAAAGTCCATGGAAATGTGCGTCCAAGGCCTCTTCGGGATAGGCAAAGGTGACAACAATCCACTGGCCCGAGAACAACAAGGCTTAGCCCGAGCGCAAACTTCACAAGACTGCACAAAAGAACGCACATCCCTCGACAAGGAAGGCCACCAAAAAGACCTGGCCACCAAGTCTCTAGTACCAAATATTCCAGGATGACCTGCCAACACAGAAGAATGGACCTCGGAGATGACTCTACTGGTCCAATTATCCGGAACAGTCAGTCTTTCAGGCGGACAACGATCAGGTTTATCCGCCTGAAACTCCTGCAAAGCACGTCGCAAGTCTGGGGAGACAGCCGACAAAATCACCCCATCCCTAAGGATACCAGTGGGCTCAGAATTTCAAGGGGAGTCAGGCACAAAACTCCTAGAAAGAGCATCCGCCTTCACATTCTTTGAACCTGGCAGGTATGAAACCACAAAATCGAAACGGGAGAAAAACAGTGACCAACGAGCCTGTCTAGGATTCAGACGCTTGGCAGACTCAAGGTAAATCAGATTTTTGTGATCAGTCAAGACCACCACACGATGTCTAGCACCCTCAAGCCAATGACGCCACTCCTCAAATGCCCACTTCATGGCCAAAAGCTCCCGATTACCAACATCATAATTCCGCTCAGTGGGCGAAAACTTTCTAGAAAAGAACGCACATGGCTTCATCACTGAGCAATCGGAGCTTCTCTGCGACAAAACCGCCCCCGCTCCAATCTCGGAAGCATCAACCTCAACCTGAAAAGGAAGCGAAACATCTGGCTGACGCAACACAGGAGCAGAAGAAAACCGGCACTTAAGTTCCTGAAAGGCCTCCACAGCCGCAGGAGACCAATCAGCAACATCAGCACCCTTCTTAGTCAAATCCGTCAAAGGCTTAACAACACTAGAAAAATTAGTTATGAAACGACGATAAAAATTAGCAAAGCCCAAGAACTTCTGTAGACTCTTAAGAGATGTAGGCTGCGTCCAGTCACAAATAGCCTGAACCTTGACGGGATCCATCTCGATAGTAGAAGGGGAAAAAATATACCCCAAAAAAGAAATCTTCTGGACTCCAAAGAGACACTTTGAACCTTTTACAAACAAAGAATTGGCCCGCAGGACCTGAAACACCTTCCTGACCTGCTGAACATGGGACTCCCAGTCATCAGAAAAAACCAAAACATCATCCAAATACACAATCATAAATTTATCCAGATATTCACGGAAAATATCGTGCATAAAGGACTGGAAGACAGAAGGAGCATTAGAAAGTCCAAAAGGCATCACCAAATACTCAAAATGGCCCTCAGGCGTATTAAATGCGGTTTTCCACTCATCACCCTGCTTTATCCGCACAAGATTATACGCACCCCGAAGATCAATCTTAGTGAACCATTTAGCCCCCTTAATGCGAGCGAACAAATCAGTCAACAATGGCAAAGGATACTGATATTTGACTGTAATCTTATTCAAAAGACGGCAATCTATACAAGGCCTCAAGGAACCATCTTTTTTGGCCACGAAAAAAAAAACCTGCTCCCAAAGGGGACGAAGATGGACGGATATGTCCCTTTTCCAAGGACTCCTTAACATAATCCCGCATAGCAGTATGCTCTGGCACTGACAGATTGAACAAACGTCCTTTAGGAAATTTACTGCCAGGAATCAAATCTATAGCACAATCGCAATCCCTGTGAGGAGGAAGCGAATTGAGCTTAGGCTCCTCAAAAACATCCCGATAATCAGACAAAAATACAGGAACCTCAGAAGGAGTAGATGAAGCGATAGAAATCGGAGGTGCATCATCATGAACCCCCTGACATCCCCAGCTTAACACAGACATCGTTTTCCAGTCCAAGACTGGGTTATGAGTTTGTAACCATGGCAGACCAAGCACTAAGACATCATGTAAATTATACAGTACCAGGAAGCGAATCACCTCCTGATGAACGGGAGTCATGCGCATGGTCACCTGTGTCCAGTACTGAGGTTTGTTCATAGCCAAAGATGTAGAGTCAATTCCTTTCAAAGGAATAGGGACTTCCAGAGGCTCCAGACTAAACCCACAGCGGTTGGCAAATGACCAATCCATAAGACTCAGGGCAGCGCCTGAATCCACATAGGCATCGACGGAAATGGCTGATAATGAACAAATCAGAGTCACAGACAGAATGAACTTAGACTGTAAAGTACTAATGGCAACAGACTTATCAACCTTTTTTGTGCGTTTAGAGCATGCTGATATAACATGAGCTGAATCACCACAATAAAAACACAACCCATTTTTCCGCCTATAGTTTTGCCGTTCACTTCTGGACTGAATTCTATCACATTGCATTGTCTCAGGTGCCTGTTCAGAAGACACCGCCAAATGGTGCACAGGTTTGCGCTCTCGTAAACGCTGATCAATCTGAATAGCCATAGTCATAGACTCATTCAGACCTGTAGGCGCAGGGAACCCCACCATAACATCTTTAATGGCCTCAGAAAGGCCATCTCTGAATCTTGCAGCCAGGGCGCACTCATTCCACTGAGTAAGCACCGACCATTTCCGAAATTTCTGACAATATATTTCTGCTTCATCTTGCCCCTGAGAGAGAGCCAATAAAGCTTTTTCAGCCTGAATCTCTAGGTTAGGTTCCTCATAGAGCAAACCCAATGCCAGAAAAAACGCATCCACATTGAGCAACGCAGGATCCCCTGGTGCCAATGCAAATGCCCAATTCTGAGGGTCACCCCGCAGGAAAGATATAACAATTTTGACTTGCTGAGCAAGGTCTCCAGAGGAGCGAGATTTTAAAGAAAGAAACAACTTGCAATTGTTCCTAAAATTCAGAAAACTAGATCTATCTCCAGAAAAAAACTCTGGGATAGGAATTCTAGGTTCAGACATAGGAGCATGTACAACAAAATCTTGTATATTTTGAACCTTAGCAGCAAGATTATTCAGGCTGGAAGCCAAACTCTGGACGTCCATGATAAACAGCTGAGGTCAGAGCCATTCAGGGATTAAGAGGAGGTAAGACGCAGCCAGGCTGCAATTAAGGCTAGGCAGCAAACTCTGAGGGAAAAAAAAAAAAAAAAACTTCCTCAGACTACTTTTCCTCCTACTTCAGCCAATACGATTACCACTTTTTGGCCGGCTATACTGTCATGATCCCAATGGCAGGGGATCACAAAAGGACAAGCACAAAAAACAAAACAAGCTCTAGGGTGTTGGAAACTGAGCTGACCGCGATCCTGAACCTAACACACAACTAGCTGTAGCCGGGGAACGTGCCTACGATGATTCCTAGACGTCTCGCGCCAGCCGAAGGACTAACTTCCCCTATTGGAAGAAACACAGACCTCTCTTGCCTCCAGAGAAACACCCCACAGAAATAGCAGCCCCCCACATGTAATGACGGTGAAATGAGAGGAAAGCACATACGTAGTTATGAAAACAGATTCAGCAAAATGAGGCCCGCTAAAGCTAGATAGCAGAGGATACAAAAGTGAACTGCGCGGTCAGCGAAAAACCCTACAAAAAACCATCCTGAAATTACTTGAACTCATGTGCCAACTCATGGAACATGAGGAGTAATATCAGCCCACTAGAGCAACCAGCAAAAAGGAATCACATATCTGCAAGCTGGACTAAGACAAAAATTAAGCAAAACGTGGAACAGGAAAAACAAAAACTTAGCTTGTCCTGAAGATTACAGAAGCGGGAAGCAGAGGAAACAAGACACACTGATTACATTGATAGCCGGCGAGGAAATGACAAGAAAGCCAGGTTAAATAGGAAACTCCCATATCCTGATAGAACAGGTGGACACCAAAGACCGCAGAAAACACAAGTCACCCAGTACCATCTGTAACCACCAGAGGGAGCCCAAAAACAGAATCCACAACAAGGGTCCCAGTCGGACCTTGGGATGGAACACTCCCTCCTGATGCCGAGGATTGTGGGCCCTAGGTCAGTCAGGGTTGCCCCCACAGTCTACAGCTCCTGCACCTCATCATCCTCCTCCTGATCTTCAGCCACCAAAATGACCACATCGTTCACAACTGGAAGCACTGCAGCACTGCCTCAGACAAGCGGCAACAGGCTGTGCTGAAGCTAATATGCTTAGGTGACAAACCCCACAATGCTGAAGAGTTGTGGACAGCTCTGAAAGAGCAGGCAGATTTGTGGCTAACACCGTTGAAACTACAGCCAGGCATGGTCGTGTGTGATAATGGCCGGAATCTAGTGGCAGCTCTGAGGCGAGCTCACACCCATACCATGCTTGGCCCATGTGCTTAACCTTGTTGTTCAATGCTTTCTCAAAAGCTACCCAAAGCTGCCCGATCTGCTTGTGAAAGTACGCTGCCTGTGTGCCCATTTTAGAAAGTCAGCAACAGCTTCCGCCACCCCTGCTGTGCTTCAGCAGCGTTTGCAGCTTTCGGTTCATTGACTGTTCTGTGATGTCCCCACATGTTGGAACTCTACACTGCAGATGTTGGAAAGGATTTGTGAGAAGAAGAGGGCAGTTGTTGACTACCAGCATCAACAAGGCCGTCGGTATTCAGTTCAGACTCCACACATAAGACCTCAGGAGTGGACATGAATGTCAGACATATGTACCATCCTCCAAAACTTTGAGGAGTCCACCAAGATGGTGAGTGGCGATAATGCCATAATTAGTATTACCATCCTACTTCTCTGAAACACTCTCTGCTCACAATCAAAGAGGATGCATTGCAGCCGGAACATGAGACAAGCAAGGAACCTTACAGGGTGATTACACAGCCCAGCCATATCTCATTCTAACGTGGATTGGGTGACAATGAGGAAGAGGAGGAAGAACAGTAGTTACTTCAATGCGCTATAGACGGTACTACAAGCACAACTGTCATACCATGTGTTCATCGTGGATGGCCTGAGGACAGGGAGGAAGAGAAAGAGGAGGAGAGCATATTCAGTCGTCCTCTTGGTGAACACACAGAAGTCTTGCCTGTTGTTAGCAGTCTGGCATGCGTGGCTGAGTTTACATTACTCTGCCTTTCCCGTGACCCTTGCGTTCTCAAAATTTTGGGTAACAGTCATTACTAGTTGATGACACTTCTAGACCTACGCTACAAGGAGAACTTTCTATCTTTTATTCCAGAGGCAGAAAGGTCTACTAAAATAGGGCAATACCAGGGGGCCCTTGTGGAATTATTTTAAAAAAATCCCATCTGAAAATGCTGGCGGCAGAGGTCACAGTTCATTGGACAACCAAGGAGTACAGGCGAGAGACAACTCCAATCCAACAGTGGCATGGGAACACTAGCAAAGTTCTGGGAGACTTTCCTCAGACCCTCCAATCGCACTGGCACTGAGGCGCAGGGTACTCTCACAAGGAGTGCAAAGTTTTGGAAGATGCTGAGGGAGTACCATGCTGACCATACCAATGTCCTCCTTGATTCCTCTGTGCCTTAAAATTATTTTGGTATCCAAGCTGGACACGTGGCATGAACTGGCTCTCTACGCTTTGGAAGTCCTGGCCTGCCCTGTCGCTAGCGTTTTGTCAGAGTGGGTATTTAGTGCCACCGGTGGAATTATAACTGATAAGCGCATCAGCCAGTCAACTGAAAATGTTGACAGGCTGACTCTTCTAAAAATGAACATGGGCTGGATTGGGCAAGACTTCACAACACCACCGAATGATAGTGTAACAAACTCAAATAAATCCAGTGTCTTTTTTTTGGGAGGGCTATTTACATGCTCCTCTTCACACCCGCTCATGGGTATACGCTTCCTGATTTGGCCTATTTGCTGTTTTCCTCCTCCACCACCACTATATCACCAGGGTGACCGTGGTCCATGATGCAACACCCATATTATTGTTTAAAGGGTGCTTTTGATGCCTGTAAACAAAAATTTTTAGACAGTATTGTCACAGGGTCCTTCTCCGGTGTTACACAATCAACAGAGCAAGCGAAGAGTGAACAATTCCAAGACCTTTATCTAGGCAAAAATATGAAAGGTCCAGATACGATCAACCACACAAAGGATAAGATAGTCCACAACCTGAATGCAGTCCAACAATCCAGCAGACAGAGGATAACACAATCCATATACTCTTCTTTCTCTCTGAGGTGCTGTGAACAAATCATAATTCCACACTGGACTGATCTGTGTCTCACCTCCCTGATGTTTTAAGTCTTTTTCATTCACAGGTCAGGAGGGGGAAGGTCACAGGGGCTCATTGTTTCAACAAGCTAGTTCAATATGTCATTAGCATATTAGCAAACATGAGTCACTAAAGGTACCTTCACACATAACGATATCGTTAACGATATCGTTGCTTTTTGTGACGTAGCAACGATATCATTAAGGAAATCGTTATGTGTGTCAGCGACCAACGATCAGGCCCCTGCTGGGAGATCGTTGGTCGCTGAACAAAGTCCAGAACTTTATTTCGTCGCTGGATCTCCCGTGGACATCGCTGGATCGGCGTGTGTGACACCGATCCAGCGATGTCTTCACTGGTAACCAGGGTAAACATCGGGTAATATAGAATAGCAATTGGATAAAACGTAACCTTTATTAGGTCTTGCATAGAGTTGAGCGACCTTGACCTTTTTAGAGTCGAGCCGGGTTTCGCGAAACCCGACTATCTCAAAAGTCGGGTCGAGTGAAATCGGCCGATTATGACGTAAAGTCGGGATCGACCGAAACACGAAACCCAATGCAAGTCAATGGGGCAGCATAGTCGGCAGTGAGTGGGGGCCAGGAAAACACCTAGAGTGCCCATTTTAATGTCAAAACCATCCATTCTTCTTAATGAAGCTTGTCAAGCGTAATTTACCTTATAATAATTGGAAGGCATTTGAAATTGGGGGTCATTTGGCTAAAGTTGTGGTGGGTAGGGCTGGTTCAAGTAATTAGTGGGCCCAGGAAATCTGGACCACGTCACGGCAGTGGAGCAGGGAGAGGTAAGTATTTCAACTTTGCAAGTGCTGTGAACCTGAGCAAGCAAGGGGGGCCCACTCGTTGGCATTGGCACTGGCACAGGGCCCCTCAAAGTACAGCGGTGTGTTTGCACGGCGGGGGCGCCTCCCACCGGCAGCAACACTTTTGCGTACCATGAGAGGCCCTGTGCCAGTGACGTCGCCAACTAGTATTCCTCCCCCCACCTGATGAAGGAACCTGCACTTTCATCTGCACCTTCCTGTTTGTCCCCGTGTAAGGTGGTATGGTATGCGGGAAGGGGGACCTGACTTTCAGCAGGGTCACAATCTTGCAGCGTAGCGTGCACGGGAAATGTTGCGTTATGGGTCAATGTACCAGCAGACTCATCTATCACTGGCTGGGCAATGGGCAGGATGAGGAGGAAACACAGATATAGGCCCAAAGAATAAAGTGGGCTAAATGCAGTTCAAAATTGGTAACACAGGACTAATCAGGGGGCATTGCAGTGGAGGACAACTGGAATGAGAGGCTGACACAGAGAGTAGGCCCAAATCAGTAAGTAGTCGAAATGCAGTTCAAAATTGGCAACAGTAGTAAACAGGCGGCACAGCTTTGTTCAGTGGAGGAGAACAGCAAGGAGTGGCAGACACCGATAGTAGGCCCCAACCCAACTAGTAGGCCAAATGCAGTCTAACATTAACAACTACTTAACGAGCGCCTGAAAACGGAATTTCAGGACAGGAAACCAGGAGAACAGCAAGGAGCGGCAGACACCGATAGTAGGCCCCAAACCAACTAGTACGCCAAATGCAGTTGTTCCGTTTAACCACAATTTAATGAGAGCCTGAAGATAGAAGTTCAGGAAAGGCAACCTGGAGAACACCTTGGAGTGGAACACACCATCTCTCTACACCCCATATCCAATTTGTAGGCCTAATGCAGCGTAGTTTCCAACAACTACTAAACGAAAGCATGATGATCGAAGCATTGGCGAGGAAACCTGGGGAACACCTTGGAGTGGAACACACCATCTCTCTACAGTGGAACACACCATCTCTCTACACCCCATATCCAATTTGTAGGCCTAATGCAGCGTAGTTTCCAACAACTACTAAACGAGAGCCGGAAGATCGAAGCAATGGAGAGGAAACCTGGGGAACACCTTGGAGTGTAACACACCATCTCTCTACACCCCATACCCAATTTGTAGGCCTAATGCAGCGTAGTTTCCAACAACTACTAAACGAGAACCGGAAGATCGAAGCAATGGAGAGGAAACCTGGGGAACACCTTGGAGTGGAACACACCATCTCTCTACACCCCATACCCAATTTGTAGGCCTAATGCAGCGTAGTTTCCAACAACTACTAAACGAGAGCCGGAAGATCGAAGCTCAGGAAAGGCAACCTGGAGAACACCTTGGAGTGGAACACACCATCTCTCTACACCCCATACCCAATTTGTAGGCCCAATGCAGCGTAGTTTCCAACAACTACTAAACGAGAGCCGGAAGATCGAAGCAATGGAGAGGAAACCTGGGGAACACCTTGGAGTGTAACACACCATCTCTCTACACCCCATACCCAATTTGTAGGCCTAATGCAGCGTAGTTTCCAACAACTATTAAACGAGAGCCGGAAGATCGAAGCAATGGAGAGGAAACCTGGGGAACACCTTGGAGTGTAACACACCATCTCTCTACACCCCATACCCAATTTGTAGGCCTAATGCAGCGTAGTTTCCAACAACTACTAAACGAGAGCCGGAAGATCGAAGCAATGGAGAGGAAACCTGGGGAACACCTTGGAGTGGAACACACCATCTCTCTACAGTGGAACACACCATCTCTCTACACCCCATACCCAATTTGTAGGCCTAATGCAGCGTAGTTTCCAACAACTACTAAACGAGAGCCGGAAGATCGAAGCTCAGGAAAGGCAACCTGGGGAACACCTTGGAGTGGAACACACCATCTCTCTACACCCCATACCCAATTTGTAGGCCTAATGCAGCGTAGTTTCCAACAACTACTAAACGAGAGCCGGAAGATCGAAGCTCAGGAAAGGCAACCTGGAGAACACCTTGGAGTGGAACACACCATCTCTCTACACCCCATACCCAATTTGTAGGCCCAATGCAGCGTAGTTTCCAACAACTACTAAACGAGAGCCGGAAGATCGAAGCAATGGAGAGGAAACCTGGGGAACACCTTGGAGTGTAACACACCGTCTCTCTACACCCCATACCCAATTTGTAGGCCTAATGCAGCGTAGTTTCCAACAACTACTAAACGAGAGCCGGAAGATCGAAGCAATGGAGAGGAAACCTGGGGAACACCTTGGAGTGTAACACACCATCTCTCTACACCCCATACCCAATTTGTAGGCCTAATGCAGCGTAGTTTCCAACAACTACTAAACGAGAGCCGGAAGATCGAAGCAATGGAGAGGAAACCTGGGGAACACCTTGGAGTGGAACACACCATCTCTCTACAGTGGAACACACCATCTCTCTACACCCCATACCCAATTTGTAGGCCTAATGCAGCGTAGTTTCCAACAACTACTAAACGAGAGCCGGAAGATCGAAGCTCAGGAAAGGCAACCTGGGGAACACCTTGGAGTGTAACAAACCCTCTCTCTACACCACGGAAGGGCTGATTCTTAGGAAGGAAGGCTGTCGGAAAGAAGCAGGGCGCGTCCGAGGGTGATTATATTCTTATTAGGTATATACTCACCCTCGGACGCGCCCTGCTTCTTTATTTGTAATGAATGTTTATTTGCAATGTGGTTTTGACTTACTCTATTTTTTTGGTAAATAATGATTTTATTATTTTCATTGTTTTGCATCTTCTTGGCAATAATATAAAGAAGACGCGACAGGACAACACTCGGTGGATGCCATATCTGTGTTTAAAATTGAAAAAACCTTTCAGTTAACTACTTGCAGGAGAAAGTTATTGTAGCTGGTGGCCATTTTTAGTACTGTACCAGATTTTTGTTGTATGTGTTTGTTTTTAATGTTAAAATGTCTGCATTTGATATCTCTCCAGTATTTTCTTTTTTATAAGCAAAATACTTATTTTTATATTTTCTGATGTTGGTTCCAGGGGTACACGGGCAGCAGTGGTGTGGTCAGTGGAGGCCTAGTGGAAGGAGTCACCGCAGACAGGCATCGAAGGCCTAAAATAATAACACATGGCTGTAGGCAATTTTAAATTGGTTCCAGGGGTACACGGGCAGCAGTGGTATGGTCAGTGGAGGCCTAGTGGAAGGAGTGACCGCAGACAGGCATCGAAGGCCTAAAATAATAACACATGGCTGTAGGCAATTTTAAATTGGTTCCAGGGGTACACGGGCAGCAGTGGTGTGGTCAGTGGAGGCCTAGTGGAAGGAGTGACCGCAGACAGGCATCGAAGGCCTAAAATAATAACACATGGCTGTAGGCAATTTTAAATTGGTTCCAGGGGTACACGGGCAGCAGTGGTGTGGTCAGTGGAGGCCTAGTGGAAGGAGTCACCGCAGACAGGCATCGAAGGCCTAAAATAATAACACATGGCTGTAGGCAATTTTAAATTGGTTACAGGGGTACACGGGCAGCAGTGGTGTGGTCAGTGGAGGCCTAGTGGAAGGAGTAACCGCAGTCAGGCATCGAAGGCCTAAAATAATAACACATGGCTGTAGGCAATTTTAAATTGGTTCCAGGGGTACACGGGCAGCAGTGGTGTGGTCAGTGGAGGCCTAGTGGAAGGAGTGACCGCAGACAGGCATCGAAGGCCTAAAATAATAACACATGGCTGTAGGCAATTTTTAGATTGGTTCCAGGGGTACACGGGCAGCAGTGGTGTGGTCAGTGGAGGCCTAGTGGAAGGAGTGACCACAGACAGGCATCGAAGGCCTAAAATAATAACACATGGCTGTAGGCAATTTTAAATTGGTTACAGGGGTACACGGGCAGCAGTGGTGTGGTCAGTGGAGGCCTAGTGGAAGGAGTGACCGCAGACAGGCATCGAAGGCCTAAAATAATAACACATGGCTGTAGGCAATTTTAAATTGGTTCCAGGGGTACACGGGCAGCAGTGGTGTGGTCAGTGGAGGCCTAGTGGAAGGAGTCACCGCAGACAGGCATCGAAGGCCTAAAATAATAACACATGGCTGTAGGCAATTTTAAATTGGTTCCAGGGGTACACGGGCAGCAGTGGTGTGGTCAGTGGAGGCCTAGTGGAAGGAGTCACCGCAGACAGGCATCGAAGGCCTAAAATAATAACACATGGCTGTAGGCAATTTTAAATTGGTTCCAGGGGTACACGGGCAGCAGTGGTGTGGTCAGTGGAGGCCTAGTGGAAGGAGTGACCGCAGACAGGCATCGAAGGCCTAAAATAATAACACATGGCTGTAGGCAATTTTAAATTGGTTCCAGGGGTACACGGGCAGCAGTGGTGTGGTCAGTGGAGGCCTAGTGGAAGGAGTCACCGCAGACAGGCATCGAAGGCCTAAAATAATAACACATGGCTGTAGGCAATTTTAAATTGGTTCCAGGGGTACACGGGCAGCAGTGGTGTGGTCAGTGGAGGCCTAGTGGAAGGAGTGACCGCAGACAGGCATCGAAGGCCTAAAATAATAACACATGGCTGTAGGCAATTTTAAATTGGTTCCAGGGGTACACGGGCAGCAGTGGTGTGGTCAGTGGAGGCCTAGTGGAAGGAGTCACCGCAGACAGGCATCGAAGGCCTAAAATAATAACACATGGCTGTAGGCAATTTTAAATTGGTTCCAGGGGTACACGGGCAGCAGTGGTGTGGTCAGTGGAGGCCTAGTGGAAGGAGTCACCGCAGACAGGCATCGAAGGCCTAAAATAATAACACATGGCTGTAGGCAATTTTAAATTGGTTCCAGGGGTACACGGGCAGCAGTGGTGTGGTCAGTGGAGGCCTAGTGGAAGGAGTGACCGCAGACAGGCATCGAAGGCCTAAAATAATAACACATGGCTGTAGGCAATTTTAAATTGGTTCCAGGGGTACACGGGCAGCAGTGGTGTGGTCAGTGGAGGCCTAGTGGAAGGAGTCACCGCAGACAGGCATCGAAGGCCTAAAATAATAACACATGGCTGTAGGCAATTTTAAATTGGTTCCAGGGGTACACGGGCAGCAGTGGTGTGGTCAGTGGAGGCCTAGTGGAAGGAGTGACCGCAGACAGGCATCGAAGGCCTAAAATAATAACACATGGCTGTAGGCAATTTTAAATTGGTTCCAGGGGTACACGGGCAGCAGTGGTGTGGTCAGTGGAGGCCTAGTGGAAGGAGTCACCGCAGACAGGCATCGAAGGCCTAAAATAATAACACATGGCTGTAGGCAATTTTAAATTGGTTACAGGGGTACACGGGCAGCAGTGGTGTGGTCAGTGGAGGCCTAGTGGAAGGAGTGACCGCAGACAGGCATCGAAGGCCTAAAATAATAACACATGGCTGTAGGCAATTTTAAATTGGTTCCAGGGGTACACGGGCAGCAGTGGTGTGGTCAGTGGAGGCCTAGTGGAAGGAGTGACCGCAGACAGGCATCGAAGGCCTAAAATAATAACACATGGCTGTAGGCAATTTTAAATTGGTTCCAGGGGTACACGGGCAGCAGTGGTGTGGTCAGTGGAGGCCTAGTGGAAGGAGTCACCGCAGACAGGCATCGAAGGCCTAAAATAATAACACATGGCTGTAGGCAATTTTAAATTGGTTACAGGGGTACACGGGCAGCAGTGGTGTGGTCAGTGGAGGCCTAGTGGAAGGAGTGACCGCAGACAGGCATCGAAGGCCTAAAATAATAACACATGGCTGTAGGCAATTTTAAATTGGTTACAGGGGTACACGGGCAGCAGTGGTGTGGTCAGTGGAGGCCTAGTGGAAGGAGTGACCGCAGACAGGCATCGAAGGCCTAAAATAATAACACATGGCTGTAGGCAATTTTAAATTGGTTACAGGGGTACACGGGCAGCAGTGGTGTGGTCAGTGGAGGCCTAGTGGAAGGAGTAACCGCAGTCAGGCATCGAAGGCCTAAAATAATAACACATGGCTGTAGGCAATTTTAAATTGGTTCCAGGGGTACACGGGCAGCAGTGGTGTGGTCAGTGGAGGCCTAGTGGAAGGAGTGACCGCAGACAGGCATCGAAGGCCTAAAATAATAACACATGGCTGTAGGCAATTTTTAGATTGGTTCCAGGGGTACACGGGCAGCAGTGGTGTGGTCAGTGGAGGCCTAGTGGAAGGAGTGACCACAGACAGGCATCGAAGGCCTAAAATAATAACACATGGCTGTAGGCAATTTTAAATTGGTTACAGGGGTACACGGGCAGCAGTGGTGTGGTCAGTGGAGGCCTAGTGGAAGGAGTGACCGCAGACAGGCATCGAAGGCCTAAAATAATAACACATGGCTGTAGGCAATTTTAAATTGGTTCCAGGGGTACACGGGCAGCAGTGGTGTGGTCAGTGGAGGCCTAGTGGAAGGAGTCACCGCAGACAGGCATCGAAGGCCTAAAATAATAACACATGGCTGTAGGCAATTTTAAATTGGTTCCAGGGGTACACGGGCAGCAGTGGTGTGGTCAGTGGAGGCCTAGTGGAAGGAGTCACCGCAGACAGGCATCGAAGGCCTAAAATAATAACACATGGCTGTAGGCAATTTTAAATTGGTTCCAGGGGTACACGGGCAGCAGTGGTGTGGTCAGTGGAGGCCTAGTGGAAGGAGTGACCGCAGACAGGCATCGAAGGCCTAAAATAATAACACATGGCTGTAGGCAATTTTAAATTGGTTCCAGGGGTACACGGGCAGCAGTGGTGTGGTCAGTGGAGGCCTAGTGGAAGGAGTCACCGCAGACAGGCATCGAAGGCCTAAAATAATAACACATGGCTGTAGGCAATTTTAAATTGGTTCCAGGGGTACACGGGCAGCAGTGGTGTGGTCAGTGGAGGCCTAGTGGAAGGAGTGACCGCAGACAGGCATCGAAGGCCTAAAATAATAACACATGGCTGTAGGCAATTTTAAATTGGTTCCAGGGGTACACGGGCAGCAGTGGTGTGGTCAGTGGAGGCCTAGTGGAAGGAGTCACCGCAGACAGGCATCGAAGGCCTAAAATAATAACACATGGCTGTAGGCAATTTTAAATTGGTTACAGGGGTACACGGGCAGCAGTGGTGTGGTCAGTGGAGGCCTAGTGGAAGGAGTGACCGCAGACAGGCATCGAAGGCCTAAAATAATAACACATGGCTGTAGGCAATTTTAAATTGGTTCCAGGGGTACACGGGCAGCAGTGGTGTGGTCAGTGGAGGCCTAGTGGAAGGAGTGACCGCAGACAGGCATCGAAGGCCTAAAATAATAACACATGGCTGTAGGCAATTTTAAATTGGTTCCAGGGGTACACGGGCAGCAGTGGTGTGGTCAGTGGAGGCCTAGTGGAAGGAGTCACCGCAGACAGGCATCGAAGGCCTAAAATAATAACACATGGCTGTAGGCAATTTTAAATTGGTTACAGGGGTACACGGGCAGCAGTGGTGTGGTCAGTGGAGGCCTAGTGGAAGGAGTGACCGCAGACAGGCATCGAAGGCCTAAAATAATAACACATGGCTGTAGGCAATTTTAAATTGGTTACAGGGGTACACGGGCAGCAGTGGTGTGGTCAGTGGAGGCCTAGTGGAAGGAGTGACCGCAGACAGGCATCGAAGGCCTAAAATAATAACACATGGCTGTAGGCAATTTTAAATTGGTTCCAGGGGTACACGGGCAGCAGTGGTGTGGTCAGTGGAGGCCTAGTGGAAGGAGTGACCGCAAACAGGCATCGAAGGCCTAAAATAATAACACATGGCTGTAGGCAATTTTAAATTGGTTCCAGGGGTACACGGGCAGCAGTGGTATGGTCAGTGGAGGCCTAGTGGAAGGAGTGACCGCAGACAGGCATCGAAGGCCTAAAATAATAACACATGGCTGTAGGCAATTTTAAATTGGTTCCAGGGGTACACGGGCAGCAGTGGTGTGGTCAGTGGAGGCCTAATGGAAAGAGTGACCGCAGACAGGCATCGAAGGCCTAAAATAATAACACATGGCTGTAGGCAATTTTAAATTGGTTCCAGGGGTACACGGGCAGCAGTGGTGTGGTCAGTGGAGGCCTAGTGGAAGGAGTGACCGCAGACAGGCATCGAAGGCCTAAAATAATAACACATGGCTGTAGGCAATTTTAAATTGGTTACAGGGGTACACGGGCAGCAGTGGTGTGGTCAGTGGAGGCATATTGTAAGGAGTGACCGCAGACAGGCATCGAAGGCCAAAAATAATAACACATGGCTGTAGGCAATTTTAAATTGGTTCCAGGGGTACACGGGCAGCAGTGGTGTGGTCAGTGGAGGCCTAGTGGAAGGAGTGACCGCAGACAGGCATCGAAGGCCTAAAATAATAACACATGGCTGTAGGCAATTTTAAATTGGTTCCAGGGGTATACGGGCAGCAGTGGTGTGGTCAGTGGAGGCCTAGTGGAAGGAGTCACCGCAGACAGGCATCGAAGGCCTAAAATAATAACACATGGCTGTAGGCAATTTTAAATTGGTTACAGGGGTACACGGGCAGCAGTGGTGTGGTCAGTGGAGGCCTAGTGGAAGGAGTGACCGCAGACAGGCATCGAAGGCCTAAAATAATAACACATGGCTGTAGGCAATTTTAAATTGGTTCCAGGGGTACACGGGCAGCAGTGGTGTGGTCAGTGGAGGCCTAGTGGAAGGAGTCACCGCAGACAGGCATCGAAGGCCTAAAATAATAACACATGGCTGTAGGCAATTTTAAATTGGTTACAGGGGTACACGGGCAGCAGTGGTGTGGTCAGTGGAGGCCTAGTGGAAGGAGTGACCGCAGACAGGCATCGAAGGCCTAAAATAATAACACATGGCTGTAGGCAATTTTAAATTGGTTCCAGGGGTACACGGGCAGCAGTGGTGTGGTCAGTGGAGGCCTAGTGGAAGGAGTCACCGCAGACAGGCATCGAAGGCCTAAAATAATAACACATGGCTGTAGGCAATTTTAAATTGGTTACAGGGGTACACGGGCAGCAGTGGTGTGGTCAGTGGAGGCCTAGTGGAAGGAGTGACCGCAGACAGGCATCGAAGGCCTAAAATAATAACACATGGCTGTAGGCAATTTTAAATTGGTTCCAGGGGTACACGGGCAGCAGTGGTGTGGTCAGTGGAGGCCTAGTGGAAGGAGTCACCGCAGACAGGCATCGAAGGCCTAAAATAATAACACATGGCTGTAGGCAATTTTAAATTTGGTTACAGGGGTACACGGGCAGCAGTGGTGTGGTCAGTGGAAGCCTAGTGGAAGGAGTGACCACAGACAGGCATCGAAGGCCTAACATAACAAAAATGTCAATACAATGGTATTGTCAGTGGCAGGCATTGAAGGATGTCAGCGCATAGACTAAACATTGGTGGAGCTGTGAGATAATTTTGCAAGTGGTAGAGCACTGTTTGAGCTGGGGTGGGGGGAAACTGTCTTGTGGCCGGCGGTACAGGCCCAGGGCCCCTCATATTACAACGGTGTGTCTGACGTTGGGTGCGCACCACCACCGCCAGAGACACTTTATTGTACTAGGAGGGACCCAGTGGCAGTGCCGTCGACCAAAAGCGGGCTCACCCACCTCTTCAGACAAACTGCACTCTCACGGGTGCTGTCGCCAAGTGTCGATACCACGGCCCCGTGTGGGGAGTTTGGCCATTTAGTGAGGTGTAAACATGTCGTATGCTGGACAATCAGGTGCAGAAAATTACGAGATTGGAAAAGGCATTCAGAATAGTCCACAGGCAAGACCTTTTGATAGGAAAGCTAGGTGTCAGCCGGGCAAGGTGGGGCAAAAGATTTCGAAATCCAGTTGTGGTTCATTTTAATGAAGGTTAGATCATCTACATTTTGGGTAGCCAGACGAGTCCTTTTTTCTGTTAGTATTGAACCTGCAGCACTGAATACTCTTTCTGATAGGACACTAGCTGCCGGGCAAGCAAGCTCCTGCAATGCATATTCTGCCAATTCTGGCCAGGTGTCTAATTTTGATGCCCAGTAATCAAATGGGAATGACGGTTGAGGGAGAACATCGATAAGGGATGAAAAATAGTTTGTAACCATACTGGACAAATGTTGTCTCCTGTCACTTTGAATTGATGCTGCAGTACCTGTCCTGTCTGCGGTCATAGCAAAATCACTCCACAACCTGGTCAGAAAACCCCTCTGGCCAACGCCACTTCTGATTTCTGCCCCTCTAACTCCTCTGGTCTGCTGGCCCCTGCAGCTCGTGTGAGAACGATCACGGGCGCTGTGTGCAGGGAATGCCAGAAGCAAATGGTCAACAAGAGTTGATTGTTTGGTTGCTAATATTAGTTCCAAGTTCTCATGTGGCATTATATTTTGCAATTTGCCTTTATAGCGAGGATCAAGGAGGCAGGCCAACCAGTAATCGTCATCATTCATCATTTTAGTTATGCGTGTGTCCCTTTTGAGGATACGTAAGGCATAATCCGCCATGTGGGCCAAAGTTCCAGTTCTCAAATCTGCGGTTGTGCTTGGTTGAGGGGCAGTTTCAGGCAAATCCACGTCACTTGTGTCCCTCAAAAAACCAGAACCCGGCCTTGCCCCGCCACCAATTTCCAGTGGCCCCGGAAAAGCTTCCTCATTAAAAATATAATCATCCCCATCATCCTCCTCGTCCTCCTCCTCCTCTTCGCCTGCTACCTCGTCCTGTACACTGCCCTGGCCAGACAATGGCTGACTGTCATCAAGGCTTTCCTCTTCCTCAGCTGCAGACGCCTGATCCTTTATGTGCGTCAAACTTTGCATCAGCAGACGCATTAGGGGGATGCTCATGCTTATTATGGCGTTGTCTGCACTAACCAGCCGTGTGCATTCCTCAAAACACTGAAGGACTTGACACATGTCTTGAATCTTCGACCACTGCACACCTGACAACTCCATGTCTGCCATCCTACTGCCTGCCCGTGTATGTGTATCCTCCCACAAAAACATAACAGCCCGCCTCTGTTCACACAGTCTCTGAAGCATGTGCAGTGTTGAGTTCCACCTTGTTGCAACGTCTATGATTAGGCGATGCTGGGGAAGGTTCAAAGAACGCTGATAGGTCTGCATACGGCTGGAGTGTACGGGCGAACGGCGGATATGTGAGCAAAGTCCACGCACTTTGAGGAGCAGGTCGGATAACCCCGGATAACTTTTCAGGAAGCACTGCACCACCAGGTTTAAGGTGTGAGCCAGGCAAGGAATGTGTTTCAGTTGGGAAAGGGAGATGGCAGCCATGAAATTCCTTCGGTTATCACTCACTACCTTGCCTGCCTCAAGATCTACAGTGCCCAGCCACGACTGCGTTTCTTTCTGCAAGAACTCGGACAGAACTTCCGCGGTGTGTCTGTTGTCGCTCAAACACTTCATAGCCAATACAGCCTGCTGACGTTTGCCAGTAGCTGCCCCATAATGGGAGACCTGGTGTGCAACAGTGGCAGCTGCGGATGGAGTGGTTGTGCGACTGCGGTCTGTGGACGAGCTCTCGCTTCTGCAGGAGGACGAAGAGGAGGAGGAGGGGGTGCGAACGGCTACAGCCAATTGTTTCCTAGACCGTGGGCTAGGCAGAACTGTCCCAAACTTGCTGTCCCCTGTGGACCCTGCATCCACCACATTTACCCAGTGTGCCGTGATGGACACGTAACGTCCCTGGCCATGCCTACTGGTCCATGCATCTGTTGTCAGGTGCACCTTTGTGCTCACAGATTGCCTGAGTGCATGGACGATGCGCTCTTTAACATGCTGGTGGAGGGCTGGGATGGCTTTTCTGGAAAAAAAGTGTCGACTGAGTAGCTCGTAGCGTGGTACAGCGTAGTCCATCAGGGCTTTGAAAGCTTCGCTTTCAACTAACCGGTAGGGCATCATCTCTAACGAGATTAGTCTAGCTATGTGTGCGTTCAAACCCTGTGTACGCGGATGCGAGGCTAAGTACTTCCTTTTTCTAACCATAGTCTCATGTAGGGTGAGCTGGACTGGAGAGCTGGAGATCGTGGAACTAGCGGGGGTGCCGGTGGACATGGCAGACTGAGAGACGGTGGGAGATGGTATTGTTGCCACCGGTGCCCTAGATGCAGTGTTTCCTACTACGAAACTGGTGATTCCCTGACCCTGACGGCTTTGGCCTGGCAAAGAAACCTGCACAGATACTGCAGGTGGTGCGGAAAATGGTGGCCCTACACTGCCGGAAGGGATGTTGCGTTGCTGACTAGCTTCATTGGCCGAGGGTGCTACAACCTTAAGGGACGTTTGGTAGTTAGTTCAGGCTTGCAAATGCATGGTGGTTAAATGTCTATGCATGCAACTTGTATTGAGACTTTTCAGATTCTGTCCTCTGCTTAAGGTAGTTGAACATTTTTGACAGATGACTTTGCGCTGATCAATTGGATGTTGTTTAAAAAAATGCCAGACTGCACTCTTTCTAGCATCGGATACCTTTTCAGGCATTGCAGACTGAGCTTTAACCGGATGGCCACGCTGTCCTCCAACAGGTTTTAGCTTTGCCACGCGTTTTGGGCAAGATACGGGCCCGGCAGATGGAACCTGTTGCGATGTTGATGCCTGCTGCGGCCCCTCCTCCTCCGCTTCAGAACTGCTGCCGCCTGCACCCTGTTCCCCCAATGGCTGCCAATCGGGGTCAAGAACTGGGTCATCTATTACCTCTTCTTGTAGCTCGTGTGCAACTTCGTCTGTGTCACCGTGTCGGTCGGTGGTATAGCGTTCGTGATGGGGCAACATAGTCACATCAGGGTCTGATTCTTGATCAGCACCCTGCGAGGGCAATGTTGTGGTCTGAGTCAAAGGACCAGCATAGTAGTCTGGCTGTGGCTGTGCATCAGTGCACTCCATGTCAGATTCAACTTGTAATGGGCATGGACTGTTAACTGCTTCACTTTCTAAGCCAGGGACGGTATGTGTAAAGAGCTCCATGGAGTAACCCGTTGTGTCGCCTGCTGCATTCTTCTCTGTTGTTGTTTTTGCTGAAGAGGACAAGGAAGCGACTTGTCCCTGACCGTGAACATCCACTAACGACGCGCTGCTTGACATTTACCAGTTTCACGAGAGGAGGCAAAAGAGCTAGAGGCTGAGTCAGCAAGATAAGCCAAAGCTTGCTCTTGCTGCTCCGGCTTTAAAAGCGGTTTTCCTACTCCCAGAAAAGGGAGCGTTCGAGGCCTTGTGTAGCCAGACGACGAACCTGGCTCCACAGCTCCAGACTTAGGTGCAATATTTTTTTTCCCACGACCAGCTGATGCTCCACCACTACCACTACCCTCATTACCAGCTGACAATGAACGCCCCCGGCCACGACCTCTTCCACCATACTTCCTCATTGTTTTAAAAACGTAAACAAACTAACGGTATTTGTTGCTGTCACACAAATTACACGGTGAGCTATAACTTCAGTATGATTTAGCTACCCCTTTACAGGTGAGTGAGACCACAACGAAAATCAGGCACAATGTTACACACTCTGTTGTTGGTGGCAACAAATGAGAGAGATGCCACACATGCAGGACTGTCACTGAAGCACAAATGTAAATATTAATCTCCCACTGATTTGATTTTTTTTTTTTTTTCAGGGAGACTTTAGGAAAAAAAAAAATAGAATAAAATGATTTTTTCAGGAAGAATTTAGAAACCAAAGAAAATAAAATGATTTTTTCAGGGAGAATTTAGAAAACAAATAAAACAAAAAAAGGCTTTCTATGGCCCACTGAGTGAGAGATGACGCACACAGGAGTCAGGAGTGGCACACAAGCCCAGAGGCCAATATTTATCTCCCACTGATTGATGTAGTGATTTTTTCAGGTAGATTTTGGAACCCAAATCAAGCTAAAAAAAAAATAGGCTTTCTATGGCCCACAATTGGAGAGAGAGAGAGAGAGAGAGAGATGGCACACCCAGGAGTCAAGACTGGCACACAAGCAGAAAGGGCAATATTAATCTCCCACTGATTTTTTTTTTTTTTTTTGTTTTTTCAGGGAGACTTTAGGAAAAAAAAAAATAGAATAAAATGATTTTTTCAGGAAGAATTTAGAAACCAAATAAAATAAAATGATTGTTTCAGGGAGAATTTAGAAAACAAATAAAACACAAAAAGGCTTTCTATGGCCCACTGAGTGAGAGATGACGCACACAGGAGTCAGGAGTGGCACAAAAGCCCAGAGGCCAATATTTATCTCCCACTGATTGATGTAGTGATTTTTTCAGGTAGATTTTGGAACCCAAATCAAGCTAAAAAAATAATAGGCTTTCTATGGCCCACAATTGGAGAGAGAGAGAGAGATGGCACACCCAGGAGTCAAGACTGGCACACAAGCAGAAAGGGCAATATTAATCTCCCACTGATTTGTTTTTGTTTTTTGTTTTTCAGGGAGACTTTAGGGAAAAAAAAAATAGAATAAAATGATTTTTTCAGGAAGAATTTAGAAACCAAATAAAATAAAATGATTTTTTCAAGGAGAATTTAGAAAACAAATAAAACAAAAAAAGGCTTTCTATGGCCCACTGAGTGAGAGATGACGCACACAGGAGTCAGGAGTGGCACACAAGCCCAGAGGCCAATATTTATCTCCCACTGATTGATGTAGTGATTTTTTCAGGTAGATTTTGGAACCCAAATCAAGCTAAAAAAATAATAGGCTTTCTATGGCCCACAATTGGAGAGAGAGAGAGAGAGAGAGATGGCACACCCAGGAGTCAAGACTGGCACACAAGCAGAAAGGGCAATATTAATCTCCCACTGATTTGTTTTTTTGTTTTGTTTTTTCAGGGAGACTTTAGGAAAAAAAAAATAGAATAAAATGATTTTTTCAGGAAGAATTTAGAAACCAAAGAAAATAAAATGATTTTTTCAGGGAGAATTTAGAAAACAAATAAAACAAAAAAAGGCTTTCTATGGCCCACTGAGTGAGAGATGACGCACACAGGAGTCAGGAGTGGCACACAAGCCCAGAGGCCAATATTTATCTCCCACTGATTGATGTAGTGATTTTTTCAGGTAGATTTTGGAACCCAAATCAAGCTAAAAAAATAATAGGCTTTCTATGGCCCACAATTGGAGAGAGAGAGAGAGATGGCACACCCAGGAGTCAAGACTGGCACACAAGCAGAAAGGGCAATATTAATCTCCCACTGATTTGTTTTTTGTTTTTGTTTTTTCAGGGAGACTTTAGGAAAAAAAAAATAGAATAAAATGATTTTTTCAGGAAGAATTTAGAAACCAAATAAGATAAAATGATTTTTTCAGGGAGAATTTAGAAAACAAATAAAACAAAAAAAGGCTTTCTATGGCCCACTGAGTGAGAGATGACGCACACAGGAGTCAGGAGTGGCACACAAGCCCAGAGGCCAATATTTATCTCCCACTTTTTTTTTTTTGTTTCAGGGAAAATTTATAAACCCAATAAAAAAAATAATAAATAGGCTTTCTATGGCCCACTATCTGAGAGACAGAGAGAGATGGCACGCTTAGGACTGGCACACAAGCCCAAAGGCCAATATTAATCTCCCTTTTTTTTTTAAGGGAGAATTTATAAAACCAAAAAAAAAAAAAAAAATAGGCTTTCTATGGCCCACTATTTGTGAGAGAGATGGCACGCTCAGGACTGGCACACAAGCCCAGAGGCCAATATTAATCTCCCACTTTTTTTTTTTTTTCCAGGGAAAATTTATAAACCCAATAAAAGAAAAATAAATAAATAGGCTTTCTATGGCCCACTATCTGAGAGAGAGAGATGGCACGCTTAGGACTGGCACACAAGCCCAAAGGCCAATATTAATCTCCCACTGATTGATTTATTGATTTTATCAGGTAGAATTTAGAACCCAAATAAAGCAAAAAAAAAAAAAAAAATGGGCTTTCTATGGCCCACTGAGTGAGTGATGATGCACACAGGAGTCAGGAGTGGCACACAAGCCCTGAGGCCAATATTTTTCTCCCACTGATTGATGTAGTGATTTTTTCAGGTAGATTTTAGAACCAAAATCAAGCAAAAAAATAAATAGGCTTTCTATGGCCCACTGAGTGAGTGATGATGCACACAGGAGTCAGGAGTGGCACACAAGCCCTGAGGCCAATATTTTTCTCCCACTGATTGATGTAGTGATTTTTTCAGGTAGATTTTATAACCCAAATCAAGCAAAAAAATAAATAGGCTTTCTATGGCCCACTGAGTGAGAGATGACACAGACAGGGATGGCACTCTAGCAGAAATGTCAATCTTAATCTCCCACAAAAAAAAAAAAAAAAACAGGGAGTGTCCTTCAATTACTATCTCCCTGCAGTAATCTCAGCCAGGTATGGCAGGCAGCAATAAGGAGTGGACTGATGCACAAATTAAATAAAAAGTGTGTACAAACCAAAAAGATAGCTGTGCAGAAAGGAAGGAACAAGAGGATTTGTGCTTTGAAAAAAGCAGTTGGTTTGCACAGCGGCGTACACACAGCAATGCAGCTATCAGGGAGCCTTCTAGGGCAGCCCAATGAGCTACAGCGCTGAGGGGGAAAAAAAAAAAAATGTAGCTTCCACTGTCCCTGCACACCGAAGGTGGTGTTGGGCAGTGGAAATCGCTACAGCACAAGCGGTTTGGTGGTTAATGGACCCTGCCTAACGCTATCCCTGCTTCTGACGAAGCAGCAGCAACCTCTCCCTAAGCTCAGATCAGCAGCAGTAACATGGCGGTCGGCGGGAACTCCCCTTTATAGCCCCTGTGACGCCGCAGACAGCAAGCCAATCACTGCAATGCCCTTCTCTAAGATGGTGGGGACCAGGACCTATGTCATCACGCTGCCCACACTCTGCGTTTACCTTCATTGGCTGAGAAATGGCGCTTTTCGCGTCATTGAAACGCGACTTTGGCGCGAAAGTCGCGTACCGCATGGCCGACCCCGCACAGGGGTCGGATCGGGTTTCATGAAACCCGACTTTGCCAAAAGTCGGCGACTTTTGAAAATGAACGACCCGTTTCGCTCAACCCTAGTCTTGCATATAAAATCTGAAGATCAAATAAACTAAAACAATGAGGAAGAGAAACCAAGTGCCAGTGTAACCCTCACCAAAACACAGAATAGGGAAAACAAATATATACAAAAAATGACAAAGTCACATTCCCCTATATGGAGACAGGGTAGACAAACCATCAAGGCTATTGGCAACCCTCAGTAACTGCAAGCAGTGGTGCTCATATATAGCAAATAAAGTAAGGTCTGTATGTATGACTTGGATCATAGAGCTAAAATAACCCAAAGTACTTTCTTAATATGTCATGAGTATGCTCTATATAGATCCAATGCCGCTAGATATAGGTCCTGTATACTATATATAATGGTGATTATCTCGTTAATATACCATTAATAACAGAGCACATCAGCCAAAACAAACACGAAGGCTACAATGTGACCTAGAGCATGTACCAAGCTCATTCAAAGCGGCAATGACACACACACTGTGCGTCATATGTGACTGTCAAATAACATGGCAGCGTATAGGAGGCATGTGAGCAAAGAATGACCATACAAAGTGTTTAGAAAACCAACATCAGAACGGGACCATGCTGCCCCATGAAGCCGATCATGAGCATCCCTCTGTGTGTATCAATACACTTCTGGTTCTTATGGAGAAATAACCTTTGTTGTCAGACACATTAGTGTCAATCTCCATATAGCTCAAAATGATGGATGGATCTCACCCAATGTTGGAGAGCCTGATCCTAACTCTCAAAGGGTGAGACTGCCTCCGCTAGACCGTAGCGTCTCCCGACGCGTTTCGTCCAGATGGACTCATCAGGGGAGTATAAAGACCTGTAGCTGCTGCTTACCGAGCTCCCCGCTACTGTGCCATACAAATACTCCAAGCGTGTAAGCGCGCCCAGGAGACCCCGCCCCTGGCGTGTGACAATATCTTATCATAGCAGTCACATCCACCCTATGATATGGTCCAGTATTCTACAGGCTCTGTGTCTGACAACAAAGGTTATTTCTCCATAAGAACCAGAAGTGTATTGATACACACAGAGGGATGCTCATGATCGGCCAATCAGTCAATACCACCACGCGATGCTTAGCTCCTTCAAGCTCCTTCAAGCCAATGACGCCATTCCTCGAATGCCCACTTCATGGCCAGCAACTCTCGGTTGCCCACATCATAATTACGCTCAGAGAAACATTTGGTTGACACAACACAGGGGCAGAACAAAAACGATGCTTCAACTCCTGAAAAGCTTCCACAGCAGCAGAAGACCAATTAACCAAATCAGCACCCTTCTTGGTCAAATCGGTCAATGGTTTGGCAATGCTAGAAAAATTACAGATGAAGCGACGATAAAAATTAGCAAAGCCCAGGAATTTTTGCAGACTTTTCAGAGATGTCGGCTGAGTCCAATCCTGGATGGCTTGGATCTTAACCGGATCCATCTCGATAGTAGAAGGGGAAAAGATGAACCCCAAAAATGAAACTTTCTGCACACCGAAGAGACACTTTGATCCCTTCACAAACAAAGAATTAGCACGCAGGACCTGGAAAACCATTCTGACCTGCTTCACATGAGAGTCCCAATCATCAGAGAAGATCAAAATGTCATCCAAGTAAACAATCAGGAATTTATCCAGATACTCACGGAAGATGTCATGCATAAAAGACTGAAACACAGATGGAGCATTGGCAAGTCCGAACGGCATCACTAGATACTCAAAATGACCCTCGGGCGTATTAAATGCAGTTTTCCATTCATCTCCTTGCCTGATTCTCACCAGATTATACGCACCACGAAGATCTATCTTAGTGAACCAACTAGCCCCCTTAATCCGAGCAAACAAGTCAGATAACAATGGCAAGGGATACTGAAATTTAACAGTGATCTTATTAAGAAGGCGGTAATCAATACACGGTCTCAGCGAACCATCCTTCTTGGCTACAAAAAAGAACCCTGCTCCCAGTGGTGACGACGATGGGCGAATATGTCCCTTCTCCAGGGATTCCTTCACATAACTGCGCATAGCGGCGTGTTCAGGCACGGATAAATTAAATAATCGACCTTTAGGGAATTTACTACCAGGAATCAAATTGATAGCACAATCACAATCCCTATGCGGAGGTAGGGCATCGGACTTGGGCTCTTCAAATACATCCTGATAATCAGACAAGAACTCTGGGACCTCAGAAGGAGTGGATGACGAAATAGACAAAAATGGAACATCACCATGTACCCCCTGACAACCCCAGCTGGATACCGACATAGAGTTCCAATCCAATACTGGATTATGGGTTTGCAGCCATGGCAACCCCAACACGACCACATCATGCAGATTATGTAGCACCAGAAAGCGAATAACTTCCTGATGTGCAGGAGCCATGCACATGGTCAGCTGGGTCCAGTACTGAGGTTTATTCTTGGCCAAAGGTGTAGCATCAATTCCTCTCAACGGAATAGGACACCGCAAAGGCTCCAAGAAAAACCCACAACGTTTAGCATAATCCAAATCCATCAGATTCAGGGCAGCGCCTGAATCCACAAACGCCATGACAGAATACGATGACAAAGAGCATATCAAGGTAATGGACAGAAGGAATTTGGATTGTACAGTACCAATGACGGCAGACCTATCGAACCGCTTAGTGCGCTTAGGACAATCAGAAATAGCATGAGTGGAATCACCACAGTAGAAACAAAGACCATTCAGACGTCTGTGTTCTTGCCGTTCAACTCTGGTCATAGTCCTATCGCACTGCATAGGCTCAGGTTTAATCTTAGACAATACCGCCAAATGGTGCACAGATTTACGCTCGCGCAAGCGTCGACCGATCTGAATGGCCAAAGACATAGACTCATTCAAACCAGCAGGCATAGGAAAACCCACCATGACATCCTTAAGAGCCTCAGAGAGACCCTTTCTGAACAAAGCTGCCAGCGCAGATTCATTCCACAGAGTGAGTACTGACCACTTCCTAAATTTCTGACAATATACTTCTATATCATCCTGACCCTGGCACAAAGCCAGCAAATTTTTCTCAGCCTGATCCACTGAATTAGGCTCATCGTAAAGTAATCCGAGCACCAGGAAAAACGCATCGACATTACTCAATGCAGGGTCTCCTGGCGCAAGAGAAAATGCCCAGTCCTGAGGGTCGCCGCGCAAAAAAGAAATAATAATCAAAACCTGTTGAATAGGATTACCAGAAGAATGAGGTTTCAAGGCCAGAAATAGCTTACAATTATTTTTGAAATTAAGAAACTTAGTTCTATCACCAAAAAACAAATCAGGAATAGGAATTCTTGGTTCTAACATAGATTTCTGATCAATAGTATCTTGAATCCTTTGTACATTTGTAACGAGATTATCCATTGAAGAGCACAGACCCTGAATATCCATGTCCACACCTGTGTCCTGAAACACCCAAATGTCTAGGGGAAAAAAAAGACTGAACACAGAGCTGAGAAAAAAAAATGATGTCAGAACTTCTTTTTTCCCTCTATTGAGAATCATTAGGTTGGCTCCTTGTACTGTTATGAAGGCAATCCAGTGACACAGTGTGCCAGCAATCAGAGCACATACAGTGATCTGACAATAACCCAAAAACAATAGAACGAGCTCTGAGACGTGGAATCTCTGTAGACCGCAATACCTGAACCTATCCTAAGCACAACTAAAGGCAGCTGTGGATTGCACCTGACACTACCTATGCAACTCGGCACAGCCTGAGGAGCTGACTAGCCTGAAGATAGAAAAACAAGCCTGACTTGCCTCAGAGAAATACCCCAAAGGAAAAGGCAGCCCCCCACATATAATGACTGTTAGCAAGAAGAAAAGACAAACGTAGGGATGAAATAGATTCAGCAAAGTGAGGCCCGATATTCTAGATAGAGCGAGGATAGCAAAGAGAACTTTGCAGTCTACAAAAAACCCTAAAGCAAAAAACCACGCAAAGGGGGCAAAAAGACCCACCGTGCCGAACTAACGGCACGGCGGTACACCCTTTGCGTCTCAGAGCTTCCAGCAAAACGAATAGACAAGCTGGACAGAAAAAGTAGCAACAAAAGCAAAAAAGCACTTATCTAAGCAGAGCAGCAGGCCACAGGAAAGATCCAGAAGCTCAGATCCAACACTGGAACATTGACAAGGAGCAAGAAAGACAGAATCAGGCGGAGTTAAATAACAAAGCAGCTAACGAGCTCACCAGAACACCTGAGGGAGGAAGCTCAGAAGCTGCATTACCACTTGTGACCACAGGAGTGAATTCAGCCACAGAATTCACAACAGACGCTGCAGCGATCCGGATCGTTGTCGGTATCGCTGCAGCGTCGCTAAATGTGAAGGGGCCTTACCCCTGTGGAAAGATAACAATACAGTACTGTGGGGGCTGATATCAGATGGCAACAACAGCCATTCATCAATTAGCAAATAACATCCTACAAGAGAACACCATGAACATCAGCAAAATATTAATACAAATAAAATGATAGCCGCATACCATATCCCACCATCACAAGTATGTTGATGTATACCCCCCAGAGGGAAATGTTTGTCTGCCCATACACTTAAGGCCCCGTCACACATAGCGACGGTTAAGCGATCCCGACAACGATACGACCTGTCAGGGATCGTTGCTGCGTCGCTATGTGGTCGCTGGTGAGATGTCACACAGTGCGATCTCCCCAACGATGCAGCAGCGATGCGGCGAACTGTAGCGACCTGTAGCGACCTGTACAACGATGCTATTTCATGATGATTCAATGGGACGTCCTGTCAACGAGGTCGTTGGTAAGGTGTCAAACACAGCGATGTGTGCTACCCAGCGGGACCTCAACGATCAAAAAACGGTCCAGGCCATTCCGACACGACCAGCGATCTCACAGCAGGGGCCTGGTCGCTGCTACGTGTCACAAATAGCGAGATCGCTACTGAGGTCGCTGTTGCGTCACAAAACTTGTGACTAAGCAGCGATCTCGCTAGCGATCTCGATATGTGTGACGGGGGCTTTACTGCATGGGCATTACAAGTATAGGAGACCTGCTCTTTTGTAATGGGAACAGATTTTTAGGAGGCCCTCATCCACATCTCTTCCAAAGGGTATTGGGGTGCATCCAAATTTGGGCAGGCCTCGCATTCACTGCATAGGCAAACAGTATGGGAGACCCACTTCCTAATAATGGGAACTGTAGGGGTTGGTCAGCTTCAACAATGCAATTCTCCACTGCAGGTTCTACAGCCTCAACACTGAAATTCTCCATTGCAGGTTTTTCATCCTCAACACTACAGTGCTCCACTACCAGGGGTTCAGCCTGAACACTGCAATTCTCCAATTCAGGTTCTTCAGGCTCAACACTGCAATTCACTGCATAGGCAAACAGTATGGGAGTGCCAACTTCCTAATAATAGGAACATTGCTTTCAGGTGGCCATCCTGTACGTCTCGTCAAAGGGTTAGTGGGGGCGTCCAAATTTAGGGCAGGTGTTGCATTCGCTGCATAGGCAAACAGTATGGGAGTACCAACTTCCTAATAATGGGAACATTGCTTTCAGGTGGCAATCTTGTACATGGCTTCAAATAGGTATTGGGGTGTTTCTAAACTTGATGCAGGGAAGGCCTTGCATGCAATTCATAAGCAAACAGTATGGGAGTACCAACTTCCTAATAATGGGGACATTGCTTTCCGGTGGCCCTCCTGTACGTCTCATCAAAGGGATATTGAGGGGCATCCAAATTTTGGGCAGCCCTGCCATTCACTGCATATGCAATAACATGATAGGAGACCCACTGTTTAACCCCTTAATCCCATATGACGTACTATCCCGTCCAGGTGACCTGGGACTTAATTCCCATGGACGGGATAGTACGTCATATGCGATCGGCCGCGCTCACGGGGGGAGCGCGGCCGATCGCGGCCGGGTGTCAGCTGCCTATCGCAGCTGACATCCGGCACTATGTGCCAGGAGCGGTCACGGACCGCTCCCGGCACATTAACCCCCGGCACACCGCGATCAAAGATGATCGCGGTGTGCCGGCGGTGCAGGGAAGCATCGCGCAGGGAGGGGGCTCCCTGCGGGCTTCCCTGAGACGATCGGTACACGGTGATGTGCTCACCGTGTACCGAGCGTCTTCTCCCTGCAGTCCCCGGATCCAAAATGGCCGCCGGGCTGCATCCGGGTCCTGCAGGGAGCACTTCCGGGTCAGGATCAGGCTGCAGCTGCAGCTCTAATCCTGCCCGGCTGTATGTCAGATCACCGATCTAACAGAGTGCTGTGCACACTGTCAGATCGGTGATCTGTGATGTCCCCCCCTGGGACAAAGTGAAAAAGTAAAAAAAAAAATGTCCACACTTGTAAAAAAAAAAATAAAAAAAAAATTCCTAAATAAAGCAGAAAAAAAAAAATATTATTCCCATAAATACATTTCTTTACATAAAAAAAAAACAAAAAAACAATAAAAGTACACATATTTAGTATCGCCGCGTCCGTAACGACCCGACCTATAAAACTGGCCCACTAGTTAACCCCTTCAGTGAACACCGTAAGAAAAAAAAAAAAAAAACGAGCCAAAAAACAACGCTTTATTATCATAACGCTGAACAAAGAGTGGAATAACACGCGATCAAAAAGACGGATATAAATAACCATGTTACCTCTGAAAACGTCATCTTGTCCCGCAAAAAACGAGCCGCCATATAGCATCATAACCAAAAAAATAAAAAAGTTATAGTCCTCTGAATAAAGCGATGCCAAAATAATTATTTTTTCTATAAAATAGCTTTTATCGTATAAAAGCGCCAAAACATAAAAAAAATGATATAAATGAGGTGTCGCTGTAATCGTACTGACCCGAAGAATAAAACTGCTTCATCAATTTTACCAAACGCGGAACGGTATAAACGCCTCCCCCAAAAGAAATTCATGAATAGCTGGTTTTTGGTCATTCTGCCTCACAAAAAAATCGGAATAAAAAGCGATCAAAAACTGTCACGTGTCCGAAAATGTAACCGATAAAAACGTCAACTCGTCCCGCAAAAAACAAGACCTCACATGACTCTGTGGACCAAAATATGGAAAAATTATAGGTCTCAAAATGTGGAGACGCAAAAACTTTTTTGCTATAAAAAGCGTCTTTTAGTGTGTGACGGCTGCCAATCATAAAAATCCGCTAAAAAACTCGCTATAAAAGTAAATCAAACCCCCCTTCATCACCCCCTTAGTTAGGCTAGGTTCACATTGCGTTAATGGGTTAACGCTAACGGACAGCGTTGCACGGCGAAAATGTCACAATTAACGCCGTGCAACGGGTCCGTTAGCACAACCATTGACAGCAATGTGATTTTCAGGTGTAGCGCATCGCTAGAGCGTGCCATTTTCGGCTCGCGCTAGCAAGGTGCCATTCTTTTGTGGCGCGCCTCAGACGCTGCTTGCAGCGTCCGCGGCGCGCCCGAGGTCCGATCCCCGATCTTCCAGAGCGGGGACGTTAACGCGACCACTAAACACGACACCTAAAAAGACATTGTGTTAGCGCAATCCGCTAGTGCTAAACGGATTTCCCTAACGCAATGTGAACCTAGCCTTAGGGAAAAATAATAAAATTAAAAAAAATGTATTTATTTCCATTTTACGGTTAGGGTTAGGGTTAGGGTTAGGGCTAGGGTTGGGGCTAGGGTTAGGGTTTGGATTACATTTACGGTTGGGATTAGGGTTGGGATTAGAATTAGGGGTGTGTCTGGGTTAGGTGTGTGGTTAGGGTTACAGTTGGGATTAGGGTTAGTGGTGCGTTTGGATTAGGGTTTCATTTATAATTGGGGGGTTTCCACTGTTTAGACACATCAGGGGCTCTCCAAACGCGACATGGCGTCCGATCTCAATTCCAGCCAATTCTGCATTGAAAAAGTAAAACAGTGCTCCTTCACTTCCGAGCTCTCCCGTGCGCCCAAACAGGGGTTTACCCCAACATATGGGGTATCAGCGTACTCGAGACAAATTGGACAACAACTTTTTGGGTCCAAGTTCTCTTGTTATCCTTGGGAAAATAAAAATTTGGGGGGCTAAAAATCATTTTTGTGGGAAAAAAAAGGATTTTTATTTTCACGGCTCTGCGTTGTAAACTGTAGTGAAACACTTGGGGGTTCAAAGTTTTCACAACACATCTAGATAAGTTCCATGGGAGGTCTAGTTTCCAATATGGGGTCACTTGTGGGTGGTTTCTACTGTTTGGGTACATCAGGGGCTCTGCAAATGCAACGTGACGCCTGCAGACCAATCCATCTAAGTCTGCATTCCAAATGGCGCTCCTTCCCTTCCGAGCTCTGCCATGAGCCCAAACAGTGGTTCCCCCCCACATATGGGGTATCAGCGTACTCAGGACAAATTGAACAACAACTTTTGGGGTCCAATTTATTCTGTTACCCTTGTAAAAATACAAAGCTGGGGGCTAAAAAATCATTTTTGTGAAAAAAAAAAGAATTTTTATTTTCACGGGTCTGCGTTATAAACTGTAGTGAAACACTTAGGGGTTCAAAGTTCTCACAACACATCTAGATAAGTTCCATGGGAGGTCTAGTTTCTAATATGGGGTCACTTGTGGGGGGTTTGTACTGTTTGGGTACATCAGGGGCTCTGCAAATGCAACGTGACTCCTGCAGACCAATCCATCTAAGTCTGCATTCCAAATGGCGCTCCTTCCCTTCCGAGCTCTGCCATGCGCCCAAACAGTGGTTCCCCCCCACATATGGGGTATCAGCGTACTCAGGACAAATTGGACAACAACTTTTGGGGTCCAATTTATTATGTTACCCTTGTGAAAATACAAAACTGGGGGCTAAAAAATTTTTGCGAAAAAAAAATAAATTTATTTTAACGGCTCTGCGTTATAAACTGTAGTGAAACACTTGGGGGTTCAAAGCTCTCAAAACACATCTAGATAAGTTCCTTAGAGGGTCTAGTTTCCAAAATGGTGTCACTTGTGGGGGTTTTTAATGTTTAGGCACATCAGGGGCTCTCCAAACCAACATGGCGTCCCATCTTAATTCCAGTCAATTTTGCATTGAAAAGTCAAATGGCGCTCCTTCCCTTCCGAGCTCTGCTATGCACCCAAAAAGTGGTTTACCCCCACATATGGGGTATCGTCGCACTCAGGACAAATTGCACAACAACTTTTGTGGTCTAATTTCTTCTCTTACCCTTGGGAAAATAAAAAATTGGGGGCGAAAAGATCATTTTTGTGAAAAAATAAGATTTTTTATTTTTACGGCTCTGCATTATAAACTTCTGTGAAGCACTTGTTGGGTCAAAGTGCTCACCACACATCTAGATAAGTTCCTTAAGGGGTCTACTTTTCAAAATGGTGTCACTTGTGAGGGGTTCCAATGTTTAGGCACATCAGGGGCTCTCCAAACGCAACATGGCGTCCCATCTCAATTCCAGTCAATTTTGCATTGAAAAGTCAAATGGCGCTCCTTTCCTTCCGAGCTCTGCCATGCGCCCAAACAGTGGTTTACCCCCACATATGGGGTATCGTCGCACTCAGGACAAATTGCACAACAACTTTTGTGGTCTAATTTCTTCTCTTACCCTTGGGAAAATAAAAAATTGGGGGCGAAAAGATTATTTTTGTGAAAAAATATGATTTTTTATTTTTACGGCTCTGCATTATAAACTTCTGTGAAGCACTTGTTGGGTCAAAGTGCTCACCACACCTCTAGATAAGTTCCTTAAGGGGTCTACTTTCCAAAATGGTGTCACTTGTGGGGATTTCAATGTTTAGGCACATCAGGGGCTCTCCAAACGCAACATGGCATCCCATCTCAATTCCAGTCAATTTTGCATTGAAAAGTAAAATGGCGCTCCTTCCCTTCCGAGCTCTGCCATACGCCCAAACAATGGTTTACACCCATATACGGGGTATCAGCGTACTCAGGACAAATTGGCCAACAATTTTTGAGGTTCAATTTCTTCTCTTACTCTTGGGAAAATAAAAAATTGGGGGCGAAAAGATCATTTTTGTGAAAAAATATGATTTTTTATTTTTACGGCTCTGCATTATAAACTTCTGTGAAGCAATTGGTGGGTCAAAGTGGTCACCACACATCTAGATAAGTTCCTTAGGGTGTCTACTTTCCAAAATGGTGTCACTTGTGGGGGGTTTCAATGTTTAGGCACATCAGTGGCTCTCCAAACGCAACATGGTGTCCCATCTCAATTCCTGTCAATTTTGCATTTAAAAGTCAAATGGCGCTCCTTCCCTTCCGAGCTCTGCCATGCGCCCAAACAGTGGTTTACCCCCACATATGGTGTATCAGCGTACTCAGTACAGATTGTACAACAATGTTTGGCATCCATTTTATCCTGTTACCCTTGGTAAAATAAAACAAATTGGAGCTGAAATAAATTTTGTGTGAAAAAAAGTTAAATATTCATTTTTATTTAAACATTCCAAAAATTCCTGTGAAACCCCTGAAGGGTTAATAAACTTCTTGAATGTGGTTTTGAGCACCTTGAGGGGTGCAGTTTTTAGAATGGTGTCACACTTGGGTATTTTCTATCATATAGACCCCTCAAAATGACATCAAATGAGATGTGGTCCCTAAAAAAAAATGGTGTTGTAAAAATGAGAAATTGCTGGTCAACTTTGAACCCTTATAACTCCCTAACAAAAAAAAATTTTGGTTCCAAAATTGTGCTGATGTAAAGGAGACATGTGGGAAATGTTACTTTTTTGCGTGACATATCTCTGTGATTTAAGGGCATAAAAATTTAAAGTTGGAAAATTACGCAATTTTCAAAATTTTCGCCAAATTTCCGTTTTTTTCACAAATAAACGCAAGTTATATCGAATAAATGTTACTACTAAAATGAAGTACAATATGTCACGAGAAAACAATGTCAGAATCGCCAAGATCCGTTGAAGCGTTCCAGAGTTATAACCTCATAAAGGGACAGTGGTCAGAATTGTAAAAATTGGCCCGGTCATTAACGTGCAAACCACCCTCGGGGCTTAAGGGGTTAATAATGGGAACAACAAAGCATAGCCAGCTGATGGCTCTCTAATAAGAGTGAGTACTGACTGCTGGCACTTTAAGAATAGTAAAGGCCACCTGATGGCCCTATAAAAATAATCTTTGTGACTTTCAGAGTCCCTCCTTCATAAAGGAAATAGGATGTGTCATATACCACATTGCCAGATAAGGTTGTTAAAATGACATTTCCCAGTGAATGCATTTGTCTTTGTTGAAAGCAATGCTAAAGTTCAAAAACGCTGCGTATGAATATAGCCCAAGTGGTTGAGGAGCACATTTGTTTTGGGTTATTTATTTTGCCTTATATACAAATCATATATTGATTCTATTGATGCGGCATCAATAGTAAAAAATGTATTGTTAAAAATAATAATAAAAAAACAAAAAAACCTGCTGTACTCACCCTCCGTTGTCTGCTGAGCCGCTCGCGCCGGCCGCCATCTTCCGTTCCCGGCGGTGCATTGCGAAATTACCCAAAAGACTTAGCGGCCTTGCGAGACCGCTAAGTCATCTGGGTAATTTCGCAATGCATCCTGGGAACAGAAGATGGTGGCAGCCGCGCGCCTACCGCTGGAGCTCCGCTGGACCCCAAGAGGTGAGTATAAACATTTTTTATATTTTAATTATTTTTTTAACAGGGATATGGTGCCCACACTGCTGTATACTACGTGGGCTGTGTTACATAGCGCGTGGCTCTGTGCTGTATACTACATAGGCAGTGTTATATACTATGTGGGCTGTGCTATATACTACGTGACTGGGCAATATACTACGTGACTGGGCAATATACTACGTGGCTCTGTGATGTATACTACGTGGCTCTGTGCTGTATACTACGTCGCTGGGCAACATACTACGTGGCTGGGCAATATACTAAGTCACTGGGCAATATACTACGTGACTGGGCAATATACTACGTGACTGGGCAATATACTACGTGGCTCTGTGATGTATACTACGTGGCTCTGTGCTGTATACTACGTCGCTGTGCAATATACTACGTTGCTGGGCAATATACTACGTGGGCTGTGCAATATACTACATGGTTCTGTGCTGTATACTACGTCGCTGTGCAATATACTATGTGGCTGGGCAACATACTACGTGACTGGGCAATATACTACGTGACTGGGCAATATATTACGTGGCTGGGCAATATACTATGTGACTGGGCACTATACTAAGTGGCTCTGTGCTGTATACTACGTCGCTGTTCAATATACTATGTCGCTTGGCAATATACTACGTGGCTGGGCAATATACTATGTGACTGGGCAATATACTACGTGGCTGGGCAATATACTACGTGACTGGGCAATATACTACGTGGCTGGGCAATATACTACGTGACTGGGCAATATACTACGTAGCTGGGCAATATACTATGTGGCTGGGCAATATACTACATAGCTGTGCAATATACTACGTGGCTGGGCAATATACTATGTCGCTGGGCAATATACTACGTGCCTGGGCAATATACTATGTGACTTGGCAATATACTACGTCGCTGGGCAATATTCTATGTGGCTGGGCAATATACTACGTAGCTGTGCAATATACTACGTGGCTGGGCAATATACTACGTAACTGGGCAATATACTACGTGGCTGGGCAATATACTATGTGGCTGGGCAATATACTACGTAGCTGGGCAATATACTACGTGACTGGCCAATATACTATGTGGACATGCATATTCTAGAATACCTGATGCGTTAGAATCGGGCCACTGTTATGATCTGGTGGTTTAGGAACAACATGAGACAAGCTCTGAAGGAGGTGGTATCTGTACTGACCGCAAACCCTGAACCTAGCAGCGCAATTAAAAATAGCCGTGGGGGGCACCTGACGCTCCCTGGGCACCTGACGCTCCCTAGACCCCTCGGCACAGCCTAAGATCTAACTTCCCCTAAAGATGGAAACAGGAAACCTATCTTGCCTCAGAGAAAATCCCCAAAGGAAAGATAGCCCCCCACAAATATTGACGGTGAGAGGAGGGGAAAATAACATACGCAGAAATGAAATCAGATTTTAGCATAGGAGGCCAGTCTAGCTTGATAGATAGGACAGGAAAAGATACTGTGCGGTCAGTATAAAAACTACAAAACAATCCACACAGAGTTTACAAAAATCTCCACACCTGACTAAAGGTGTGGAGGGTAAATCTGCTTCCCAGAGCTTCCAGCTAACAGAAATTATCCATACTGACAAGCTGGACAAATATAGAATGCACAGAACAATAAGTCCACAACATGTGGACTGAAATGAGCAAAGCCAGAACTTATCTTTGCAGAACTGGTCAGGAAACCAGGAGAATCCAAGCAGAGATGTGAATCCAGCCAGAAAACATTGACAAGTGGCACAGGCTGAAGAAAGAGCCAGACTTAAATAGCCGAGCAGAAGAGACGATAAGTGGAGGCAGCTGATGACAGCTAACTCCAAGGAGCAGCCATACCACTAGAAACCACAAGAGGGAGCCCAAGAGCAGAACTCACAAAAGTGCCACTTACAACCACCGGAGGGAGCCCAAGAGCGGAATTCACAACAGGCCACCATCTAGTCTACTATATAATTGTCTAGGGGTCACTTCCATCTTTCTGTCTGTCTTTCTGTCACGGATATTCATTGGTCGCGGCCTCTGTCTGTCATGGAATCCAAGTCGCTGATTGGTCATGGCAAAATGCCCACGACAATTGCCACGACCAATCAGCGACGCCCGCAGTCCGGTGGCAATATGGCCGCTCTTTCCTCCCCGCAGTCAGTCAGAGCCCGCTCCATACTCCCCTCCAGTCAGCCCTCACACAGGGTTAAAGCCAGCGTTACCGGACCGCGGTGTAACGCACTCCGGTTACGCAGCTATTAACCCTGTGTGACCAACTTTTTACTATTGATGCTGCGTATGCAGCATCAATAGTAAAACGATCTAATGTTAAAAATAATAATAATAATAATAAAAAAGAACGTTATTCTCACCCTCCGCCGTCGCGTTCTGTCCTTGGCACCGCAAGTGGCAGGTTCCGCTTCCAAAGATGCTATGGGAGAAGGACCTTCCATGATGTCATGGTCATGTGACCGTGACATCATCACAGGTCCTGCGCTCATACCAATCCTGGGACCGGAAGCTGCCGGGTGCACCGCACACAAGAGCCGGAACTACAAAGGGCTCTTCGGATGGTGAGTATATGTTTCTTTTTTATTTTGTAACCTGTTACATACTTGGCTGGGCAATATACTATGTAGCTGGGCAATATACTACGTGTCTGTGCTGTATACTACGTGACTGGGCAATATACTACGTGGCTCTGTGCTGTAAACTATGTGACTGGGAAATATACTATGTGACTTTGTGCTGTATACTACGTCGCTGTGCAATATACTACGTGGCTGGGCAATATACTATGTGACTGGGCAATATACTACGTGGCTGGGCAATATACTACGTGGCTGGGCAATATACTACGTGACTGGGCAATATACTACGTGACTTGGCAATATACGACGTGACTGGGCAATATACTACGTGGCTGGGCAATATACTACGTGGCTGGACAATATACTACGTGACTGGGCAATATGGTACGTAGCTGGGCAATATAGTCCATGGCTGGGCAATATACTACGTGACTGGGCAATATACTACGTGGCTGGGCAATATAGTACGTGGCTGGCCAATATACTACGTGACTGGGCAATATACTATGTGACTGGGCAATATACTGCGTGACTGGGCAATATACTATGTGGCTGGGCAATATACTACGTGACTGGGCAATATACTATGTCACTGGGCAATCTATTATGTGACTGGGCAATATACTACGTGACTGGGCAATATACTACATGGCTTGGCAATATGTTGTGAATTCTGTGGCAGAGCTCACTCCTGTGGTCACAAGTGGTACTTCGGCTGATTCTCTCTGTGAGCTTCCGTTGGCGGAGGAGAGTGGTATTGCGGCTTCTGAGTTTCCTTCCTCAGGTAATGTGGTGAAGTCGTTAGGTGCTGCTCTATTTAACTCCACCTAGTGCTTTGATCCTGGCCTCCAGTCAATGTTCTAGTATTGGACCTGTTTCCTCCTGGATCGTTCCTGTGGCCTGCTGCTCTGCATAGCTAAGTTCCGCTTTGCTATTTTGTTTGCTGTTTTTTTCTGTCCAGCTTGTCTATTTGTTTTTTCTTGCTTGCTGGAAGCTCTGGGACGCAGAGGGTGTACCTCCGTGCCGTTAGTTCGGTACGGAGGGTCTTTTTGCCCCCTTTGCGTGGTTTTTGTAGGGTTTTGTGTTGACCGCAAAGTTACCTTTCCTATCCTCGCTCTGTTCAGAAAGTCGGGCCTCACTTTGCTAAATCTATTTCATCTCTACGTTTGTCTTTTCATCTTTACTCACAGTCATTATATGTGGGGGCTGCCTTTTCCTTTGGGGTATTTCTCTGAGGCAAGGTAGGCTTATTTTCTATCTTCAGGCTAGCTAGTTTCTCAGGCTGTGCCGAGTTGCATAGGGAGCGTTAGGCGCAATCCACGGCTGCCTCTAGTGTGGTTGGAGAGGATTAGGGATTGCGGTCAGCAGAGTTCCCACGTCTCAGAGCTCGTTCTATGTTTTTGGGTTATTGTCAGGTCACTGTATGTGCTCTGACCTCTATGTCCATTGTGGTACTGAATTACCTTATCATAACAGCAATATACTACGGGGCTGGTCAATATACTATGTGACTGGGCAATATACTACATGGCTGGGCAATATACTACGTGGCTGGGCAATATACTATATGACTGGGCAACATACTACATGGCTGGGCAATATACTACGTGGCTGGGCAATATACTATATGACTGAGCAATATACTACGTGACTGGGCAATGTAGTATGTAGCTGGGCAATATAGTACGTGGCTGGGCAATACACTACGTGACTGGCCAATATACTATGTGACTGGGCAATATACTACGTGGCTGGGCAATATATTACATGGCTGGCCAATATACTACGTGACTGGGCAATATACTACGTGACAGGGCAATATACTACGTGACTGGGCAATATACTACGTGGCTGGGCAATATAGTACGTAGCTGGGTAATATAGTACGTGGCTGGGCAATATACTACGTGACTGGGCAATATACTACGTGGCTGGGCAATATAGTACGTAGCTGGGCAATATAGTATGTGGCTGGGCAATATACTACCTGACTGGGCAATATACTACGTGACTGGGCAATATACTACGCAGCTGGGCAATATAGTACGCGGCTGGGCAATATACTACGTGACTGGGCAATATACTACGTGACTGGGCAATATACTACGTGGCTGGCCAATATACTACGTGGCTTGCCAATATACTACGTGGCTGGCCAATATACTACGTGACTGGGCAATATACTACGTGGCTGGGCAATATAGTATATGGCTGGGCAATATAGTATGTGGCTGGGCAATATAGTATGTGGCTGGGCAATATTCTCCGTGGCTGGGCAATATTCTCCGTGGCTGGGCAATATAGTACGTGGCTGGGCAATATACTACGTGACTGGGCAATATACTACGTGACAGGGCAATATACTACGTGACTGGGCAATATACTACGTGGCTGGGCAATATAGTACGTAGCTGGGTAATATAGTACGTGGCTGGGCAATATACTACGTGACTGGGCAATATACTACGTGGCTGGGCAATATAGTACGTAGCTGGGCAATATAGTATGTGGCTGGGCAATATACTACCTGACTGGGCAATATACTACGCAGCTGGGCAATATAGTACGCGGCTGGGCAATATACTACGTGACTGGGCAATATACTACGTGACTGGGCAATATACTACGTGACTGGGCAATATACTACGTGACTGGGCAATATACTACGTGGCTGGCCAATATACTACGTGGCTTGCCAATATACTACGTGGCTGGCCAATATACTACGTGACTGGGCAATATACTACGTGGCTGGGCAATATAGTATATGGCTGGGCAATATAGTATGTGGCTGGGCAATATAGTATGTGGCTGGGCAATATTCTCCGTGGCTGGGCAATATTCTCCGTGGCTGGGCAATATAGTACGTGGCTGGGCAATATACTACGTGACTGGGCAATATACTACGTGGACATGCATATTCTAGAATACCCAATGCGTTAGAATCGGGCCACCATCTAGTACTTAATATGCATTCTTGAAGCTGTACATCAGACATGGTTCATTTCAGTGTTCTTTTTGTTCTCTGTCTAGGTATTTGGCATCTCTGGATTTTAATATACTTGTTTGTTATGTTCACATCAATAAAGTTTGTTTATTTAAAATTTACTAGTTGGAGGATCCTGTTTTCGCTATAGCTTGTTGTTGCATTACGAATCTTCCTGTTATGTCTCAGAGGGCTTCTTAGGTTGACTTTAATAGAAGTGGTGGATCGTATATTCCACATAGCAAAAACTCCTTTCCCGTCATTAACTGCTCTTCCAGAAGAGGAAGAGAAAACATCAAGGCGGACTTTCTAAGCCGCAAACAGCTCAGGCAGGGAGCCGCAAACAGCTCAGGCAGGGAGAATGGTTGCTAAATCATTCCATCTTCAACTGGATTGTGCAAATGTGGCATCATATCAGCCCCAATAAAGGTTTTTTTCCCCTGAAAACAGCCATTTTGAAGCCAGAACCATCTTACCTACCAAAGGTTGCTTCCAAGTTCCATAGGTTACAGCAGATCGTTCCTCCCTCCTTCTGTGCCAGCATCAGAAGGAAGATAATCTCCATACACTAGGCTAGTGATGAACGAGTGTACTCGTTGCTCGGGTTTTCCCGAGCACGCTCGGGTGGTCTCCAAGTATTTGTAGCTGTTTGGAGATTTAGTTTTCATTGCCTCAGCAGCATGATTTACAGCTGATAGACAGCTTGAATACATGTGGGGATTCCCTAGCAACCAGGCAACCCCCACATATACTCAGGCTGGCTAGCAGCCGTAAATCATGCAGCTGTGTTAACAAAAACTAAATCTCCTAACAGTTACAAATACTCGGAGACCACCCGAGCAACGAGTACTCTCGGTCATCACTAGTTAGGGGGTGTCTTCTGGAATAGATGTCAGTTACTAATTCTTGGAAAAAAGATAAATCCTTATTCGTGTCCTTTCAGGGTTCTAGGAAGGGACTTAGGGTTTCAAAATGTACATTAGCTAGGTGGATTAGGGAAGCCCTCTCATTAACTTATACATCAAGTGGTATGGCAGCACCAGAAGGTTTGAGAGCTCACTGTACACGGGCTGTGGCAGCCTCCTGGGCAGAAAGATCGGAGGTTTCAATGGAGCAAATATGTAAGGCAGCTACATTGTCTTCTCCTTCCACTATTATAAGCATTATAGGCTTGATATGGGGGCCTCTTCCGACCTTGGAAAAAAGGGTGCTTGAGCCTGTGGTCCCTCATTTAATTCTTTCCTCTCTGTAATTCTCTTGTGGAGCTATCATGGGGGAATCAATTAGTCTTAGTTACTTACCGGTAACAAGATTTTTCAGAGCCCATGACAGCACCCTTATATTCCCTCCCTTCACGTGTGAGTGAGCCCTTCCTGCACTTGAAAATTTGATGGGTGTTCGGATTAAGATGTATTTTGCAATTAACAATGGAAGATCCTCTCGTGCTTTGTAATCCAACTGATGCGTGGGAGAGGTGCCGCCCTTTTAGGTCTGCAGGTTTTCTGTCCTTGATGGGCAGATCCCCTCTCTCGTGGTGCCATCATGGGCTCCAAAAAATCCTTTTACTGGTAAGTAGCTAAGACTTTTATTTTCATGGCTCAACGTTATAAACTTCCATGAAGCACTTTGGGCTTCAAGGTGCTCATCCACATCTAGATAAATTCCTTGAGGGGTCTAGTTTTCAAAATGGGGTCACTTGTGGGGGTTTTTCACTGTTTAGGCACATCAGGGGCTCTCTAAACGTGACATGATACCCGCAGAACATTCCATCAAAATCTGCATTCCAAAACGTCACTTCATCCTTTCTGAGCCCTGCCGTGCACCCAGACAGTAATTTTCTCTCACATGTGGGGTATCAGCATACTCAGGAAAAAATGGACCCCAAAAATTTGTTGTGCAATTTCTCTTGATACCCTTGCAAAAAAAAAATTGGGTCTAAAGTAAGATTTTTGTGAAAAAAGTTAAATGTTCATTTTTTCCTTCCACATTCCATTATTTCCTGTGAAGCACCTGAAAGGTTAGAAAGCTTTATAATGTGATTTTTAACATCTTGTGGGGTGCAGTTTTTAAAATGTTGTCAAGCTTTGGGATTTTCTTTCATAAAGGGCCCTCAAAGTCACATCAAATGTGACGTTGTGCCTAAAAAAATGGTTTTGTAAATTTTGTTGGAAAAATGAGATATCGCTGGTCAACTTTTAACCTTTGTAACATATATTTTCACAAATAAATGCAAATTATATCGAACAAATGTTACCACTGTCATGAAGTACAATATGTCACAAGGAAACATTCTCAGAATTGCAGGGATCCGTTGAAGCATTCCAGAGTTATTACCAGAGTTAATAGCGTTATTAACTTGCCCACGCCTGCACTTAGCCAAATGTTGCGGGGAGAACATGAGCTTTATTCCCCTTGGCATCGTTCCGGCGTCGGTCACGGGGGCAGTGCTGGTGCTGGTTTAGTCACCGCTCTGTGAATAGAGAGCAGTGGTGGAGCATACAGCGGGTGCCGAGAAAGTTAGTAATGCTATTATTGTGCAGATTAACCCCATATCTAATTTTTTCTGGTGGATAAGATTCTGATAGCTGACACCCGGCATAAGTGCCAAGAGCGGTCCCGTATATACGTTTATTTTTTGTGCATATAGACATTGATCATTTTGACATAATCTCTTTTTCTCTTTGTTTTTTAGTGTGAGCACCAATGGATATAAGTTCCCCTTATGGACAGCCTTATGCACTTCCCAGATGTTAGGTGTTAGTAGGCCCTCTGTCAAAGTAACATGAGATTGTAAATTTTATTTTCTCAAGATTTTGTGAGTTATCCATTAGAGATTCATTTAGTCTCCAAGCTGTCGCAGGGCGAGGTAAGGTGTTAATGGTGATGTCTATGAAGATGGGGGCATGGTCAGAAATTGTGATTACACCTATACTGGCGGATTTAATTAGACTCAAGGATTGGGATTGGACCAAGATGAGGTCAATTCGGTGATAAGATCAGTAGGGAGGGGAAACGAAAGTATGGTCTTTTGTGGTAGGGTGGAGAGTACGCCAGGGGTCAATAAGATGAAGTGCGTTCAATTTATTTTACAATTTTTGTCTCAATCCCTGGGAAATAGGGGAAGAGCCACTTGACACGTCCAAATCAGGGTGGAGAGATAAGTTGAAGTCACCTCCAACAACTAGGAGTCCTTCTTTAAAGAGTTGTAACACATCCAGTGTTTTTATGATCCATTGGACTTGGTGTTTGTTAGGTGCATATAAATTGGCGAACGTTACCACAGTGTTAGCTAGCAACCCTTTAACAAAAATATATCTCCCTTCATGGTCACTCAAAGTATCCCTAAGCAAGAATAGAAGTCCTTTTTTAGTGCAATACTAACCCCTTTAGATGCGGAGGAATTACAACTATTAAACCATGTAGAGTAGGAAGAAAAGGATGTGTTAGGAACTCTACCAATTATGTTTCTTGGAGAAAGGCAACTTGGGATTTTTGTTTTTTTAGAAGTGTAAGAATTTGGTTTCGTTTTGCGGGCGAATTTAGACCTTTAACATTGAAAGAGACCAGAGTGATGGAACCCGAGCTCACCTGACTTATCATATTTGGCATATCTTGAAAAGAGTTCTGTCTCACCCTGGCATCTGGAGAAAAAAGAAAAGAACAAACTTTGTACAATCAAAGACTCGCCTAACGCGGGGAAGGAGGGGGGGGGGGGAAGGTATACCCAAACATAGGCAAGGTAGTCCAAGTTGTGAATATGGAGTGCTGATATAAAAAGAATTCAAAGAAAAACAGGAAGTATATCAAAGCAGACTATAACATCCTACGGAAAAAAAAGAGAAAAAGAGAAATACTGATTCGTTACTATAACATCATGGAGGATGTTTCATGGTGGATGCTTCTGGGGGTCTTGTTTCTTAACTTTAGGGGAGGTGTGCTTCTTCTTCAAGGACCAATCTTGTGATTTCGTTAGTGGAGGGAGACTCCAGTTGGATTGGCATCCAAGAAGGTAAATCAATTGGTGAAATGTCCGAAGTTTCCCAGGCCTTGTGTAGGTCATCTGGAGTGCGCACTACGATTTGTCGGCTGCCAACATTTACTGCGAGACCAAAGGGGAATAGCCATTTTCTAAGTCATATTTTTGGCTTTTAGAGCAGAGAGAAGAGGTCTAAGAATTCGTCTCTTCGCCAGGGTGGAAGGGGCCAGGTCCTGGAAGAGTTGCAGTTGTGAGTTATCGTAGAGAATTTTATCCTGTTCTCTGGCGCTTGCTAAGATAGCGGCTGTGTCCACGTAGCTAAGAAGGCCACAAATGACGTCCCTTGGACGTTCATCCGCTTTTGGTTTAGGTCTCAGAGCACGATGCACTCTTTCAATTATTATTACAGAGGCTCTTTCTTGACCTAGAAGATTGGCGAAAATTTCCCTGGATACTTTATCCAAAGATTCTCGTCCAAAGGATTCAGGGACACCTCTTATACGAATATTTTTTCTTCTGCTCCTATTTTCTTGATCTTCTGCGGCTAGTAACGCTACATTGAGATTTTGTTGTTGTTGTTTGAGAGCCTGATCATGAAGGCAAGTTAGAGCGTCAATCGTGTCGGTATTTGCGGACTCCAGTGTCTCAACTCTATGACCCAGTTGTTTGAGATCTGAGCGCATTCCTGTCAACTCCTCTAGTAGGGGTTTCATATTTTGGGCCATTCATTTTTTCATAAAAGCTCTGGAAATGGGAGCTACATCTCCCGTTGCGGAATCGCTGTCGGAATCAACTTCACTTAGATCAGAGTCCTCCAAATTTTCGAAGGAAATTGATTTTTTGAGGGCACGCCTTGCAGGAGTATGAGGAGGGTCTGTTTTTTTCTTAAAATATGAGTCAAGAGCGCCGTGGGAATTTTTTTCTGTTCATCTGCAATAGCTTTATTCACTAATTTTTCACGCTCTTTCTGTGATTTAACCATGGTGAAAATTTTTGATGACGTGAATGACTGTAAACACAAATTGGACAAATGAGGGAAAAACTTATTTGCACACAATATTGGATTTAGAGCAAATATTTGACATGGACACTAGGTGTCACTGTAGGATCAGTAGAGAGAAATAATTTCTTTCAGAGCACTTTCCATGTCTATTTATGAAAGAGTAAACGTGTATAGTCTCTGTTGACACTTTAAATGGCAGATAGTCACTCACAGTGGGTCAGCAAAGGGTTTTGTTGGCAAAACAGAACCAGACCCGAGGCAACAGACCGTGGCACTCCAAAAATAATGTGAAAAATAAAGTTAAATGAATCCCTCATATCTGTGCGCTGGAGTGCTAACCCTCCCACAAAGTCTAACCGTATGGATTATATCTTGAGAGAGTTGGGTATGGGGCAGCAGGAGAGATGGTACATGAAGGGAGCCACTGAGGAAGAGCGGCCTCCTCCCATAAGCTAATCGCTGGCAAGTCTCTCTGCAGCAGGGAAGAGGCAGAGCACCGCGGGAAGCACCGGATCCCTGGGAGCGGCAGAGCGCCGACGCTGCCAAGCGGTGAGCTGGGGCGGGGGAGTGTATCCGGATCAGGGGCAGACCGTACCTCACCGAAGCCGCCTCAGTCTGCAGCACGTCCGGTATGCAAGGGCTCCAAGATGAACCGCCGGGATTTAGGTAAATAGGGGTGAGTCCCCTCGCAGTCCTGCTAATCGCGGTTTCCCGTTTGTAGATGGGAGAGATGCATCAGGTCCACAGGCAATTTGCGGGCGGTGGTCTCCTCCGTCAGGCTCCAGGCCTGTCTGCAGGCCTCAGATTTTCCTTTGTGCCTGGAGCGCAGATATCTAGCCCAAATGGTCAGGAAATGTCTCTAGGGCCTAAAGACAGGTGTATGTGCCCTCCAAATGTGAGGATGGGTCTGCAATACCCTTGGATTAATCAGATTATGAAAGCTAACAGAGGAGCTTAAGGAACGTGCGTCCTGCTCCTTCAGCTGTTAGCCACGCCTCCCCACTATTACTTTTTTAAGAAAGCTGTGCCTGCGCTACACCAGCATGTCGCAGACAACATCACCTATTCCTTGACTAAATCTCTGTCTGCCAGGGTGCATTTTACCACAGACAATTGGACAAGCATAGCCAAGAGCGTTACATCTCACTGACTTGGCGACTCAGGTGGCTGTGAAGGCAGGCACTGCTCCACAAGTCTTGGAATCCTCAAAGCTTGCAGGACAAACATCTACATTTAACACTTCCTCCACTGCTTCTGCCTCCTCCACCTCCTCTAGGGCCTTTGCCCTCAATCTCTGCCTGTAATACTGGGTGAAGGATAAGTAAGTGCACAACAATGGGGTGAGTGAGGGGGGAGCCCAAACACTAGGGAAGTGGGGACTGTAGACTCCTAGGCAGATCTAAAAATCAACCTGTGTGCCATAACCATGCTTATATAGGTTCTGCACCTATCGCCAAGCAGGAACCTAATCCCTGTCTGTCCCTTGCGATAGGCCCTGGTTAGGGAGGGGAAGGGATGTGCACTAGTCAGTGCCCACTACGACTAAAGGCAGAAAGGGTAGACGAACGAGGGGAATACTTAGCTTGAGAAGACATCTGAGATGTCACGCCAGCAATCCTCCAAGAGTCCTCTGAAAATGAACTAACCGATTGTTAGCTCTTACTTGTCTGTCTAGTTAGAAGTACTAACACCAGCACCATTATGCAGCAATTGAATGCAATTAAACCTACAGCACAGGTGTGTAATTAGCATTAAAAGGTGGAGGTAACTGTTGGGTTATAGAGGGAGAAGGATATCGCTCCATAACAGAGATGCAAAAATTAAGAAAGTCCCTGAGCTAACCGCAAAGACCTCCTACAGCAGGATCCAGGACAAGCGGGGATTCCGTGTCTGGACACAAGCACAGCACCTATCAGCGTTAATAAGTCCAGTCTGTGTGCCTAAACCTATCTGCGCAAATACCAGACGCAGACCATGCTGTGCCTTATATGACACTACAGTCATTCACTTTTTCATCATAGTATGTAACTGATGAAGGTCCAGATATAGGACCGAAACTTTTTTTTGGCTACTACCATTAAAATCTCACGAGCATTAAGTTGAGTGCCAGGTTCTTTCTTTTAGTATCACATGGTGTGGGAACCTACCTGGGCACCACTAGTAGTAGTGCACACGGCTTTATCTTTGGGACTGTCACACCTGACACACCCATGACACTGCCTTATTGAGACATGTGTTCCAACAGTGCAGAGCGAATCCTCACCATCTATTACGCACAGTGTGGGAAAGACTAAGTGCAACACGAAGGGATGAGGGGAAGGAAGCCCAGACACGAGGGAAAGGGGGAGTGGAGAAACCTAGGCAGATCTAATTACACCCTACCTGCCCTACTGTCCCTAAACTGGTTCCTCACCGATCATTGAGAAGAAAACCTAAGCCCTGTATCTCCCTAGTGCCAAGCCCTGGACAGGGATGGGGAGGGAAGGCACTGGTCAATCCCCATTGTAAACTAAAGACAAAAAGGGGGAGACAGACAAGGGGAATGGAACTTAGCTTGAGCAGACTCAGAAGTAACACCAATCGTCCTCAACAGCTACAGAGAGGAAGTTAGCTGACTGCTCCAAGCCATCACAATTGAAAAATGTGAATATCACCGGTGACTCTCTGCAGCAGACTAGGGATTTATCACCACCCAGGTCCAGGTGTGTCAGCTAGAGACGGAGGGAGGCTGCCGCTGGGTCCAAGAGTGAAAAGCATAAAGGAAGACAGTTGTGGACAGCTCTCCAGGCTGAGTTTGAGCAATGGCTGTCTCCGCTGAACCTGCATGCAGGGAAGGCTAAGACTGATAACGGTGCAAACTAGGTGGCGGCTCTACAGCGAGGCAAGCTCACACGTGTGCTTTTCATGGCTCACGTCCTCAACCTGGTGGTACAGCATTTTCTCTGCTACATCCTGGCCTGGGTGAGCTGCTGCAGAAAGCCGGAAGCAATGTGCTAACTTCAGAAGTTCACACCCCTCAGGTCATCGACTTGCATCAATAAAGGTCTTTCTCCATGCCAGTTAACAGGTTGATATGCGATGTGCCAACACGGTGGAATTCCACTCTGTACATGTTGCTGTAAGGAGGTGGCGGAGGACCTCAGTGCTCCCTCTTTCCTTCCTGTGTGGCCCCCAAGCAATTGATATAAATATGCTCTTAATGTATTGTGCTGACTTCTGTGTTCACATTGTTCTTAATGTGCATGGTAAAACTTGTACTGTACATGTCATGTAATTTGATCGAATTGCCTTATATTGATGTGTTATGTTTACATTGGTCCATGGTGTGAGTTCCCTTTAATTGCTAATGTGTCCATTGTATTAACTGCTGCCTGTATGTAGGATAGGGATAGTTAATAGCTAAAGGTGGGCTGGACTAGCAGCACAGAAAAGGAGGCAAGAAGCTGCTGCTATAGTCAGTAGCCTGGGCATGTTTGCCCTGGGCAGATGTATAGGAGCAGCCAGGGCATTGCCAGATCCCAGGAGGGAACAGAATCTGCTGCCCCAGACTAAAGACTTAAAGTCTACAACATGGCCCCTGTACTTTGGAAGGGCCCCCGCTGAAGGGACCAAAAGCATCTTGATCCCAGTGAGTGGACTACTGCTTGATTTTGTCTACCGTGAGTGTGTTGGGTACGGCCGTGGACAGTGTCAGGGAGAGAGCAGGAAGCCACTGTTGTTTCCCTTCACTGTTTTATTAAAGTTTATCCCTGTTGGATCACAGCCGTGACCTTGAATTTTCATTGCATGGACTACAGTGACTGGGAAGAAAAGGTCATCTGTCCTGTGTTTTCATGTACAAGGGGGTCTGCGGACTGTGTTTTGTGGGTGTACTTGGTCAGGACTACCACCCTGGTCCACCTTGTTACATTGCAGTGACTGTGGCAGCAGTAACGAGCCCTGACACAGTATGTCATGCATATAGCCTGAGCCAAAGCAGTACGGATGTGGCGCATATCACGTTTACGGAGTGGGCACAGATTAAGGACCTCTGTACCCTTCTGCACAGTTTCACAATGGCTACCAATATGGTTAGTGCTGACAACGACTTCATCAGCATCACTATTCTGGTCATCTATATGCTGGAGCAGACTTTGAATAGTCTGCAAGAGGAGGTGGTGGTCCCAGAGGAAGAGGAGGCAGAGAAGGATGCGGAAGGGATAACATTATCTCCAAGTTCCAGGCTGTCATTTAACAGGCGGGTGCCAAGGGAAGGTGGATTACTGCGATCAAGGGGGGCTGGTGATAACAGACAAACTGTGAAAGTGCAAGATTCGAGAAGCAAATGGAGGAGGAAGAGGTGATGGGCGAGCAACTGTCAGGAGATGAAGAGGATAATCATCCACTCTCTGTAGTTTGTGGTTGGCAGGAGGGATGGAGGAAACAAATATAGTGTTACACAGCCACCAACACAATATGGGCCCTCATGGAAGATCCCGACATATGAGTGCCTTCTTGCTGCACTATCTGCAACATGATCCCAGTATAGTTACGATTCGGAATATTGCTGACTAGTGGGTTGCCACTCCGTTAGATCCACATTACAAGACCAAATTTTGCCAGATGCTTCCCTCCCTGTAAAGGGACCCGCGAATACTAGAGTATTGAAACACGCTTTTACACAACCTCAAGAGAGGTTTTCCCCATGACAGCAGTGAGGCACACAGTGCAAATTGTAGCTCCAGACTTCCAACCTCCAGCACATCAATCCGTCAATGCCAAAACATTGGCAACAGCGGCTGCGGTAGTGTAAGTGGAAGAAGCAATTTCTGTGAGTCCTTAGACACTTTTTTTTTTTTTTAAATCAATTAGTGCACCAGCACAACAGAGTCCAAGTTTGACATATGGTGAATGAATGGTGAGGATGGTGCAGGAGTATCTAGAACTAAATATCAATACCATTAGGGAGGGTTTGGATCCTTTCATATTTTGGTCTTCAAAAATGGAAGAGTGGCCTGAGGTTGCCTCACAACTCTAAGCCTTGGAGGTTTTATCATGCCCGGCAGCCAGCGTTCTCTCAGAACATGTCTTCAGCGCTGCTGGTGGTGTCATGACGGATGAGCGCAGCCGGCTGACTCCTGAAAATGTAGACTGCCTAACTTTCATGAAGATGAACAAGTCATGGATCTCCAAGGACTTTTGTACCCCAATGGCAGACTGTACAGACTAGGCAATGTTGCATTTTTTAGTGTGCTGCATTAATGTCGCGTAACTGCATTCTGTGATAGCTTTAGTGTGGCTTCTGTGCCTGCTGTTGCTGCTGCAGATGTTAAAACAAATTTGTGGAAATGTGAACAGTTATGGTTGGTCTCCATCTGCTGGGTTGGGTGTAGTCAAAGACCTGTCTGGTCCCTATCTCCTATTTCTACTGTGGTGAAATCGATGTTCCTTTGTTGGTGTCTGCCACTACTATTTGGAAATGTGAACACTCCTGGTTGGGTCTCCTTCATGTGTGTTGCCTGTAGCAGTAGGCCTCCAAGACCATCAGGCCTCCACTTCCTTGGAGTCAACTACTTGCGCTACTACAATCCTTAGATTTTTCTGAAAATTGTAGTCTACAAAACTGATATTTGCACTACCTGGGTGTGGTTGAGCATGAAATCAGGTTGAGCTGTTGCATGTGGCACCAGGGCTCCCAGCAGAGCAGGCCTACATGATCCTTCACCCATCTCGTCTTATTTTGACATTCAGTTGAAAGCTGTAAATGTTGGCCCAGACCACGATACCTCATTCATGGCTGATTGCTGCCTTGCTATGCTACAGTTTGTACTGTGGATGAATTGAGGCCACTTTCCTGGTGTCTGCCCCTAATTTCTTGTGTTTTGGCAGCAATGGGGCCGTTTGAAGGTGTTGTGCATGCATTTGTTTTTGCCTCCCATTGACTTGTATGGCTTTCGGCTATGTTCTGCAATAATATGGCAAATTAAGCAAACCGAACATTGAAATATTCGCGCATTTCTATTTAAGAGGCACACATCATTTAATGACAGTGTAGTCCTCCTTACAGTATTTTGGGCACCAAATAGTCCTCTATACAACTTAATGGGTCCATATAATGCTCCATACAGAATAATGGGCCCCATGTATTGCTACATACAGTATTATAGGCTCCATACAGTATAGTGCCCCCTTGTAATGCTCCATACAATATAATGGGCCCCAAATGTTACTTCATACAGTATATAATTTCCCCATATATTGCTCCATACAGTATAATGGGCTTTATATATAAAAAATAAATAAAATACTCACCACTATCATTCCTCCCACCTCCAGTCTATTCAGCATCTTCTGATTATCTGCACTGCACTGAAAGCGCTGTAGTGACGCTTTCTTCCCTGAGACCTCACAGAGCCAGAACAAACTGAAGACACTGATGCTGCGGGGAATGAGGAAAGGTAAGGATTTGAGGGGGACCGGCTACCCCGCCTCACAGGCTTCATAGCGTGCCAGTGTACCCGATGGTGAGTGGGCCCCGACACTTGCCGGACAGCACATTGATACGAAGGGTTTCAATGAGCCACTCACACATCAGTTAAAAGAAAAAAAAGGGTCTGTGAGACTCAGTATGTCCTTTCCCCTTCCGATTTATGCATCATACTCAACCATTAGGCTATGTTCCCACGATGAGGTTTTAGTGCGTTTTTAACTCTGCAAATTTTTGCTATACTAGAAACTCAGCATCTTACAGTACCAGCAAAGTGGATGGGATGTATAGAAATCTCCTGCGCACTGTGCTTTTATTTTACTCAGCATAAACTGGTCTGTGGTCCTTGTGTAAAGAGGTGAAGCACAAGAAGAGTCCGAGGGCGGTTACCTTCTCGGCTCTGTGCTTGGAACCAATGAGCTGTGCTACCCGTTCCCCAGGGGGAAGACTTAAGGTACCGTCACGCATAACGATATCGTTAACGATATCGTTGCTTTTTGTGACGTAGCAACGATATCATAAACGAAATCATTATGCGTGACAGCGACCAACGATCAGGCCCCTGCTGGGAGATCGTTGGTCGCTGGGGAAAGTCCAGGACTTTATTTCATCGCTGGATCACCCGCTGACATCGCTGAATTGGTGTGTGTGACGCCGATTCAGCGATGTCTTCACTGGTAACCAGGGTAAACATCGGGTTACTAAGCGCAGGGCCGTGCTTAGTAACCCGATGTTTATCCTGGTTACCATTATAAAAGTAAAAAAAAACACTACATACTTACATTCCTGTCACGTTCCTCAGCGTCAGCTTCCCTGCGTCCCCCAGTGTCAGCGCAGGCCGGCCGTAAAGCAGAGCACAGCGGTGACGTCACCACTCTGTTTTCCGCCCAGCGCGCTTACACAGTGCAGGGAAGCGGACGCCGGGGGACAGACACCGGAATGTAAGTATGCACTGTTTTTGTTTTACATTTACACTGGTAACCAGGGTAAACATCGGGTTACTAAGCGCGGCCCTGCACTTAGTAACCCGATGTTTACCCTGGTTACCCGGGGACTTCGGGATCATTGGTCGCTGGAGAGCAGTCTGTGTGACAGCTCTCCAGCGACCAAACAGCGACGCTGCAGCGATCGGCATCGTTGTCTAGATCGCTGCAGCGTCGGTTTAATGTGATGGTACCTTTAGAGACTGGGACAGGAAGGAAACCAGGCAGAAAGCGGGAAAGGCATGCGCGCAAAAAGCAGAGCAGCGTGAGCAGCCTAAGCAGCAATCAGAGCAGGGTGCAGCTGCGCTCTGGGAGAGAGAGAGAGCTCCCGGTCAGAGGACAAATACAGGGAGATTGCCCAGAAAGACTGCATCCTGTGAGTACATGAAAGCGGACTCTGCTGTGACTGGAGAGGGGCACTTTGAGACCCGAGAAGAGACATTGGCCCGTGCAGAGACTGCGACCCCCTGGTACCCGCAGTATCAGTAGAGAGACTGTGACCCCTGGTACCCACGGTATCAGTGCAGAGTCCCTGATTCCTGGTGAGAGACTTAATAATAGACTGACCATCGTTTTCCCTGGATAGGCTGTGCTGTAAAAGCCAAAGACTCAGAGCCTGTGCATATCACATTAACTCCCGAAACCCCAGGCAGCGTGCTCCTAGAGACTACTCAGCCCACGGACAACAGAGGGACGACAAGTGCTGCTGTTACGTTGGAGAAGACGACCCTTCAAGCAAGTCCTCATCAGACTGATAAGTGTTCTTTTCTCAAGAAATCTTGTTTACTCCTGTTACACTGTTTGACTCCCTTATTTTTGCACTGTTTTATTGCTAGTTATTTTCCATTGCGAGGAGAACCTGATTCCTGTTATTAAACCCCTCAACTGTTGGTCTGTCTGTTCTGTGGTAACATACTCAGTACCTGCATACTATTACACTCGTTTCCAGTCCAAAATATGTTAATTCCTCCTCCGGGTATGCTGAATTTTATGTGCAGATTTTCCCCATAGACTTACATTTAGATGTGGAAAATCTTCAGGTAAAAAACGCATGCATTTTTAGTGCATTTTTGTGGCAGAAACACATCAAAAGTGCATATAATCTGCACCTAAGTATATCAATAAAATTTTATCAAAGCCAAATACCAGGGAGTATCAAAAACAAAGCAGCTTTATTTAACCCCTTCAAGACCCAGCCTGTTTTCACCTTTCTGACCCTGCCAATTTTTACACTTCTGACCACTGTCAATTTATGAGGTAATAACTCTGGAACGCTTCAACGGATCCTGATGATTCTGACAGGGTTTTCTCGTGACATATTGTATTTCATGTTAGTGGTAAAATTTCTTTGATATGACTTGCGTTTATTTGTGAAAAAAATGGAAATTTGGCAAAAATTTAGAAAATTTTGCAATTTTCAAACTTTTAATTTTTATGCCCTTAAATCAGAGAGTCATATCACACAAAATATTATTTATTAACTATTTCCCACATGTCTACTTTACATCAGCACAATTTTGGAACCAACATTTTTTTTCGTTAGAAATTTATAAGGCTTAAAACCAGCAACCAGCGATTTCTAATTTTTTCAACAAATTTTACAAAACCATTTTTTAGGACCCATATCACATTTGAAGTCACTTTGAGGGGTCAATATGAAAGAAAATACCCAAAAGTGACACCATGCTAAAAACTTCACCCCTCAAGCTGATCAAAACCACATTCAAGAAGTTTATTAACCCTTTAGGTGCTTCACAGCAGTTAAAGGAACGTGGCAGGAAAAAATGAACATTTAACTTTTTAGTCACAAAAATGATCTTTCAGCAACAATTTTTTATTTTCACAATTGTAAAAGGAGAAAATGGACCCAAAACGTTGTTGTGCAATTTCTCCTGAGTACGCCGATACCCCATATATGGGGGAAAAAACACTTTTTGGGCGCACGGAAGGGCTCGGAAGTGAAGGAGCACCTTTTGACTTTTTGAACGCAACTATGGTTGGAATTGATAGCGGACGCCATGTTGCATTTGAAGAGACCCTGATGTGCCTAAACATTGGAAAAACCAAACAAGTGACCCCATTTTGAAAACTAGACCCTTCAAGGAACTTATCTAGCCATGTGGTGAGCACTTTGAACTCCCAGGTGCTTCACAGTAGTTTAGTACGTAAAGCCGTGAAAAAAAAATCACATTTTTTCCACAAAAATGATTTTTCTGCAACAATGTTTTTTATTTTCACAAGTGTAAAAGGAGAAATTGGACCACAAAAGTTGTTGTGCAATTTCTGATGAGTACGCCAATACCCCATATGTGGGGGAAAACCACTGTTTGGGCGCACGGCAGGGCTCGGAATGGAAGGAGTGACGTTTTGGATTGCAGACTTTGATGGAATGGTCTGCAGGCGTCATGTTGTGTTTGCAGAGCCCCTGATGTGCCTAAACAGTAGAAACCCCTCACAAGTGACCCCATTTTGGAATCTACACCCCTGAATGAATTTATCTAGAGGCATAGTTTTATAGTATTTATTATAATGCTTTTTGTTTTACTGGTGTATGAATTTATAATGTGGTGTTATATGTAAGATGTGCGGGGTAGATCAGATTTATAAAAGTGTGTTGTGTCAACAGGGTATAAACAAATTTTACTTATTTGTGGACGTGTGGTATGCTTTGAAGCAATCCTTAATTCAAAGGCCAGGTTTCTCAGGGCAGGTTTCACAATGGTAAATTGTGTCCTTTTGGATTCCCCTCTTGGAGATACTCGGCACCGTTTTTGTGATCGTCCTGTCCTCGCTGTTTGGGGAACCTGTCCTGGGAAATGTTGACCTGGGACAATACGGGCACTGTCAGATTCAGAAGTACTGGGACCCTCACCTCCCTGAGTGCCAAACATTAGGGCCTTGATGACTACCTCCTGAAACTAAAGGAAGGTCCCCGTATTGCCTGCAGATCGGAACAGCACAAAAGCATTGTACAGTGCCATCTGTACAATGTGCATGGTCAATTTTTTGTACCATACTTTGGCTTTTCGCATGGCCCTGTATGGTTGGAGGACCTGATCTGAAAGATCCACACCCCCATGTACCGATTGTAATCCAAGATACAAGCTGGCTTTGAGACTTGTGTTGTGGTCCCACGAACAGTGATAAGGGTGCTGTTGTCACGGTGTATGGTGGTCAGGATAAGGACATCCCTTTTGTCCTTATACTTAACCACCAGCATGTTGTCGCTGCATTGGGCTCTGCTTTCCCCTTTTCTCAGCATTTGCCCAATTAGCCGATTGGCTAGAAGCTATTGTTCAGCCAATCAGCGCCCTAGGGATTAATCAGGTGAGGTGACGTGGTGATCACCCCACCCACTGTGACGGCTGTGATTAGTGCTACGTCACTGAGCACAGATCACAGCCGGTCACATGCTTTTTTTTTTTTTTTTTAATAACTTTATTGCTTTATTGCTGTGATTGGCTGGTCAGAATTGACCAGCCAATCACAGCGATCGCCGATGTGGGGGGGCGGTGCAGCCCCCGGGCTACGTGCAGAGATGGTCTGCCATCATGGACAGCAGCCATCGGAACCCGGTCACCACGCGATGCCGCATGGTGACCGGAAAATGGCGGCGCCGTACTAGTACTGCGCTAGTCAGGAATGCACCTCCAGCAGCGCAGTACTAGTACGGCGGAGGTCGGGAAGGGGTTAAAGCATGACATACCAAAAAGAGACAAAGGATGCATCGTCAAAAATGTGATAAAAGTGCATGTTAAAATAAGGACGTGAAAAAGCAGTGAAAAAACATGCAAGTAACCTAATTTAAATGCTGCAGATAGTCCGGTGTCAAAAACTCACCAAAAGCTCATTGTGGGAATGTGGCACAAATTCACTATTTTACATCAGTATTTGTAAGCCAAAACCAGGAGTGGGTGATAAATACAGAAGTGGTGACGTGTTTCTATTATACTTTTCCTCTGATTGTTTTCACGCCTGGTTTTGCATTACAAATACTGAGGTAGAAAAAACTCCACAAAATACTGAACGTGTGCATGTGGCCTTAAAGTCTATGGGAATTTGTGAGACACAGATGAAAACGAATTGTACTTCAGAGTACCAGCCAATTAGAACTGATACATTAAGAGTCAACTAATTAAAAAAATAAAAAAAGAAAAACATACCAATCATGCAGATGCGTGAATTAAGGCTTATGTCAAATGTTTTGCATGTTTTTAGTAGTGCATCTCTCCTTTGCTCACGTGCAGACATAATTATTCCTATAGTTTTACCTGGGATAAACTTTCAGGTAAGTTGTTGAAGTCCAGATGGAAGGCGTTCCCCACCAAGGGGAGAGGGAAAGGTCCTGGGGGGTAATTCCGTCTTTTTCTGATTTTCACCCAGTGAATTAGTAGACAAACTGCAGCAATAGCAAGGCCTATACAAGTAGCATTCCCAACAGGCAGCAAGGATAATGGGAAAGACAGACGCTCCATGTCCAAGGGTGGTCTCAGTTCTGGTGCTAGCTCTTCCTTACAGAACTAAATAGTACTCGTGTAAGATAATACCGCAGGAACTACACAGAGACAGAGATTTCACTGCTTGGTATGTTCAGCTCTTTGTCTGCCACTGTTTGTTTCTGAGCACTTTAAGGTCTATGATGTGTATACAATACACCACTATGCCTGATTCTTCATGCCCGGTTCTTCCTTCCTGGCCATGCGCCAAGTCCAGCCCTCTCAATCTGGATCACATTTCTCAGCTGCAGTAACTTTCTGAGTAAAAGGGTGAATTTCCTTGAAAACAGATACTAGTAATTCAGAGCTAAAGTAATCACAACTATTACATGAGCCAAGTGCTTAAGCATGGTGGAGTTGAGGGCCGCCATCAGGGCATTACTGCCCTGACTGGCGTATGGGGCCCGGTGGGCAGAGGGGGCCCGCATCGGGCCCCGTCTCATCTGCTCACCGAGCCCCTACCGGCAGGCTAAACTGGGCCCTTAGCGGCGCTGCGGCAACACTATTGACGTGCGGGTGCGGGCCTGTGCCCGCACGTCAGTAGTTAACAGCTGCCAGCCAATCGGAGGCTGGCAGCTGACTTCAGCCACAGAGCGCACGTTGCCGGCGTCTGGCGTCAGTGTCAGTTGCCGGCAAGTGCGCGCGTCAGCTGAGTGGAGAGAGCCTCGCCTTCACCGCAGGAACGCGGCCAGGTAAGAAGAACTTTTTTTATTATTATTATTGAGAGTGGCGATTCGGGGGGCCCCAGGGCAGAATGCTGGAGACACGGGGCGGGGCGCAGAATGCTGGACACACTGGCGTAGAATGCTGGAGCATTGGGGCAGAATGCTGGAGCACTGGGGCAGAATGCTGAAGCACTGGGGGCAGAATGCTCGACACACTGGGGGCAGAATGCTGGACACACTGGGGGCAGAATGCTGGAGACACTGGGGGCAGAATGCTGGAGACACTGGGGGCAGATTGCTAGAGACACTGGGGCAAAATGCTGGACACACTGGGGGCAGAATGCTGGACACACTGGGGGCAGAATGCTGGACACACTGGGGGCAGAATGCTGGACACACTGGGGGAAGAATGCTGGACACACTGGGGACAGAATGCTGGACACATTGGGGCAGAATGCTGGACACACTGGGGGCAGAATGCTGGACACACTGGGGGCAGATTGCTGGACACACTGGGGGCAGATTGCTGGACACACTGGGGACAGAATGCTGGACACACTGGGGACAGAATGCTGGACACACTGGGGGCAGAATGCTGGACACACTGGGGACAGAATGCTGGACACACTGGGGGCAGAATGCTGGACACACTGGGGCAGAATGATAGAGCACTGGTGGCAGGACTGGAGACAGGTGGGGCAAGAATGGAGATACGGGGCAGAATGAAAGACATGGGGGCAAGATTGGATCATGGGGCAAGATGGATACGATGGAGACAGATGGGGCAGGATGGGGAGATCATATGGGGCAGAATAGATACTCATGAGGGCAGGATGGGAGAACATATCGCTGGAGCCAGGAATGAGACACACAGGGCCCAGCATGGGGAATATTATTACCATAGGGGCTAATTAAGGGATATTACTGCAGTCATGTATTCATTTTATTTTTTGAGGATACTGTTTTAACCCCTTCATGACCCAGCCTATTTTGACCTTAATGACCTGGCCATTTTTTGCAATTCTGACTAGTGTCCCTTTATGAGGTAATAACTCTGGAACGCTTCAATGGATCCTAGCGATTCTGAGAATGTTTTTTCGAGACATATTGGGCTTCATGACAGTAGTAAATTTAGGTCAATAATTTTTGCGTTTATTTGTGAAAAAATCAGAAATTTGGCGACAATTTTGAAAATTTAGCAATATTTGAATTTTGAATTTTTATTTTGTTAAACCAGAGAGTTATGTGACACAAAAGAGTTAATAAATAACATTACTCACATGTCTACTTTACATCAGCACAAGTTTGGAAACAAAATTTTTTTTTGCTAAGAAGTTATATGGGTTAAAATTTGACCAGCGATTTCTCATTTTTACAACAAAATTTACAAAACCATTTTTTTTAGGGACCACCTCACATTTGAAGTTAGTTTGAGGGGTCTATCTGGCGGAAAATACCCAAAATTGACACCATTCTAAAAACTGCACCCCTCAAGGTGCTCAAAACCACATTCAAGAAGTGTATTAACCCTTCAGGTGCTTCACAGCAGCAGAAGCAATATGGAAGGAAAAAATGAACATTTAACTTTTTAGTCACAAAAATGATCTTTTAGCAACAATTTCTTATTTCCCCAAGGGTAAAAGGAGAAACTGGACCACAAAAGTTATTGCACAATTTGTCCTGAGTAAGCAGATACCCCATATGTGGGGGGGAACCACTGTTTGGGTGCACGAAAGGGCTCGGAAGGGAAGGAGCGCCATTTGACTTTTTGAATGAAAAATTGACTCCAATCTTTAGCGGACACCATGTTTGGAGAGCCCCTGTGTGCCTAAACATTGGATCTCCCCCACAAGTGACCACATTTTAGAAACTAGATCCCCCAAGGAACTTATCTAGATGTATAGTGAGCACTTTGAATCCCCAGGTGCTTCACAAATTGATACATAAAAATGAAAAAGTACTTTTTTTTCACAAAAAAATGTTTTTAGCCTCAATTTTTTCATTTTTATATGGGCAACAGGATAAAATGGATCTTAAAATTTGTTGGGCAATTTCACCTGAGTACACCGATACCTCATATGTGGTCACAAACCACTATTTGAGCGCACGGCAAGTCTCGGAAGGAAAGGAGTGCCATTTGACTTTTTGAATGAAAAAATAGCTCCAATCGTTAGCGGACACCATGTCAAGTTTGGAGAGCCCCTGTGTGCCTAAACATTGGAGCTCCCCCACAAGTGACCCCATTTTGGAAACTAGACCCCCCAAGGAACTTATATAGATGCATAGTGAGCACTTTGAGCCCCCAAGTGCTTCACAAATTGATCCGTAGATATGAAAAAGTGCTTTTTTTAAAAAAAAAATTCTTTTAGCCTCAATTTTTTCATTTTTACATGGGCAACAGGATAAAATGGATCCTAAAATTTGTTGGGCAATTTCTTCTGAGTACAACTGTAACTCACATGTGGGGTAAACCACTGTTTGGGCACACGGCAAGGCTCGGAAGGGAAGGAGCGCCATTTGACTTTTTGAATGAAAAATTAGCTCCAATCGTTAGCGGACACCATGTCGCGTTTGGAGAGCCCCTGTGTGCCTAAGCATCAGAGCTCACCCACAAGTGACCCCATTTTGGAAACTAGACCTCCCAAGGAACTGGATGTGCAAGGAGCACTTTGAACCCCCAAGTGCTTCACAGAAGTTTATAACGTAGAGCCATGAAAATAAAAAATCATTTTTCTTTCCTCAAAAATAATTTTTTAGCCCGCAATTTTTTATTTTCACAAGGGTAACAGGAGAAATTGGACCACAAAAGTTGTTGTCCAGTTTGTCCTGAGTACGCTGATACCCGATATGTAGGGGGAACCATTGTTTGGGCACACGTCAGTGCTCAGAAGGGAAGTAGTGACGTTTTGGAATGCAGACTTTGATGGAATGGTCTGCAGGCGTCACGTTGGGTTTGCAAAGCCCCTGATGTGCCTAAACAGTAGAAACCCCCCACAAGTGACCCCATTTTGAAAACTAGACCCTCAAGGAACTTATCTAGATGTGTGGTGAGCACTTTGAACCCCCAAGTGCTTCACAGAAATTTATAGCGCAGAGCCGTGAAAATGAAAAATCTTTTATTTTCCACAAAAATAAGTTTTAGCCCCCATTTTTTTTATTTTCCCAAGGGTAACAGGAGAAATTAGACCACCGATGTGGTTGTGCAATTTTTCCTGAGTATGCTGATAACCCATATGTTTGGGTAAACCACTGTTTGGGCGCACGTTGGGGCTCGGAAGGGAGGGAGCACCATTTGACTTTTTGAACGCAAGATTGGCTGAAAATCAATGGTGGCGTCATGTCGCGTTTGGAGACCCCTGATGTGCCTAAACAGTGGAAACCCCTCAATTCTAACTCCAACACTAGCCCCAACACACCCCTAACCCTATCCATAACCCTAACCACAAGCGTAACCCTAACCCCAGCACACCCCGAACCCTAATCTTAACCCTATTTCCAACCCTTACCCTAATTCCAACCCTAACTCTAATTCCAACTCTAATCCTAAGTCTGTGTGCCCACGTTGCAGATTCGTGTGAGGATTTTTTCCGCACAGTTTTTGAAAAATTCACAGGTAAAGCGCACTGCTTTTACCTGCGGATTTACCATGGATTTCCATTGTTTTTTGTGTGGATTTCACCTGCGGATTCCTATTGAGGAACAGGTGTAAAACGCTGTGGAATCCGCACAAAGAATTGAGTGCAGAAAATACAACGCAGCATTTCCGCGTGGTATTTTCCGCACCATGGGCACAGCGGATTTGGTTTTCCATAGGTTTACATGGTACTGTAAACGTGATGGAAAACTGCTACGGATCTGCAGCGGCCAATCCGCTGGGGATCCGCAGCCAAATCCGCACCGTGTGCACATAGCCTAATTCTAACCCTAATTCTAACTCTAACCTTAGCTCTAACCCTCGCCCTAACCCTAGCCCTAGTTGTAACCCTAACCTTAGTGGAAAAATAAATGTAAATTTTTTTTCTTTGTTTTATTATTGTCCCTACCTATGGGGGTGATAAAGGGGGGGTTTATTTATTATTTTTTTTTTATTTTAGGCTCTATCACAGCGATCAAAATGTTCCTGGAATGAATCTGCTGGCTGGCAGATTCGGCAGGCGCACTGCGCATGCGCCCGCCATTTTGGAAGATGGCGGCACCCATGGAGCAGACGGACGGACACCGGAGGTTGGTAAGTATGAGGGGTGATCGGACAGCGGGGAAGAGATCGGACTGCAGGGGAAGCGGACAGGAGGACGGAGGGGAGCGGAGGACAGCAGATGACAGGACGGAGGATGGAAGGGAGGAGATTGGTGGTGGTGGGCAGATCGCGATCTCCAACCATGGCTGATGCTATTGCAGCATCGGCCATGGCTGGATTGTAATATTTCACCAATTTTCATTGGTGTAATATTACTATCGCTCTGATTTGAAAGTGAAACGTCACTTTCAACAGCCAATCAGAGCGATCGTAGCCATGGGGGGAAGCCACCCGCCCCGGGCTCAAGTACCACTCCCCCTATCCCTGCAGGTCGGGTGAAATTACAGTTAACCCTTTCACCCGACCTGCAGGAGCGCGATCCGACCATGACGCATATGCTGCATCACAGGTCGGATTGGCACAAGTTTTCATGATACGTCAAAGGTCGGGAAGGGGTTAAATGGGGGGGCGGTCCTGTTACTGTGTAGAGTGATACTATGTCGCCTTTTTTTCTTCATGTGGTGTAATGTAGAAGTTGGGAAAAATTAAGTAATGTGTTCTGCAAGTGGAGCTCCAGATAACTGTGTTATTTCCTGTAGAGACGAGCCCTGGCTGGAAGAAGTGATGGCGGTCTGTGCTGGATGAAAGATGAAAAACAAAGATGAAGGCCTTCACCTAGGGACGTCACTGGTGAGATAGTGTGTTACCTATACACTGACACTATACACTGTATACTATATACAGAGGTCCTCTGTAGTCCTCTGTATAATGCCACCAGTGATCACTGTATTACCTGTACATTATATACAGAGCTCTTGTGTATAATACCACCAGTGATCACTATTACCTGTACACAGACACTGCATACTAATTACAGATCTCCTGTGTATAATGGCACTGATGGTGATAGTATTGTGTTTTTTTTATTACTGATCAGGATCGTGTTATTCAGTCACTATGTGGTGGTAATATGTAGTCTGGTCATGGTGTTGTGGTATTTGTTCCCCGTATTTGATATTATTCGATCACTCTGGTGGTAATATGTGGTCTGGTCATGGTGCGGTGGTATTTGTTCGCTGTATGTTGTATTATTGTTCATTTTAAAAATTGAAAAATAAATTAAAATATACCTAAATTGTATTGCATATTTTAACAAATATTTAGTAGGTTACAGTAGAGTAGGGCCTGGCCAAAAGTGTCTACCGTGTTATGGTGGTGGCTTAAAAAATGTTTTGTGTTGTGAATTCTGTGGTCAGGCTCCATCCTGTGGTCATGAGTGGTACTTCGGCTGGTTCTATCTATGAGCTTCCGCTGGTGGATGTGAGTGGGGCTGCGGCTTCTGAGTTTCCTTCCTCAGGTGACGAGGTTAAGTCGTTAGGTGCTGCTCTATTTAACTCCACCTAGTTCTTTGTTCCTGGCCTCCAGTCAATGTTCCAGTATTGGTCTGGCTCTCTCCTGGATCGTTCTTGTGGCCTGTCTGCCCTGCATAAGCTAAGTTCTGCTTGTGTTACTTTTGTTGCTATATTTTCTGTCCAGCTTGCTATATTGGTTTTTCTTGCTTGCTGGAAGCTCTGAGACGCAGAGGGAGCACCTCCGTACCGTTAGTCGGTGCGGAGGGTCTTTTTGCCCCTCTGCGTGGTTGTTTGTAGGTTTTTGTGTTGACCGCAAAGCTATCTTTCCTATCCTCGGTCTATTCAGTAAGTCGGGCCTCACTTTGCTTAATCTATTTCATCTCTGTGTTTGTATTTTCATCTTACTCACAGTCATTATATGTGGGGGGCTGCCTTTTCCTTTGGGGAATTTCTCTGAGGCAAGGTAGGCTTATTTTTCTATCTTCAGGGCTAGTTAGTTTCTCAGGCTGTGCCGAGTTGCATAGGGAGCGTTAGGCGCAATCCACGGCTACCTCTAGTGTGGTATGATAGGATTAGGGATTGCGGTCAGCAGAGTTCCCACGTCTCAGAGCTCGTCCTATGTTAGTAACTATCAGGTCACTTTGTGTGCTCTTAACCACTAGGTCCATTGTGGTTCTGAATCACCTGTTCATAACAGTTTTGGCCAAATCAAAAGCTGGCGGCTATATGTGTGATCTGGTGATGGGAACTGTTAATGTGTGATAGGTGAGAAGTGGAGTTTTTCCGAGAGAGAGCAGTGGGACTGTGGACAGTTCGAGGGGTGGAGGTGGTGCTGGGTGGAGCCTGGGCGGAGTCTCAAGGGGGCCCCGAAAATTTTGCCAGTATGGGGCCCCCGAAATTTCTAGTGGCAGCCCGGGTGGAGTGTCTAATAACCCCAAAAAAGGAATGCTGATCCATAAGTATGCAAGAAGATAACCAAAGGAGAAATGGATAAAAGAGCAGTACTAAAAGGTAAATAGCTTTATTGCAAGTTTTAAACATACAAAATTAATTTAGTTGAAATAAGCAGTACTAAAAGGTAAATAGCTTTATTGCAAGTTTTAAACATACAAAATTAATTTAGTAGAAATATGAACAATTATATAAAATACTGTAAAGCCGGTGGGTTTATACCTTGATACTTCGGCGTTACTCTGCATGTCTCTGCTTTAACCCTTTCTCCTCTCCCCCTAATGTGCAGTGATACTGTTGTCTGTTACCTGTATGGATGCGGCTCAGTTCCTTTCTCCGCTGCGTAGCTGCACATGTGCTGTGATGCCTTTGGTCTGCATGACTATCCACATGCGTGGTCCCCTGTTGTGAATTCTGTTATCGAACTCCCTCCTGTGGTCATGAATGGTACTTCGGTGAGTTCTGTCCATGGACTCCCTCTGGTGGCTGTGAGTGGAGCTGCTGCTTCTGAGGTTCCTTCCACAGGTGATGTAGTTTATTCTTTGGCTGGCTGCTCTATTTAACTCCACTCAGATCGTTACTCCATGCCAGCTGTCAATGTTCTTGTACTGGTTCAGTTCGCTCTTGGATCTTTCTGGTGACCTGTCTACTCCAGCAGAAGCTAAGTCCCTGCTAGTTAATTATTTGTTCATGGTTTCCTTGTCCAGCTTGCTATCATGATTTTGTCTCGCTAGCTGGAAGCTCTGGGATGCAGAGTGGCACCTCCGCACCGTGAGTCGGTGCGGAGGTCTTTTTGCACACTCTGCGTGGTCTTTTTGTAGTTTTTTGTGCTGATCGCAAAGATACCTTTCCTATCCTCAGTCTGTTTAGTAAGTCTGGCCTCCCTTTGCTGAAACCTGTTTCATTTCTGTGTTTGTGACTTTCATCTTAACTCACAGTCAATATATGTGGGGGGCTGCCTTTTTCTTTGGGGAATTTCTCTGAGGCAAGGTAGGCTTTATTTTCTGTCTCTAGGGCTAGTTAGCTCTTAGGCTGTGAAGAGGCATCTAGGCAGTGTTAGGTACGCTCCACGGCTATTTCTAGTTGTGTGATAGGATTAGGGGTTGCGGTCAGCAGAGCTCCCACTTCCCAGAGCTTGTCCTGTGTGAGTTTAACCATCAGGTCGTTCCGGGTACTCCTAACCACCAGGTCCATAACAGTACAGCTGGCCCAAAGTATTAATGCATCTCAATAGAGGGATACGAGAAATTCTGAGACCATTTTTTTTCTCTGCAGTGTGTTTTGTCTTTCTTTTCCCCTTAACCTCTGGTTGGTTCAGGACACAGGTGTAGATATGGACATTCAAGGTCTGTCCTCTTGTGTGGATCATCTCACTGCAAGGGTACAAAACATTCAAGATTTTGTGGTTCAGAATCCGATGTTAGAGCCTAGAATTCCAATTCCTGATTTGTTTTCTGGGGATAGATCTAAGTTCCTGAATTTCAAAAATAATTGTAAACTGTTTCTAGCTTTGAAACCCCGCTCCTCTGGTGACCCCGTTCAACAAGTAAAAATCATTATTTCTTTGTTGCGTGGTGACCCTCAAGACTGGGCATTTTCCCTTGCGCCAGGAGATCCTGCATTGCGTGATGTAGATGCGTTTTTTCTGGCACTTGGATTGCTTTATGATGAACCAAATTCAGTGGATCAGGCAGAGAAAATCTTGCTGGCTTTGTGTCAGGGTCAGGATGAAGCGGAGGTGTTTTGTCAGAAGTTTAGAAAGTGGTCTGTGCTTACTCACTGGAATGAGTGTGCCCTGGCGGCAATTTTCAGAATGGGTCTTTCTGAAGCCCTTAAGGATGTCATGGTGGGATTTCCCACGCCTGCTGGTTTGAATGAGTCTATGTCCTTGGCCATTAAGATCGATCGGCGCTTGCGTGAGCACAAAGCTGTGCACCATTTGGTGGTATTCTCTGAGCATAGGCCTGAGCCTATGCAATGTGATAGGACTTTGACCAGAGCTGAACGGCAACAACACAGACGTCGGAATGGACTGTGTTTTTACTGTGGTGATTCCACTCATGCGATCTCCGATTGTCCTAAGCGCACTAAGCGGTTCGCTAGGTCTGCCACCATTGGTACGGTACAGTCAAAATTTCTTTTGTCCGTTACTCTGATTTGCTCTTTGTCGTCCTATTCTGTTATGGCATTTGTGGATTCAGGCACTGCCCTGAATTTGATGGACTTGGAGTTTGCCAGGCGCTGTGGTTTTTTCTTGGAGACCTTGCAGTATCCTATTCCATTGAGAGGAATTGATGCTATGCCTTTGGCCAAGAATAAGCCTCAGTACTGGACTCAATTGACCATGTGCATGGCTCCTGCACATCAGGAGGATATTCGCTTTTTGGTGTTGCATAATCTGCATGATGTGGTCTTTTTGGGGTTGCCATGGCTACAGGTCCATAATCCAGTATTGGATTGGAAATCTATGTCTGTGTCCAGCTGGGGTTGTCAGGGGGTACATGGTGATGTTCCATTGCTGTCAATTTCGCCTTCCACTCCTTCTGAAGTCCCTGAGTTTTTGTCAGACTACCGGGATGTATTTGATGAGCCCAAATCCAGTGCCCTACCTCCTCATAGGGATTGCGATTGTGCTATTAATTTGATTCCTGGTAGTAAGTTTCCTAAGGGCCGACTGTTTAATTTATCTGTGCCAGAGCACGCCGCTATGCGGAGTGTTGTGAATTCTGTGGCAGAGTTCACTCCTGTGGTCACAAGTGGTACTTCGGCTGATTCTCTCTGGGAGCTTCCGTTTGTGGAGGAAAGTGGTACTGCAGCTTCTGAGTTTCCTCCCTCAGGTGATCTGGTGAGGTCGTTAGCTGCTTCTCTACTTAACTCCACCTGATGCTTTGATCCATGCTTCCTGTCAATGTTCCAGTGTTGGACTTGTGTTTCTCTGGATCATTCCTGTGGCCTGCTGCTCTGCATAGCTAAGTGCTTCTTTGCTATTTGTTGCTATTTTTTCTGTCCAGCTTGTCTATTTGTTTTGCTGGAAGCTCTGGGACGCAAAGGGTGTACCTCCGTGCCGTTAGTTCGGTACGGAGGGTCTTTTTGCCCCCTTTGCGTAGTTTTCTTAGGGTTTTGTGTAGACCGCAAAGTTATCTTTCCTATCCTCGTTCTGTCTAGAATATCGGGCCTCACTTTGCTGAATCTATTTCATCCCTACGTTTGTCTTTTCGTCTTACTCACAGTCATTATTAGGGTTGAGCGAAACGGGTCGAACATTTTCAAAAGTCGCCGACTTTTGACAAAGTCGGGTTTCATGAAACCCGATCCGACCCCTATGCGGGGTCGGCCATGCGGTACGCGACTTTCGCGCCAAAGTCGCGTTTCAATGACGCGAAAAGCGCCATTTCTCAGCCAATGAAGGTAAACGCAGAGTGTGGGCAGCGTGATGACATAGGTCCTGGTCCCCACCATCTTAGAGAAGGGCATTGCAGTGATTGGCTTGCTGTCCGCGGCGTCACAGGGGCTATAAAGGGGCATTCCCGCCGACCGCCATGTTACTGCTGCTGATCTGATCCTAGGGAGAGGTTGCTGCCGCTTCGTCAGAAGCAGGGATAGCGTTAGGCAGGGTCCATTAACCACCAAACCGCTTGTGCTGTAGCGATTTCCACTGCCCAACACCACCTTCGGTGTGCAGGGACAGTGGAAGCTACATTTTTTTATTTTTTTCCCCTCAGCGCTGTAGCTCATTGGGCTGCCCTAGAAGGCTCCCTGATAGCTGCATTGCTGTGTGTACGCCGCTGTGCAAACCAACTGCTTTTTTCAAAGCACAAATCCTCTTGTTCCTTCCATTCTGCACAGCTATCTTGTTTGTTTGTCCACACTTTTTATTTAATTTGTGCATCAGTCCACTCCTTATTGCTGCCTGCCATACCTGGCTGAGATTACTGCAGGGAGATAGTAATTGAAGGACAGTTCCTTTTTTTTTTTTTTTTTGTGGGAGATTAAGATTGGCATTTCTGCTAGAGTGCCATCCCTGTCTGTGTCATCTCTCACTCAGTGGGCCATAGAAAGCCTATTTATTTTTTTGCTTGATTTGGGTTCTAAAATCTACCTGAAAAAATCACTACATCAATCAGTGGGAGAAAAATATTGGCCTCAGGGCTTGTGTGCCACTCCTTACTCCTGTGTGTGCCATCTCTCAGTGGGCCATAGAAAGCCTATTTATTTTTTTGCTTGATTTGGGTTCCAAAATCTACCTGAAAAGATCAATAAATCAATCAGTGGGAGATTAATATTGGCCTTTGGGCTTGTGTGCCAGTCCTAAGCGTGCCATCTCTCTCTCTCAGATAGCGGGCCATAGAAAGCCTATTTATTATTTTTTTTATTGGGTTTATAAATTTTCCCTGGAAAAAAAAAAAAGTGGGAGATTAATATTGGCCTCTGGGCTTGTGTGCCAGTCCTGAGCGTGCCATCTCTCTCACAAATAGTGGGCCATAGAAAGCCTATTTATTTTTTTGGTTGATTTGGGTTCTAAATTCTACCTGAAAAAATCAATAAATCAATCAGTGGGAGATAAATATTGGCCTCTGGGCTTGTGTGCCACTCCTGACTCCTGTGTGCGTCCTCTCTCACTCAGTGGGCCCTAGAAAGCCGATTTTTTGTTTTATTTGTTTTCTAAATTCTCCCTGAAAAAATCATTTTATTTTATTTGGTTTCTAAATTATTCCTGAAAAAAATCATTTTTTTTGTATTTTTTTTTTCTAAAGTCTCCCTGAAAAAAAAAAAAAATCAAATCAGTGGGAGATTAATATTGCCCTTTCTGCTTGTGTGCCAGTCTTGACTCCTGGGTGTGCCATCTCTCTCTCTCCAATTGTGGGCCATAGAAAGCCTATTAATTTTTTTGCTTGATTTGGGTTCCAAAATCTACCTGAAAAAATCACTAAATCAATCAGTGGGAGATAAATATTGGCCTCTGGGCTTGTGTGCCACTCCTGACTCCTGTGTGCGTCCTCTCTCACTCAGTGGGCCCTACAAAGCCTATTTTTTTTTTATTTGTTTTCTAAATTCTCCCTGAAACAATCATTTTATTTTATTTTGTTTCTAAATTCTTCCTGAAAAATTAATTTTTTTGTATTTTTTTTTCTAAAGTCTCCCTGAAAAATAAATAAATAAATCAAATCAGTGGGAGATTAATATTGCCCTTTCTGCTTGTGTGCCAGTCTTGACTCCTGGGTGTGCCATCTCTCTCTCTCCAATTGTGGGCCATAGAAAGCCTATTAATTTTTTTGCTTGATTTAGGTTCCAAAATCTACCTGAAAAAATCACTAAATCAATCAGTGGGAGATAAATATTGGCCTCTGGGCTTGTGTGCCACTCCTGACTCCTGTGTGCGTCCTCTCTCACTCACTGGGCCCTAGAAAGGCTATTTTATGTTTTATTTGTTTTCTAAATTCTCCCTGAAAAAATCATTTCATTTTATTTGGTTTATAAATTCTTCCTTAAAAAATCATTTTTTTTTTTTTTTTCTAAAGTCTCCTTTTTAAAAAAAAAAACACAAATCAGAGGGAGATTAATATTTACATTTGCGCTTCAGTGACAGTCCTGCGTGTGTGGCATCTCTCTCATTTGTTGCCACCAACAACAGAGTGTGTAACATTGTGCCTGATTTTCGTTGTGGTCTCACCCACCTGTAAAGGGGTAGCTAAATCATACTGAAGTTATAGCTCACCGTGTAAGTTGTGTGACTGCAACAAATACCGTTAGTTTGGTAACGTAGGGTTGAGCGAAACGGGTCGTTCATTTTCGAAAGTCGCCGACTTTTGGCAAAGTCGGGTTTCATGAAACCCGATCCGACCCCTATGCGGGGTCGGCCATGCGGTACGCGACTTTCGCGCCAAAGTCGCGTTTCAATGACGCGAAAAGCGCCATTTCTCAGCCAATGAAGGTAAACGCAGAGTGTGGGCAGCGTGATGACATAGGTCCTGGTCCCCACCATCTTAGAGAAGGGCATTGCAGTGATTGGCTTGCTGTCTGCGGCGTCACAGGGGCTATAAAGGGGAGTTCCCGCCGACCGCCATGTTACTGCTGCTGATCTGAGCTTAGGGAGAGGTTGCTGCCGCTTCGTCAGAAGCAGGGATAGCGTTAGGCAGGGTCCATTAACCACCAAACCGCTTGTGCTGTAGCGATTTCCACTGCCCAACACCACCTTCGGTGTGCAGGGACAGTGGAAGCTACATTTTTTTTTTTTTCCCCCTCAGCGCTGTAGCTCATTGGGCTGCCCTAGAAGGCTCCCTGATAGCTGCATTGCTGTGTGTACGCCGCTGTGCAAACCAACTGCTTTTTTCAAAGCACAAATCCTCTTGTTCCTTCCTTTCTGCACAGCTATCTTTTTGGTTTGTACACACTTTTTATTTAATTTGTGCATCAGTCCACTCCTTATTGCTGCCTGCCATACCTGGCTGAGATTACTGCAGGGAGATAGTAATTGAAGGACACTCCCTGTTTTTTTTTTTTTTTTGTGGGAGATTAAGATTGACATTTCTGCTAGAGTGCCATCCCTGTCTGTGTCATCTCTCACTCAGTGGGCCATAGAAAGCCTATTTATTTTTTTGCTTGATTTGGGTTATAAAATCTACCTGAAAAAATCACTACATCAATCAGTGGGAGAAAAATATTGGCCTCAGGGCTTGTGTGCCACTCTTGACTCCTGTGTGCATCATCACTCACTCAGTGGGCCATAGAAAGCCTATTTATTTTTTTGCTTGATTTTGGTTCTAAAATCTACCTGAAAAAATCACTACATCAATCAGTGGGAGAAAAATATTGGCCTCAGGGCTTGTGTGCCACTCCTGACTCCTGTGTGCATCATCACTCACTCAGTGGGCCATAGAAAGCCCTTTTTTTTTTTTTTTTGCTTTATTTGGGTTCTAAATTCTACCTGAAAAAATCAATAAATCAATCAGTGGGAGATTAATATTGGCCTCTGGGCTTGTGTGCCAGTCCTGAGCGTGCCATCTCTCTCACAAATAGTGGGCCATAGAAAGCCTATTTATTTATTTTTTTTTTGGTTTTATAAATTCTCCCTTAAAAAAAAAAGGAAGATTAATATAGGCCTTTGGGCTTGTGTGCCAGTCCTAAGCGTGCCATCTCTCTCTGTCTCTCAGATAGTGGGCCATAGAAAGCCTATTTATTATATTTTTTATTGGGTTTATAAATTTTCCCTGGAACAAAAATAAAAAGTGGGAGATAAATATTGGCCTCTGGGCTTGTGTGCCACTCCTGACTCCTGTGTGCGTCATCTCTCACTCAGTGGGCCATAGAAAGCCTTTTTTTGTTTTATTTGTTTTCTAAATTCTCCCTGAAAAAATCATTTTATTCTATTTTTTTTTTCCTAAAGTCTCCCTGAAAAAAAAAAACATATCAGTGGGAGATTAATATTGCCCTTTCTGCTTGTGTGCCAGTCTTGACTCCTGGGTGTGCCATCTCTCTCTCTCTCCAATTGTGGGCCATAGAAAGCCTATTATTTTTTTTAGCTTGATTTGGGTTCCAAAATCTACCTGAAAAAATCACTACATCAATCAGTGGGAGATAAATATTGGCCTCTGGGCTTGTGTGCCACTCCTGACTCCTGTGTGCGTCATCTCTCACTCAGTGGGCCATAGAAAGCCTTTTTTTGTTTTATTTGTTTTCTAAATTCTCCCTGAAAAAATCATTTTATTTTATTTGGTTTCTAAATTCTTCCTGAAAAAATCATTTTATTCTATTTTTTTTTTCCTAAAGTCTCCCTGAAAAAAAAACAAAAAAAAACAAATCAGTGGGAGATTAATATTGCCCTTTCTGCTTGTGTGCCAGTCTTGACTCCTGGGTGTGCCATCTCTCTCTCTCTCTCCAATTGTGGGCCATAGAAAGCCTATTATTTTTTTTAGCTTGATTTGGGTTCCAAAATCTACCTGAAAAAATCACTACATCAATCAGTGGGAGATAAATATTGGCCTCTGGGCTTGTGTGCCACTCCTGACTCCTGTGTGCGTCATCTCTCACTCAGTGGGCCATAGAAAGCCTTTTTTTGTTTTATTTGTTTTCTAAGTTCTCCCTGAAAAAATCATTTTATTTTCTTTGGTTTCTAAATTCTTCCTGAAAAAATCATTTTATTCTATTTTTTTTTTTCCTAAAGTCTCCCTGAAAAAAACAAAAAAAAAAAACAAATCAGTGGGAGATTAATATTGCCCTTTCTGCTTGTGTGCCAGTCTTGACTCCTGGGTGTGCCATCTCTCTCTCTCTCTCCAATTGTGGGCCATAGAAAGCCTATTATTTTTTTAGCTTGATTTGGGTTCCAAAATATACCTGAAAAAATCACTACATCAATCAGTGGGAGATAAATATTGGCCTCTGGGCTTGTGTGCCACTCCTGACTCCTGTGTGCGTCATCTCTCACTCAGTGGGCCATAGAAAGCCTTTTTTTGTTTTATTTGTTTTCTAAATTCTCCCTGAAAAAATCATTTTATTTTATTTGGTTTCTAAATTCTTCCTGAAAAAATCATTTTATTCTATTTTTTTTTTTCTTAAAGTCTCCCTGAAAAAAAAAAAAAAAAACAAATCAGTGGGAGATTAATATTGCCCTTTCTGCTTGTGTGCCAGTCTTGACTCCTGGGTGTGCCATCTCTCTCTCTCTCTCCAATTGTGGGCCATAGAAAGCCTATTATTTTTTTAGCTTGATTTGGGTTCCAAAATCTACCTGAAAAAATCACTACATCAATCAGTGGGAGATAAATATTGGCCTCTGGGCTTGTGTGCCACTCCTGACTCCTGTGTGCGTCATCTCTCACTCAGTGGGCCATAGAAAGCCTTTTTTTGTTTTATTTGTTTTCTAAATTCTCCCTGAAAAAATCATTTTATTTTATTTGGTTTCTAAATTCTTCCTGAAAAAATCATTTTATTCTATTTTTTTTTTCCTAAAGTCTCCCTGAAAAAAAAACAAAAAAAAACAAATCAGTGGGAGATTAATATTGCCCTTTCTGCTTGTGTGCCAGTCTTGACTCCTGGGTGTGCCATCTCTCTCTCTCTCTCCAATTGTGGGCCATAGAAAGCCTATTATTTTTTTAGCTTGATTTGGGTTCCAAAATATACCTGAAAAAATCACTACATCAATCAGTGGGAGATAAATATTGGCCTCTGGGCTTGTGTGCCACTCCTGACTCCTGTGTGCGTCATCTCTCACTCAGTGGGCCATAGAAAGCCTTTTTTTGTTTTATTTGTTTTCTAAATTCTCCCTGAAAAAATCATTTTATTTTATTTGGTTTCTAAATTCTTCCTGAAAAAATCATTTTATTCTATTTTTTTTTTTCTTAAAGTCTCCCTGAAAAAAAAAAAAAAAAACAAATCAGTGGGAGATTAATATTGCCCTTTCTGCTTGTGTGCCAGTCTTAACTCCTGGGTGTGCCATCTCTCTCTCTCTCTCCAATTGTGGGCCATAGAAAGCCTATTATTTTTTTAGCTTGATTTGGGTTCCAAAATCTACCTGAAAAAATCACTACATCAATCAGTGGGAGATAAATATTGGCCTCTGGGCTTGTGTGCCACTCCTGACTCCTGTGTGCGTCATCTCTCACTCAGTGGGCCATAGAAAGCCTTTTTTTGTTTTATTTGTTTTCTAAATTCTCCCTGAAAAAATCATTTTATTTTATTTGGTTTCTAAATTCTTCCTGAAAAAATCATTTTATTCTATTATTTTTTTTTCCTAAAGTCTCCCTTAAAAAAAAAAAAAAATCAAATCAGTGGGAGATTAATATTTACATTTGTGCTTCAGTGACAGTCCTGCGTGTGTGGCATCTCTCTCATTTGTTGCCACCAACAACAGAGTGTGTAACATTGTGCCTGATTTTCGTTGTGGTCTCACTCACCTGTAAAGGGGTAGCTAAATCATACTGAAGTTATAGCTCACCGTGTAATTTGTGTGACAGCAACAAATACCGTTAGTTTGTTTACGTTTTTAAAACAATGAGGAAGTATGGTGGAAGAGGTCGTGGCCGGGGGCGTTCATTGTCAGCTGGTAATGAGGGTAGTGGTAGTGGTGGAGCATCAGCTGGTCGTGGGAAAAGAAATATTGCACCTAAGTCTGGAGCTGTGGAGCCAGGTTCGTCGTCTGGCTACACAAGGCCTCGAACGCTCCCTTTTCTGGGAGTAGGAAAACCGCTTTTAAAGCCGGAGCAGCAAGAGCAAGTTTTGGCTTATCTTGCTGACTCAGCCTCTAGCTCTCTTGCCTCCTCTCGTGAAACTGGTAAATGTCAAAGCAGCGCGTCGTTAGTGGATGTTCACGGTCAGGGACAAGTCGCTTCCTTGTCCTCTTCAGCACAAACAACAACAGAGAAGAATGCAGCAGGCGACACAACGGATTACTCCATGGAGCTCTTTACACATACCGTCCCTGGCTTAGAAAGTGAAGCAGTTAACAGTCCATTCCCATTACAAGTTGAATCTGACATGGAGTGCACTGATGCACAGCCACAGCCAGACTACTATGCTGGTCCTTTGACTCAGACCACAACATTGCCCTCGCAGGGTGCTGATCAAGAATCAGACCCTGATGAGACTATGTTGCCCCATCACGAACGCTATACCACCGACCGACACGGTGACACAGACGAAGTTGCACACGAGCTACAAGAAGAGGTAATAGATGACCCAGTTCTTGACCCCGATTGGCAGCCATTGGGGGAACAGGGTGCAGGCGGCAGCAGTTCTGAAGCGGAGGAGGAGGGGCCGCAGCAGGCATCAACATCGCAACATGTTCCATCTGCCGGGCCCGTATCTTGCCCAAAACGCGTGGCAAAGCCAAAACCTGTTGGAGGACAGCGTGGCCATCCGGTTAAAGCTCAGTCTGCAATGCCTGAAAAGGTATCCGATGCTAGAAAGAGTGCAGTCTGGCATTTTTTTAAACAACATCCAATTGATCAGCGCAAAGTCATCTGTCAAAAATGTTCAACTACCTTAAGCAGAGGACAGAATCTGAAAAGTCTCAATACAAGTTGCATGCATAGACATTTAAACACCATGCATTTGCAAGCCTGGACTAACTACCAAATGTCCCTTAAGGTTGTAGCACCCTCGGCCAATGAAGCTAGTCAGCAACGCAACATCCCTTCCGGCAGTGTAGGGCCACCATTTTCCGCACCACCTGCAGTATCTGTGCAGGTTTCTTTGCCAGGCCAAAGCAGTCAGGGTCAGGGAATCACCAGTTTCATAGTAGGAAACACTGCATCTAGGGCACCGGTGGCAACAATACCATCTCCCACCGTCTCTCAGTCTGCCATGTCCACAGGCACCCCCGCTAGTTCCACGATCTCCAGCTCTCCAGTCCAGCTCACCCTACATGAGACTATGGTTAGAAAAAGGAAGTACTTAGCCTCGCATCCGCGTACACAGGGTTTGAACGCACACATAGCTAGACTAATCTCGTTAGAGATGATGCCCTACCGGTTAGTTGAAAGCGAAGCTTTCAAAGCCCTGATGGACTACGCTGTACCACGCTACGAGCTACCCAGTCGACACTTTTTTTCCAGAAAAGCCATCCCAGCCCTCCACCAGCATGTTAAAGAGCGCATCGTCCATGCACTCAGGCAATCTGTGAGCAGAAAGGTGCACCTGACAACAGATGCATGGACCAGTAGGCATGGCCAGGGACGTTACGTGTCCATCACGGCACACTGGGTAAATGTGGTGGATGCAGGGTCCACAGGGGACAGCAAGTTTGGGACAGTTCTGCCTAGCCCACGGTCTAGGAAACAATTGGCTGTAGCCGTTCGCACCCCCTCCTCCTCCTCTTCGTCCTCCTGCAGAAGCAAGAGCTCGTCCACAGACCGCAGTCGCACAACCACTCCATCCGCAGCTGCCACTGTTGCACACCAGGTCTCCCATTATGGGGCAGCTACTGGCAAACGTCAGCAGGCTGTATTGGCTATGAAGTGTTTGGGCGACAACAGACACACCGCGGAAGTTCTGTCCGAGTTCTTGCAGAAAGAAACGCAGTCGTGGCTGGGCACTGTAGATCTTGAGGCAGGCAAGGTAGTGAGTGATAACGGAAGGAATTTCATGGCTGCCATCTCCCTTTCCCAACTGAAACACATTCCTTGCCTGGCTCACACCTTAAACCTGGTGGTGCAGTGCTTCCTGAAAAGTTATCCGGGGTTATCCGACCTGCTCCTCAAAGTGCGTGGACTTTGCTCACATATCCGCCGTTCGCCCGTACACTCCAGCCGTATGCAGACCTATCAGCGTTCTTTGAACCTTCCCCAGCATCGCCTAATCATAGACGTTGCAACAAGGTGGAACTCAACACTGCACATGCTTCAGAGACTGTGTGAACAGAGGCGGGCTGTTATGTTTTTGTGGGAGGATACACATACACGGGCAGGCAGTAGGATGGCAGACATGGAGTTGTCAGGTGTGCAGTGGTCGAAGATTCAAGACATGTGTCAAGTCCTTCAGTGTTTTGAGGAATGCACACGGTTGGTTAGTGCAGACAACGCCATAATAAGCATGAGCATCCCCCTAATGCGTCTGCTGATGCAAAGTTTGACGCACATAAAGGATCAGGCGTCTGCAGCTGAGGAAGAGGAAAGCCTTGATGACAGTCAGCCATTGTCTGGCCAGGGCAGTGTACAGGACGAGGTAGCGGGCGAAGAGGAGGAGGAGGACGAGGAGGATGTTGGGGATGATTATATTTTTAATGAGGAAGCTTTTCCGGGGCCACTGGAAATTGGTGGCGCGGCAAGGCCGGGTTCTGGTTTTTTGAGGGACACAAGTGACGTGGATTTGCCTGAAACTGCCCCTCAACCAAGCACAACCGCAGATTTGAGAACTGGAACTTTGGCCCACATGGCGGATTATGCCTTACGTATCCTCAAAAGGGACACACGCATAACTAAAATGATGAATGATGACGATTACTGGTTGGCCTGCCTCCTTGATCCTCGCTATAAAGGCAAATTGCAAAATATAATGCCACATGAGAACTTGGAACTAATATTAGCAACCAAACAATCAACTCTTGTTGACCGTTTGCTTCTGGCATTCCCTGCACACAGCGCCCGTGATCGTTCTCACACGAGCTGCAGGGACCAGCAGACCAGAGGAGTTAGAGGGGCAGAAATCAGAAGTGGCGTTGGCCAGAGGGGTTTTCTGACCAGGTTGTGGAGTGATTTTGCTATGACCGCAGACAGGACAGGTACTGCAGCATCAATTCAAAGTGACAGGAGACAACATTTGTCCAGTATGGTTACAAACTATTTTTCATCCCTTATCGATGTTCTCCCTCAACCGTCATTCCCATTTGATTACTGGGCATCAAAATTAGACACCTGGCCAGAATTGGCAGAATATGCATTGCAGGAGCTTGCTTGCCCGGCAGCTAGTGTCCTATCAGAAAGAGTATTCAGTGCTGCAGGTTCAATACTAACCGAAAAAAGGACTCGTCTGGCTACCCAAAATGTAGATGATCTAACCTTCATTAAAATGAACCACAACTGGATTTCGAAATCTTTTGCCCCACCTTGCCCGGCTGACACCTAGCTTTCCTATGAAAAGGTCTTGCCTGTGGACTATTCTGAATGCCTTTTCCAATCTCGTAATTTTCTGCACCTGATTGTCCAGCATACGACATGTTTACACCTCACTAAATGGCCAAACTCCCCACACGGGGCCGTGGTATCGACACTTGGCGACAGCACCCGTGAGAGTGCAGTTTGTCTGAAGAGGTGGGTGAGCCCGCTTTTGGTCGACGGCACTGCCACTGGGTCCCTCCTAGTACAATAAAGTGTCTCTGGCGGTGGTGGTGCGCACCCAACGTCAGACACACCATTGTAATATGAGGGGCCCTGGGCCTGTACCGCCGGCCACAAGACAGTTTCCCCCCACCCCAGCTCAAACAGTGCTCTACCACTTGCAAAATTATCTCACAGCTCCACCAATGTTTAGTCTATGCGCTGACATCCTTCAATGCCTGCCACTGACAATACCATTGTATTGACATTTTTGTTATGTTAGGCCTTCGATGCCTGTCTGTGGTCACTCCTTCCACTAGGCCTCCACTGACCACACCACTGCTGCCCGTGTACCCCTGGAACCAATTTAAAATTGCCTACAGCCATGTGTTATTATTTTAGGCCTTCGATGCCTGTCTGGGGTCACTCCTTCCACTAGGCCTCCACTGACCACACCACTGCTGCCCGTGTACCCCTGTAACCAATTTAAAATTGCCTACAGCCATGTGTTATTATTTTAGGCCTTCGATGCCTGTCTGCGGTCACTCCTTCCACTAGGCCTCCACTGACCACACCACTGCTGCCCGTGTACCCCTGGAACCAATTTAAAATTGCCTACAGCCATGTGTTATTATTTTAGGCCTTCGATGCCTGTCTGCGGTCACTCCTTCCACTAGGCCTCCACTGACCACACCACTGCTGCCCGTGTACCCCTGGAACCAATTTAAAATTGCCTACAGCCATGTGTTATTATTTTAGGCCTTCGATGCCTGTCTGCGGTCACTCCTTCCACTAGGCCTCCACTGACCACACCACTGCTGCCCGTGTACCCCTGGAACCAATTTAAAATTGCCTACAGCCATGTGTTATTATTTTAGGCCTTCGATGCCTGTCTGCGGTCACTCCTTCCACTAGGCCTCCACTGACCACACCACTGCTGCCCGTGTACCCCTGTAACCAATTTAAAATTGCCTACAGCCATGTGTTATTATTTTAGGCCTTCGATGCCTATCTGCGGTCACTCCTTCCACTAGGCCTCCACTGACCACACCACTGCTGCCCGTGTACCCCTGGAACCAATTTAAAATTGCCTACAGCCATGTGTTATTATTTTAGGCCTTCGATGCCTGTCTGCGGTCACTCCTTCCACTAGGCCTCCACTGACCACACTACTGCTGCCCGTGTACCCCTGGAACCAATTTAAAATTGCCTACAGCCATGTGTTATTATTTTAGGCCTTCGATGCCTGTCTGCGGTCACTCCTTCCACTAGGCCTCCACTGACCACACCACTGCTGCCCGTGTACCCCTGGAACCAACATCAGAAAATATAAAAATAAGTATTTTGCTTATAAAAAAGAAAATACTGGAGAGATATCAAATGCAGACATTTTAACATTAAAAACAAACACATACAACAAAAATCTGGTACAGTACTAAAAATGGCCACCAGCTACAATAACTTTCTCCTGCAAGTAGTTAACTGAAAGGTTTTTTCAATTTTAAACACAGATATGGCATCCACCGAGTGTTGTCCTGTCGCGTCTTCTTTATATTATTGCCAAGAAGATGCAAAACAATGAAAATAATAAAATCATTATTTACCAAAAAAATAGAGTAAGTCAAAACCACATTGCAAATAAACATTCATTACAAATAAAGAAGCAGGGCGCGTCCGAGGGTGAGTATATACCTAATAAGAATATAATCACCCTCGGACGCGCCCTGCTTCTTTCCGACAGCCTTCCTTCCTAAGAATCAGCCCTTCCGTGGTGTAGAGAGAGGGTTTGTTACACTCCAAGGTGTTCCCCAGGTTGCCTTTCCTGAGCTTCGATCTTCCGGCTCTCGTTTAGTAGTTGTTGGAAACTACGCTGCATTGGGCCTACAAATTGGGTATGGGGTGTAGAGAGGTGGTGTGTTCCACTCCAAGGTGTTCCCCAGGTTGCCTTTCCTGAGCTTCGATCTTCCGGCTCTCGTTTAGTAGTTGTTGGAAACTACGCTGCATTAGGCCTACAAATTGGGTATGGGGTGTAGAGAGATGGTGTGTTCCACTGTAGAGAGATGGTGTGTTCCACTCCAAGGTGTTCCCCAGGTTTCCTCGCCAATGCTTCGATCATCATGCTCTCGTTTAGTAGTTGTTGGAAACTACGCTGAATTAGGCCTACAAATTGGGTATGGGGTGTAGAGAGATGGTGTGTTCCACTCCAAGGTGTTCCCCAGGTTTCCTCTCCATTGCTTCGATCTTCATGCTCTCGTTTAGTAGTTGTTGGAAACTACGCTGCATTAGGCCTACAAATTGGGTATGGGGTGTAGAGAGATGGTGTGTTACACTCCAAGGTGTTCCCCAGGTTTCCTCTCCATTGCTTCGATCTTCCGGCTCTCGTTTAGTAGTTGTTGGAAACTACGCTGCATTAGGCCTACAAATTGGGTATGGGGTGTAGAGAGATGGTGTGTTCCACTGTAGAGAGATGGTGTGTTCCACTCCAAGGTGTTCCCCAGGTTTCCTCGCCAATGCTTCGATCATCATGCTCTCGTTTAGTAGTTGTTGGAAACTACGCTGCATTAGGCCTACAAATTGGGTATGGGGTGTAGAGAGATGGTGTGTTCCACTCCAAGGTGTTCCCCAGGTTTCCTCTCCATTGCTTCGATCTTCATGCTCTCGTTTAGTAGTTGTTGGAAACTACGCTGCATTAGGCCTACAAATTGGGTATGGGGTGTAGAGAGATGGTGTGTTACACTCCAAGGTGTTCCCCAGGTTTCCTCTCCATTGCTTCGATCTTCCGGCTCTCGTTTAGTAGTTGTTGGAAACTACGCTGCATTAGGCCTACAAATTGGGTATGGGGTGTAGAGAGATGGTGTGTTACACTCCAAGGTGTTCCCCAGGTTTCCTCTCCATTGCTTCGATCTTCCGGCTCTCGTTTAGTAGTTGTTGGAAACTACGCTGCATTAGGCCTACAAATTGGGTATGGGGTGTAGAGAGATGGTGTGTTCCACTCCAAGGTTTTCCCCAGGTTGCCTTTCCTGAGCTTCGATCTTCCGGCTCTCGTTTAGTAGTTGTTGGAAACTACGCTGCATTAGGCCTACAAATTGGGTATGGGGTGTAGAGAGATGGTGTGTTCCACTGTAGAGAGATGGTGTGTTCCACTCCAAGGTGTTCCCCAGGTTTCCTCGCCAATGCTTCGATCATCATGCTCTCGTTTAGTAGTTGTTGGAAACTACGCTGCATTAGGCCTACAAATTGGGTATGGGGTGTAGAGAGATGGTGTGTTCCACTCCAAGGTGTTCCCCAGGTTTCCTCTCCATTGCTTCGATCTTCATGCTCTCGTTTAGTAGTTGTTGGAAACTACGCTGCATTAGGCCTACAAATTGGGTATGGGGTGTAGAGAGATGGTGTGTTACACTCCAAGGTGTTCCCCAGGTTTCCTCTCCATTGCTTCGATCTTCCGGCTCTCGTTTAGTAGTTGTTGGAAACTACGCTGCATTAGGCCTACAAATTGGGTATGGGGTGTAGAGAGATGGTGTGTTACACTCCAAGGTGTTCCCCAGGTTTCCTCTCCATTGCTTCGATCTTCCGGCTCTCGTTTAGTAGTTGTTGGAAACTACGCTGCATTAGGCCTACAAATTGGGTATGGGGTGTAGAGAGATGGTGTGTTCCACTCCAAGGTGTTCCCCAGGTTGCCTTTCCTGAGCTTCGATCTTCCGGCTCTCGTTTAGTAGTTGTTGGAAACTACGCTGCATTAGGCCTACAAATTGGGTATGGGGTGTAGAGAGATGGTGTGTTCCACTGTAGAGAGATGGTGTGTTCCACTCCAAGGTGTTCCCCAGGTTTCCTCGCCAATGCTTCGATCATCCTGCTCTCGTTTAGTAGTTGTTGGAAACTACGCTGCATTAGGCCTACAAATTGAGTATGGGGTGTAGAGAGATGGTGTGTTCCACTCCAAGGTGTTCCCCAGGTTTCCTCTCCATTGCTTCGATCTTCATGCTCTCGTTTAGTAGTTGTTGGAAACTACGCTGCATTAGGCCTACAAATTGGGTATGGGGTGTAGAGAGATGGTGTGTTACACTCCAAGGTGTTCCCCAGGTTTCCTCTCCATTGCTTCGATCTTCCGGCTCTCGTTTAGTAGTTGTTGGAAACTACGCTGCATTAGGCCTACAAATTGGGTATGGGGTGTAGAGAGATGGTGTGTTACACTCCAAGGTGTTCCCCAGGTTTCCTCTCCATTGCTTCGATCTTCCGGCTCTCGTTTAGTAGTTGTTGGAAACTACGCTGCATTAGGCCTACAAATTGGGTATGGGGTGTAGAGAGATGGTGTGTTACACTCCAAGGTGTTCCCCAGGTTTCCTCTCCATTGCTTCGATCTTCCGGCTCTCGTTTAGTAGTTGTTGGAAACTACGCTGCATTGGGCCTACAAATTGGGTATGGGGTGTAGAGAGATGGTGTGTTCCACTCCAAGGTGTTCTCCAGGTTGCCTTTCCTGAGCTTCGATCTTCTGGCTCTCGTTTAGTAGTTGTTGGAAACTACGCTGCATTAGGCCTACAAATTGGGTATGGGGTGTAGAGAGATGGTGTGTTACACTCTAAGGTGTTCCCCAGGTTTCCTCTCCATTGCTTCGATCTTCCGGCTCTCGTTTAGTAGTTGTTGGAAACTACGCTGCATTGGGCCTACAAATTGGGTATGGGGTGTAGAGAGATGGTGTGTTCCACTCCAAGGTGTTCTCCAGGTTGCCTTTCCTGAACTTCTATCTTCAGGCTCTCATTAAATTGTGGTTAAACGGAACAACTGCATTTGGCGTACTAGTTGGTTTGGGGCCTACTATCGGTGTCTGCCGCTCCTTGCTGTTCTCATGGTTTCCTGTCCTGAAATTCCGTTTTCAGGCGCTCGTTAAGTAGTTGTTAATGTTAGACTGCATTTGGCCTACTAGTTGGGTTGGGGCCTACTATCGGTGTCTGCCACTCCTTGCTGTTCTCCTCCACTGAACAAAGCTGTGCCGCCTGTTTACTACTGTTGCCAATTTTGAACTGCATTTCGACTACTTACTGATTTGGGCCTACTCTCTGTGTCAGCCTCTCATTCCAGTTGTCCTCCACTGCAATGCCCCCTGATTAGTCCTGTGTTACCAATTTTGAACTGCATTTAGCCCACTTTATTCTTTGGGCCTATATCTGTGTTTCCTCCTCATCCTGCCCATTGCCCAGCCAGTGATAGATGAGTCTGCTGGTACATTGACCCATAACGCAACATTTCCCGTGCACGCTACGCTGCAAGATTGTGACCCTGCTGAAAGTCAGGTCCCCCTTCCCGCATACCATACCACCTTACACGGGGACAAACAGGAAGGTGCAGATGAAAGTGCAGGTTCCTTCATCAGGTGGGGGGAGGAATACTAGTTGGCGACGTCACTGGCACAGGGCCTCTCATGGTACGCAAAAGTGTTGCTGCCGGTGGGAGGCGCCCCCGCCGTGCAAACACACCGCTGTACTTTGAGGGGCCCTGTGCCAGTGCCAATGCCAACGAGTGGGCCCCCCCTGCTTGCTCAGGTTCACAGCACTTGCAAAGTTGAAATACTTACCTCTCCCTGCTCCACTGCCGTGACGTGGTCCAGATTTCCTGGGCCCACTAATTACTTGAACCAGCCCTACCCACCACAACTTTAGCCAAATGACCCCCAATTTAAAATGCCTTCCAATTATTATAAGATAAATTACGCTTGACAAGCTTCATTAAGAAGAATGGATGGTTTTGACATTAAAATGGGCACTCTAGGTGTTTTCCTGGCCCCCACTCACTGCCGACTATGCTGCCCCATTGACTTGCATTGGGTTTCGTGTTTCGGTCGATCCCGACTTTACGTCATAATCGGCCGATTTCACTCGACCCGACTTTTGAGATAGTCGGGTTTCGCGAAACCCGGCTCGACTCTAAAAAGGTCAAGGTCGCTCAACTCTATGGTAACGTTTTTAAAACAATGAGGAAGTCTGGTGGAAGAGGTCGTGGCCGGGGGCGTTCATTGTCAGCTGGTAATGAGGGTAGTGGTAGTGGTGGAGCATCAGGTGGTCGTGGGATAAGAAATATTGCACCTAAGTCTGGAGCTGTGGAGCCAGGTTCGTCGTCTGGCTACACAAGGCCTCGAACGCTCCCTTTTCTGGGAGTAGGAAAACCGCTTTTAAAGCCGGAGCAGCAAGAGCAAGTTTTGGCTTATCTTGCTGACTCAGCCTCTAGCTCTTTTGCCTCCTCTCGTGAAACTGGTAAAAGTAAAAGCAGCGCGTCGTTAGTGGATGTTCACGGTCAGGGACAAGTCGCTTCCTTGTCCTCTTCAGCAAAAACAACAACAGAGAAGAATGCAGCAGGCGACACAACGGGTTACTCCATGGAGCTCTTTACACATACCGTCCCTGGCTTAGAAAGTGAAGCAGTTAACAGTCCATGCCCATTACAAGTTGAATCTGACATGGAGTGCACTGATGCACAGCCACAGCCAGACTACTATGCTGGTCCTTTGACTCAGACCACAACATTGCCCTCGCAGGGTGCTGATCAAGAATCAGACCCTGATGAGACTATGTTGCCCCATCACGAACGCTATACCACCGACCGACAAGGTGACACAGACGAAGTTGCACACGAGCTACAAGAAGAGGTAATAGATGACCCAGTTCTTGACCCCGATTGGCAGCCATTGGGGGAACAGGGTGCAGGCGGCAGCAGTTCTGAAGCGGAGGAGGAGGGGCCGCAGCAGGCATCAACATCGCAACAGGTTCCATCTGCCCGGCCCGTATCTTGCCCAAAACGCGTGGCAAAGTCAAAACCTGTTGGAGGACAGCGTGGCCATCCGGTTAAAGCTCAGTCTGCAATGCCTGAAAAGGTATCCGATGCTAGAAAGAGTGCAGTCTGGCATTTTTTTTAAACAACATCCAATTGATCAGCGCAAAGTCTTCTGTCAAAAATGTTCAACTACCTTAAGCAGAGGGCAGAATCTGAAAAGTCTCAATACAAGTTGCATGCATAGACATTTAACCACCATGCATTTGCAAGCTTGGACTAACTACCAAACGTCCCTTAAGGTTGTAGCACCCTCGGCCAATGAAGCTAGTCATCAACGCAACATCCCTTCCGGCAGTGTAGGGCCACCATTTTCTGCACCACCTGCAGTATCTGTGCAGGTTTCTTTGCCAGGCCAAAGAAGTCAGGGTCAGGGAATCACCAGTTTCGTAGTAGGAAACACTGCATCTAGGGCACCGGCGGCAACAATACCATCTCCCACCGTCTCTCAGTCTGCCATGTCCACCGGCACCCCCGCTAGTTCCACGATCTCCAGCTCTCCAGTCCAGCTCACCCTACATGAGACTATGGTTAGAAAAAGGAAGTACTTAGCCTCGCATCCGCGTACACAGGGTTTGAACGCCCACATAGCTAGACTAATCTCGTTAGAGATGATGCCCTACCGGTTAGTTGAAAGCGAAGCTTTCAAAGCCCTGATGGACTACGCTGTACCACGCTACGAGCTACCCAGTCGACACTTTTTTTCCAGAAAAGCCATCCCAGCCCTCCACCAGCATGTTAAAGAGCGCATCGTCCACGCACTCAGGCAATCTGTGAGCAGAAAGGTGCACCTGACAACAGATGCATGGACCAGTAGGCATGGCCAGGGACGTTACGTGTCCATCACGGCACACTGGGTAAATGTGGTGGATGCAGGGTCCACAGGGGACAGCAAGTTTGGGACAGTTCTGCCTAGCCCACGGTCTAGGAAACAGTTGGCTGTAGCCATTCGCACCCCCTCCTCCTCCTCCTCGTCCTCCTGCAGAAGCGAGACCTCGTCCACAGACCGCAGTCGCACAACCACTCCATCCGCAGCTGCCACTGTTGCACACCAGGTCTCCCATTATGGGGCAGCTACTGGCAAACGTCAGCAGGCTGTATTGGCTATGAAGTGTTTGGGCGACAACAGACACACCGCTGAAGTTCTGTCCGAGTTCTTGCAGAAAGAAACGCAGTCATGGCTGGGCACTGTAGATCTTGAGGCAGGCAAGGTAGTGAGTGATAATGGAAGGATCTTCATGGCTGCCATCTCCATTTCCCAACTGAAACACATTCCTTGCCTGGCTCACACCTTAAACCTGGTGGTGCAGTGCTTCCTGAAAAGTTATCCGGGGTTATCCGACCTGCTCCTCAAAGTGCGTGGACTTTGCTCACATATCCGCCGTTCGCCCGTACACTCCAGCCGTATGCAGACCTATCAGCGTTCTTTGAACCTTCCCCAGCATCGCCTAATCATAGACGTTGCAACAAGGTGGAACTCAACACTGCACATGCTTCAGAGACTGTGTGAACAGAGGCGGGCTGTTATGTTTTTGTGGGAGGATACACATACACGGGCAGGCAGTAGGATGGCAGACATGGAGTTGTCAGGTGTGCAGTGGTCGAAGATTCAAGACATGTGTCAAGTCCTTCAGTGTTTTGAGGAATGCACACGGCTGGTTAGTGCAGACAACGCCATAATAAGCATGAGCATCCCCCTAATGCGTCTGCTGATGCAAAGTTTGACGCACATAAAGGATCAGGCGTCTGCAGCTGAGGAAGAGGAAAGCCTTGATGACAGTCAGCCATTGTCTGGCCAGGGCAGTGTACAGGACGAGGTAGCGGGCGAAGAGGAGGAGGAGGACGAGGAGGATGATGGGGATGATTATATTTTTAATGAGGAAGCTTTTCCGGGGCCACTGGAAATTGTTGGCGCGGCAAGGCCGGGTTCTGGTTTTTGGAGGGACACAAGTGACGTGGATTTGCCTGAAACTGCCCCTCAACCAAGCACAACCACAGATTTGAGAACTGGAACTTTGGCCCACATGGCGGATTATGCCTTACGTATCCTCAAAAGGGACACACGCATAACAAAAATGATGAACGATGACGATTACTGGTTGGCCTGCCTCCTTCATCCTCGCTATAAAGGCAAATTGCAAAATATAATGCCACATGAGAACTTGGAACTAATATTAGCAACCAAACAATCAACTCTTGTTGACCGTTTGCTTCTGGCATTCCCTGCACACAGCGCCCGTGATCGTTCTCACACGAGCTGCAGGGGCCAGCAGACCAGAGGTGTTAGAGGGGCAGAAATCAGAAGTGGCGTTGGCCAGAGGGGTTTTCTGACCAGGTTGTGGAGTGATTTTGCTATGACCGCAGACAGGACAGGTACTGCAGCATCAATTCAAAGTGACAGGAGACAACATTTGTCCAGTATGGTTACTAACTATTTTTCATCCCTTATCGACGTTCTCCCTCAACCGTCATTCCCATTTGATTACTGGGCATCAAAATTAGACACCTGGCCAGAATTGGCAGAATATGCATTGCAGGAGCTTGCTTGCCCGGCAGCTAGTGTCCTATCAGAAAGAGTATTCAGTGCTGCAGGTTCAATACTAACAGAAAAAAGGACTCGTCTGGCTACCCAAAATGTAGATGATCTAACCTTCATTAAAATGAACCACAACTGGATTTCGAAATCTTTTGCCCCACCTTGCCCGGCTGACACCTAGCTTTCCTATGTAAAGGTCTTGCCTGTGGACTATTCTGAACGACTTTTCCAATCTCGTAATTTGCAGCACCTGATTGTCCAGCATCCGACATGTTAACACCTCCCTAAATGGCCAAAGTCCCCACACGGGGCCGTGGTATCGCCACTTGGCGCCAGCACCCGTGAGAGTACTGTTTGTCTGAAGAGGTGGGTGTGCCCGCTTTTGGTCGACGGCACTGCCACTAGGTCCCTCATAGTACAATAAAGTGTCTGGCGGTGGTGGTGCGCACCCAACGTCAGACACACCGTTGTAATATGAGGGGCCCTGGGCCTGTACCGCCGGCCACAAGACAGTCCCCCCCCCAGGTCAAACAGTGCTCTACCACTTGCAAAATTTTCTCTCACAGCTCCACCAATGTTTAGTCTATGCGCTGACATCCTTCAATGCCTGGCACTGTCAATACCATTGTATTGACATTTTTCTTATGTTAGGCCTTCGAAGCCTGTCTGCGGTCACTCCTTCCACAAGGCCTCCACTGACCTGTCTACTGCTGCCCGGGTTCCCCTGGAACCAATTTTAAATTGCCTACAGCCAGCCCAATTTATTATGTTAGGGCTTCGAAGCCTGTCTGCGGTCCCTCCTTCCACTAGGCCTCCACTGACCTGTCTACTGCTGCCCGGGTTCCCCTGGAACCAATTTTAAATTGCCTACAGCCAGCCCAATTTATTATGTTAGGGCTTCGAAGCCTGTCTGCGGTCCCTCCTTCCACTAGGCCTCCACTGACCTGTCTACTGCTGCCCGGGTTCCCCTGGAACCAATTTTAAATTGCCTACAGCCAGCCCAATTTATTATGTTAGGGCTTCGAAGCCTGTCTGCGGTCCCTCCTTACACTAGGCCTCCACTGACCTGTCTACTGCTGCCCGGGTTCCCCTGGAACCAATTTTAAATTGCCTACAGCCAGCCCAATTTATTATGTTAGGGCTTCGAAGCCTGTCTGCGGTCCCTCCTTCCACTAGGCCTCCACTGACCTGTCTACTGCCGCCCGTGTTCCCCTGGAACCAATTGTAAATTGCCTACAGCCAGGCCAATTTATTATGTTAGGGCTTCGAAGCCTGTCTGCGGTCCCTCCTTCCACTAGGCCTCCACTGACCTGTCTACTGCCGCCCGTGTTCCCCTGGAACCAATTGTAAATTGCCTACAGCCAGGCCAATTTATTATGTTAGGGCTTCGAAGCCTGTCTGCGGTCCCTCCTTCCACTAGGCCTCCACTGACCTGTCTACTGCTGCCCGGGTTCCCCTGGAACCAATTTTAAATTGCCTACAGCCAGCCCAATTTATTATGTTAGGGCTTCGAAGCCTGTCTGCGGTCCCTCCTTCCACTAGGCCTCCACTGACCTGTCTACTGCTGCCCGTGTACCCCTTGAACCAACATCAGAAAATATAAAAATAAGTATTTTGCTTATAAAAAAGAAAATACTGGAGAGATATCAAATGCAGACATTTTAACATTAAAAACAAACACATACAACAAAAATCTGGTACAGTACTAAAAATGGCCACCAGCTACAATAACTTTCTCCTGCAAGTAGTTAACTGAAAGTTTTTTTCAATTTAAAACACAGATATGGCATCCACCGAGTGTTGTCCTGTCGCGTCTTCTTTATATTATTGCCAAGAAGATGCAAAACAATGAAAATAATAAAATCATTATTTACCAAAAAAATAGAGTAAGTCAAAACCACATTGCAAATAAACATTCATTACAAATAAAGAAGCAGGGCGCGTCCGAGGGTGAGTATATACCTAATAAGAATATAATCACCCTCGGACGCGCCCTGCTTCTTTCCGACAGCCTTCCTTCCTAAGAATCAGCCCTTCCGTGGTGTAGAGAGAGGGTGTGTTACACTCCAAGGTGTTCCCCAGGTTGCCTTTCCTGAGCTTCGATCTTCATGCTCTCGTTTAGTAGTTGTCGGAAAGTAGGCTGCATTAGGCCTACAAATTGGGTATGGGGTGTAGAGAGATGGTGTGTTCAACTCCAAGGTGTTCTCCAGGTTGCCTTTCCTGAGCTTCGATCTTCCGGCTCTCGTTTAGTAGTTGTTGGAAACTACACTGCATTAGGCCTACAAATTGGGTATGGGGTGTAGAGAGATGGTGTGTTCCACTCCAAGGTGTTCTCCAGGTTGCCTTTCCTGAGCTTCGATCTTCCGGCTCTCGTTTAGTAGTTGTTGGAAACTACACTGCATTAGGCCTACAAATTGGGTATGGGGTGTAGAGAGATGGTGTGTTCCACTCCAAGGTGTTCTCCAGGTTGCCTTTCCTGAGCTTCGATCTTCCGGCTCTCGTTTAGTAGTTCTTGGAAACTACACTGCATTAGGCCTACAAATTGGGTATGGGGTGTAGAGAGATGGTGTGTTCCACTCCAAGGTGTTCTCCAGGTTTCCTCGCCATTGCTTCGATCTTCCGACTCTCGTTTAGTAGTTGTAGAAAACTACACTGCATTAGGCCTACAAAATGGGTATCGGGTGGAGAGAGATGGTGTGTTACACTCCAAGGTGTTCCCCAGGTTGCCTTGCCATTGCTTCGGTCTTCCGACTCTCGTTTAGTAGTTGTAGAAAACTACACTGCATTAGGCCTACAAAATGGGTATCGGGTGGAGAGAGATGGTGTGTTACACTCCAAGGTGTTCCCCAGGTTGCCTTGCCATTGCTTCGGTCTTCCGACTCTCATTTAGTAGTTGTAGAAAACTACACAGCATTAGGCCTACAAAATGGGTATGGGGTGGAGAGAGATGGTGTGTTACACTCCAAGGTGTTCTCCAGGTTTCCTCGCCATTGCTTCGATCTTCCGACTCTCGTTTAGTAGTTGTAGAAAACTACACTGCATTAGGCCTACAAAATGGGTATCGGGTGGAGAGAGATGGTGTGTTACACTCCAAGGTGTTCCCCAGGTTGCCTTGCCATTGCTTCGGTCTTCCGACTCTCGTTTAGTAGTTGTAGAAAACTACACTGCATTAGGCCTACAAAATGGGTATCGGGTGGAGAGACATGGTGTGTTACACTCCAAGGTGTTCCCCAGGTTGCCTTGCCATTGCTTCGATCTTCCGACTCTCGTTTAGTAGTTGTAGAAAACTACACAGCATTAGGCCTACAAAATGGGTATGGGGTGGAGAGAGATGGTGTGTTACACTCCAAGGTGTTCTCCAGGTTTCCTCGCCATTGCTTCGATCTTCCGACTCTCGTTTAGTAGTTGTAGAAAACTACACTGCATTAGGCCTACAAAATGCGTATCAGGTGGAGAGAGATGGTGTGTTACACTCCAAGGTGTTCCCCAGGTTGCCTTGCCATTGCTTCGGTCTTCCGACTCTCGTTTAGTAGTTGTAGAAAACTACACAGCATTAGGCCTACAAAATGGGTATGGGGTGGAGAGAGATGGTGTGTTCCACTCCAAGGTGTTCTCCAGGTTGCCTTTCCTGAGCTTCTATCTTCAGGCTCTCGTTAAATTGTGGTTAAATGGAACAACTGCATTTGGCGTACTAGTTGGTTTGGGGCCTACTAACAGTGTCTGCCGCTCCTTGCTGTTCTCCTGGTTTCCTGTCCTGAAATTCCGTTTTCAGGCGCTCGTTAAGTAGTTGTTAATGTTAGACTGCATTTGGCCTACTAGTTGGGTTGGGGCCTACTATCGGTGTCTGCCACTCCTTGCTGTTCTCCTCCACTGAACAAAGCTGTGCCGCCTGTTTACTACGGTTGCCAATTTTGAACTGCATTTCGACTACTTACTGATTTGGGCCTACTCTCTGTGTCAGCCTCTCATTCCAGTTGTCCTCCACTGCAATGCCCCCTGGTTATTCCTGTGTTACCAATTTTGAACTGCATTTAGCCCACTTTATTATTTGGGCCTATATCTGTGTTTCCTCCTCATCCTGCCCATTGCCCAGCCAGTGATAGATGAGTCTGCTGGTACATTGACCCATAACGCAACATTCCCCGTGCACGCTACACAACAACATTGTGACCCTGCTGAAAGTCAGGTTGCTCTTCCCGCATACCATACCACCTTACACGGGTACAAAGAGGAAGGTGCAGATGAAAGTGCAGGTTCCTTCATCAGGTGGGGGGAGGAATACTAGTTGGCGACGTCACTGGCACAGGGCCTCTCATAGTACGCAAAAGTGTTGCTGCCGGTGGGAGGCGCCCCCACCGTGCAAACACACCGCTGTACTTTGAGGGGCCCTGTGCCAGTGCCAATGCCAACGAGTGGGCCCCCCCTGCTTGCTCAGGTTCACAGCACTTGCAAAGTTGAAATACTTACCTCTCCCTGCTCCACTGCCGTGACGTGGTCCAGATTTCCTGGGCCCACTAATTACTTGAACCAGCCCTACCCACCACAACTTTAGCCAAATGACCCCCAATTTCAAATGCCTTCCAATTATTATAAGGTAAATTATGCTTGACAAGCTTCATTAAGAAGAATGGATGGTTTTGACATTAAAATGGGCACTCTAGGTGTTTTCCTGGCCCCCACTCACTGCCGACTATGCTGCCCCATTGACTTGCATTCGGTTTCGTGTTTCGGTCGATCCCGACTTTACGTCATAATCGGCCGATTTCACTCGACCCGACTTTTGAGATAGTCGGGTTTCGCGAAACCCGGCTCGACTCTAAAAAGGTCAAGGTCGCTCAACTCTAGTCATTATATGTGGGGGGCTGCCTTTTCCTTTGGGGTATTTCTCTGAGGCAAGGTAGGCTTATTTTTCTATCTTCAGGCTAGTTAGTTTCTCAGGCTGTGCCGAGTTGCATAGTGAGCTGTTGTGAATTCTGTGGCTGAATTCACTCCTGTGGTCACAAGTGGTACTGCAGCTTCTGAGCTTCCTCCCTCAGGTGTTCTGGTGAGCTTGTTGGCTGCTTTGTTATTTAACTCCACCTGATTCTGTCTTCCTTGCTCCTTGTCAATGTTCCAGTGTTGGACCTGAGCTTCTGGATCTTTCCTGTGGCCTGCTGCTCTACTTAGATAAGTGCTTCTTTGCTTTTGTTGCTACTTTTTCTGTCCAGCTTGTCAATTTGTTTTTGCTGGAAGCTCTGAGACGCAAAGGGTGTACCGCCGTGCCGTTAGTTCGGCACGGTGGGTCTTTTTGCCCCCTTTGCGTGGTTTTTTGCTTTAGGGTTTTTTGTAGACTGCAAAGTTCTCTTTGCTATCCTCGCTCTATCTAGAATATCGGGCCTCTCTTTGCTGAATCTATTTCATCCCTACGTTTGTTTTTTCATCTTGCTAACAGTCATTATATGTGGGGGGCTGCCTTTTCCTTTGGGGTATTTCTCTGAGGCAAGTCAGGCTTGTTTTTCTATCTTCAGGCTAGTCAGCTCCTCAGGCTGTGCCGAGTTTCATAGGTAGTGACAGGCGCAATCCACAGCTGCCTTTAGTTGTGTTTAGGATAGGTTCAGGTATTGCGGTCTACAGAGATTCCACGTCTCAGAGCTCGTCCTATTGTTTTTGGGTTTTTGTCAGATCACTGTATGTGCTCTGATTGCTGGCACACTGTGTTACTGGATTGCCTACATAACAGTACAAGGAGCCAACCTAATGATTCTCAATAGAGGGAAAAAAGAAGTTCTGACATCATTTTTTTTCTCAGCTCTGTGTTCAGTCTTTTTTTTCCCCTAGACATTTGGGTGTTTCAGGACACAAGTGTGGACATGGATATTCAGGGTCTGTGCTCTTCAATGGATAATCTCGTTACAAATGTGCAAAGGATTCAAGATACTATTGATCAGAAATCTATGTTAGAACCAAGAATTCCTATTCCTGATTTGTTTTTTGGTGATAGAACTAAGTTTCTTAATTTCAAAAATAATTGTAAGCTATTTCTGGCCTTGAAACCTCATTCTTCTGGTAATCCTATTCAACAGGTTTTGATTATTATTTCTTTTTTGCGCGGCGACCCTCAGGACTGGGCATTTTCTCTTGCGCCAGGAGACCCTGCATTGAGTAATGTCAATGCGTTTTTCCTGGCACTCGGATTGCTTTACGATGAGCCTAATTCAGTGGATCAGGCTGAGAAAAATTTGCTGGCTTTGTGCCAGGGTCAGGATGATATAGAAGTATATTGTCAGAAATTTAGGAAGTGGTCAATACTCACTCTGTGGAATGAATCTGCGCTGGCAGCTTTATTCAGAAGGGGTCTCTCTGAGGCTCTTAAGGATGTCATGGTGGGTTTTCCTATGCCTGCTGGTTTGAATGAGTCTATGTCTTTGGCCATTCAGATCGGTCGACGCTTGCGCGAGCGTAAATCTGTGCACCATTTGGCGGTATTGTCTAAGATTAAACCTGAGCCTATGCAGTGCGATAGGACTATGACCAGAGTTGAACGGCAAGAACACAGACGTCTGAATGGTCTGTGTTTCTACTGTGGTGATTCCACTCATGCTATTTCTGATTGTCCTAAGCGCACTAAGCGGTTCGATAGGTCTGCCGTCATTGGTACTGTACAATCCAAATTCCTTCTGTCCATTACCTTGATATGCTCTTTGTCATCGTATTCTGTCATGGCGTTTGTGGATTCAGGCGCTGCCCTGAATCTGATGGATTTGGATTATGCTAAACGTTGTGGGTTTTTCTTGGAGCCTTTGCGGTGTCCTATTCCGTTGAGAGGAATTGATGCTACACCTTTGGCCAAGAATAAACCTCAGTACTGGACCCAGCTGACCATGTGCATGGCTCCTGCACATCAGGAAGTTATTCGCTTTCTGGTGCTACATAATCTGCATGATGTGGTCGTGTTGGGGTTGCCATGGCTGCAAACCCATAATCCAGTATTGGATTGGAACTCTATGTCGGTATCCAGCTGGGGTTGTCAGGGGGTACATGGTGATGTTCCATTTTTGTCTATTTCGTCATCCACTCCTTCTGAGGTCCCAGAGTTCTTGTCTGATTATCAGGATGTATTTGAAGAGCCCAAGTCCGATGCCCTACCTCTGCATAGGGATTGTGATTGTGCTATCAATTTGATTCCTGGTAGTAAATTCCCTAAAGGTCGATTATTTAATTTATCCGTGCCTGAACACGCCGCTATGCGCAGTTATGTGAAGGAATCCCTGGAGAAGGGACATATTCGCCCTTCGTCTTCACCACTGGGAGCAGGGTTCTTTTTTGTAGCCAAGAAGGATGGTTCGCTGAGACCGTGTATTGATTACCGCCTTCTTAATAAGATCACTGTTAAATTTCAGTATCCTTTGCCATTGTTATCTGACTTGTTTGCTCGGATTAAGGGGGCTAGTTGGTTCACTAAGATAGATCTTCGTGGTGCGTATAATCTGGTGAGAATCAGGCAAGGAGATGAATGGAAAACTGCATTTAATACGCCCGAGGGTCATTTTGAGTATCTAGTGATGCCGTTCGGACTTGCCAATGCTCCATCTGTGTTTCAGTCTTTTATGCATGACATCTTCCGTGAGTATCTGGATAAATTCCTGATTGTTTACTTGGATGACATTTTGATCTTCTCAGATGATTGGTACTCTCATGTGAAGCAGGTCAGAATGGTTTTCCAGGTCCTGCGTGCTAATTCTTTGTTTGTGAAGGGATCAAAGTGTCTCTTCGGTGTGCAGAAAGTCTCATTTTTGGGGTTCATCTTTTCCCCTTCTACTATCGAGATGGATCCGGTTAAGGTCCAAGCCATCCAGGATTGGACTCAGCCGACATCTCTGAAAAGTCTGCAAAAATTCCTGGGCTTTGCTAATTTTTATCGTCGCTTCATCTGTAATTTTTCTAGCATTGCCAAACCATTGACCGATTTGACCAAGAAGGGTGCTGATTTGGTTAATTGGTCTTCTGCTGCTGTGGAAGCTTTTCAGGAGTTGAAGCATCGTTTTTGTTCTGCCCCTGTGTTGTGTCAACCAGATGTTTCTCTTCCGTTCCAGGTCGAGGTTGATGATTCTGAGATTGGAGCAGGGGCGGTTTTGTCACAGAGAGCTTCTGGTTACTCAGTGTTGAAACCATGTGCTTTCTTTTCCAGGAAGTTTTCGGCTGCTGAGCGTAATTATGATGTGGGCAACCGAGAGTTGCTGGCCATGAAGTGGGCATTCGAGGAATGGCGTCATTGGCTTGAAGGAGCTAAGCATCGCGTGGTGGTATTGACTGATCATAAGAACCTTACTTATCTCGAGTCTGCCAAGCGCTTGAATCCTAGACAGGCCCGTTGGTCGTTATTTTTTGCCCGCTTTGATTTTGTGATTTCGTACCCTCCGGGCTCTAAAAATGTGAAGGCGGATGCTCTGTCTAGGAGTTTTGTGCCCGACTCTCCGGGTTCATCTGAGCCGGCGAGTATCCTCAAGGAAGGAGTCATTGTGTCTGCCATCTCCCCTGATTTGCGGCGAGTGTTGCAAAAATTTCAGGCGAATAAACCTGATCGTTATCCGGCGGAGAAACTGTTCGTCCCTGATAGGTGGACTAGTAAAGTTATCTCTGAACTTCATTGTTCGGTGTTGGCTGGTCATCCTGGAATCTTCTAGTTAGTGGCTAGATCCTTCTGGTGGCCATCTCTGTCACGGGATGTACGTACTTTTGTGCAGTCCTGTGGGATTTGTGCTAGGGCTAAGCCCTGCTGTTCACGTGCCAGTGGGTTGCTTTTGCCCTTGCCGGTCCCAAAGAGGCCTTGGACACATATTTCGATGGATTTCATTTCTGACCTTCCCGTTTCTCAAAGGATGTCAGTCATTTGGGTGGTCTGTGATCGCTTTTCTAAAATGGTCCATCTGGTGCCCTTGGTTAAATTGCCTTCCTCCTCTGATTTGGTGCCTTTGTTCTTCCAGCATGTGGTTCGTTTGCATGGCATTCCTGAGAATATTGTTTCTGACAGAGGTTCCCAGTTTGTTTCAAGGTTTTGGCAAGCCTTTTGTGGTAGGATGGGCATTGACCTATCTTTTTCCTCGGCTTTCCATCCTCAGACTAATGGCCAGACCGAACGAACCAATCAGACCTTGGAAACATATCTGAGATGTTTTGTTTCTGCAGACCAGGATGATTGGGTGTCCTTTTTGCCGTTGGCTGAGTTCGCCCTTAATAATCGGGCCAGCTCGGCTACCTTGGTCTCTCCATTTTTTTGCAATTCTGGGTTCCATCCTCGTTTCTCTTCAGGACAGGTTGAGTCTTCAGACTGTCCTGGTGTGGATTCTGTGGTGGACAGGTTGCAGCAGATCTGGACTCAGGTAGTGGACAATTTGACCTTGTCCCAGGAGAAGGCTCAACTTTTCGCTAATCGCAGACGCCGTGTGGGTCCCCGACTTCGTGTTGGGGATCTGGTTTGGTTATCTTCTCGTCATATTCCTATGAAGGTTTCCTCTCCTAAATTTAAACCTCGTTTTATTGGTCCGTATAGGATTTCTGAGATTCTCAATCCTGTGTCTTTTCGTCTGACCCTCCCAGACTCCTTTTCCATACATAATGTATTCCATAGGTCGTTGTTGCGGAGATACGTGGCACCTATGGTCCCATCTGTTGAGCCTCCTGCCCCGGTTTTGGTGGAGGGGGAATTGGAGTATATTGTGGCGAAAATTTTGGATTCTCGTGTTTCTATACGGAAACTCCAGTATCTGGTTAAATGGAAGGGTTATGCTCAGGAAGATAATTCCTGGGTTTTTGCCTCTGATGTCCATGCTCCAGATCTTGTTCGTGCCTTTCATGTGGCTCATCCTGGTCGGCCTGGGGGCTCTGGTGAGGGTTCGGTGACCCCTCCTCAAGGGGGGGATACTGTTGTGAATTCTGTGGCTGAATTCACTCCTGTGGTCACAAGTGGTACTGCAGCTTCTGAGCTTCCTCCCTCAGGTGTTCTGGTGAGCTCGTTGGCTGCTTTGTTATTTAACTCCACCTGATTCTGTCTTCCTTGCTCCTTGTCAATGTTCCAGTGTTGGACCTGAGCTTCTGGATCTTTCCTGTGGCCTGCTGCTCTGCTTAGATAAGTGCTTCTTTGCTTTTGTTGCTACTTTTTCTGTCCAGCTTGTCAATTTGTTTTTGCTGGAAGCTCTGAGACGCAAAGGGTGTACCGCCGTGCCGTTAGTTCGGCACGGTGGGTCTTTTTGCCCCCTTTGCGTGGTTTTTTGCTTTAGGGTTTTTTGTAGACTGCAAAGTTCTCTTTGCTATCCTCGCACTATCTAGAATATCGGGCCTCTCTTTGCTGAATCTATTTCATCCCTACGTTTGTTTTTTCATCTTGCTAACAGTCATTATATGTGGGGGGCTGCCTTTTCCTTTGGGGTATTTCTCTGAGGCAAGTCAGGCTTGTTTTTCTATCTTCAGGCTAGTCAGCTCCTCAGGCTGTGCCGAGTTGCATAGGTAGTGACAGGCGCAATCCACAGCTGCCTCTAGTTGTGTTTGGAGAGGATCAGGAATTGCGGTCTACAGAGTTTCCACGTCTCAGAGCTCGTTCTATTATTTTGGGTTATTGTCAGATCACTGTATGTGCTCTGATCGCTATGTACATTGTGTTACTGAATTGCCTAGCATAACAGTACAGGAAGCCAAAAGTACTAATGATTCTCAATAGAGGGAAAAAAGAAGTTCTGAGACCATTTTTTTTCCTTTGCACTGTGATTTGTCTTTTTTTCCCCTAGACATTTGGGTGGTTCAGGACACAGGTGTTACAATGGACATTAAAGGTCTGTCTTCATGTGTAGATCAGCTCACGGCAAGAGTTCAAGATATTCAAAATTTTGTGGTTCAGAATTCTTTGTTAGAACCGAGAATTCCTATTCCAGATTTGTTTTTTGGAGATAGAAATAAATTTCTGAGTTTCAAGAATAATTGTAAACTGTTTCTGGCTTTGAAACCTCGTTCCTCTGGTGACCCAGCGCAACAGGTTAGGATCGTCATTTCTTTTTTGCGTGGCGACCCTCAGGACTGGGCATTTTCTCTTGCGTCAGGAGATCCTGCATTGAGTGATATCAATGCGTTTTTCCTGGCGCTTGGATTGCTGTACGATGAGCCTAATTCAGTAGATCAGGCAGAAAAAAATTTGCTGGCTCTTTGTCAGGCTCAGGATGAGATAGAGCTATATTGCCAGAAATTTAGAAAATGGTCCGTGCTCACTCAATGGAATGAATCTGCGCTTGCAGCCATTTTCAGAAAGGGTCTCTCTGAAGCCATTAAGGATGTCATGGTGGGATTTCCTATGCCTGCTGGTTTGAATGAGTCTATGTCTTTGGCCATTCAGATCGGTCGACACTTGCGTGAGCGTAAATCTGTGTACCATTTGGCGGTATTACCTGAGATTAAACCTGAGCCTATGCAGTGCGATAGGACTATGACCAGAGTTGAACGGCAAGAACACAGACGTCTGAATGGGCTGTGTTTCTACTGTGGTGATTCCGCTCATGCTATCTCTGATTGTCCTAAGCGCACTAAGCGGTTCGCTAGGTCTGCCGCCATTGGTACTGTACAGTCAAAATTTCTTCTGTCCGTTACCTTGATATGCTCCTTGTCGTCGTATTCTGTCATGGCGTTTGTGTATTCAGGCGCTGCCCTGAATTTGATGGACTTGGAGTATACTAGGCGTTGTGGGTTTTTCTTGGAGCCCTTGCAGTGTCCTATTCCATTGAGAGGAATTGATGCTACACCTTTGGCCAAGAATAAGCCTCAGTACTGGACAAAGCTGACCATGTGCATGGCTCCTGCACATCAGGAGGATATTCGCTTTCTGGTGTTGCATAATCTGCATGATGTGGTCGTGTTGGGGTTGCCATGGCTACAAGCCCATAATCCAGTATTGGATTGGAATTCCATGTTGGTGTCCAGCTGGGGTTGTCAGGGGGTACATGGTGATGTTCCATTTCTGTCAATTTCGTCATCCACCCCTTCTGAGGTTCCAGAGTTCTTGTCTGATTACTGGGATGTATTTGATGAGCCCAAGTCCGATGCCCTGCCTCCGCATAGGGATTGTGATTGTGCTATCAATTTGATTCCTGGTAGTAAATTCCCAAAAGGTCGACTGTTTAATTTATCTGTGCCTGAGCACACCGCTATGCGCAGTTATGTGAAGGAATCCCTGGAGAAGGGGCATATTCGCCCGTCGTCGTCGCCATTGGGAGCAGGGTTCTTTTTTGTGGCCAAGAAGGATGTTTCGCTGAGACCATGTATAGATTACCGCCTTCTTAATAAGATCACTGCTAAATTTCAGTACCCCTTGCCATTGTTATCTGATTTGTTTGCTCGGATTAAGGGGGCTAGTTGGTTCACTAAGATAGATCTTCGTGGTGCGTATAATCTGGTGAGAATCAGGCAAGGCGATGAATGGAAAACTGCATTTAATACGCCCGAGGGTCATTTTGAGTATCTAGTGATGCCATTCGGACTTGCCAATGCTCCATCAGTGTTTCAATCCTTTATGCATGACATCTTCCATGAGTACCTGGATAAATTCCTGATTGTGTACTTGGATGACATTTTAATCTTCTCGGATGATTGGGAGTCTCATGTGAAGCAGGTCAGAACGGTTTTTCAGGTCCTGCGTGCTAATTCTTTGTTTGTGAAGGGATCAAAGTGTCTCTTTGGTGTGCAGAAGGTTTCATTTTTGGGGTTCATCTTTTCCCCTTCTACTATCGAGATGGATCCGGTTAAGGTCCAAGCCATCCATGATTGGACTCAGCCGACATCTCTGAAAAGTCTGCAAAAGTTTCTGGGCTTTGCTAATTTTTATCGTCGCTTCATCTGCAATTTTTCTAGTGTTGCCAAACCATTGACTGATTTGACCAAGAAGGGTGCTGATTTGGTCAATTGGTCTTCTGCTGCTGTGGAAGCTTTTCAAGAGTTGAAGCGTCGTTTTTCTTCTGCCCCTGTGTTGTGTCAACCAGATGTTTCTCTTCCGTTCCAGGTCGAGGTTGATGCTTCTGAGATTGGAGCAGGGGCTGTTTTGTCACAGAGAGGTTCTGGTTGCTCAGTGATGAAACCATGCGCTTTCTTTTCCAGGAAGTTTTCGCCTGCTGACCGAAATTATGATGTGGGCAACCGAGAGTTGCTGGCCATGAAGTGGGCATTCGAGGAGTGGCGTCATTGGCTTGAAGGAGCTAAGCATCGCGTGGTGGTATTGACTGATCATAAGAACTTGACTTATCTCGAGTCTGCCAAGCGCTTGAATCCTAGACAAGCTCGTTGGTCGTTGTTTTTTGCCCGTTTTGACTTTGTGATTTCGTACCTTCCGGGCTCTAAGAATGTGAAGGCGGATGCTCTGTCTAGGAGTTTTGTGCCCGACTCTCCGGGTTTATCTGAGCCGGCGGGTATCCTCAAGGAAGGAGTAATTGTGTCTGCCATCTCCCCTGATTTGCGGCGGGTGCTGCGAAAATTTCAGGCTAATAAACCTGATCGTTGCCCAGCGGAGAGACTGTCCCTGATAGGTGGACGAATAGAGTTATCTCTGAACTTCATTGTTCGGTGTTGGCTGGTCATCCTGGAATCTTTGGTACCAGAGAGTTAGTGGCTAGATCCTTTTGGTGGCCCTCTCTGTCGCGGGATGTGCGTACTTTTGTGCAGTCCTGTGGGATTTGTGCTCGGGCTAAGCCCTGCTGTTCTCGTGCCAGTGGGTTGCTTTTGCCCTTGCCGGTCCCGAAGAGGCCTTGGACACATATCTCTATGGATTTTATTTCTGACCTTCCCGTTTCTCAAAAGATGTCAGTCATTTGGGTGGTCTGTGATCGCTTTTCTAAGATGGTCCATCTGGTACCCTTGTCTAAATTGCCTTCCTCTTCTGATTTGGTGCCTTTGTTCTTCCAGCATGTGGTTCGTTTGCATGGCATTCCAGAGAATATTGTTTCTGACAGAGGTTCCCAGTTTGTTTCGAGGTTTTGGCGAGCCTTTTGTGGTAGGATGGGCATTGACTTGTCTTTTTCCTCGGCTTTCCATCCTCAGACTAATGGCCAGACCGAACGAACCAATCAGACCTTGGAAACATATCTGAGATGCTTTGTTTCTGCTGATCAGGATGACTGGGTGTCCTTTTTGCCTTTGGCTGAGTTCGCCCTTAATAATCGGGCCAGCTCGGCTACCTTGGTTTCGCCGTTTTTCTGCAATTCTGGGTTCCATCCTCGTTTCTCTTCAGGACAAGTTGAGTCTTCGGACTGTCCTGGTGTGGATACTGTGGTGGACAGGTTGCAGCAGATTTGGACTCAGGTAGTGGACAATTTGACCTTGTCCCAGGAGAAGGCTCAACTTTTCGCTAATCGCAGACGCCGTGTGGGTCCCCGACTTCGTGTTGGGGATCTGGTTTGGTTATCTTCTCGTCATATTCCTATGAAGGTTTCCTCTCCTAAGATTAAACCTCGTTTTATTGGTCCGTATAGGATTTCTGAGGTTCTTAATCCTGTGTCTTTTCGTCTGACCCTTCCAGATGCTTTTTCCATACATAACGTATTCCATAGGTCATTGTTGCGGAGATACGTGGCACCTATGGTCCCATCTGTTGAGCCTCCTGCCCCGGTTTTGGTGGAGGGGGAATTGGAGTATATTGTGGAGAAGATTTTGGATTCTCGTCTTTCAAGACGGAAACTCCAGTATCTGGTTAAATGGAAGGGTTATGCTCAGGAAGATAATTCCTGGATTTTTGCCTCTGATGTCCATGCTCCCAATCTTGTTCGTGCCTTTCATGTGGCTCATCCTGGTCGGCCTGGGGGTTCTGGTGAGGGTTCGGTGACCCCTCCTCAAGGGGGGGGTACTGTTGTGAATTCTGTGGCAGAGTTCACTCCTGTGGTCACAAGTGGTACTTCGGCTGATTCTCTCTGGGAGCTTCCGTTTGTGGAGGAAAGTGGTACTGCAGCTTCTGAGTTTCCTCCCTCAGGTGATCTGGTGAGGTCGTTAGCTGCTTCTCTATTTAACTCCACCTGATGCTTTGATCCATGCTTCCTGTCAATGTTCCAGTGTTGGACTTGTGTTTCTCTGGATCATTCCTGTGGCCTGCTGCTCTGCATAGCTAAGTGCTTCTTTGCTATTTGTTGCTATGTTTTCTGTCCAGCTTGTCTATTTGTTTTGCTGGAAGCTCTGGGACGCAAAGGGTGTACCTCCGTGCCGTTAGTTCGGTACGGAGGGTCTTTTTGCCCCCTTTGCGTGGTTTTCTTTAGGGTTTTGTGTAGACCGCAAAGTTATCTTTCCTATCCTCGTTCTGTCTAGAATATCGGGCCTCACTTTGCTGAATCTATTTCATCCCTACGTTTGTCTTTTCGTCTTACTCACAGTCATTATATGTGGGGGGCTGCCTTTTCCTTTGGGGTATTTCTCTGAGGCAAGGTAGGCTTATTTTTCTATCTTCAGGCTAGTTAGTTTCTCAGGCTGTGCCGAGTTGCATAGGGAGCCTTAGGCGCAATCCACAGCTGCCTCTAGTTGTGTTTGGAGAGGATCAGGAATTGCGGTCTACAGAGTTTCCACGTCTCAGAGCTCGTTCTATTATTTTGGGTTATTGTCAGATCACTGTATGTGCTCTGATCGCTATGTACATTGTGTTACTGAATTGCCTAGCATAACAGCGGAGTTATATAAACGAATCCTTGGAGAAAGGTCATATTCGCCCGTCGTCATCACCGTTGGGAGCAGGGTTCTTTTTTGTGGCCAAGAAGGATGGTTCTTTGAGACCTTGTATTGATTACCGCCTACTTAATAAGATCACATTCAAATTTTAGTACCCTTTGCCGCTGCTGTCTGATTTGTTTGCTCGGATTAAGTTGGCTAGTTGGTTCACCAAGATAGATCTTCGAGGGGCGTATAATCTTGTGCGAATTAAACAGGGCGATGAATGGAAAACAGCATTTAATACGCCCGAGGGCCATTTTGAGTATCTAGTTATGACATTCGGGCTTTCTAATGCTCCATCTGTGTTTCAGTCCTTTATGCATGACATCTTCCGAGAGTACCTGGATAGATTCATGATTGTATATTTGGATGATATTTTGGTCTTTTCGGATGATTGGGAGTCTCATGTGAAGCAGGTCAGAATGGTGTTCCAGGTCCTTCGTGCGAATTCCTTGTTTGTGAAGGGGTCAAAATCTCTCTTTGGAGTTCAGAAGGTTTCATTTTTGGGTTTCATTTTTTCCCCTTCTACTATCGAGATGGACTCTGTTAAAGTTCAGGCCATTTATGATTGGACTCAGCCGACATCTGTGAAGAGCCTGCAGAAGTTCCTGGGCTTTGCTAATTTTTACCGTCGCTTCATCGCTAATTTTTCTAGTGTTGCTAAACCGTTGACTGATTTGACCAAGAAAGGTGCTGATGTGGTCAATTGGTCCTCTGCGGCTGTAGAGGCTTTTCAGGAGTTGAAGCGTCGTTTTTCTTCTGCCCCTGTGTTGTGCCAGCCAGATGTTTCGCTCCCGTTTCAGGTCGAGGTTGATGCTTCTGAGATTGGAGCAGGGGCGGTTTTGTCGCAAAGAAGTTCTGATGGCTCGGTGATGAAACCATGTGCCTTCTTTTCTAGAAAATTCTCGCCTGCTGAGCGCAATTATGATGTTGGCAATCGAGAGTTGTTGGCCATGAAGTGGGCATTCGAGGAGTGGTGACATTGGCTTGAAGGAGCCAAGCATCGCGTGGTGGTCTTGACGGATCACAAGAATTTGACTTATCTCGAGTCTGCCAAACAGTTGAATCCTAGACAGGCTCGATGGTCGCTATTTTTCTCCTGTTTTGATTTTGTGGTTTCGTACCTTCCTGGCTCTAAGAATGTGAAGGCTGATGCCCTGTCAAGGAGTTTTGTGCCTGACTCTCTGGGTGTTCCTGAGTCGGCGGGTATTCTCAAAGAGGGGGTAATTTTGTCTGCCATCTCCCCTGATTTGCGGCGAGTGCTGCAGAAGTTTCAGGCTGATAGACCTGACCGTTGTCCAGCGGAGAAACTGTTTGTCCCTGATAGATGGACTAGTAGAGTTATCTCTGAGGTTCATTGTTCGGTGTTGGCTGGTCATCCTGGAATCTTTGGTACCAGAGATTTGGTGGCTAGATCCTTTTGGTGGCCTTCTTTGTCACGGGATGTGCGTTCTTTTGTGCAGTCCTGTGGGACTTGTGCTCGGGCAAAGCCCTGCTGTTCTCGTGCCAGTGGGTTGCTTTTGCCCTTGCCGGTCCCGAAGAGGCCCTGGACGCATATTTCCATGGATTTTATTTCAGATCTCCCTGTCTCTCAAAGGATGTCGGTCATTTGAGTGGTTTGTGATCGCTTCTCTAAGATGGTCCATTTGGTACCCTTGTCTAAATTGCCTTCCTCCTCTGATTTGGTGCCATTGTTTTTCCAGCATGTGGTTCGTTTGCATGGCATTCCGGAGAACAACGTCTTGGACAGAGGTTCTCAGTTTGTTTCGAGGTTTTGGCGGTCCTTTTGTGCTAAGATGGGCATTGATTTGTCTTTTTCTCAGGCTTTCCATCCTCAGACAAATGGCCAAACCGAACGAACTAATCAGACTTTGGAAACATATCTGAGATGCTTTGTTTCTGCTGATCAGGATGATTGGGTGTCCTTCTTGCCTTTGGCTGAGTTCGCCCTTAATAATCGGGCCAGCTCGGCTACTTTTGTTTCGCCTTTTTTCTGTAATTCTGGTTTCCATCCTCGTTTCTCTTCAGGGCAGGTTGAGCCTTCGGACTGTCCTGGTGTGGATACTGTGGTGGACAGGTTGCAGCAGATTTGGACTCATGTGGTGGACAATTTGACATTGTCCCAGGAGAAGGCTCAATGTTTCGCTAACCGCCGGCGCTGTGTTGGTCCCTGACTTCGTGTTGGGGATTTGGTTTGGTTGTCGTCTCGTTATGTTCCTATGAAGGTTTCCTCTCCTAAGTTTAAGCCTCGTTTCATTGGTCCGTATAAGATTTCTGAAGTTCTCAATCCTGTGTCATTTCGTTTGGCCCTTCCAGCTTCTTTTGCCATCCATAATGTGTTCCATAGGTCGTTATTGCGGAGATACGTGGCGCCTATGGTTCCCTCCGTTGATCCTCCTGCCCCGGTGTTGGTCGAGGGGGAGTTGGAGTATGTGGTGGAGAAGATTTTGGATTCTCGTATTTCGAGACGGAAACTCCAGTACCTGGTCAAGTGGAAGGGTTATGGTCAGGAAGATAATTCCTGGGTTTTTGCCTCTGATGTTCATGCTGCCGATCTGGTTCGTGCCTTTCATTTGGCTCATCCTGATCGGCCTGGGGGCTCTGGTGAGGATTCGGTGACCCCTCCTCAAGGGGGGGGTACTGTTGTGAATTCTGTTATCGAACTCCCTCCTGTGGTCATGAATGGTACTTCGGTGAGTTCTGTCCATGGACTCCCTCTGGTGGCTGTGAGTGGAGCTGCTGCTTCTGAGGTTCCTTCCACAGGTGACGTAGTTTATTCTTTGGCTGGCTGCTCTATTTAACTCCACTCAGATCGTTACTCCATGCCAGCTGTCAATGTTCTTTTACTGGTTCAGTTCGCTCTTGGATCTTTCTGGTGACCTGTCTACTCCAGCAGAAGCTAAGTCCCTGCTAGTTAATTATTTGTTCATGGTTTCCTTGTCCAGCTTGCTATCATGATTTTGTCTCGCTAGCTGGAAGCTCTGGGATGCAGAGTGGCACCTCCGCACCGTGAGTCGGTGCGGAGGTCTTTTTGCACACTCTGCGTGGTCTTTTTGTAGTTTTTTGTGCTGATCGCAAAGATACCTTTCCTATCCTCAGTCTGTTTAGTAAGTCTGGCCTCCCTTTGCTGAAACCTGTTTCATTTCTGTGTTTGTGACTTTCATCTTAACTCACAGTCATTATATGTGGGGGGCTGCCTTTTCCTTTGGGGAATTTCTCTGAGGCAAGGTAGGCTTTATTTTCTGTCTCTAGGGCTAGTTAGCTCTTAGGCTGTGAAGAGGCGTCTAGGCAGTGTTAGGTACGCTCCACGGCTATTTCTAGTTGTGTGATAGGATTAGGGGTTGCGGTCAGCAGAGCTCCCACTTCCCAGAGCTTGTCCTGTGTGAGTTTAACCATCAGGTCGTTCCGGGTACTCCTAACCACCAGGTCCATAACAGTCCCCGGCTGCCGCTGTGGAAGCTATCCGCGGGGTGAGAGGTCCTCTGCAGCTGGTGCATGACTTTCCACCTGTGTTCAGGCTAGCAGTCGCTGCCAGGTGCCCTAAGTCACAGTTCCTGTGCTGTCTGTGCTGTAATGGTTTCTGTTTGTGCTTAGGGTGCGCGCAGTCACACCTACCCTGCTTTTATTAGGGTTTGAGTGTGCTCCTGTGTTGCTCCCTCAGCCTATTGCTGAGGATAGCTCCTATATAAACTCCCTCTTTCCTGTTGGGTGTTGCCAGAGCATTGTGTTGCATTTCTGAGTCTTGCCTTGTGTGTTAGGTATCCAGCTCCCGTTCTGTCTGTAGTATGTTCAGGGAGAGCTGATACCTGTCATCTGCCTGTTCTGGGGGCAGAGTACCCAGATCCGCCTATCCTGGAGACTGCATATCCACATCTGTTTGAGTTTTGTTTTTCTGTCTATTCTGGGGGCAGAGTACCCAGACCCACCTATCCTGGATGCTCCATATCCAGATCCGTTTGTATTTGTTTTTCCGCCTATTCTGGGAGCAGAGTACCCAGACCCGCCTATCCTGGAGGCTGCATATCCAGTACCTGACCCTGTCTGAACTGTGTCCTTCATGTTATGTTTCTGAAGTCCTTTTGTGTCTGACACCCTGTATCCCGTGTCTGAACTTCCTGGGCTCATCTTTTAAAGATGGAGTCCGGTGTTCTTGCTGAGCTCTTACTATGCTGTGCTCGGCCTGCAATGCGGTGCCAACCCTGTCCGGCCCAGGTCCAGTCTAGTGGCACCATCACGCTTGAGTTCCTTTCTAGGTCCAATGCCAGGAGCCTGACCATCGTAACTAGGAACCTGATGACCGCCGCTGCCTGGTCCTGTGCCATCTGTGTCCCAGCCGATGACCTGGGCTGCCTCGCCAGTGTCCCAGATGTCTATCCGGTATTCCTGATGTCCTTCCTGTGGCTGATGTAACTGATGCCGTGGGCTGCCACACCAGTGTCCCAGCCGATGACCTGGGCTGCCACACCAGTGTCCCAGATGTCTATCCGTTATTCCTGATGCCCTGCCTGTGTCCAGATGTCCTGATGTCCTTCTTGTGTCTGATGTTCTGATGTAGCTGATGCCTGGGCTGCCATGCCAGTGTCCCAGCCAATGATCTGGGCTGCCACGCCAGTGTCCCAGATGTTTATCCGGTATTCCTGATGTCCAGCCTGTGTCCTGATGTCCAGCCTGTGTCCTGATGTCTAGCCTGTGACCCAATGTTCCTCCTGTTCCCCAGGGTCCACCCTGTGATGACGTCCTTCCGGTGTCAGTGTCTGATGTTCTCCTGCTGAGCCTGTGCTTTGCCTGAGGCCTGAGAGGCCGTCCTTGTAAGCCCGTGCCTGATAACCCAGGAGTGCATCAACCTGTGTTGACCCCTGCCATCGTCTGACGTCTGTCCAAGGTCGGTGTCTGATGTTCTCCTGCTGAGCCAGTGCTACGCCTGAGGCCTGAGAGAGAGGTCATCCTAGTATGCCCGTGCCAGATGACCCTGGACTGCATCAACCCATGATGACCCCTGCCATCATCTGAAGTCCGTCCAAGGTCGGTGTCTGATGTTGTCCTGCTAAGCCTGTGCTGTACCTGAGGCCTGAGAGTGAGGCGGTCCTAGTATGCCCGTGCCAGATAACCCTGGACTTCATCAACCCTTGATATCCTCCTGCCTTCATCTGTTATCCTGAGATGTGTACCATACTCTAATGTGTGGAATCGGGATCCTGACATCATTATGCTTTGTTATGTACTGTGTTTTCATTTAAGTAAACTTTTTCTTCATACCTGAAGTTGTGCTGTGTAATCTAGTTCTGCATATCGCCATCTTGTCCACATGCTCAGCTGCCACAGACCCTGCTCGCTGCCCTTCCCTAGGGTAGGTCCAGGTAACTCTGTGGTTCAGTGGGTCCACGTTCCGTTCCCACTAGGGATGCTGACCCCACGTCTTCATGTCTGGGATGTGGAGGTGTCGGCTCGGCCGCTTCTGCGGTCGCAGCCGTAACAAACACAAAGGACAGCGACACCTTAGTGCCACATATGAGCAAGGTAGTGGTGTAAAGATCTATATAAGTGCTTAATGAGAGTCAAGAAAAGAAATACACAGGTGATAAGATATATGTATGTAGTCATATCTCATATGGTCACGCCATGTAATACCCAGAAGGGAAATAACTATGAGTAGAGTAATATAAAGTGCATAGTGCAATGTTTATAAGTGGTCATAAACAGATCCACTAGAAAGGAACAGTCATATGTAAAAAATTGATAAGAGGTAAAGAAGCGCCCGCCAGGGCTGTGGGGATACTCAGTACCGGGCTCGTTCTTAAAGGGATGTGGTCACGGCAGCAGTGTCCCGGTCCGTGGTCCCGGGCATACAATAAAATAAGCATTGATTTGCGGTAAAAGGGAAATGAGAATAAAGTTTATGAGGAGTTGGTACAGCTCTCCACAGGTAGAGCTAACCCCTGGGCAGATGTAGTGTAGAGGTATAAGATGGCGGTGGTGGCTATGCCAGGCAGATGCAATTGGAATAACGTAAAGGATACAGCAAGGTGCAGTTTCCAGACTTTTGCTTGCAGTTCTTTATGGCACCCAGCCGGGTGTGCTGTGTCCTCCGGGTCTGTGCTCCAGCAAACTCCCAGGTAGTTTGGGATGCACCCTTCCAGCACTCCTTTCATATGCCTTCCTCTAGACGTGTCTCTACGCTGGCTTTTCTCTTCTCCTGCCCAGAGCCTTACCCACAGTGTCCCAAGCCAGCAGCCACGAACCTGGTTTGGCGACATCCCCTGGATTCTCTACAGCTGCCTTTTTGGCAAAGTATGGGTGGATGTGGCTGTGACTCTTGCAGAAGCCACAGCCTTCGGATTCTTAGCTTGACTTGCAGTTTCTCACTAAGTTGGGGCCGGTCCCCTTACTGCGACTTGGTCCCTCCACATCTGGATGCGGGCCCCACAGGTGACTTCTGCACTTCCCGTGCCCCTAGGACCCCATCCGTCTTTCAGGGAGCTTCTTTCTGTCTCTATTTCAAACTTCTGTTCTGCCTGTCAGGAGCTGCAGACCTGCACGTCTACTTAGCTCCACTTCCTCCTGCCTTCTCCTCACTTTCCCTCCTAAATAGCTCCTCCCCTACTCTGCCTACCCCACCCACTCCACTTCCTCCCTAAGGGTACACCCAGGTGCTCCGACTAAACTGGTGTGTGTTGGTCGTGAGTGTTAGAGTCCTGGGTAGTGCTCCCTCCTTAACTGAGAGTTGGATACCACACCTCTGGATAAGGTGCAGTATATCTGTGGTAACTGGACCCCAGGGGCGCCACAGTAGCATACATATATATATATATATATATATATATATATATATATATATATATATATATACACACACAGGATAACAATCCAAATACAGGTGAGGATCCAGGCAGGAACCTAGCTAAGTACAGGCATTAACACTGGTATACTAAATGACAGAAAGTAACAAGGCATAGGCAGACCGAGGAGAGGCAGACCCCATGTTTGCAGTAGGTTGGTCTCCTTAGTCTGATTATGCCTTGTTACTTTGTGTCATTTAATATGACTACATACATAAATCTTACTACCTATGTATTTCTTTTCTCGACTCCTATTAGGCACTTTTATAGACCTTTAGGCTGTGTGCACACGTTGCTGATTTTTCGCGTTTTTTTCGCGTTTTTTCACTATAAAAACAGTATAAAACCGCAAAAAAAAGCATACATTATACATTCCATCATTTAGAATGAATTTCGCAATTTTTATGCACATGATGCTTTTTTTTCCGCGAAAAAAACGCATCGCGGTAAAAAACGCAGCATGTTCATTAATTTTGCTGATTTTTTTGCGGATTTCCCACTATATAATGCATTGGGAAATGTCTGGAAAAATCTGCAAAAAAAACGCACAAAAAACATGCAAAAAACGCATGCAGATTTCTTGCAGAAATTTCAGGTTTTTCTTAGGAATTTTCTGCAAGAAATCCTGAACGTGTGCACATAGCCTTACACCACCACCTTGCTCATATGTGGCACTAAGGTGTTGCTGCCCTTTGTATTTTATATAGTTGTTCATATTTCTACTAAATTAATTTTGTATGTTTAAAACTTTTAATAAAGCTATATACCTTTTAGTACTGCTCTGTTATCCATCATCGCGGCAAAACACACAAAGTGTAAGGCCTTATTCACACTGCAGTATTTGGCATCAGTGTTTGTAGCCAAAACCAGGAGTGGAACTTACAGAGAAACTATAAATGAACAATTTCCACCTGTTCTGTGTTTTGAAGACACTGCTGGTTTGAGCATGCAAATACTGATCAAAAATACTGATGTGTGAATAAAGCCTAAATTATATGTTGTCAACCCCTTCAAGATGGTAAAATGCTTAACTTTTGTGCTTTCTTCACTTTCCAAACAGAATTACTTCCCCCACATAGCCCTCGAAATAGTATGATGGCCCCACACATAGCCCTCCAAATAGTATGATGCCCCTCTAAGTGGCCCTCCAAATAGTATGATCATGACTGCAACAAAGTACTCCTTGATTAAAGTAAAAAAAGAATACTCGCCTTTCCCCATTTCCCCATTGCTCCAGTCTCTGCAACGTGTGTTCTGCATGCTCTGAACTGCTCAGCACAGCAGTTTTGATGTAATGACATCATCACTTCGGCAGCATAGACGCACAGGGAGAATGATGGATGAGGGAGTGCCAGCTAACAGCTCCCTTTTCCATCACATTGGTTTCAACTGTATCTACATCTAGGATGTGAATTGAGTTGAAAGTCAGGTGGGGAGGGACAATGTAAGTCATTTTTACCTTGCACTATGTTCATTTTTTGAGGCACTTAATCAGCTGGGTTAGAGGTGGAATCTGCCTGAATAAGACATTGTGGGTGCATACACTTATAAGGTATTTTGTTATGTTCTTGGACGTCAACCGTTATTCTTCTTTTCGTCGTTTAACATATGGTTAAAATAATTTTATATTTCGAAAGATCAAACTTTTGCGGATGTGACGATATCAAATATGTTTTTTGTGTTATTTTTTAAATGGGGAAAAATGGAGTGATTCAAACTTAGGGTTGAGCGAAACGGGTCGGCCATTTTCAGAAGTTGTCGACTTTTGGCAAAGTCGGGTTTCATGAAACCCGACCCGACCCCTGTGTGGGGTCGGCCATGAAGTCGGCGATCTTCTGAATCTGGTATCGGAATTCCGATCCCGAGTTCCGATATGTTTGCAATATCGGAAATCGGTTTCGGAATCCATATTTAAGTGTAAAATAAAGAATTAAAATAAATATTGCTATACTTACCCTCTGACGCGCCCTGGTACTAACCGGCAGCCTTTCTTCCTTCGAATCAGCGCTTGAAGGACCTTGCGGTGACGTCGCGGCTTGTGATTGGTCGCGCGACCGCCCATGTGACCGCTCGCGCGATCAATCACAAGCCGCGACGTCACCGCAAGGTCCTGCAAGCGCTGATTCTTAGGAAGGAAGGCTGCCGGAAAGAAGCAGGGCGCGTCCGAGGGTGAGTATATACCTAATAGGAATATACTCACCCTCGGACGCGCCCTGCTTCTTTCCGGCAGCCTTCCTTCCTAAGAATCAGCGCTTGCAGGACCTTGCGGTGACGTCGCGGCTTGTGATTGGTCGCGCGGCGGTCACATGGGCGGTCGCACGACCAATCACAAGCCGCGACGTCACCGCAAGGTCCTGCAAGCGCTGATTCGAAGGAAGGAAGGTTCCCGGTTAGTACCAGGGCGCGTCCGAGGGTGAGTATAGCGATATTTTTTATTTTAATTCTTTATTTTACACTTAAATATGGATCGCAGGGCCTGAAGGAGAGTTTCCTCTCCTTCAGACCCTGGGAACCATTGGAAACCCAATGCACTGCATTGGGTTTCGAGTTTCGGCCGACCCCGACCCCGACTTTTTTATAGGATCGGCCGATTTCACTCGACCCGACTTTTGAAAAAGTCGGGTTTCGTGAAACCCGACCCGATCCTATAAAAGTAAAAGTCGCTCAACCCTATTCAAACTTTTATTTATATTTTTTTATTTATATTTTTAAAATCTTTGTTTTACAATTTTTTTAGTATTTTTCAGATTCCCATTAGGCCTCCTTTAGACATCTGTGATTTTTGTTGTACTTAAAAATGAGCTATTGTTCATCAGTGTTTTGGATCTGAGTTTCTTTAATGTTTGGTCAGTGTGTCAGTTTTACTATTCGTGTTTCATCAGTGAGTCTCACGTATGGATAAATACATAAATTACAATGGGATGGCCAGATGGGCTTCCCTAAAATCCCCTACAGCTATTACATTACATGATCTAGCTCAGCTGAGTCGGCCACCAGGGCAATGGGGATACTCAGTACCGGGTCTGGTCGCACTTAAAGGGGATGTCATGGTGGCTGCGAGCCGGTCCGTGGCCTTGGGACTCAATTAAAGGGGAAAGATCTGTAGCATCGCTTGGAAAACTGATTGATAGGTTGGTCACACTTGTCAAACATAGGCAGCATCAATAGTAAAAAGAGAGTGAACAAGAGAGAATTTCCCTGACTAGAAATTCTTCCACGCATGTTCAGTTTGAAAAGACGGAACCCGTCGCTGGATTCCTGATTTTGACACACGCGATTTTCCGACGTGCAGAAAAAAAGTTTCTATGTGCGTTGTCTCCACCCGACGGACAGCGATTTTACGACGGATCCAGTGCACGACGAATGAAACGGAAGGCCATCCATCACAATCCGTCGCTAATACAAGTCTATGAGAAAAAATGGATCCAGCAGAAACATTTGCTAGATCTGTTTTTTTCATAAAACGAAGCATTGACAGAAAAAGAAAGACGGAAGTGTGAAAGAGGCCTAAGGAGATGGACATATTGCCCTGCTCCCCTTGAGGACATCACTGCTGTATATAATGTGATGTGTAACCTTTATGTGATGCATGAAAGGCATAGGTTAGGACATAAGACATAAGGTAGTGTGGGCATAGAATGTAGGTGAAGGGGTTTCCCCAGCAACAGACAAGTGACAAGTGTACAGAGCTGCCCTTGGGTGAACTACAGCAAAGTAGACGATGGGACGATGAGGTAGCGTGACTAAGAACTGACAGAAGAGGCAGATTGGCCTTCTACTTTAAAGGGGCCCATGAATAGGACAACCTGTCACGAGAAACCCTGAGCTTGAGAACCTCCGAACAAGGTACATACCTAAAGAGGACTGAGACTGTGGGACTAATGAGGGTCCCGAGCGATAGATCCAGGGCGTCCATAACGACAGGAAGCAGAGCGGCTGAGTGGGTGTAGAGAAGTAGGGAGGAGAGCCAAGTTAATGGTCTCTCCTGTGTGTCTGGGCTGGAACTGTCGGGGCTGTCACCAGTGTTGCAGGGGGAAGAGATTGCTGACCGGAGCAGTACAGTGCACCTGACTGATGGGACGGGTCCGACTTAAATAGCAGTTTGTGAGTAGAAAGACGGTTAACTCCCTCTTCACGGGCCCACGCCCGCTAGCTGTGCCTATACCCCCAGCTAGCCACACTGCGAAAGCGTCCTACCCTCAGCCCAGAGAGACTTCCTCACCGGGTAGTGACCAGGAAAGTGTACGGACCTTTGCTCCGCTCACAACCACGGAGGCACTGCTTAGTCCCATCCTTGCGGTGCTTGCTGAGGACTGGCCCATGCCTGTGGCTGTGTCCGCTGGACTGTGTGCTCCTACTGCAGCCTTGCTCACTGAACGCTCTGCTTCTTCTTTTGTGCTGCCGACCATCTCCTCTGCCTCACCGTGTGCACGGATCAGGAGATCACGTGCCGAAGAACCTGGAGGATTTGTTGTCGCAAGGAGAAAATGCATCGCTCATCTGTGGAACCGGATCGGGGACATCTCACGCTGCCTGAGGCACCGCCGAGGGATCTTCCAGCCACCCTCCTCCAGCGCACAGAGACTGATAAGTTACCCTGTTACATTCTATTGCATTTGACTTTTCCCCATCCTCCAATCACATCCTTTACCCCTCTGCTTGTACAATTACTGTTCCTATATATAAAGAACCTGTTAACCCTTGCTCTGCCTCCTGTGTGTCACTGCATCCTACGCACCTGCTAGCACCCTACAGAGAAACTTGCTGAGCTGTACTGTGGTGATAAGCTAGGCTGTGACGAAGTAGGGCAAAGTAGTGTGCTATACCGGCCATGGAGCAGACGACAGTGGAAGGAAACAATGTTAGTGAGAATGCTTTTGGCTGTGAATGAAAAGTGCTTTAGACTGTGTACTCACTATCCCTTGTATATAGCCCTCATCAAGTTCAGTAAAGTTCCCATGTTTGAACAGAAGTCTCCTTTGCTAATCTGTGGGATTCGTGGTCCTGACCAGCCAATACCATCAGCTACCTGTGGCCTGCACAGGCACAAGCCCCTCATAACACTAACACCCAGCCAGGACCCACAATTGTCTGTAGGATGCCAAAGAGAGTGGGAACAGAAGCTCGCCCACAGCTACCTCGTTGGGCATCTTACCAGCGCCAAGGAGGTGATGTCATCAGAGAAACAGGATATTGGCCTTGATGATACACAGCTCAGGCGATATGTGGCTAAAAGATACTCTGGACTGGGGCAGGGATATCGCGCTGCTTGTTTTTGGTGTGTGAGGCTCAACAGTTCGTAAAAGTTGTTTTGGGGGATGTAGTGGTAGAGATTCATATGTGCATCCTGCGTGTGGGAATTAATTTCCACATTGCCATAGGACAATCAATCTATTGTAATATGCAAGCTGAGGTGTTGGAAAATAAGCCAGGTACGTCTTGGCACACATGGACTAGGAAATACATCACTCTATCAGTACATGAAGCGGTATCACCTGCTCATATGGTGAAAGATAACTGACCATCAAGGTTAGCAAGGCTCAAGCCATCCTACTTCCTCTCTTCATGGTCATGTTTCTGGTAATCAGACTTCACCCGCAAGTAGTGCTCTGTCATTGTTTTCAGCCCTATCATCATCCTCACATACTTCTTTCTCTACACTATCTCATCTATCTCCATTGCACCATCAGGTCTTCTTTTGTGTACTTGTGCCCAAAAAACATGCCCTCAATCATCCAATTACATGGAAATTGTACTCCTATATGTCCGAGTTCACAATAATTGATGTCAAACCACCTAGATTATACTGCCTTTTGTGAAAGAATTTTGAGTGCTCAACCTCAATGGATGATACCTAGCCGTCATTATTTGTTGTACTAAAAGCCAACCCTGCCAGGTTTGGGCACAAAATTCTAAATTTTTTCAGCAACAAAATTTATTGTGTTCTGTGTACAAACTTTTCTATAAAACGCACCTTGTTTCTAATCTTTGGTGAACTTAAATGTGATTGTGCCTGTATCCGAGGTAACTTTTCCTGGTAGCACTCTGCACAGGATTGGTCTCCTCCTGTGCAGGGCAGGACATAGAGAGCAAACTTGTTTTAAATTAAAGATCAATTTTCTTTCACAGAATTATAAATTGATTTCAAAATTGCCTCTTGGCTTCCTGCTTGGCAAAGGGGGATGTGCTTCAGAAGATTGACAGTTCAGACAAGCAGCATGGCAGCACAGCTGGTCTGATTCGGGCATTCTCCTCTGCTTCTGTCAGCATCAGAAAAGTGTAGGGTATTGTGAATTCCACTCTTGGGCTCCCTCCGGTGGTTGTAAGTGACACTTTTGTGAGTTCTGCTCTTGGGCTCCCTCTTGTGGTTTCAAGTGGTATGGCTGCTCCTTGGAGTTAGCTGTCAGCAGCTGCTTTCACTGATCGTCTTTTCTGCTCGACTATTTATGCCTGCTCTGTCCTTCAGCTAGTGCCACTTGTAAATGGTTCCTGGTTGGATTCACATCTCTTTTGGATTTCCCTGTTATCCTGACCAGTTCAGCAAAGCTAAGTTTTTTGCTTGCTCTTTTCTGTTCACAGATTGTGGACTTATCCATTCTGTGCTTTCTTTGTTTATCCAGTGTTATCAGTATGAATTGATTCTGTCTTGCTAGAAGCTCTGGGAAGCAGATTTACCCTCCACACCTTTAGTCAGGTGTGGAGATTTTTAGTAAACTCTGCGTGGATTTTTGTAGTGTTTTATACTGACCGCACAGTATTCCATCCTGTCCTATCTATCAAGCTAGACTGGCCTCCTGTGCTCATCCTGGTTTCATTCTGTGTATGTCTTTTCCCTCTCCACTCACAGTCATTATTTGTGGGGGGCTAATCTATCCTTTGGGGATTTTCTCTGAGGCAAGATAGCTTTCCTGCTTCTTTCTTTAGAGGTAGTTAGCTCTTAGGCTGTGACGAGATGCCTAGGGAGAGTTAGGAGCATTCCACGGCTACTTCTAGTGTTGTGTTGAGCTTAGGGACTGCGGTCAATACAGTTACCACTTCCTTCAGAGCTCGTTCCATGTTGCTCCTAAACCACCGTGTCATAACAGTAGGGATCCTGAAGATGTCCAGGCCCAGAAATTCGACCAGCTTCAGAGCAGCGCTTGCAAGCTATATATTAACCCCTTTACCCCCAAGGGTGGTTTGCACGTTAATGACCAGGCCAATTTTTACAATTCTGACCACTGTCCCTTTATGAGGTTATAACTCCGAAACGCTTCAACGGATCCTGGTGATTCTGACATTGTTTTCTCGTGACATATTGTACTTCATGATAGTGGTAAAATTTCTTTGATAGTACCTGCGTTTATTTGTGAAAAAAACGGAAATTTGGCGAAAATTTTGAAAATTTCGCAATTTTCAAACTTTGAATTTTTATGCAATTAAATCACAGAGATATGTCACACAAAATACTTAATAAGTAACATTTCCCACATGTCTCCTTTACATCAGCATAATTTTGGAACCAATTTTTTTTTTGTTAGGGAGTTATAAGGGTTAAAAGTTGACCAGCAATTTCTCATTTTTACAACACCATTTTTTTTTAGGGACCACGTCTCATTTGAAGTCATTTTGAGGGGTCTATATGATAGAAAATGCCCAAGTGTGACACCATTCTAAAAACTGCACCCCTCAAGGTGCTCAAAACCACATTCAAGAAGTTTATTAACCCTTCAGGTGTTTAATAGGAATTTTTGGAATGTTTAAATAAAAATGAACATTTAACTTTTTTACACAAAAAATTTACTTCAGCTCAAATTTGTTTTATTTTACCAAGGGTAACAGGAGAAATTGGACCCAAAAAGTTGTTGTCCAATTTGTCCTGAGTACGCTGATACCCCATATGTGGCAGTAAACCACTGTTTGGGCGCATGGGAGAGCTCGGAAGGGAAGGAGCGCAGTTTGACTTTTCAATGCAAAATTGACAGAAATTGAGATGGGACGCCATGTTGTGTTTGGAGAGCCACTGATGTGCCTAAACATTGAAACCCCCCACAAGTGACACCATTTTGGAAAGTAGACCCCCTAAGGAACTTATCTAGAGTTGTGGTGAGCACTTTGACCCACCAAGTGCGTCACAGAAGTTTATAATGCAGAACCGTAAAAATAAAAAATCATATTTTTTCACAAAAATTATATTTTTGCCCCCAATTTTTTATTTTTCCAAGGGTAAGAGAAGAAATTGGACCTCAAAAGTTGTTGTCCAATTTGTCCTGAGTACGCTGATACCCCATATGTGGCAGTAAACCACTGTTTGGGCGCATGGGAGAGCTCGGAAGGGAAGGAGCGCAGTTTGACTTTTCAATGCAAAATTGACAGAAATTGAGATGGGACGCCATGTTGCGTTTGGAGAGCCACTGATGTGCCTAAACATTGAAACCCCCCACAAGTGACACCATTTTGGAAAGTAGACCCCCTAAGGAACTTATCTAGAGGTGTGGTGAGCACTTTGACCCACCAAGTGCTTCACAGAAGTTTATAATGCAGAACCGTAAAAATAAAAAATCATATTTTTTCACAAAAATTATATTTTTGCCCCCAATTTTTTATTTTTCCAAGGGTAAGAGAAGAAATTGGACCTCAAAAGTTGTTGTCCAATTTGTCCCGAGTACGCTGATACCCCATATGTGGCAGTAAACCACTGTTTGGGCGCATGGGAGAGCTCGGAAGGGAAGGAGCGCCGTTTGACTTTTCAATGCAAAATTGACAGGAATTGAGATGGGACGCCATGTTGCGTTTGGAGAGCCACTGATGTGCCTAAACATTGAAACCCCCCACAAGTGACACCATTTTGGAAAGTAGACCCCCTAAGGAACTTATCTGGATGTGTGGTGAGCACTTTGACCCACCAAGGGCTTCACAGAAGTTTATAATGCAGAGCCATAAAAATAAAACAAAATTTTTTTCCCACAAAAATTATTTTTTAGCCCCCAGTTTTGTATTTTCCCTAGGGTAACAGGAGAAATTGGACCACAAAAGTTGTTGTACAATTTGTCCTGAGTACGCTGATACCCCATATGTGGGGGGGAACCACCGTTTGGGCGCATGGGAGGGTTCGGAAGGGAAGGAGCGCCATTTGGAATGCAGACTTAGATGGAATGGTCTGCAGGCGTCACATTGCGTTTGCAGAGCCCCTAATGTACCTAAACAGTAGAAACCCCCCACAAGTGACACCATTTTGGAAAGTAGACCCCCTAAGGAACTCATCTTGATGTGTTGTGAGAGCTTTGAACCCCCAAGTATTTCACTACAGTTTATAACGCAGAGCCATGCAAATAAAAAATATTTTTTTTTCCACAAAAATTATATTTTAGCCCCCAGTTTTGTATTTTTCCAAGGTTAGCAGGAGAAATTGGACCCTAAATGTTGTTGTCCAATTTGTCCTGAGTACGCTGATACCCGATATGTGGGGGGGAACCACCGTTTGGGCGCATGGGAGGGCTCGGAAGGGAAGGAGCATCATTTGGAATGCAGACTTAGATGGATTGGTCTGCAGGCGTCACATTGCGTTTGCAGAGCCCCTAATGTACCTAAACAGTAGAAACCCCCCACAAGTGACCCCATATTGGAAACTAGACCCCTCAATGAACTTATCTAGATGTGTTGTGAGAACTTTGAACCCCCAAGTGTTTCACTACAGTTTATAACGCAGAGCCGTGAAAATAAAAAATCTTTTTGTTTTCCCACAAAAATTATTTTTTAGCCCCCAGTTTTGTATTTTCCCAAGGGTAACAGGAGAAATTGGTCCACAAAAGTTGTTGTCCAATTTGTCCTGAGTACGCTGATACCCCATATGTTGGGGTAAACCCCTGTTTGGGCACACAGGAGAGCTCGGAAGGGAAGGAGCACTGTTTTACTTTTTCAACGCAGAATTGGCTGGAATTGAGATCGGACGCCATGTCGTGTTTGGAGAGCCCCTGATGTGCCGAAACAGTGGAAACCCCCCAATTATAACTGAAACCCTAATCTAAACACACCCCTAACCCTAATTCCAACGGTAACCCTAACCACACCTCTAACCCTGACACACCCCTAACCCTAATCCCAACCCTATTCCCAACTGTAAATGTAATCTAAACCCTAACCCTAACTTTAGCCCCAACCCTAACTGTAGCCCCAACCCTAACCCTAACCCTAATCCTAGCCCTAACCCTAGCCCTAACCCTAACCCTAGCCCTAGCCCTAGCCCTAACCCTAGCCCTAACCCTAGCCCTAACCCTAGCCCTAACCCTAGCCCTAACCCTAGCCCTAGCCCTAGCCCTAACCCTAGCCCTAACCCTAGCCCTAACCCTAGCCCTAACCCTAGCCCTAACCCTAACCCTAGCCCTAGCCCTAACCCTAGCCCTAACCCTAGCCCTAACCCTAGCCCTAACCCTAGCCCTAACCCTAGCCCTAACCCTAGCCCTAGCCCTAACCCTAGCCCTAACCCTAATGGGAAAATGGAAATAAATACATTTTTTTTTATTTTTCCCTAACTAAGGGGGTGATGAAGGGGGGTTTGATTTACTTTTATAGCGAGTTTTTTAGCGGATTTTTATGATTGGCAGCCGTCACACACTGAAAGACCCTTTTTATTGCAAAAAATATTTTTTGCAATACCACATTTTGAGAGCTATAATTTTTCCATATTTTGGTCCACAGAGTCATGTGAGGTCTTGTTTTTTGCGGGACGAGTTGACGTTTTTATTGAAAACATTTTTGGGCACGTGACATTTTTTTATCGCTTTTTATTCCGATTTTTGTGAGGAAGAATGACCAAAAGCCAGCTATTCATGAATTTCTATTGGGGGAGGCGTTTATACCGTTCCGCGTTTGGTAAAATTGATAAATCAGTTTTATTCTTCGGGTCAGTACGATTACAGCGATACCTCATTTATATCATTTTTTTATGGTTTGGTGCTTTTATACGATAAAAACTATTTTACAGAAAAAATAATTATTTTTGCATCGCTTTATTCTCAGGACTATAACTTTTTTATTTTTTTGCTGATGATGCTGTATGGCGGCTCTTTTTTTGCGGGACAATATGACGCTTTCAGCGGTACCATGGTTATTTATATCTGTCCTTTTGATCGCGTGTTATTCCACTTTTTGTTCGGCGGTATGATAATAAAGCGTTGTTTTTTGCCTCGTTTTTTTTTTTTTTTTCTTACGGTGTTTACTGAAGGGGTTAACTAGTGGGCCAGTTTTATAGGTCGGGCCGTTACGGACGCGGCGATACTAAATATGTGTACTTTTATTGTTTTTTTTTTTTTATTTAGATGAAGAAATGTATTTATGGGAATAATATTTTTTTTTTTTTTCATTATTTTGGAATATTTTTTTTTTTTTTTTTTTACACATTTGGAAAATTTTTTTTTTACTTTTTTACTTTGTCCCAGGGGGGGACATCACAGATCAGTGATCTGACAGTTTGCACAGCACTCTGTCAGATCACTGATCTGATAGGAGTGCAGGCTGCTTCACAGTGCCTGCTCTGAGCAGGCTCTGTGAAGCCACCTCCCTCCCTGCAGGACCCGGATCCGCGGCCATCTTGGATCCGGGGCTCGAGCAGGGAGGGAGGTGAGGAGACCCTCGCAGCAACGCGATCACATCGCGTTGCTGCGGGGGGCTCAGGGAAGCCCGCAGGGAGCCCCCTCCCTGCGCGGTGCTTCCCTGCACCGCCGGCACATCGCGATCATCTTTGATCGCGGTGTGCCAGGGGTTAATGTGCCGGGGGCGGTCCGTGACCGCTCCTGGCACATAGTGCCGGATGTCAGCTGCGATAAGCAGCTGACACCCGGCTGCGATCGGCCGCGCTCCCCCCGTGAGCGCGGCCGATCGGCTATGACGTACTATCCCGTCCAGGGTCAGATAAGCCCAGGGCACCTCGACGGGATAGTACGTCTAAGGTCACAGAGGGGTTAAACAGGTTGAAAAAGCGCACTATTTGACTATTGGTTAACCTAAGCAATGAGCAGTAAACTATAGACAAAAATATCCTTCCATTCTTGAAAACGGAGAGGATGTTTAATAAGAAGTAAGTTGTAAAGTTGCTTGTTTTTACAAGAATTTTGCAATGTTGACTATTAATGAACATGAGACAACCTCTTTAACACCTTCAGCCTGAAGCCTGTTTTCACCTTCCTGATCAGGCCAATTTTTTTTACAATTCTGACCACTGTCCCTTTATGAGGTAATAACTCTGGAACGCTTCAATGGGTCACGGTGATTCTGAGATTGTTTTCAAACTTTTAATTTGCATGCCCTTAAATCAGAGAGTGATGTCACACAAAATAGTTAATAAATAACATTTCCCACTTGTCTACTTTACATCAGCACATTTTGTTAGGAAGTTATCAGGGTTAAATTTGACCAGTGATTTCTCATTTTTACTATAAGATTTACACAACTATTTTTTTAGGGAACATCTCACATTTGAAGTGACTTTGAGGGGCCTATATGACAGAAAATACCCCAAAGTGATGCCAATCTAAACACTACACTGCTCAAGGCCACATTCAAGATGTTAATTAACCCTTCAAATGCTTCACAGGAATTAATGGAATGTGGAAGGGAAAAAAAAATCAACTTTTTTTCATAAAAATTTTCCTTTAGACCTTTTTTTTTTTCTTTCGCAAGGGTAACATCAGAAAATGGACCATTTTGTTGTGCAATTTCTTCTGAGCATGCCGATACCCCATATGTGGGGAGAAAACACTGTTTAGGCACACGGTAGGGCTCAGAAGGGAAGGTGCAACTTTTCACTATTTGAATGTAAAATTTGCTGGAATAATTAGCGGACGCCATGTCATGTTTGGAGGACCCCTGATGTGCGTAAACAATGAAAATCCCCCACAAGTGACACCATTTTGGTACCTAGACTCCTCAGGAAACTTATCTAGATATATTTTGAGCACCTTGAATACCCAAGTGCTTCAAACAAGTTTATAATGTTGAGCCGTGAAAATAAAAATAGCACATTTTTCCCACAAAATAGTTTTTTTAACCCCAAAATGTCCTTTTCATAAGGTCAACAGCAGAATTTGCACTGTACACTTTGTTGTGTAATTTCTCCTGAGTACACTGATAATCAAAATGTGAAGTAAAACAACTGTTTGGGTGCACGGCAGGGAGCCATGTCACATTTGGATCGGGGAACCCAAATTGTATGTAAAATTTGGAGGGCATTTTGTTCTTGTTTGGGGATGCATCTATCCTATTCTTCAGCATTCCATCCTCAAACTAATGGCCTGACTGAACGCCTAAACCAAAGTTTGGAGACTTACCTCAGATGTTTTGTGCCAGATAAGGCTACTTTCACACTAGCGTCGGATTCCGAAGCTAGCGTTTGTTGTGCCGCACAACGGGTGCAGCGGATGCATTTTCCGGCGCATCCGCTGCCCCATTGTGAGGTGCGGGGAGGTGGGGGCGGAGTTCCGGCCGCGCATGCGCGGTCGGAAAAAGTGGTCCGTCGGCAGCAAAAAACAATACATTTAACGTTTTTTGCTCCCGGCGGTCCGCCACAACACGGCGCAACCGTCGCACGACGGTTGCGACGTGTGTCAATTCGTCGCACTGCGTCGGTAATGTTACTCTATGGGGCAAAAACGCATCCTGCAAACAACTTTGCAGGATGCGTTTTTTCCCCTAAACGACGCATTGCAACGTATTGAAAACGACGCTATTGTGAAAGTAGCCTAACCAGAAGGATTGATCTTCTTTTCTACCACTGGCTGAGTTTGCGTTAAACAATCGTCGTAGTGAGTCCACTGGTAAGTCATCATTTTTTGGCACATATGACTTCCATTCACAATTCTGAATCCTTTAGTAAAGATGAGTTTTCTGGGGTTCCTGGGGACAGTGTCGGACTGGGGTGCCCAGTAACCAACTCCAGGGCCCCACTTTTCAGCTACACACAAATTTGACGTTATCCTCAATCTTAAATTTATATAACAATGAACTGGGTAGATAGTTAAAAGACTAAGAAGCCGCCTTTATCTGTACATAGTAATTCAAGTATATAGTGCCAAGTACTTCTCATATAAGAGGGTGGTGGCCCACTGGAGGATTCTCCTGTGTGCCAGTCCACGCCTGCCTGGAGAGGAACAATTTTCTTCTTCACTCTCTGTGTGAAGGGGTTCAGAATAATTTAAAGATCATGGTGGATAAATACAAACATATGGCTGATAAAAAAAATGATTGTCAGGTCCGGACCTGTGGGTGAATGATTTGGTATGGGTATCCACCAAAAATATTACATGAACAAAACAGAGTGGGGAAATTAACTCAAAAGTGGGAGTACAGAACTAATTACATCACTAACAGAGATAGAACTACCCAAGAATTCAAATGTATAAAACATAATTTTTAATTGAATACAAAAAGACTAGATAAAAAATACAAATTAAAATGAAGAGTATATGGTTTTTGCAGAGAAATTATTGGTAATTAGTTACCTATACAATTTGGCATTTGTTGTCTATATTGGTATGAGGTCACGGGTTCCTAGTATTTCATGAGGAAACTTCGTATTGAACAATTAAGCACTATAAACAGTATGTTCATAAATAAGCACTAGTGTGAAAAAACATATAAATTAATTACTATCTACATAGGATGCTGACTCTACCTAGTGGACAAAAAAGAGTGATACAGACATCACAAATTCACAGGTTTCCATATTTTAGTGACAAACCTTAGTATGATATCTGTAAAATGTAGTCCACATAGAGGATGGCAAATCGTGATAGCAGCATATAACTACAGTAAATCATATAATAGACTTCTACAAATATATAAACAATAAAGTGTACAGTTCTAATAATACAACACATGTAAACCTAAGCATGTGTGTGTATACTGTATATGTTATACGTTTCTATCCAGTGCACAGATAAATCACAGTTGATGACAGAAAATGTATGTATGCTAATTTAAAGTCATAGCAATAGTGCAATTATATGGATAGGTAGATAAATTCATTTATGGACTAATGGATATCCTCTATTAGATGGAAAATACATTCTGCAAGAAGTTAATCAACTAGATATTGAATTCAATACCAAGTTAACCTACTATGAACAGCACATAACCAGATAAAACCTCAAGAACAGACACATATGGACGATAAAGAGAACCATAACTACCACAGCTCCCCTTAGCGTGCATTTTGGCAATTGGTTTCTTCAAAAAATATTTAGCTAAAAGTTCCTTCTTGGAAATTAGGTCCCAGGTTTATTGGTCGTTATAAGGTGGTCACCGTAATCAGCCATGTAGCTTTTTGCCTCAAGATTCGGCGACTCTCAAGATCGATAATGTTTATCACATGTTTTTTCTCAAAAAATTTGTTGTGCCTGTGGAAACATCGCATTTACCGATTTGTTGTTGATGGCAATTTAGAATTTCAGGTAGCGAAGATCATTGATTCCTGTATGCTTTGCGGCTCTGTACAGTGCCTATCACTTTGGAAAGAATGTGGTCCGGAGGAGAGGGAGTGGGCGCCGGAATCTGAGGCCAATGATGGTAGGTTGATACTGTACTTTCATTCAGCCCATCTGGGTAAACCGGGCCCCGATGGTCCTGGGGCCCCTCATAGAAGTTAGGGTACTGTCATGAGTGTATCACGTCAACCTGGGACACCTAGGGGTAGAAGATCATTGTGAATGGCAGATCTTTCATTTAGCCTGTCTGGGTCCCATATTAAATGAATTTATTAATAATAGTAATAATAATAATCTTTATTTATATAGCGCCATCGTATTCCACAGCGCTTTAGTTTAACAGTTCATAAGTAACAAGTCATAAGTAACAATAATTACAACGCTACAATAATTAAAGCAAAATAAGACAACCCTGCTCCTGGGAGCTTACAATCTACAATAATTTGGTTTTCTTTGGTGCTGAAGAGGTTAACGACCCTTTCTATGCTGGTCAGAAACTTGCAGCTCCATTTTAAGCTGTTTCTGATCAGGTCATTACTAGTGTTGATCTAAATATTTGGATTCGGGAAAATTGGCACAAATAATTTGTAATATCTGTTGTGACAGACTTTGTAGAGGAAGGGAGGTCACTGCGCATGCAGCGGTCAGTGATATGAAACCGGAGTGTTTTGTGCTTCCAGCACATTAGGTGCTGAAAGGCCGTGTACAGAGTTTAACGGGTTGATTTCATGTGAGCACCCGCAGTGCGGGAGGGAGGGTGCTCACCGTACCCCTTTCCCTGTTTGTTGGGCTCTCCAGGCTTGTGTTGGGACTGAGACACGGCTGCGACACATGCAGCTGCGGCGCCGAGCAGCTGATCAGCCGGCGCATTCCATGTATCCGGGTTCCCTCTTCAGCTTATTCGATAAGCACTGTGGCTTGCCAAATAAGCAGGGACCCGATCAAATTCGCTCAACTCTAGTAAACAGCTCCTTGACGTGTCCTAGTGGGGGATCATTACTCTCCTGGGGACTCAACATGGTGGGAGAAATGATGGTCATGGTGATGATTACCGTATTTTTCAGATTATAAGACGCACTTTTGTTCCTCTAAATTTTTGGGGAAAGTAGGGGGTGCGTCTTACAATCCGAATCTGTGTGCTGTGCTGTAGAGGAGGGGGGTGGCTCTAGAGTGGTGTCAGGGGGCTGGAGTGGGCTGGCTGCAGGCTGCAGAGACAGCGGGTGGTCATGTGCTCCCGCTCATTAGCCTCATGTAATATTCACTGCACCCGCTGTCCATCACCTCAGTGCTGAAGCTGCACCAAGTTGGTTGACAGGGGAGCAGTGCATATTACATGTGCCTGCTCTTCCCCCTCCCATCATAAATATGCACCACTCGGTCACTCTATATGCCCCCCTGCAGGCACGCACATGATAAAATAACAAACACTTAACTCACCTTCCAATGATGTCTCCGTGCTCCCAGCTGCCTCATGGCTCTTCCTGTGTCTGTGCTGACATCCGATTGGCACAGCACAGTGATGTCATCACTGTGTGCCCAGGTCACATGATTGGATGCCCAGGAAACAGGAAGCGCAACCGAGGAGCTGGGAGTATGGAGCCATCATCAGAAGGTGAGTTAAGTGTTTGTTATTTTATCATGTGCGTGCCAGTAGGGGGCATATAGAGAGAGGGGGGCCATGTGCGTGCCATCAGGGGATCAAATAGTGACCTGGAGGCCATATCCAGGATGGGATAGGGCTATGTGCCAGCACAGGGGGGCAATGCGCCAATGTACCAGCAGAACAGGGGAGCAATGTACCAGCACAGAGGGGGCAATGTACAAACACAAGGGGGCCATGTGCCAGAGGGGACAATGTGTCAGCACAAGGGGGCAGTGTGCCAGCAGCACAGGAGGGCAATTTGCCAGCAGCACAGGGGGGCAATGTTCCAGCACAGGGAGTGCCATGTGCCAGGATGGGGGTTGCATAGATACCAGGATGAGGTGTATATATATAATTTGTAAGATGGACACTGGCATTATAAAACAGACCCCCATTTAACATATTAAATTATTTTTTTCTATTTTTCTTCAAATTTGGGGGTGCGTCTTATAATCAGGTGTGTTTTATAAAGCGAAAAATACGGTAAGTGTTGAAGACTGTTGGCTGGTGAGACTGGACTTCGTGGAAGACCAAGCACTGCTCTGGCTTCAAAAGTGGTGTACCGTGCCTCCCTGCAAAGTTGGACAGGAAAGTATATGTCGTGGAAAGGCCTCTTTCTTGTGCTCCAGCCACAGGCATAGTCACATGTGCTCCACATCCTCAGCATCTGCGTGCACCCGTCACCAGCACTTCCACTTCCCTGTCCCTTAATGCACAACTTACGTATTTTCTAATTGCTAGGTCTCTTAAAACCAAGTATATTTTTAATTAAAAAAGAATTTAAAAAAATTGGTCACCTGCAGCCAGGGGTGAATTAAGAGTAGCCAGGACCCCAGGTAGTTTAGAAGGCGTGGACCCCAGGTACCTGATGTATCACGTGACATGTCACATGATCTCCTGATAGATCATGTGATGGGTCATGTGAGTAACACACAGGTGCTGTGGGGCACATCCGTACACGGAAATGTTTCCCGTCTCTATGGCATTATAAATAACATAGCGCTATACAAAATAGAGCAGAGGTGGGAGATCATTTTTCCAAGGGGCCACATGACAGACCGTGACTATTGTGGAGGCCGAACCAACAGTCTTAAAGTAATTCTGATCAATATTAATATAATATAAAAAAAAAGTTAATAATTGTATGACTTAGTATTGCACAGAATTAATTATGCTGCTGACATCCCCTATAAACATTATGACCCACCACATAGCCCGTACATACAATATGAGCCCCCTCAATTCACAATCAAAGCAATTAATCTATGGAGCCCTTATACATGTAAACTATAAAAATAAAAAAACCTTAAAAATTCTCTATTTAGTTAGTTTAGAAACCCAATATATAAAAGGCATAAATGTACACAAATATGCATAGAAAGCCAGTGATTTTTTTAAAAAAGAGCAGAAATGAGGGGAGCTAGGGACTAGTTTTACCCTTAACAATTCCCTTCCGGACATCGGAGGTTATCTAAATTTGGTCAACTACTGCAGCTATATACAGTGGGGCAAAAAAGTATTTAGTCAGTCAGCAATAGTGCAAGTTCCACCACTTAAAAAGATGAGAGGCGTCTGTAATTTACATCATAGGTAGACCTCAACTATGGGAGACAAACTGAGAAAAAAAAATCCAGAAAATCACATTGTCTGTTTTTTTAACATTTTATTTGCATATTATGGTGGAAAATAATTATTTGGTCAGAAACAAAATTTCATCTCAATACTTTGTAATATATCCTTTGTTGGCAATGACAGAGGTCAAACGTTTTCTGTAAGTCTTCACAAGGTTGCCACACACCGTTGTTGGTATGTTGGCCCATTCCTCCATGCAGATCTCCTCTAGAGCAGTGATGTTTTTGGCTTTTCGCTTGGCAACACGGACTTTCAACTCCCTCCAAAGGTTTTCTATAGGGTTGAGATCTGGAGACTGGCTAGGCCACTCCAGGACCTTGAAATGCTTCTTACGAAGCCACTCCTTCGTTGCCCTGGCGGTGTGCTTTGGATCATTGTCATGTTGAAAGACCCAGCCACGTTTCATCTTCAATGCCTTTGCTGATGGAAGGAGGTTTGCACTCAAAATCTCACGATACATGGCCCCATTCATTCTTTCATGTACCCGGATCAGTCGTCCTGGCCCCTTTGCAGAGAAACAGCCCCAAAGCATGATGGTTCCACCACCATGCTTTACAGTAGGTATGATGTTTGATCAATGCAACTCAGTATTCTTTTTCCTCCAAACACGACAAGTTGTGTTTCTACCAAACAGTTCCAGTTTGGTTTCATCAGACCATAGGACATTCTCCCAAAACTCCTCTGGATCATCCAAATGCTCTCTAGCAAACTTCAGACGGGCCCGGACATGTACTGGCTTAAGCAGTGGGACACGTCTGGCACTGCAGGATCTGAGTCCATGGTGGCGTAGTGTGTTACTTATGGTAGGCCTTGTTACATTGGTCCCAGCTCTCTGCAGTTCATTCACTAGGTCCCCCCGCATGGTTCTGGGATTTTTGCTCACCGTTCTTGTGATCATTCTGACCCCACGGGGTGGGATTTTGCGTGGAGCCCCAGATCGAGGGAGATTATCAGTGGTCTTGTATGTCTTCCATTTTCTAATTATTGCTCCCACTGTTGATTTCTTCACTCCAAGGTGGTTGGCTATTGCAGATTCAGTCTTCCCAGCCTGGTGCAGGGCTACAATTTTGTTTCTGGTGTCCTTTGACAGCTCTTTGGTCTTCACCATAGTGGAGTTTGGAGTCAGACTGTTTGAGGGTGTGCACAGGTGTCTTTTTATACTGATAACAAGTTTAAACAGGTGCCATTACTACAGGTAATGGGTGGAGGACAGAGGAGAATCTTAAAGAAGAAGTTACAGGTCTGTGAGAGCCAGAAATCTTGATTGTTTGTTTCTGACCAAATACTTATTTTCCACCATAATATGCAAAAAAAATGATAAAAAAACAGACAATGTGATTTTCTGGATTTTTTTTCTCAGTTTGTCTCCCATAGTTGAGGTCTACCTATGATGTAAATTACAGACGCCTCTCATCTTTTTAAGTGGTGGAACTTGCACTATTGCTGACTGACTAAATACTTTTTTGCCCCACTGTATTTAGCAATGGACTGTAAAACCCTAATCCCTGCCTAGGGATTGTATTCAGTCACTCTCTCTGCTCCTGCAACTTTCTTTCCCTACCTAGGCTAAATGCAGACTGTATCTGAAACAAACAGCAAAACACAAAATTACACCTTAGAAGGGCTGTTAGAATGATGGTTCAGCTTCAGCACCAGCATCAACACTACAGATCTCTGATTCGTTATACTGTGCACACACAGACCTGTCCCTCCAATAACAACTGTCACAGAGCTGTGCAATGGTGTCGGATTGTTGAGCTTGGCAGCGCCTATCCATTTATAACTCCTGATGTCACACGGCCAGCTAATCACAGTAACTACGCTATCAAGATGGCTGCGGCATTACAGTGACACACAGGCAATCCCCACGTGATTATTGGCTTTGTAACAGGCACCAAACATGTAAGGCCGGCCTCACACTAGCATGTTTTACGGATGTAAGAGAGGTGCTAAAAATACGGATTGTATACGGTACAATGCTTCTCTATGCCCCAGCTCCTATCAGCCGTATTTTACTGATCCGTATTATACGGTCTTCTACGGCCGTAGAAAATCGCAGCATGCTGCGTTTGTCACCGTATTGCGCAAAAAAATACGCCAAAGAAAGTCTATGGGGGCCAGAAAAATACGGATTACACACGGACCAGCAGTGTGACTTGCGAGAAAGGCGCAGCAGTGTTCTATAGAAAAGCCATCAATTCAGTGCAGTGTACAGTAAAATCACACTGCCAGGTTACAATAGAATAGGTAAAATAAATGTCTACACATAGTTTAGGGGTATGTGTATATATATATATACAGTATATATATATATATATATATATATCAGTGAGACACATATATGTATATATATTAATATTTCATACAGCGCTAGATAGCTTAAAAACCGGTAATTCAATTGCCGCCTTTTGCTATCTCCTTCACAAACCCGACATGATATGAGACATGGTTTACATACAGTAAACATCTCATATCCCTTTTTTTTTTTTTGCATATTCCACACTACTAATGTTAGTAGTGTGTATGTGCAAAATTTGGGTGCTCTAGCTATTAATTTAAAGGGTTAAATCGCGGAAAAAATTGGCGTGGGTTCCCGCGCAATTTTCTCGCCAGAATGGTAAAGCCAGTGACTGAGGGCAGATATTAATAGCCTGGAGAGGGTCCATGGTTATTGCCCACCCCGGCTAAAAACATCTGCCCCCAGCCACCCCAGAAAAGGAACATCTGGAGGATGCGCCTATTCTGGCACTTGGCCACTCTCTTCCCATTCCCGTGTAGTGGTGGGATATGGGGTAATGAACGGTTAATGTCACCTTGCTCTTGTAAGGTGACATTAAGCCAGATTAATATTGGAGAGGCATCAATTATGACACCTATCCATTATTAATCCAATAGTATGAAATGGTTAAAAACACACACATTATTAAAAAGTCTTTTAATGAAATAAATACACAGGTTGTTGGAGTAGTTTATTATACTGGTAATCCACCTGAAGACCCTCACTCTGTAAAAAAGGTAAAATAAAAAAACAATATCCCATACCTTCCGATGATCAGTCTCGTCCCATGCTCTAAATCAATCTGAAGGGGTTAACTAATTTTACAAGCAGGAGCTCTGCTAATGCAGCTGTGCTCATACCAGTAAAACCCCAGCGAATGAATGGAATTTAGGTCAATGACCTGTAGTTACCTTCAGTTGCGGTGAGGCGCCCTCTGCTGGATGTCCTCATATGAACTCGAGCATGGGAAAATATTCTGAAAAGTTCCCAGGCTCGAGTTCATATGAGGACATCCAGCAGAGGGCGCATCACCGCAACTGAAGCAAAAATAAATATTTTTTATATAAAATAGTTTATATCGTATAAAAGCACCAAAACATAACAAAATTATATGAATGAGGTATCACTGTAATCATTCTGACCCGAAGAATAAAACTGCTTTATCAATTTTACCAAACGTGGAACGGTATAAGCGCCCCCCCCAAAAGAAATTCATGAATAGCTGGTTTTTGTTTATTCTACGTCACAAAAATTGAAATAAAAAGCGATCAAAAAATGTCAAATGCCTGAAAATGGTACCATTAAAAATGTCAACTAGTCCCACAAAAAACAAGACCTCACATGCCTCTGTAGACCAAAATATGGAAAAACTATAGCTCTCAAAATGTGGAGACACAAAAACTATTTTCTTGCAATAAAAAGCGTCTTTTAGTGTGTGACGGCTGCCAATCATAAAAATATGCTAAAAAGTAAATCAAACCCCCCTTCATCGCCCCCTTAGTTAGGGAAAAATAATAAAAAAAAATAAAAATGTATTTATTTCCATTTTCCCATTAGGGTTAGGGTTGGGGTTAGTGTTAGGATTGGGGCTAAAGTTAGGGTTAGAGTTGGGGCTAAAGTTAGGGTTAGGGTTGGGGCTAAAGTTAGAGTTGGGGTTGGGGCTAAAGTTAAGGTTGGTGTTAGGGTTGGGGCTAGGGTTGGGATTAGGGTTGGGGATAAAGTTAGGGTTGGGGATAAAGATAGGGTAAGGGTTTGGGCTAAAGTCAGGGTTAGGGTTGGGGTTGGGGATAAAGTTAGGGTTAGGGTTGGGGCTAAATTTAGGGTTAGCTTTGGGGTTAAAGTTAGGGTTAGGGTTGGGGCTAAAGTTAGGGTTAGGGTTGGGGCTAAGGTTAGGGTTACGGTTGGGGCTAAAGTTAGGGTTAGTGTTGGTGCTAAAGTCAGGGTTGGGGCTAAAGTTAGTGTTGGGGCTAAAGTTAGGGTTTGGATTGGGATTAGGGTTAGGGATGTGGTTAGGGTTATGGTTGGGATTAGGGTTAGGGGTGTGTTTGGGTTAAGGTTTCAGTTAGAATTGGGGGGTTTACACTGTTTAGGCACATCAGGGGCTCTCCAAACGCGACATGGCGTCCGATCTCAATTCCAGCCAATTCTGCGTTGAAAAAGTGAAACAGTGCTCCTTCCCTTCCGAGCTCTCCCGTGCGCCCAAACAGGGGTTTACCCCAACATATGGGGAATCAGCATACTCAGGACAAATTGGACAACAACTTTTGGGTCCAATTTCTCCTGTTACCTTTGGGAAAATACAAAATTGGGGGCTAAATAATAATTTGTGTGGAAAAAATAAGAATTTTTATTTTCACGGCTCTGCGTTATAAACTGTAGTGAAACATTTGGAGGTTCAAAGTTTTGACAACACATCTAGATAAGTTCCTTAGGGGGCTTCTTTCCAAAATGGGGTCACTTGTGGGGGGTTTCAATATTTAGGCACACCAGGGACTCTCCAAACGCGACATGGTGTCCCATCTCAATTCCAATCAATTTTACATTGAAAAGTCAAACGGCGCTCCTTCCCTTCCCTTCTCTTCCATGTGCCCAAACAGTGGTTTACCTCCACATATGGGTATCAGCGTACTCAGGACAAATTTTACAACAACTTTTGGGGTCGAAATTTTTCCTGTTACCCTTGAAGAAATAAAACAAATTGAAGCTGAAATAAATTTTTGTGAAAAAAAAAGTGAAATGTTCATTATTTTTAAAAACATTCCAAAAATTCCCATGAAACACCTGAAGGGTTAATAAACTTCTTGAATGTGGTTTTGAGTACCTTGAGATATGCAGTTTTTAGAATGGTGTCACACAAGGGTATTTTCTATCATACAGACCCCTCAAAGTGACTTCAAATGTGATGTGGTCCCTAAAAAACAAATGGTTCCAAAATTGTGCTGATGTAAAGTAGACATGTGGGAAATGTTACTTATTAAGTTTTTTTGTGACATATCTCTGCGATTTAAGGGCATAAAAATTCAAAGTTGGAAAATTGCGACATTTTTGCCAAATTTCCGTTTTTTCACAAATAAACGCAGGTAATATCAAAGAAATTTTACCACTGTCATGAAGTACAATATGTAGCGAGAAAACAATATCAAAATCATCAGAATCCGTTGAAGGGTTCCAGAGTTATAACCTCATAAAGGGACAGTGGTCAGAAAAGCAAAAATTGGCTCGATCATTAACGTGCAAACCACCCTAGGGGCTAAAGGGGTTAAAAGCCTGAATTAGAACTCAGTCAAGTAATTTATTTATTTTACAAATATTAATGACATCTTTATATGTGGTTATTAAGAAAGTCATAGAGTAAAAAAAAGCTCTTTATTGTAGTATTTTATGTTTTTTGAGTATTTTTAGAGAAAAAAAAGTTGCATACTCTGACACAATGTTGCATACCGGTAATTTGTGCAAAAATTTCAGGAGTACAGAAAATCACTTGGGCAGGGAGGGGTTTAACTGGAGTACATTTGCAACTTTCTAAAAAGTCCCAATTAATGAATCGGCCGCAAATATCTGTAAAACAAAAACTATGCCCACATTAGAGAACATAAAAAAAGAAAATGATGCAAATCAAAGACAGACAAAAAATGAGGCAATAAACAGGTGCAAATAAAGTGAGGCCGGGGCACACGTGTTTGTGTTTGCTGTGGGCCGGAACTGAGTTCTGATTGCCCTGCAACCCTTCTTCTAAATGGATGTCTGGGTGGAGTGTGTAGTATGGTGGAGTATGTTCTTTACTCAATTTTACATCTGGAGCCCTCATTACCTCCCTGTCCATGGGACTGGTTCTGGCTACAAACAAAACAAAAGACTTTGGTTCCAGGTTAAAAGTTCCGACTTTAATTTACACATGGCTGCAGCATACAGATTAAGAGAAAGTCTCTTTTTAGTGATGTCCCCTTGGTTTAGTGCTCCATCAGTTCTTGTCCCCGTCTGTCCTCAGACCCACCATATTCACCCCACTCTGCGACTTGGTTAAAATCATCCTCATGAGGGAGACCGAGGCATGACTCTCTATACCTCATCCGGACCTTAGGACCAAGACTGTCCCTGTGTCCACACGTGACCGAAGCTGTGCCCTCATTTTTTTAGGAAACTTATCCTGACTGGTCCCGTTTTCTTCTGCACCACCTTAGCTGCACCAGAACCTGCTAACTCTGCTATGTTTAGCCTTGTCCTCCACTCCACCCAGAACTTACACCTGTCTGGGTCCTGGACTCTGACTAAACTGTCTCTTAATAGACTGTCTCTGACTGACTGTCACCTGGAAAACATTTTCTATAAAATCTGGTCTAACCCCTCCCATACTGTGGGCTAATCCCAACTTTATTAGCCACCTAATCCTTAGTGTAGTGCAAACTGTATCCCTACCTACTGTATGCTGTATGGTTCCCCTAGTGAACAGACCTCTCACTTTCCCAGGGATGGCCTTAGGCGTAGCCTGTAGGAAAACCAAACATACAACTCCAGCCATAGGGATAAAAATATCACACTTCTAACATAAATACATAAAACATCACACAACATCTTAACAACCCTTTTGTTGCCACAACGTCGTCTTCATCCCAGCCTCCCCTACCCAAATGCAATTATTAATCTGGCCTTCTTTCTTCCTACACTTGCTGGGAATAAAGTTTCAGTCCTTATTTAGCAACTAGATGTGATTCAGCGATAAATGGGTTATGATGCACAGGGGGAAAAGAAGAGCCTAATTTATTACTGTAAATTCTTTCTTTTAGTCCGAATCAGCAGCACCAATGGGGGATTTATCCTGGAACGAAAAGACAAGAGATAGCAATTAGGTAAGTTAATTGTCTTCATCTGTACATACTTATTAGCTCTTCGCTCTCTTTGTGTAGTTATCACATATATTCATGAGGCCTCACAGCAAAAGAACTATGAAAAATCCCACAATTTTTATTGGCGAGTAAGGAAGGCTGTGCTCCTGCTTCGGACTAAAGAAAAAGAGAATTTAAACCGCCGACAGAATTCGAAAGGTTGACTCTACCATCTTTCGGAAAGCTTTTTATGAAGGTCAAAGCCAAGGTCCTAGATGAAATTTTGCAGTACTGCTCAGTAGGGTTGAGCGAAACGGGTCGAACATTTTCAAAAGTCGCCGACTTTTGGCTAAGTCGGGGTTTCATGAAACCCGATCCGACCCCTGTGCGGGGTCGGCCATGCGGTACGCGACTTTCGCGCCAAAGTCGCGTTTCAATGACGCGAAAAGCGCCATTTCTCAGCCAATGAAGGTAAACGCAGAGTGTGGGCAGCGTGATGACATAGGTCCTGGTCCCCACCATCTTAGAGAAGGGCATTGCAGTGATTGGCTTGCTGTCTGCGACGTCACAGGGGCTATAAAGAGGCGTTCCCGCCGACCGCCATCTTACTGCTGCTGATCTGAGCTTAGGGAGAGGTTGCTGCCGCTTTGTCAGAAGCAGGGATAGCGTTAGGCAGGGTCCATTAACCACAAAACCGCTTGTGCTGCAGCGATTTGCACTGTCCAACACCACCCTCGGTGTGCAGGGACAGTGGAAGTTTTTTTTTTTTTTTTTTTCCCCTCAGCGCTGTAGCTCATTGGGCTGCCCTAGAAGGCTCCCTGATAGCTGCATTGCTGTGTGTACGCCGCTGTGCAAACCAACTGCTTTTTTCAAAGCACAAATCCTCTTGTTCCTTCCTTTCTGCACAGCTATCTTTTTTGTTTGTCCACACTTTTTATTTCATTTGTGCATCAGTCCACTCCTTATTGCTGCCTGCCATACCTGGCTGAGATTACTGCAGGCAGGGAGATAGTAGCTGCCTGCCATACCTGGCTGAGATTACTGCAGGCAGGGAGATAGTAATTGTAGGACATTCCCTGTTTTTTTTTTTTTTTTTTTTTTGGTGGGAGATTAAGATTGGCAATTTGGCATTTCTGCTAGAGTGCCATCCCTGTGTGTGCCATCTCTCTCACATAGTGGGCCATAGAAAGCCTTTTCATTTTTCTGTATTTTTTTTTGTGGGGTGTATAAATTCTCCCTGATAAAAATACAGTGGGAGATTAATATTGGCCTTTGGGCTTGTGTGCCAGTCCTGAGTGTGCCATCTCTCTCACAAATAGTGGGCCATAGAAAGCCTATTTATTTTTTTTTTTGGTTTTATAAATTCTCCCTGAAAAAAAGGGAGATTAATATTGGCCTCTGGGCTTGTGTGCCAGTCCTGAGCGTGCCATCTGTGCCAGCCCTGAGCGTGCCATCTCTCTCACAAATAGTGGGCCATAGAAAGCCTATTTAATTTTTTTTTTTGTTTTATAAATTTTCCCTGAAAAAAGGGAGATTAATATTGGCCTCTGGGCTTGTGTGCCAGTTGTGAGCGTGCCATCTGTGCCAGTCCTGAGCGTGCCATCTCTCTCACAAATAGTGGGCCATAGAAAGCCTATTTAAATATTTTTTTGGTTTTATAAATTCTCCCAGAAAAAAAGGGAGATTAATATTGGCCTCTGGGCTTGTGTGCCAGTCCTGAGCGTGCCATCTGTGCCAGCCAGCCCTGAGCGTGCCATCTCTCTCACAAATAGTGGGCCATAGAAAGCCTATTTAATTTGTTTTTTTGTTTTATCAATTTTCCCTGAAAAAAGGGAGATTAATATTGGCCTCTGGGCTTGTGTGCCAGTTGTGAGCGTGCCATCTGTGCCAGTCCTGAGCGTGCCATCTCTCTCACAAATAGTGGGCCATAGAAAGCCTATTTAAATATTTTTTTGGTTTTATAAATTCTCCCAGAAAAAAAGGGAGATTAATATTGGCCTCTGGGCTTGTGTGCCAGTCCTGAGCGTGCCATCTGTGCCAGCCAGCCCTGAGCGTGCCATCTCTCTCACAAATAGTGGGCCATAGAAAGCCTATTTAATTTTTTTTTTTGTTTTATCAATTTTCCCTGAAAAAAGGGAGATTAATATTGGCCTCTGGGCTTGTGTGCCAGTTGTGAGCGTGCCATCTGTGCCAGTCCTGAGCGTGCCATCTCTCTCACAAATAGTGGGCCATAGAAAGCCTATTTAAATATTTTTTTGGTTTTATAAATTCTCCCAGAAAAAAAGGGAGATTAATATTGGCCTCTGGGCTTCTGTGCCAGTCCTGAGCGTGCCATCTGTGCCAGTCCTGAGCGTGCCATCTCTCTCACAAATAGTGGGCCATAGAAAGCCTATTTAATTTTTTTTTTTGTTTTATAAATTTTCCCTGAAAAAAGGGAGATTAATATTGGCCTCTGGGCTTGTGTGCCAGTTGTGAGCGTGCCATCTGTGCCAGTCCTGAGCGTGCCATCTCTCTCACAAATAGTGGGCCATAGAAAGCCTATTTAAATATTTTTTTGGTTTTATAAATTCTCCCAGAAAAAAAGGGAGATTAATATTGGCCTCTGGGCTTGTGTGCCAGTCCTGAGCGTGCCATCTGTGCCAGCCAGCCCTGAGCGTGCCATCTCTCTCACAAATAGTGGGCCATAGAAAGCCTATTTAATTTGTTTTTTTGTTTTATCAATTTTCCCTGAAAAAAGGGAGATTAATATTGGCCTCTGGGCTTGTGTGCCAGTTGTGAGCGTGCCATCTGTGCCAGTCCTGAGCGTGCCATCTCTCTCACAAATAGTGGGCCATAGAAAGCCTATTTAAATATTTTTTTGGTTTTATAAATTCTCCCAGAAAAAAAGGGAGATTAATATTGGCCTCTGGGCTTGTGTGCCAGTCCTGAGCGTGCCATCTGTGCCAGCCAGCCCTGAGCGTGCCATCTCTCTCACAAATAGTGGGCCATAGAAAGCCTATTTAATTTTTTTTTTTGTTTTATCAATTTTCCCTGAAAAAAGGGAGATTAATATTGGCCTCTGGGCTTGTGTGCCAGTTGTGAGCGTGCCATCTGTGCCAGTCCTGAGCGTGCCATCTCTCTCACAAATAGTGGGCCATAGAAAGCCTATTTAAATATTTTTTTGGTTTTATAAATTCTCCCAGAAAAAAAGGGAGATTAATATTGGCCTCTGGGCTTCTGTGCCAGTCCTGAGCGTGCCATCTGTGCCAGTCCTGAGCGTCCCATCTCTCTCACAAATAGTGGGCCATAGAAAGCCTATTTTATTTTTTTTTGGGGTTTTAGAAATTCTCCCTGAAAAAAGGGAGATTAATATTGGCCTCTGGGCTTGTGTGCCAGTTGTGAGCGTGCCATCTGTGCCAGTCCTGAGCGTGCCATCTCTCTCACAAATAGTGGGCCATAGAAAGCCTATTTAAATATTTTTTTGGTTTTATAAATTCTCCCAGAAAAAAAGGGAGATTAATATTGGCCTCTGGGCTTCTGTGCCAGTCCTGAGCGTGCCATCTGTGCCAGTCCTGAGCGTCCCATCTCTCTCACAAATAGTGGGCCATAGAAAGCCTATTTTATTTTTTTTTTGGGTTTCAGAAATTCTCCCTGGAAAAAAAAAGGGAGATTAATATTGCCCTTTGGGCTTGTGTGCCAGTACTAAGCGTTCCATCTCTCTCTCTCTCTCAGTCAGTGGGCCATAGAACGCATATTTTTGGTTTTATTTGTTTTCTAAATTCTCCCTGAAAAAATCATTTTATTTTATTTGGTTTCTAAATTCTTCCTGATAAAATCATATTTTTTTTATTATTTTTATTTCTAAAGTCTCCCTGAAAAAAAAAAAAAAAAAACAACCAAAAAAACAGTGGGAGATTAATATTGGCCTTTCTGCTTGTGTGCCAGTCTTGACTCCTGGGTGTGCCATCTCTCTCTCTCTCTCTCTCTCTCTCTCCAATTGTGGTCCATAGAAAGCCTATATTTTTTTTCCTTGATTTGGGTTCTAAAATCTACCAGAGAAAATAACTACATCAATCATTGGTAGAAAAATATTGGCCTCTGGGTTTGTGTGCCACTCCTGACTCCTGTGTGCGTCATCTCTCAGTCAGTGGGCCATAGAACGCCTATTTTTGGTTTTATTTGTTTTCTAAATTCTCCCTGAAAAAATCATTTTATTTTATTTGGTTTCTAAATTCTTCCTGATAAAATCATATTTTTTTTATTATTTTTTTTTCTAAAGTCTCCCTGAAAAAAAAAAAAAAAAACAGTGGGAGATTAATATTGGCCTTTCTGCTTGTGTGCCAGTCTTGACTCCTGGGTGCGTCATCTCTCAGTCAGTGGGCCATAGAACGCCTATTTTTGGTTTTATTTGTTTTATAAATTCTCCCTGAAAAAATCATTTTATTTTATTTGGTTTCTAAATTCTTCCTGATAAAATCATATTTTTTTTATTATTTTTTTTTCTAAAGTCTCCCTGAAAAAAAAAAAAAAAAAACAACCAAAAAAAACAGTGGGAGATTAATATTGGCCTTTCTGCTTGTGTGCCAGTCTTGACTCCTGGGTGCGTCATCTCTCAGTCAGTGGGCCATAGAACGCCTATTTTTGGTTTTATTTGTTTTATAAATTCTCCCTGAAAAAATCATTTTATTTTATTTGGTTTCTAAATTCTTCCTGATAAAATCATATTTTTTTTATTATTTTTTTTTCTAAAGTCTCCCTGAAAAAAAAAAAAAAAAAAACAACCAAAAAAAACAGTGGGAGATTAATATTGGCCTTTCTGCTTGTGTGCCAGTCTTGACTCCTGGGTGTGCCATCTCTCTCTCTCTCTCTCTCTCTCTCTCTCTCTCTCTCTCTCTCTCTCTCTCTCTCTCTCTCCAATTGTGGTCCATAGAAAGCCTATATTTTTTTTCCTTGATTTGGGTTCTAAAATCTACCAGAGAAAATAACTACATCAATCATTGGTAGAAAAATATTGGCCTCTGGGTTTGTGTGCCACTCCTGACTCCTGTGTGCGTCATCTCTCAGTCAGTGGGCCATAGAACGCCTATTTTTGTTTTTATTTGTTTTATAAATTCTCCCTGAAAAAATCATTTTATTTTATTTGGTTTCTAAATTCTTCCTGATAAAATCATATTTTTTTTATTATTTTTTTTTCTAAAGTCTCCCTGAAAAAAAAAAAAAAAAAAAAAAAAAAAAAAAAAACAGTGGGAGATTAATATTGGCCTTTCTGCTTGTGTGCCAGTCTTGACTCCTGGGTGTGCCATCTCTCTCTCTCTCTCTCTCCAATTGTGGTCCATAGAAAGCCTACATTTTTTTTCCTTGATTTGGGTTCCAAAATCTACCAGAGAAAATAACTCCATCAATCATTGGTAGAAAAATATTGGCCTCTGGGCTTGTGTGCCACTCCTGATTCCTGTGTGCGTCATCTCTCACTCAGTGGCCCATAGAAAGCATATAGTTTGTTACATTTGTTTTCTAAATTCTCCCTGCAAAAATCTATTTTTTTTTTTTTGGGGGGTTTCTAAAGTGTTCCTGAAAAAAATAAAAATAAAAAAAAAATAATAGTGTGACATTAATATTAACATTTGTGCTTCAGTGACAGTCCTGCGTGTGGGGCATCTCTCTAATTTGCAGCCACCAAAAAAAGAGTGTGTAACATTGGGCCTGATTTTCGCTGTGGTCTCACCAACCTGTAAAGGGGTAGCTAAATCATACTGAAGTTATAGCTCACCGTGTAAGTTGTGTGACTGCAACAAATAACGTTAGTTTGGTTACGTTTTTAAAACAATGAGGAAGTCTAGTGGAAGAGGTCGTGGCCGGGGGCGTTCATTGTCAGCTGGTAATGAGGGTAGTGGTAGTGGTGGAGCATCAGGTGGTCGTGGGGGAAAAAATATTGCACCTAAGTCTGGAGCTGTGGAGCCAGGTTCGTCGTCCGGCTACACAAGGCCTCGAACGCTCCCTTTTCTGGGATTAGGAAAACCGCTTTTAAAGCCGGAGCAGCAAGAGCAAGTTTTGGCTTATCTTGCTGACTCAGCCTCTAGCTCTTTTGCCTCATCTCGTGAAACTGGTAAAAGTAAAAGCAGCGCGTCGTTAGTGGATGTTCACGGTCAGGGACAAGTCACTTCCTTGTCCTCTTCAGCAAAAACAACAACAGAGAAGAATGCAGCAGGCGACACAACGGGTTACTCCATGGAGCTCTTTACACATACCGTCCCTGGCTTAGAAAGTGAAGCAGTTAACAGTCCATGCCCATTACAAATTGAATCTGACATGGAGTGCACTGACGCACAGCCACAGCCAGACTACTATGCTGGTCCTTTGACTCAGACCACAACATTGCCCTCGCAGGGTGCTGATCAAGAATCAGACCCTGATGAGACTATGTTGCCCCATCACGAACGCTATACCACCGAACGACACGGTGACACAGACGAAGTTGCGCAGGAGGTACAAGAAGAGTTATTAGATGACCCAGTTCTTGACCCCGATTGGCAGCCATTGGGGGAACAGGGTGCAGGCGGCAGCAGTTCTGAAGCAGAGGAGGAGGAGGGGCCGCAGCAGGCATCAACATCGCCACAGGTTCCATCTGCCGGGCCCGTATCTTGCCCAAAACGCGTGGCAAAGCCAAAACCTGGTGGAGGACAGCGTGGCCATCCGGTTAAAGCTCAGTCTGCAATGCCTGAAAAGGTATCCGATGCTAGAAAGAGTGCAGTCTGGCATTTTTTTAAACAACATCCAATTGATCAGCGCAAAGTCATCTGTCAAAAATGTTCTACTTCCTTAAGCAGAGGTCAGAATCTGAAAAGTCTCAATACTAGTTGCATGCATAGACATTTAACCACCATGCATTTGAAAGCTTGGACTAACTACCAAACGTCCCTTAAGGTTGTTGCACCCTCGGCCAATGAAGCTAGTCATCAACGCAACATCCCTTCCGGCAGTGTAGGACCACCATTTAGCGCACCATCTGCTGTATCTGTGCAGGTATCTTTGCCAGGCCAAAGCAGTCAGGGTCAGGGAATCACCAGTTTCGTAGTAGGAAACACTGCATCTAGGGCACCGGCGGCAACAATACCATCTCCCACCGTCTCTCAGTCTGCCATGTCCACCGGCACCCCCGCTAGTTCCACGATCTCCAGCTCTCCAGTCCAGCTCACCCTACATGAGACTATGGTTAGAAAAAGGAAATACTTAGCCTCGCATCCGCGTACACAGGGTTTGAACGCCCACATAGCTAGACTAATCTCGTTAGAGATGATGCCCTACCGGTTAGTTGAAAGCGAAGCTTTCAAAGACCTGATGGACTACGCTGTACCACGCTACGAGCTACCCAGTCGACACTTTTTTTCCAGAAAAGCCATCCCAGCCCTCCACCAGCATGTTAAAGAGCGCATCGTCCATGCACTCAGGCAATCTGTGAGCACAAAGGTGCACCTGACAACAGATGCATGGACCAGTAGGCATGGCCAGGGACGTTACGTGTCCATCACGGCACACTGGGTAAATGTGGTGGATTCAGGGTCCACAGGGGACAGCAAGTTTGGGACAGTTCTGCCTAGCCCACGGTCTAGTAAACAGTTGTCTGTAGCCGTTCGCACCCCCTCCTCCTCCTCCTCCTCGTCCTCCTGCAGAAGCAAGAGCTCGTCCACAGACCGCAGTCGCACAAACACTCCATCCGCACCTGCCACTGTTGCACACCAGGTCTCCCATTATGGGGCAGCTACTGGCATACGTCAGCAGGCTGTATTGGCTATGAAGTGTTTGGGCGACAATAGACACACCGCGGAAGTTCTGTCCGAGTTCTTGCAGCAAGAAACGCAGTCGTGGCTGGGCACTGTAGATCTTGAGGCAGGCAAGGTAGTGAGTGATAACGGAAGGAATTTCATGGCTGCCATCTCCCTTTCCCAACTGAAACACATTCCTTGCCTGGCTCACACCTTAAACCTGGTGGTGCAGTGCTTCCTGAAAAGTTATCCGGGGTTATCCGACCTGCTCCTCAAAGTGCGTGGACTTTGCGCACATATCCGCCGTTCGCCTGTACACTCCAGCCGTATGCAGACCTATCAGCGTTCTTTGAACCTTCCCCAGCATCGCCTAATCATAGACGTTGCAACAAGGTGGAACTCAACACTGCACATGCTTCAGAGACTGTGCGAACAGAGGCGGGCTGTTATGTTTTTGTGGGAGGATACACATACACGGGCAGGCAGTAGGATGGCAGACATGGAGTTGTCAGGTGTGCAGTGGTCGAAGATTCAAGACATGTGTCAAGTCCTTCAGTGTTTTGAGGAATGCACACGGCTGGTTAGTGCAGACAACGCCATAATAAGCATGAGCATCCCCCTAATGCGTCTGCTGATGCAAAGTTTGACGCACATAAAGGATCAGGCGTCTGCACCAGAGGAAGAGGAAAGCCTTGATGACAGTCAGCGATTGTCTGGTCAGGGCAGTGTACATGACGAGGTACCGGGCGAAGAGGAGGTGGAGGATGAGGAGGATGATGGGGATGAGTATATTTTTAATGAGGAAGCTTTCCCGGGGGCACGGGAAATTGGTGGCGTGGCAAGGCCGGGTTCTGGTTTTTTGAGGGACACAAGTGACGTAGATTTGCCTGCAACTGCCCCTCAACCAAGCACAACCGCAGATTTGACAACGGGAACTTTGGCCCACATGGCGGATTATGCCTTGCGTATCCTCAAAAGGGACACACGCATTACAAAAATGATGAACGATGACGATTACTGGTTGGCCTGCCTCCTTGATCCTCGCTATAAAGGCAAATTGCAAAATATTATGCCACATGAGAACTTGGAACTAATATTAGCAACAAAACAATCAACTCTTGTTGACCGTTTGCTTCTGGCATTCCCTGCACACAGCGCCCGTGATCGTTCTCACACGAGCTCCAGGGGCCAGCAGACCAGAGGTGTTAGAGGGGCAGAAATCAGAAGTGGCGTTGGACAGAGGGGTTTTCTGACCAGGTTGTGGAGTGATTTTTCTATGACCGCAGACAGGACAGGTACTGCAGCATCAATTCAAAGTGACAGGAGACAACATTTGTCCAGTATGGTTACAAACTATTTTTCATCCCTTATCGACGTTCTCCCTCAACCGTCATTCCCATTTGATTACTGGGCATCCAAATTAGACACCTGGCCAGAATTGGCAGAATATGCATTGCAGGAGCTTGCTTGCCCGGCAGCTAGTGTCCTATCAGAAAGAGTATTCAGTGCTGCAGGTTCAATACTAACAGAAAAAAGGACTCGTCTGGCTACCCAAAATGTAGATGATCTAACCTTCATTAAAATGAACCACAACTGGATTTCAAAATCTTTTGCCCCACCCTGCCCGGCTGACACCTAGCTTTCCTATGAAAAGGTCTTGCCTGTGGACTATTCTGAATGACTTTTCCAATCTCGTAATTTTCTTCACCTGATTGTCCAGCATACGACATGTTTCCACCTCACGAAATGGCCAAACTCCCCACACGGGGCCGTGCTATCGCCACTTTGCGCTTGGACCCTTGAGAGTGCTGTTTGTCTGAAGAGGTGGGTGTGGCCGCTTTTGGTCGACGGCACTGCCACTGGGTCCCTCATAGTACAATAAAGTGTCTCTGGCGGTGGTGGTGCGCACCCAACGTCAGACACACCGTTGTAATATGAGGGGCCCTGTGCCTGTACCGCCGGCCACAAGACAGTTCCCCCCCCAGCTCAAACAGTGCTCTACCACTAGCAAAATTATCTCTCACAGCTTCACCAATGTGTAGTCTAGCCGCTGACATCCTTCAATGCCTGGCACTGACAATACCATTGTTTTGACATTTTTGTTATGTTAGGCCTTCGAAGCCTGTCTGCGGTCCCTTCTTTCTACAACTACTACACTGACCAGGCCACTGCTGGCCGTGTTACCCTGGAACCAATTTAAAAGTGCCTACAGTCAGCCCAATTTTGTTATGTTAGGCCTTCGAAGACTGTCTGCCGTCACTCCTTCCACTAGACTTCCACTGACCATACACTGCTGCCCATGTACCCCTGGAACCAATTTAAAGTGCCTACAGCCAGCCCAATTTTGTTATGTTAGGCCTTCGAAGCCTGTCTGCGGTCACTCCTTCCACTAGACTTCCACTGACCAGACCACTGCTGCCCGTGTACCCCTGGAACCAATTTAAAAGTGCCTACAGCCAGCCCAAGTTTGTTATGTTAGGCCTTGGAAGCCTGTCTGCGGTCACTCCTTCCACTAGACTTCCACTGACCAGACCACTGCTGCCCGTGTACCCCTGGAACCAATTTAAAAGTGCCTACAGCCAGCCCAAGTTTGTTATGTTAGGCCTTGGAAGCCTGTCTGCGGTCACTCCTTCCACTAGACTTCCACTGACCAGACCACTGCTGCCCGTGTACCCCTGGAACCAATTTAAAAGTGCCTACAGCCAGCCCAAGTTTGTTATGTTAGGCCTTGGAAGCCTGTCTGCGGTCACTCCTTCCACTAGACTTCCACTGACCAGACCACTGCTGCCCGTGTACCCCTGGAACCAATTTAAAAGTGCCTACAGCCAGCCCAAGTTTGTTATGTTAGGCCTTGGAAGCCTGTCTGCGGTCACTCCTTCCACTAGACTTCCACTGACCAGACCACTGCTGCCCGTGTACCCCTGGAACCAATTTAAAAGTGCCTACAGCCAGCCCAAGTTTGTTATGTTAGGCCTTCTAAGCCTGTCTGCGGTCCATTCTTTCAACTACTACTACACTGACCAGGTCACTGCTGCCCGTGTACCCCTGGAACCAATTTAAAATTGCCTACAGCCATGTGTTATTATTTTAGGCCTTCGATGCCTGTCTGCGGTCACTCCTTCCACTAGGCCTCCACTGACCACACCACTGCTGCCCGTGTACCCCTGGAACCAATTTAAAATTGCCTACAGCCAGCCCAATTTTTTTATTTTAGGCCTTCGATGCCTGTCTGCGGTCCATTCTTTCAACTACTACTACACTGACCAGGTCACTGCTGCCCGTGTACCCCTGGAACCAATTTAAAATTGCCTACAGCCATGTGTTATTATTTTAGGCCTTCGATGCCTGTCTGCGGTCACTCCTTCCACTAGGCCTCCACTGACCACACCACTGCTGTCCGTGTACCCCTGGAACCAATTTAAAATTGCCTACAGCCATGTGTTATTATTTTAGGCCTTCGATGCCTGTCTGCGGTCACTCCTTCCACTAGGCCTCCACTGACCACACCACTGCTGTCCGTGTACCCCTGGAACCAATTTAAAATTGCCTACAGCCAGCCCAATTTTTTTATTTTAGGCCTTCGATGCCTGTCTGCGGTCCATTCTTTCAACTACTACTACACTGACCAGGTCACTGCTGCCCGTGTACCCCTGGAACCAATTTAAAATTGCCTACAGCCATGTGTTATTATTTTAGGCATTCGATGCCTGTCTGCGGTCCATTTTTTCAACTACTACTACACTGACCAGGTCACTGCTGCCCGTGTACCCCTGGAACCAATTTAAAATTGCCTACAGCCATGTGTTATTATTTTAGGCCTTCGATGCCTGTCTGCGGTCACTCCTTCCACTAGGCCTCCACTGACCACACCACTGCTGTCCGTGTACCCCTGGAACCAATTTAAAATTGCCTACAGCCATGTGTTATTATTTTAGGCCTTCGATGCCTGTCTGCGGTCACTCCTTCCACTAGGCCTCCACTGACCACACCACTGCTGCCCGTGTACCCCTGGAACCAATTTAAAATTGCCTACAGCCAGCCCAATTTTTTTATTTTAGGCCTTCGATGCCTGTCTGCGGTCCATTCTTTCAACTACTACTACACTGACCAGGTCACTGCTGTCCGTGTACCCCTGGAACCAATTTAAAATTGCCTACAGCCATGTGTTATTATTTTAGGCCTTCGATGCCTGTCTGCGGTCACTCCTTCCACTAGGCCTCCACTGACCACACCACTGCTGTCCGTGTACCCCTGGAACCAATTTAAAATTGCCTACAGCCATGTGTTATTATTTTAGGCCTTCGATGCCTGTCTGCGGTCACTCCTTCCACTAGGCCTCCACTGACCACACCACTGCTGTCCGTGTACCCCTGGAACCAATTTAAAATTGCCTACAGCCAGCCCAATTTTTTTATTTTAGGCCTTCGATGCCTGTCTGCGGTCCATTCTTTCAACTACTACTACACTGACCAGGTCACTGCTGTCCGTGTACCCCTGGAACCAATTTAAAATTGCCTACAGCCATGTGTTATTATTTTAGGCCTTCGATGCCTGTCTGCGGTCACTCCTTCCACTAGGCCTCCACTGACCACACCACTGCTGTCCGTGTACCCCTGGAACCAATTTAAAATTGCCTACAGCCATGTGTTATTATTTTAGGCCTTCGATGCCTGTCTGCGGTCACTCCTTCCACTAGGCCTCCACTGACCACACCACTGCTGCCCGTGTACCCCTGGAACCAATTTAAAATTGCCTACAGCCAGCCCAATTTTTTTATTTTAGGCCTTCGATGCCTGTCTGCGGTCCATTCTTTCAACTACTACTACACTGACCAGGTCACTGCTGTCCGTGTACCCCTGGAACCAATTTAAAATTGCCTACAGCCATGTGTTATTATTTTAGGCCTTCGATGCCTGTCTGCGGTCACTCCTTCCACTAGGCCTCCACTGACCACACCACTGCTGTCCGTGTACCCCTGGAACCAATTTAAAATTGCCTACAGCCATGTGTTATTATTTTAGGCCTTCGATGCCTGTCTGCGGTCACTCCTTCCACTAGGCCTCCACTGACCACACCACTGCTGTCCGTGTACCCCTGGAACCAATTTAAAATTGCCTACAGCCAGCCCAATTTTTTTATTTTAGGCCTTCGATGCCTGTCTGCGGTCCATTCTTTCAACTACTACTACACTGACCAGGTCACTGCTGTCCGTGTACCCCTGTAACCAATTTAAAATTGCCTACAGCCATGTGTTATTATTTTAGGCATTCGATGCCTGTCTGCGGTCCATTTTTTCAACTACTACTACACTGACCAGGTCACTGCTGCCCGTGTACCCCTGGAACCAATTTAAAATTGCCTACAGCCATGTGTTATTATTTTAGGCCTTCGATGCCTGTCTGCGGTCACTCCTTCCACTAGGCCTCCACTGACCACACCACTGCTGCCCGTGTACCCCTGGAACCAATTTAAAATTGCCTACAGCCAGCCCAATTTTTTTATTTTAGGCCTTCGATGCCTGTCTGCGGTCCATTCTTTCAACTACTACTACACTGACCAGGTCACTGCTGCCCGTGTACCCCTGGAACCAATTTAAAATTGCCTACAGCCATGTGTTATTATTTTAGGCCTTCGATGCCTGTCTGCGGTCACTCCTTCCACTAGGCCTCCACTGACCACACCACTGCTGTCCGTGTACCCCTGGAACCAATTTAAAATTGCCTACAGCCATGTGTTATTATTTTAGGCCTTCGATGCCTGTCTGCGGTCCATTCTTTCAACTACTACTACACTGACCAGGGCACTGCTGGCCGTGTACCCCTGGAACCAACATCAGAAAATATAAAAATAAGTATTTTGCTTATAAAAAAGAAAATACTGGTGAGATATCAAATGCAGACATTTTAACATTAAAAACAAACACACAACTCTAATCTGGTACAGTACTAAAAATGGCCACCAGCTACAATTACTTTCTCCTGCAAGTAGTTAACTGAAAGTTTTTTTAAATTGAAAACACACATATGGCATCCACCGAGTGTTGTCCTGTCGCGTCTTCTTTATATTATTGCCGAGAAGATGCAAAATAATGAAAATAATAAAATCATTAATTACCAAAATAATAGAGAAAGTCAACACCACATTGCAAATAAACATTCATTCCAAATAAAGAAGCAGGGCGCGTCCGAGGGTGAGTATATACCTAATAAGAATATAATCACCCTCGGACGCGCAATGCTTATTTCCAACAGCCTTCCTTCCTAAGAATCAGCCCTTCCGTCGTGTAGAGAGACGTTGTGTTACACTCCAAGGTGTTCCCCAGGTTGCCTTTCCTGAGCTTCGATCTTCCGGCTCTCGTTTAGTAGTTCTTGGAAACTACTCTGCATTAGGCCTTCAAATTGGGTATGGGGTGTAGAGAGATGGTGTGTTCCACTCCAAGGTGTTCCCCAGGTTGCCTTTCCTGAGCTTCGATCTTCCGGCTCTCGTTTAGTAGTTGTTGGAAACTACGCTGCATTAGGCCTTCAAATTGGGTATGGGGTGTAGCGAGAGGGTGTGTTACACTCCAAGGTGTTCCCCAGGTTGCCTTTCCTGAGCTTCGATCTTCCGGCTCTCGTTTAGTAGTTCTTGGAAACTACACTGCATTAGGCCTTCAAATTGGGTATGGGGTGTAGAGAGAGGGTGTGTTACACTCCAAGGTGTTCCCCAGGTTGCCTTTCCTGAGCTTCGATATTCCGGCTCTCGTTTAGTAGTTGTCGGAAACTACGCTGCATTAGGCCTACAAATTGGGTATGGGGCGTAGAGAGAGGGTGTGTTACACTCCAAGGTGTTCCCCAGGTTGCCTTTCCTGAGCTTCGATATTCCGGCTCTCGTTTAGTAGTTGTCGGAAACTACGCTGCATTAGGCCTACAAATTGGGTATGGGGTGTAGAGAGAGGGTGTGTTACACTCCAAGGTGTTCCCCAGGTTGCCTTTCCTGAGCTTCGATCTTCATGCTCTCGTTTAGTAGTTGTCGGAAACTACGCTGCATTAGGCCTACAAATTGGGTATGGGGTGTAGAGAGAGGGTTTGTTACACTCCAAGGTGTTCCCCAGGTTGCCTTTCCTGAGCTTCGATCTTCCGGCTCTCGTTTAGTAGTTGTTGGAAACTACGCTGCATTAGGCCTTCAAATTGGGTATGGGGTGTAGCGAGAGGGTGTGTTACACTCCAAGGTGTTCCCCAGGTTGCCTTTCCTGAGCTTCGATCTTCCGGCTCTCGTTTAGTAGTTCTTGGAAACTACACTGCATTAGGCCTTCAAATTGGGTATGGGGTGTAGAGAGAGGGTGTGTTACACTCTAAGGTGTTCCCCAGGTTTCCTTGCCATTGCTTCGGTCTTCCGACTCTCGTTTAGTAGTTGTAGAAAAGTACACTGCATTAGGCCATACAAAATGGGTATGGGGTGGAGAGAGATGGTGTGTTACACTCCAAGGTGTTCCCCAGGTTGCCTTTCCTGAGCTTCTATCTTCAGGCTCTCATTAAATTGTGGTTAAATGGAACAACTGCATTTGGCGTACTAGTTGGTTTGGGGCCTACTATCGGTGTCTGCCACTCCTTGCTGTTCTCCTCCACTGAACAAAGCTGTGCCGCCTGTTTACTACGGTTGCCAATTTTGAACTGCATTTCGACTACTTACTGATTTGGCCCTACTCTCTGTGTCAGCCTCTCATTCCAGTTGTCCTCCACTGCAATGCCCCCTGGTTATTCCTGTGTTACCAATTTTGAACTGCATTTAGCCCACTTTCTTCTTTGGGCCTATATCTGTGTTTCCACTTCATCGTGCCCATTGCCCAGCCAGTGATAGATGAGTCTGCTGGTACATTGACCCATAACGCAACATTCCCCGTGCACGCTACACAACAACATTGTGACCCTGCTGAAAGTCAGGTTGCTCTTCCCGCATACCATACCACCTTACACGGGGACAAAGAGGAAGGTGCAGATGAAAGTGCAGGTTCCTTCATCAGGTGGGGGGAGGAATACTAGTTGGCGACGTCACTGGCACAGGGCCTCTCATAGTACGCAAAAGTGTTGCTGCCGGTGGGAGGCGCCCCCGCCGTGCAAACACACCGCTGTACTTTGAGGGGCCCTGTGCCAGTGCCAATGCCAACGAGTGGGCCCCCCCTGCTTGCTCAGGTTCACAGCACTTGCAAAGTTGAAATACTTACCTCTCCCTGCTCCACTGCCGTGACGTGGTCCAGATTTCCTGGGCCCACTAATTACTTGAACCAGCCCTACCCCCCACAACTTTAGCCAAATGACCCCCAATTTCAAATGCCTTCCAATTATTATAAGGTAAATTACGCTTGACAAGCTTCATTAAGAAGAATGGATGGTTTTGACATTAAAATGGCCACTCTAGGTGTTTTCCTGGCCCCCACTCACTGCCGACTATGCTGCCCCATTGACTTGCATTGGGTTTCGTGTTTCGGTCGATCCCGACTTTACGTCATAATCGGCCGATTTCACTCGACCCGACTTTGGACATAGTCGGGTTTCGCAAAACCCGGCTCGACTCTAAAAAGGTCAAGGTCGCTCAACTCTACTGCTCAGTAGGTATGCAGTTACTTTCTGCCCATGATGTGGACATGACCATAGTTGAGTGGGCTGTTATAGCCTGTGAAGCTTGACGTACTGCTTGCTAACAGAAAAAAGTAATGGTCTACTGTACCATACCCATCTGGATAAGGAGATTTTTGACACCTTCTGACCCCTGTTCTTGTCTGAGAAGGAAAGGAAGAGATGTTCTCTCTTCCTGTATTGTTTTGTGCAGCCCACAACCTCTTTCAGAGCTCTGCCAACATCCCCCTGACCTAGTTACATACATAGTAACATAGTAACATAGTAACATAGTTAGTAAGGCCGAAAAAAGACATTTGTCCATCCAGTTCAGCCTATATTCCATCATAATAAATCCCCAGATCTACGTCCTTCTACAGAACCTAATAATTGTATGATACAATATTGTTCTGCTCCAGGAAGACATCCAGGCCTCTCTTGAACCCCTCGACTGAGTTCGCCATCACCACCTCCTCAGGCAAGCAATTCCAGATTCTCACTGCCCTAACAGTAAAGAATCCTCTTCTATGTTGGTGGAAAAACCTTCTCTCCTCCAGACGCAAAGAATGCCCCCTTGTGCCCGTCACCTTCCTTGGTATAAACAGATCCTCAGCGAGATATTTGTATTGTCCCCTTATATACTTATACATGGTTATTAGATCGCCCCTCAGTCGTCTTTTTTCTAGACTAAATAATCCTAATTTCGCTAATCTATCTGGGTATTGTAGTTCTCCCATCGCCTTTATTAATTTTGTTGCCCTCCTTTGTACTCTCTCTAGTTCCATTATATCCTTCATGAGCACCGGTGCCCAAAACTGGACACAGTACTCCATGTGCGGTCTAACTAGGGATTTGTACAGAGGCAGTATAATGCTCTCATCATGTGTATCCAGACCTCTTTTAATGCACCCCATGATCCTGCTTGCCTTGGCAGCTGCTGCCTGGCACTGGCTGCTCCAGGTAAGTTTATCATTAACTAGGATCCCCAAGTCCTTCTCCCTGTCAGATTTACCCAGTGGTTTCCCATTCAGTGTGTAATGGTGATATTGATTCCTTCTTCCCATGTGTATAACCTTACATTTATCATTGTTAAACCTCATCTGCCACCTTTCAGCCCGAGTTTCCAACTTATCCAGATCCATCTGTAGCAGAATACTATCTTCTCTTGTATTAACTGCTTTACATAGTTTTGTATCATCTGCAAATATCGATATTTTACTGTGTAAACCTTCTACCAGATCATTAATGAATATGTTGAAGAGAACAGGTCCCAATACTGACCCCTGCGGTACCCCACTGGTCACAGCGACCCAGTTAGAGACTATACCATTTATAACCACCCTCTGCTTTCTATCACTAAGCCAGTTACTAACCCATTTACACACATTTTCCCCCAGACCAAGCATTCTCATTTTGTGTACCAACCTCTTGTGCGGCACGGTATCAAACGCTTTGGAAAAATCGAGATATACCACGTCCAATGACTCACCGTGGTCCAGCCTATAGCTTACCTCTTCATAAAAACTGATTAGATTGGTTTGACAGGAGCGATTTCCCATAAACCCATGCTGATATGGAGTTAAACAGTTATTCTCATTGAGATAATCCAGAATAACATCCCTCAGAAACCCTTCAAATATTTTACCAACAATAGAGGTTAGACTTACTGGCCTATAATTTCCAGGTTCACTTTTAGAGCCCTTTTTGAATATTGGCACCACATTTGCTATGCGCCAGTCCTGCGGAACAGATCCTGTCGCTATAGAGTCCCTAAAAATAAGAAATAATGGTTTATCTATTACATTACTTAGTTCCCTTAGTACTCGTGGGTGTATGCCATCCGGACCCGGAGATTTATCTATTTTAATCTTATTTAGCCGATTTCGCACCTCTTTTTGGGTTAGATTGGTGACCCTTAATATAGGGTTTTCATTGTTTCTTGGGATTTCACCTAGCATTTCATTTTCCACCGTGAATACCGTGGAGAAGAAGGTGTTTAATATGTTAGCTTTTTCCTCGTCATCTACAACCATTCTTTCCTCACTATTTTTTAAGGGGCCTACATTTTCAGTTTTTATTCTTTTACTATTGATATAGTTGAAGAACAGTTTGGGATTAGTTTTACTCTCCTTAGCAATGTGCTTCTCTGTTTCCTTTTTGGCAGCTTTAATTAGTTTTTTAGATAAAGTATTTTTCTCCCTATAGTTTTTTAGAGCTTCAATGGTGCCATCCTGCTTTAGTAGTGCAAATGCTTTCTTTTTACTGTTAATTGCCTGTCTTACTTCTTTGTTTAGCCACATTGGGTTTTTCCTATTTCTAGTCCTTTTATTCCCACAAGGTATAAACCGCTTACACTGCCTATTTAGGATGTTCTTAAACATTTCCCATTTATTATCTGTATTCTTATTTCTGAGGATATTGTCCCAGTCTACCAGATTAAGGGCATCTCTAAGCTGGTCAAACTTTGCCTTCCTAAAGTTCAGTGTTTTTGTGACTCCCTGACAAGTGCCCCTAGTGAAAGACAGGTGAAACTGTACAATATTGTGGTCGCTATTTCCTAGATGCCCGACCACCTGCAGATTTGTTATTATGTCAGGTCTATTAGATAGTATTAGGTCTAAAAGTGCTGCTCCTCTGGTTGGATTCTGCACCAATTGTGAAAGATAATTTTTCTTGGTTATTAGCAGAAACCTGTTGCCTTTATGGGTTTCACAGGTTTCACTTTCCCAGTTAATATCCGGGTAGTTAAAGTCCCCCATAACCAGGACCTCATTATGGGTTGCAGCTTCATCTATCTGCTTTAGAAGTAGACTTTCCATGGTTTCTGTTATATTTGGGGGTTTGTAACAGACCCCAATGAGAATTTTGTTACCATTTTTCCCTCCATGAATTACGAAACACGCGTTGGGGTACTGGGCAATGTCGTCTTTATTATGGCTCATTGTGGGTATAGGTTTGGTCTAATTTAGTTCCCTATACACTTATTATTCTGAGGTACTGATGGATTTATACAGTACTTGCCTTAATGTTATTTTTATATTTACCACACTGCCTGTTCTTTATGTCTGTGTTTTATGATGTAGTTTTTTTTAATGTGTTCTCTTTAGTATTTGTGTGCTATTAATGCTAAGTAATAAAATGTTGATATATTTTGGATACTGTTTCCTTGGCGTTTAATTTAATTCTTTTTGCTGAGGTATTTATAGGTTTATGCTATATTTTACAGCATCAAGGAAGTGCAAGATTCTCTCTTATTCGGAAGAGGCATCCGGAAAAAAAGCTGGCAATTCTATCTGCTGGATTATATTAGAGAAGGAAGGCACTTTAGGGGTAAAAGAAAATAGTGTTCTTAACAGGTCTGGGTCCTGTAGAAACAAAAGATAAGGCTCTCTGCAAGTCAGAGCCTGAGTCTAACTCACTCTCCTTGCAGACATGCAGTCCTAGGTGAAAGTGTTGCACAGTTGAAATTATTCCAGAAAATGAAGCATTTCTTCCAGAAAATTATTACAATTACACATATTTTGTTATAAACATGTTTATTTCCTTTGTGTGTATTGGAACAACAATAAAACCAGAAAAAAGACAAATTGGGCATAATTTGACACAAAACCACAAAAATGGACAGAACAAAATTTTTGCAACTCTCAACTTAATATTTGGTTGCACACACTTTGGAATAAATAACTGCAATCATTCGCTTCCTGTCATGGTTAGGACATGATTAATGTCCTGTTCTCTCAGGGTTAATGTTGTTGGCCTTTCTTTCAGGATGGAAGGAGTATTCATTCTCGCCCCTAACCTGGTTTCCCTGTCAGCTATAGATTCTGCTTCAGTCCGTATGCTTGACCTCTGGAGTGTGTGTATAGTGTTTATCTTGCTTTCCATGCTTTACTCTGTTCGTTCTCCTGGATTACTGAACTCTGGCTTTGCTTCTGACTATCCCCTGTATCTTCCTTCTGGTACCTCGTGATTGCTTGGCTATGACCTCGGTTTGTTTGATTATTCTTTAGTACTTGTCCCTTCTCTGTTTCCCAGCGTCTGGCTCTGCCCCCTTACTTCCTCCCACTCTATCACATGTCTAAGGTCCTGTTGCTTACCTGGTCACTCTGTCACATATCTAAGGTCCTGTTGGTGATCAGGTTAGTTACTCGTCATCTAGCCCAGCTCCTTTGCTGCTGTATGCAGTTTCCCCTACAGCATTTATACCCGGGCGCCGTGACACTTCTTATAACCATCAACAAGCTTCTTACACCTCTCAACTGGAATTTTGGACCACTCTTCTTTTGCAAACTGCTCCAGGTTTTATATTTGAAGGGTACCTTCTCCCAACAGCAATTTTAAGATCTCTCCACATGTTTTCAATTGGGACTTGGATCTGGATTCATTGCTGGCCACTTCAGAACTCTCCAGCGCTTTGTTTCCATCTATTTTTGGGTGCTTCTTGAAGTATGTTTGGGGTCATTGTCCTACTGGAAGATCCATGACCTAGGGCGCAAACCCAGCTTTCAGACACTGGGCACTACATTGCGACAAAAAATCCTTTGATAATCTTCAGATTTCATGATGCCTTGCGCACAGTCAAGGCACCAAGTGATAGAGGCACCAAAACAACCCCAAAACACCTTTGAATCTCCACTATATTTGACTGTAGGTACAGTGTTCTTCTCTTTGACTGTAGGTACAGTGTTATTCTCTTTGTAGGCCTCATTCCGTTTTCAATACACAGTGTAAGGTTTAATCACAGTTTACTGTATTGTTGGAGATGTGTAATGTATGTAATGTAATGTGATATATGACCTGGCCAGTGGAGAGCAGCGATGAGGGCTGAGTTGCAGCGCAAGATTTGGCAGTTGGTGACAGTTCCTAGGGGAGTTCAAGGAGTGAGCGAAGCTGCACATCGTTGGAAAAAGGTCTAGATAGAGCAGTGCGACTCTGGATCTGTTTTTGGTGACTCTGCGTTTTTCGGTTAAACATGAGCTGACTAGGTGAAGACAACGAAGGACACAGCATATTGGGCTAGGCCACATGAGGCCTTATTTCTAAGGAGAGATTGGGTTGGAGAGATCGGTATTCTCTAGAAGCTTCAAGTCAGAGTTTTTGATTATTCTTGACTCAGCCTAGCAAGCACCCTTCTACTTCAGTCTCAGGACATATCAGTACCATCCTACATCTGAATATATATGGGCATATATAAATAACTTTATAGAGGTCTAGTTGGCTAGGAGAAGAGGCCTCTTCAGTAAAAGACACTTAAAAAACTGCTGTGGGTAGGGGATTACTAAAGTTTTAGGACAACATTGCCGTTTTTATGTATTTTGCTTGCATATATCTGCTTATTCTGTTAACTGTACCTGGGTAGACTCTTAATCGGTAATATTTAGAGTCACTGCTGCCATCATATTTGTTATTCGTGCATTGTGTACCTACCATCGTTTCCTTTGTTTTTGTAAACTGGTTAGTAAATAATCATATTATCTAATCTTTGTGTGTGTACTGTATGCTGATTGCTGCTGTACCTCTCGTCCTGTGGCCGTCCCTCGTTCACGTTACACACATAAGAATGATTGTAAAATTGTAAAGCGCTGCGGAATATGTTGGCGCTATATAAATAAAGATTATTATTATGTGCCTTACCATAAAGCTCTATCTTGGTCTCATCTGTCCACAAAACGCTTTCCCAGAAGCATTTTGACTTAAGTATATTTTGGCAATCTGCAGTCTATCATTTTTATGTCTCTGTCTCAGAAGTGGGTCCTCTTGGTCTCTTGCCATATTGTTTAATTTCATTCAAATGTTGACGCATATATATCCTGAGCCTGCAGGACTGCTTGAATTTCTTTGGAACCTGTGCTAGTAGGTGGAATTCTTTGGACTGCTTTCATAAACCTCTAGATAAGTGGATGGTGGGACAGTTTGTTTTCTCCCAGTATTTCTGTTAGGACAGATATCCTTACTCTGATTAGGCTTGATACTCCTTTCAAACCATTCTTGCAGGAAGTCCAAAATGTTTTGCAAGGTAGGAGAATGAGAGGCCATTTAGTTCTTGATGTTCCAAACTGAAAAAAATTCTTTGATTCAAGAATATTTCTTGTTGATGCTCGCATGTTTGGTTGGAGGAGGGTATTAATTACAGCTTCTGACAGACCCATATTATTTAAAGTGAGCTGATCAACCTCCAAGCCATCAGCTGAAGCCGGTCTAGGTGAAGACAACATGGGCCATCCTAAGTCACCAGATGAGGGATGATGCGAAGTCTCCAATGCATTCCCCTGCTCTTAACATCAGAGGTGTGAATCATGCTCTCTTAGGCCAATATACGTGTATAATTGTCACTGAGGTCTGCTCTCTCTTGATCTTTTGAAGTACTTTGGGAATTATCGGTATAAGCAAAAATATGTCCGCTCTCCGGAAGTTCCATGGTATTGATAGAATGTCCAGCGCTCATGGTCTGTTGCTTTTGTAGAGTTAGCAGAATCACTCAACCTTTGTGTTCACTCAGGTCACCATCAAATCGATCTGAGGGTCCCCCCACAACTCCGCAATGTGATTGAAAATGCTCTGGTCCAAAGCCACTTGCCTGGAAGGTGTAGATCACAACTTTGCCTGTCGGCTAGGACATTCCAGCTCCCATTGATGTGCATGGCTGTCATTTGTTTCAATCTGGTCTCTGCCACATAAAGATCGGCGCCACCTTAAAGGAGAGTGGTATGGATTTTGTACCTCCCTAGTGGTTTATATAAGATGCTCTCATCTGGTTGTCTGACATGATCCTTATGGCTTCCCCCTGGATAAATAGTTGGATGGATAGATGGTTGGATGGATGGAAATGAAAGGAAAACCCGGTGAACAGTTTTCATCTCTCTGAGGTTGGATGACATGAGTTTCTCTCTCAGAGACCATGTCCGCTTCTCATCTCTCTGAAACAGAATGTGAACTCATCCAAAGAACATAAATCTCTGTCACATTTTGCAGCATTTCATCTGTAAAGGTCGCATGTGCCATTTGTCCCACTGGATCACCTCACTGACTCTTACTCCTACTGCCTAAGGAGCGTAGCGCAGCACTCCTTCCATCATCAATGCAGTCAGCTGTATCAGCTAAATGCTGAAACAGCTGACTTTGCAATGATGGAAGGGGTGCCCACTGCCTATTCAGGGGACCCATAGCGGCAGAGCAGTTGTACAAACAAGGAGTACAGGCAAGAGAGGCATAACGCTAATCCAGCAGAGGCAGCGGAACACTGGCAAAGTTCTGGGAGAGTTTTCTCAGACCCTCCCATCGCATAGGCCCTGAGATGTGGTGTACTCTCACAAGGAGTGAAAAGTTTGGGAAGATGCTGAGGGAGTACCTTGCTGACCATACCAACATCCTCCATGATTACTCTGTGCCTTATAATTATTGGGTATCCAAGCTGGACACATGGCATGAACTACGCCTTGGAGGTCCTGGCCTGCCATTCCGCTATCGTTTTATCAGAGCAGGTTTTTAGTGCCACTGGTGGAATTATAACTGATAAGTATATCCACCTGTCAACTGAAAATGCTGACAGGCTGACTCTTATAAAAATGAACAAGGGCTGGATGGGATCAGACTTCTCACCACCACCGAATGATAGCAGCATAATATAAACTCAAATCCAGTGTCTTTTTTTGGGAGGTCTACTCCCATGCACCTCTTCACACGCACACATGGGTGTACGCTTCCTTATTTTGGCTATTTGCTGCTGTTGTTCTCCTCATCCTCATGCTCCACCACCATATCACCAGGGTGACCGTGGTCCGTGATGCAACACCAACATAATTTTTTTAAAGGGTGTTTATAATGCCCGTAAAAAAATTAGTTATATAGTATGTCCATGTGGAGCACCCCCTAGGACCGTGGGATACTTGGTACCAGGTCGGCACAGTTCTTAAAGGGGCAGTCACGGCGGCAGTGACCTGATAAAAAGTGTAGGCGATAAAGTGTAGTGGGAACTAAACTCTAATGTAGTAATGTTCATAACGCCACCAGGGATGGCCAACGCTGCTTAAAGGGATCCGCTGGGGCCGATGGTGATGCAGCTTAGATGGTTTTGCTCCCCAATCTTGCCTTGCGCAGGCGTGTACTATGGAGGACAGAGAATGAACTTCAATCCAATATTGCAGCCAGCATGCAGCCAGTGGGTAAGGAAGGGGTGAATCAAACACCCGAAAACCCCGCCCCTATGGCCAGGGCCGGACTGGGACTAAAATTCAACCCTGGCATTTGAAGTTACACAGGCCCACTTGTCACATGTATAATATCTTTATAATATCTGTATAATATCTGTATAATATCTTTGTACACTTGTAGGCAGGGCCGGTTTTAGGCAAAGTGGGGCCCTAGGCAAAGTTAAAATGGGGCCCAAAATGCTAACATATTGCACATCACACAAAAGCATTTCGGTTGTATTAACAAGCGCTGAGTTCAGGCCGCTAAATGAGTTTAATCGACAATACTGAAGTTGTTCAACACTTGTTTCCCGGCCTCTTTCCACCGTCTGAGAAAGAATGATGGGACAGAACGATCACTAACAGATCACTAACCGATCCCCATACAGTATCATGTTATCAGCAGCACATCTACAGTTTACAGCGGCAATGTGCTGCTGAGAACAATGATTTTTGTTCCGGCAAAAACAATCTGAATATGCAGCATTTTACTTGTTTAGTAAAATACACCCCACAGTCCTCCATATAGTATAATACAATCCCTATAGTCCTCCATATATTAAAATACACTGCTCAGTCCTCCACATAGTATAATACACTCCTCATAGTGCTCCATATAGTATAATGCACCGCCATAGTCATCCATGTAGTACAATTCACTTCCCATAGTATAATGCACCCCATAGTTCTTCATATAGTATAACGTATTCCCCATAGTCCTCGATACAGTATAATGCAGCCCACATATAGTATAATGTAGCCACCAACCTACAGATATAATGCGGCAACCACAGAGTATAATGCAGCCACCCCACAGAGTAATGCAGCCACCCCACAGAGTATAATGCAGCCACCCCACAGAGTATAATGTAACCCCATAGAATATAATACAGCCCACCTCCCCATAATATAGTATATAACCCAACCTCCCCCATAGAATATAATATACCCCCACAACAGTATATACCACAGCCACATAGTACATAACATGGCCTCCCCATAGAAGATAATATACTCCCCATAGTATATAGCAAAGCCCGCATAGTATATAGCACAGCCCGCATAGTAGATAACACAGCCCACACAGCAGTATACCGCACAGCCCACACAGTAGTATATACAGCACAGCCCGCACAGTAGTATATCCAGCGCAGCCCACACAGTGGTATATCCAGCACAGCCTGCACAGTGGTATATCCAGCACAGCCCGCACAGTGGTATATCCAGCACAGCCCGCACAGTGGTATATCCAGCACAGCCCGCACAGTGGTATATCCAGCACAGCTCGAACAGTGGTATATCCAGCAAAGCCCGCACAGTGGTATATCTAGCACAGCCCGCACAGTGGTATATCCAGCACAGCCCGCACAGTGGTATATCCAGCACAGCCCGCACAGTGGTATATCCAGAACAGCCCGCACAGTGGTATATACAGCACAGCCCGCACAGTGGTATATCCAGCACAGCTCGCACAGTGGTATATACAGCACAGCCCGCACAGTGGTATATCCAGCACAGCCGCACAGTGGTATATCCAGCACAGCCCGCACAGTGGTATATCCAGCACAGCCCGCACAGTGGTATATCCAGCACAGCCCGCACAGTGGTATATCCAGCACAGCCCGCACAGTGGTATATCCAGCACAGCTTGCACAGTGGTATATACAGCACAGCCCGCACAGTGGTATATCCAGCACAGCCGCACAGTGGTATATCCAGCACAGCCCGCACAGTGGTATATCCAGCACAGCCCGCACAGTGGTATATCCAGCACAGCCCGCACAGTGGTATATCCAGCACAGCCCGCACAGTGGTATATCCAGCACAGCCCGCACAGTGGTATATCAATCACAGCCCGCACAGTGGTATATCCAGCACAGCCCACACAGTGGTATATCCAGCACAGCCCACATCTCTCCTCCTCCCCCCGAGAATGTCCCCACAGTCCAGCAAAAAAAAAAAAAAAACACTCTCCTCACCTTTCCTCGTGCCCCGCGTTGCTTCCTGCTCCTGTCTCAGCGGCTGCAGTCTGCCCGGGACACAGCAGGTGCGCGATGATATGACGTCATCGCGCACCCGCAGTGTCAGAGCCAGAGCGGGGAATGATGGGAGAGGGAGTGTCTGTAGACGCTCTATCCTCCATCATTGCATTCAACTGTACTGGCGTCATAGATGCTGGTATAGTTGAATGCAACGGCAGGGGGGTGAGTCGGCGGCGGCGGGGGGAGGCGGATCGAGCGGCCCACGACTGGCACCGCCCCTTCTGGCATTTCACAGAAGTGCCCGATGGCCAGTCCGGCCCTGCCTATGGCTGAAGATTGTTCCCTCCAAATTCAGGTGACAGAGTCCCTTTAATGCAAATATTTACATGTTCTATAAAGAAGCCATAAAGAAGGAAAGTTGAGGTGGGTGGATGTTATTATGTAATGTAAAGTTGGGTTATCTGAACAGTAACTTAACACATAGTGAATTTGCACAACATCATGCTTGGTGTCTGCTGATCTGGCTGAAGCTCTAAAACTAATAAACACGTCATTATCTGCTGCTCTGCCTGAAGCTCTGGGACAGAGATCTCTAGATTACTAACACAAAGATCTTTATGTACTGCACAGCTGCTATTTGACAGCCTCAATTTTTGGAATTAAACTTGTTTTTGTCCAGAGTAGAATCAGAAGTTTGGCACTCAGTAGTCATTATTGCATCCAACAAGCTTCTGGAAACAGCAGCCAATTTATAAAGATGAAACAGGACCCAACTGTAAACAGATCACACAGATCACATCCCTAGATGGGAGAGTACATTCGGAACATATTGGGAAAATGTCACATGGTAAAAATATGTACGAAAAATGCATTTCGTGCAAGATTTCTCAAACTTCTTCTAATCATGGCTTAGCGGTCAATCCATGTGGATGCTAGAGCCTCACCAGTGAACCAGGGGATGACTTTTCTGCCTTCAAAGCAGTTGGAATTGTGCAAGGGGCCCATATACTGCTATTGCACAGGGGCTCTTTTCTGTCTGGGTCTGGCAGTGCAGTGAACAAATATTACCAGTTGTGACTGGCTGCTGGTCATGCCATCAACTGGTTTGTTCACAAAAGGTAGTGAGGAGCATAATGAATTTCAGTAAAGCCTCTCTTTTTGACTCAAAGACCTTAACATCTATGATGTAAAAGTTGATGCCATAACTGAGATGACCATTGGACATACTCAATGGTTGGATTTAAATTTTGAATAAAAGGTTCCCTTTTTGTGCTCGGAAACCATGTCCATTTGAAAAGCCACTGGCACACTCATTTGAACATCCCATCCATTTTGCTTGAGACACACATTTTTACACACACACTTTCCCAAACCACAAAACACAAGTAATGGCAGCTAAAAGTAAAAGTATTTTAGCCTTATTACCCTACCTATACCTTCATTTATTGTCTCATGGCCTTAGATCAAGTACATGTATTTTAGTCCAACTTCCAGTCACTTCTCAGTATGCTAGATATTATTTAAGGGTTATCTACAAGTTTTGAAAATTAGTACTAAAGGATCCCTACTCAATTTGGAAAGAATGACGACATGTTCATCTGTCACTTCAACTCTCTGCAGAACCTAATCTCTGGTCAGAGCAGCCACAGGCCAAATATATGGGAAATACTGCCACACAATAACCAGACCACAAAGCACACAACCACATAGTGACCGAATAATATCACATACAAGGGACAAATACAGTCACACTATGACAAGACCACATATTGCCACCACACAGTGACTGTATACTCCTAAATACAAAGGACAATTACCATTACACAATGACCAGACCATATATTACCACAACGCAGTGATTGAATACTACAAAATATTGATCATTAATATAAAGCACAATAATAATAACATTCATATAATCACCAGTGGCATTATACATAGGAGCTCTGTATATAGTGTATAGTGTACAATTAATATAGTGACTTACCAGTGACCTTATACATAGGAGATCTGTATATAGTGTACAGTATAGTGTACAGGTAATAGCGTGATTTACCAGTGACAGCTATAGTTGAAGTAATTAATCTTTGCTTTTCTTCATCATCCGGCACAGACAGCTATCACTTATTCCAGCCAGGACAAGTCTTTATAGAAAGTAACACACAGACATCTATAGCTGATCACTTCTAGAGCACATTTGCCACTTTCTCATCAACTTCTACATTGCGCCAGATGAAGAAAAGTAGCTTCATAGTACTGCCCTGCACAATAACAGGACATCCCTATTATCCCCCCATGGAAAACATCCGAAGGGTAAGTTCACACTGGGCGTTTTTGCTGCGTTTTTTTATGCTAATTTTAAGCTGCTTTTTCCAGTGCCAGCAAAGCCTATGAGATTTCAGAAATCTCATGCACACACATTGTTTTTTTGAAAAAAACGCTGAAAATACGCTAGGTTGACTTTTCTTGCAGCGTATTTGCTGCAGAAAAGTCAAGGAGAGCCAGATGTGACATCACACTGGCTCTGCTACATCTAGATGGCAGGCTGCATGATGCGTCCATGCAGCCTGTCATCCAGCACCGGACCCGAACCCCATTCACTTGAATAGGGGTCCGACAATACAGTGTTTGACACTGTCTTATGCATGACAGTGCCGCAAAGAAAAGGAAATCATCCCCACCGGTCAGAGAGCTGTGGCTCTCCGCTGTCAGAAGACAGCGGGAGGGCTCAGCTGTGCTCGGAGGTGTAAACCCACCTCCGATCACTGGTATCAGCTGATGGGACTACTGCTTCCATCATCTGACACCTGATAATGCTAATTACAGTGAGAGCAGGAGCGGCGGATGGGAGTTTTCATCTGCCGCTCCTGCGCTTTGAATAAATATTAAAAAAAAGGCGTGGGCTCCCCCTTATTTTGATAACCAGCCAGACAAAACTAACAGCTGGGGGCTGCAACCCTCAGCTGTCAGCTTCAGCAAGGCTAGTTATAAAAAATAGTGGGGTCTCCACGCTTTAAAAAAAAATTATTTAAATAAATAATTTAAAAAAACGGCATGGGGTCCCCCCCCATTTTTGACAACCAGCCTTGCTAAAGCTCACAGCTGGGGGCTGGTATTCTCAGGCTGGTAAGGGGCCATTGATATAGGCCCCATCAACTTAAAAATAGCAGCCCGCAGCTGCCCAGAAAAGGCGCATCTATTAAATGCGACAATTCTGGCGCTTTGCGCCAATTCTGGCGCTGGCTCTTCCCACTTGCCCTGTAAAGGTGGCAAGTGGGGTAATAAGGGGTTAATGACACCTTGCTATTGTAAGGTGACATTAACCCCTTTACCCCCAAGTGTGGTTTGCACGTTATGGACCGGGCCAATTTTTACAATTCTGACCACTGTCCCTTTATGAGGTTATAACTCTGGAACGCTTCAACGGATCCCGGTGATTCTGACACTGTTTTCTCGAGACATATTGTTCTTCATGATAGTGGTAAAATTTCTTGGATATTACCTGCGTTTATTTGTGAAAAAAACGGAAACTTGGCGAAAATTTAGAAAATTTCGCAATTTTCCAACTTTGAATTTTTATGCAATTAAATCACAGAGATATGTCACACAAAATACTTAATAAGTAACATTTCCCACATGTCTACTTTATATCAGCACAATTTTGGAAACAAATTTTTTTTTTGTTAGGGAGTTATAAGGGTTAAAAGTTGACCAGCAATTTCTCATTTTTACAACACCATTTTTTTAGGGACCACATCTCATTTGAAGTCATTTTGAGGGGTCTATATGATAGAAAATACCCAAGTGTGACACAATTCTAAAAACTGCACCCCTCAAGGTGCTCAAAACCACATTCAAGAAGTTTATTAACCCTTCAGGTGTTTCACAGGAATTTTTGGAATGTTTAAATAAAAATTAACATTTAACTTTTTTTTCACAAAAAATTACTTCAGCTCCAATTTGTTTTATTTTACCAAGGGTAGCAGGAGAAAATGGACCTCAAACGTTGTTGTACAGTTTGTCCTGAGTACGCCAATACCCCATATGTGGAGGTAAACCACTGTTTGGGCGCATAACAGAGCTTGGAAGCGAAGGAGCGCCATTTGACTTTTCAATGCAAAATTGACTGGAATTGAGATGGGATGCCATGTTGCATTTGGAGAGCCACTGATGTGCCTAAACATTGAAACCCCCCACAAGAGACACCATTTTGGAAAGTAGACCCCCCTAAGGAACTTATCTAGAAGTGTGGTGAGCAGTTTTACCCACCAAGTGCTTTACAGAAGTTTATAATGCAGAACCGTAAAAATAAAAAATCATTTTTTTCACAAAAATTATCTTTTCGCCCCCAATTTTTTATTTTCCAAAAAGGGTAAGAGAAGAAATTGGACCCCAAAAGTTGTTGTACAATTTGTCCTGAGTACGCTGATACCCCATATGTGGGGGTAAACCACTGTTTGGGCGCATGGGAGAGCTTGGAAGGGAAGGAGCGCCGTTTGACTTTTCAATGCATAATTGACAGGAATTGAGATGGGACGCCATATTGCGTTTGGAGAGCCAATGATGATGCTAAACATTGAAACCCCCCACAAGTGACACCATTTTGGAAAGTAGACCCCCTAAGGAACTTATCTAGATGTGTGGTGAGCACTTTGACCCACCAAGGGCTTCACAGAAGTTTATTTTCCCGAGGGTAACAGGAGAAATTGGACCTCAAAAGTTGTTGTCCAATTTGTCCTGAGTGCGCTGATATCCCATATGTGGGGGGAAACCACCGTTTTAGCGCATGGGAGGGCTCAGAAGGGAAGGAGCGCCATTTGGAATGCAGACTCAGATGGAATGGTCTGCAGGCGTCACATTGTATTTGTAGAGCCCCTAATGTACCTAAACAGTAGAAACCCCCCACAAGTGACCCCATATTGGAAACTAGACGTCACTGCCTCATTACTGTTTTGCTCCTAAAAATCTAAAATTTTATTTTTATTATTTTGTTAGTATTTTGTTAATCCACCTTTGGCTTTCAACACTGCTTGAATCCTTATGGACATGCTCTCTATCAGATTAAAGCGTGTCTTGACTGAAATCTCATCCCAGATCTCTTCTACATGTTCCCAAAGTTTGTGCATACTGGTCGACTCCCTTGGTTATATATACAGCTTTTTCTTGAACTCTACCCACAAGTTTTCGATTGGGTTGAGGTCTGGGGATTGTGGGGGCCAATCAAGCGCCTCTACTTCATTATCATTGAACCATTTATCCGCCAATCTCGGCGTATGCTTCGGGTCATTGACCTGCTGGAACACTATGTCGTCCTGTTCATGCTCATAGTACTCAAGCGTATTCAGTAACTTATCTTGTAGAATACTCAAATATAGCTCAGCACTGAGAGACCTGATCATGGTCAAGTATCCAACACCTTTGGCTGTGAAACAATCCCATGTCTTCAGGCTCCCTAAATGGAACTTGATATTTCCTTCAAATTCTTGATCCGTTAGTCCCTTTGTCCCTTGTTTCTTCCAGACCCATTTGCACCCAACAGAGCCTAGTCTATTGACTTTCCTTTCATTGCTCCAAATCACCTGTTTCTAATCTTCCACTGTTCAGTTTTCTAACTTTTTGCAAAGTTGAGCCATGCTTTTTATGATGATATTGAAGTCAAAGCTTCTTTACCTTTTTTCGGGCAACCTTTCTACACTTGTGTAATGTGCGTCACACGGTGCTTGCATTGATGTTTATGATCTCGCTATTACAAAGCATATGAGGCGACCAACTCTGAGATTTTGAATTTATGGAAGGACTTCATTTTATATTCCAACTGTCATGGCACTCACATGATGCAGTTTGGCAATTTTCTAGGCCGAAAGACTGCTATCGATGATGTCGTTTCTCTTTTCTTGGGAAATCTTATTCATGGCTGCTCCTCTTTTCGAACCATTGACCTTTTGCTTGGGAATCAACCTAATAACACACTGAGCTATTAGGGAATGCAATAGCAGGTTGTAATTTGGAGTATGCAGAAAGAAAAAGATTTTTCCACCTCCAAAACAGTAACAATGCAGTGACATATGACAACAATCTGGATAACTGATCATATGCTAAAAAGTTTCAAGTCATATTTTTGCATGAGATAGCCAAGCTGATTGTCTATAAAATGATGGTAGTTTCACATTTGAAGCTGTAATGGATGGTGCGATATGGAGCCTGAAAGTCAGAAGTTCAAAACACTGTTACCCTTTTTCTCAACAGTGTAAGTTACCATTTGGAGCAGCATGACACATAAGGCAGAAATTCGTTTTGGCTGACTCTCCAATCAAGACAATAAAAGACAATAGTGAAAGAATATGGAGATGAACTCATAGAAATTAGTTCCTAAATGGAATCTCTTGCCCCCACTATCCAAAAATGTGTGAGTCAAGGATTGGGCTCCTCACCCATCTCAGGACACGCAACCAGTCTTGATGGGTCTCATTCCTGTTTCAAGTGACAGTCGATGAGTGTTTGAAATTTCTAGGATAACAAAGTTAGATCTCATGTATATGTGTGTATCACGGCTTCCTACGCCTTTTGAGTTGTAAAAAGCCATATTCTGGCACCAATAGAAGGCTTTGGGACAGAATGTAATTTGTGTTTCTCTCATTTTAATCATACCATGTTTCATCGTATGTCATACTATCGAGATATTCTCCTCTCAAAGCTTCTAAAGAAGAACATACTCTTGTATGGAAGCAGCATATAGTGGCACATGGAGTGGCTATGGCTCCGTATTACACTACTTCATGGACATGCTATCTGCAGAATTCCTAATAATGGATTTTAGGCTTCATGCAGATATTATGAGCATTCACTAGATGGATCCCTTAAAAAATATTTTTATTAGAAATGTCTTAAAAAATAAGAATTATACACTTCAACAAAAAAAAAAACACACTGAAAGTAAAATAGGGTAACACTCTACATATTGTTATGATACCAAATCTACCTCCTGTAATAAAGAATGAGGCCTCACTATCTACATACGAGGCTGATGTTTACTAATTTATCCCAAGATAAGCATCAATAAACCACCTGCTTATCCGCTGAGGTTGGCACCCTAATATATCAATGACCATGGCGCCCCCACTCCTCGATGACTGTCCCTTGGTGACACTAAGATCCCCTAACAATATAACTGAGTAATCAGGGACAAGGTTGTTAAATAGAGAGGGTGTTAGACAACATAGAAACAGACTGTATGAGAGTATCCTAAAACAAGACCAAGGGACAATGTGCAAAAAAGTGTCACTGTACAAATGATAAAAAATGTGCAAAAAAGTGTCAATGTACAAATGATAAAAAGTACCTACTATCAAGGGGCTGACTCCCCACAAAAATAACCCGATATTCCTAACTTTCACCTATGCACTTTATGCTTGCCGTACCATGGAGGTTGGCACCCTAATATGCTAGCGATATAGGCACCCCTGCTCCTCAACGACTCTCCCTTGGTAGCCTAGCTTACCCTGATAAACATATTACATCAATCATTTATAGGTCCTAATGGAAAGTAAAAAAGTGCTCTGGTTTTTGGTAAATAGGTACTTAGCTTATTTGATGTTGTTATTGATGCTCAGTTAGTGCCTCGATGCGTTTCCTCATGTCCAGGTTCTCCAGCAGACTGATCTAGCTGATGTCTCAAAAAAATAATGAGCGCCACATGGTAAGCTCAATTGGCGTGCATCCATGTTTAAATAGCTGATGCATAGTCCTCCCATAAATCAACTTCCCTACAATGATGCAGCAGGAGAACAATGTCCCATCAAAAATGTACACAAGGCTGTCATGAAGACCAATGTATTCCACCTTGGAAGGCAGAGAACTTCACTAGGCCACAGGGTCTGTGCTTAGAGCACGCACGTGTGTGGTCCCACTCTCTTAAACGGCCAGAATGCACCACCCTAAAGTGTCCCCAGCCAATAGCTGCGAGACACTTATTATTTAAGGCACCACCACCTGATGGGAGGTGCCTGAGCAATGTGTTTGTTTAGCCTTACATGCTTGCTAGTACTCAGGTCCCCAGTGCTCATATCCTAGTACACCTGCCATAGTAACATAGTTAGTAAGGCCGAAAAAAGACATTTGTTCATCCAGTTCAGCCATGTATATCATGTCTGTGTGCCTACATGTGTAATAGTCATATATTCCAGAGCACCTATTAGTCTATATACCAGCTTTGCCCACTAGAATCTGCCTGCCTGTCTATCAGCCATGGCCACCTGCCAGTCGTGCCCATCTGCCTGTCTATGAGCCGTGCCTGAGTGCCCGCCTGTACACCAGTTGTGACAGCCAGTACTTGCCAAGTATACTATTCCTCGTTGTTCCTGCCTCCTGTCCATTGGAGGTCAGCTGCCATCCACCTAAGGTCAGTCCTGGTGTAGCCCGTCGGATCATGGTATTGTCAGCTGCCGTGCATCCAAGGTCGGACTTAGCGGGGCACCTAGTCACGCCCCTCCAGGCTCTCCTTGGATCACGGTACAGTGGTTCCACCACCCAGTCCATAGCAATAAGTATTTGATCACCTACAACCAGCAAGAAAACTGACTCTCACAGACCTGTTAGTTTTTCTTTAAGAAGTTCTCCTACTCTGCACTCATTACCTGTATTAATTGCACCTGTTTAAACTCATTATCTGTATAAAAGTCACCTGTCCACACACTCAATCACACTACAACTTCTCCACCATGGCCAAGACCAAAGAACTGTCTACGGACACAGGAACAAAATTGTAGTCCTGAGGCTGAGATGGGTTACAGGACAATAGGCAAGAAGCTTGGTGAGAAGGCAACAACTTTTGTCACAATTATTAGAAAATGGAAGAAATAGAAGATGACTTTCAATCTTCCTTGGTCTGGGGCTCCATGCAAGATCTTGCCTCGTAGAGTAAGTATGATTCTGAGAAAGGTCAGGAATCAGCGCAGAACTACATGGGAGTACCTGGTCAATGACCTGAAGAGAACTGGGACCACAGTCTCAAACATTACTGTTAGTAACACACTATGCCATCATGGATTCAATTCCTTCAAGGTACACAAAGTCCCCCTGCTCATGCCAGCACATGTCCAGGCTTGTTTGGTGTCCACCAATGACCATTTGGATGATCCAGAGGAGGCATGGGAGCAGGTAATGAGGTCAGTTGAGACCAAAATATAACTTTTTGATATCAATTCCACTCGCCGTGTTTGGATCAAGAAGAAGGATGAGTACAACCCCAAGAATACCATCCCAAGTGTGAAGTATGGTGGGGGAAATATACTTTGGGGCTGTTTTTCTGCAAAGGAGACAGTACAATTGCACCATATTAAATGAAGAATGGATGAGGTCATGTTTCATGAGATTTTGGCCAACAACTTTCTTGCTTCACTAAGAGCATTGAACATGGGTCTTCCAGAATGACAATGACTCAAAACACACCTCTAGAGCAATTAAGGAGTCGATCCGTAAGAAGCATTTCAACGTCCTGGAGTGGCCTAGCCAGTCTCCAGACCTGAACTCAAAAGAAAATCTTTGTAGGGAGCTGAAACTCAATGTTGCTCAGTGACAACCCAAAGCCAGAAGGATCTATATGGAGGAGAGGGACAAAATCTGCTGCAGTGTGTGCAAACTTGGTCAAGAACTACAGGAAACGTCTGATCTCTGTAACTGAAAACAAAGGTTTTTGTACCAAATATTAAGTTCTGTTTTTCTATTGTATCAAATACTTGTTTCATGCAATAAAATGAAAATTAATTATGTAAAAATCATATAATGTGATTTTCTGGATTTTTTTTAGATTCTGTCTCTCACAGTTGAAGTGTAAGTACGATACAAATTACAGACTTCACAATTCTTTGTAGATGGAATATATACATGCTGCCTCCATACAGCAGTAGAGTACTGTGAAAAAAAAATCTTTATCAGCACAGCATCAATTTGTACCCCTGCTGATTATGGAACAATATTATAGATGGTCACTAGGAAAAGGGAAGGCTTCACATCAGTAAAGTAAAGGTGGTATGGGAGACCATGAAAGCTTATTTGAGGAGTATATTCATTAAAGAGATAGCTTGGAGTAAAATGAAAACCTAAATAGCAGATCAGGTGGATTTCCATGCTGAAATTCTGAAATGCTGAAATTCAATTGGGAGAAAGTCCTTCATTCTCCATTCCAAACTGGTTAAAAAAGCCCAAACACTTGTTAACCATTTGCAAAAAATGGAACGGAAAAGGCCTTTCAAAAAGTGACCTTTTTGAGGAAGGGGAAAGAGTGGGGCATTTACCCAAAGGGATTTCTCTTATATCTATACTATTTATTCAGATAATGGTGTCTTGGTAAATGGTTTTGTTCTCATTCTATGAATCTTTTTACTCCTCAAAGACTCAATCTACATAAGGAGATATCTGGAAATTTCTGGATATAGCCAAATTGTCCTCATTGACTGAAGAAGATAAATGTTAGCTAGATGGACCTTTACTTTAGGAGGAATTTAAAAAAAAGCCTAATCAGAGATGCCACGAGTACATGGAACCCCAGCTGAGGTCTACAAACGCTACAGTAATATATTGCTTTCTAACTTACTAAAAGTATTTAATCTTTCCTTATCAGGGGGTTCACTTCTGCCTTCTATGCAAGAGGCAGCAATTACTATACTTCCCAAAAAAAGGCAAAGACTCTCAAATATTTGAGTCCTATAGGCCTATTTTATTATTTAAAGTAGACAATAAAATCTTATCCAAAATTTTATCTAACAGACTCTCTGGAATTATATCTTCAATAGTCCACCCAGACCAGACAGGTTTCATGGCTAATAAATTTACTGCAATTAACCTCCATCGCTCATTCCTAAATATGCAACTTTCAGCTGACAATATGGGACAACGGGCAGTGTTATCTTTAGATAGTGTAGATTGGAGGTCTTATAGGCGGTTTTGGGCCTGTTTTTATATTCTGGGTACAATTGTTAGATCCTTCTCCTACAGCTAAAATTAGGCATGGGGGTCCTTTCTCGCCGATACTATTTGCTATCGACATTGAGCCTTTGGCAGCAGTGATAAGGAATTTTCCAAAAGTGGTAGGATTTAGGCACGGGCGGATAGAAGAAAAATAATCGCACTATATGCAGATGATGTCTTGCTTTTCCTTGGGAACTGTGATAGCTCACTGTGTAATGTTATGGACAGCCTTAAAAACTTTGGGAGTTTATCAGGTCTTAACATCAATTGGGGAAAATCTGTGTTATGTCCACTAGACGGCCCGGTTTCTCATTCCAAAGTACAACAAACGCAGATCATGTTGGTTTCCCAGTTTCAATATTTGGGAATTATAATATCACCCATTCTTATGGATTATGGAAAAAAAAGAACTTCCCTTAATGAAAAAATCAAAATGAAAATAGCGGCAAGGTGCAAATTGCAACTCTTGGTGGTAGGAAGATTGAATCTTATTAAAATGGTTCTGATGCCTCAGATTTTGTACATACTTCAAAATACACCTGTCTGGCTACCCCTGAATCGATTACACAAGATAAATGTACTTTTTCTAAACCTAAGTGAGAGACTCTACAGAGACCCATGGATGAAGGAGGCCTGGCATTACCTAATCCGTGGTTATATTTTTTAGCAGCCAACGACAGCACCTAAGAGGATGGAAAGACTCAATAACATTATCCAAAATGTGGTAGGTGGGGGACCTCTGGTGTGCAGTCTGGGGAAATTTAATAGCCTACTGAAATTCCCTACGTAGGGCCTTATTGGTAAAGTTTGGTCTAAGGTTAAACAAATTAGAGAAATATATCAAAATAAAGATTGCAATAGCATAGATAAATACTACTGGCTAGAAGCATTGCCATGCCTACCTCTCCATTTGCATATTGAAAAAATAAATCAATAGTGGACAAATCTAATATATCACCTAAAAATGGGTACAAAGTACTCATAGACCACTATAACTTCAAGAAGTAAAATCAATAAAGTTTATTGAAAAATTTTCCTAAAAAACACACATAACCTGTGAGGTTCTCAAAAGAATATACGGTACCAAGCCAAAATCCATATAGAGCAGTGGTAGTACATCAACACACATCACATTGCATTGTATAATGTAAAAATATATATATATCTCTGTCCCATATATAGAATCCACAACACATCCTATAAGGTCACAATCATAAATATATACGTATACCTGGATGATGGGAACTAACATTGGGACTATCCATATAAAGAATTGCAAATCAATGCTTACCCATTTTTGTTGTAGGGGAATCACAAGTACCACCGCGCAAACCGCCCCGACGCGCGTTTCGCCGATGTGCTTTCTCAAGGGGAGTGTTACCTATTTAAGCACCTCTTCTTGTAGTGCATTCAGTGTCTCTCTATATCAAACACTAATGTGAACCTGGTCTAACATGGTGCCTGAAGTTTAAACAGCATTTTCATGGTAACAGGTCCCCTTGCATAATAATTGCATTTTTGCGTCTTTGCAAATGGCCAGGAAATATGGCGTATTTAGTGAACATTGTGTGACACTAGTCACTATTCACGGACAGGCTGTGATGCAGAGAAGACAGACATTCTTGGGTCATTACCAAGAGAGCACGCAGTAAACTAAGTGAAAACATGAAGGTGTAAGACATGTCACAGTCTGGGGTTCGAATACCAGAGAAATAGCAGATCTAAGCAAAGGGGCAAAAACAAATGGGTAGATAGAACAGAGTCCAAAGGTCAGGCAGCAGTAGATCAGTACTCACAGCACAGGAATCAGGCAAACATACACAAGAGAGCAGAAGCTTTGACTGGTACTGATCTGGGCCACACCGCTCATCTAAATAGCACGGCAATTACTAGGCACAGGGAGCACCTAGAGAAATCTCTGCACCTCCCAGTCTCAGATAGGTCAACTGAGCCATCAATCAAAGCACCAACAGCTCAGTATGCCCCAGCAAGGGATAGGATGACAAAGCTGTCCATCACTGAGACTCATACACACTGAGTGGAGCAATCCTGACAGATTCAAAGACACTCACACCCCAGTGAATAAGACATACCGTATATACTCGAGTATAAGCCGACCCGAGTATAAGCCGACCCCCCTAATTTTGCCACAAAAAACTGGGAAAACCTATTGACTCGAGTATAAGCCTAGGGTGGAAATGCAGCAGCTACCGGTGAATTTCAAAAATAAAAATAGATCATTATTTCCCCATAGCTGTGCCATATAGTGCTCTGCACCGTTCATATCTCCCCATAGCTGTGCCCCATATAGTGCTCTGCAGCGTTCATATCTCCCCATAGCTGTGCCCCATATAGTGCTCTGCACTGTTCATATTCCCCCTTGGCTGTGCCATATAGTGCTCTGCACCGTTCATATCTCCCCATAGCTGTGCCCCATATAGTGCTCTGCACTGTTCATATTCCCCCTTGGCTGTGCCATATAGTGCTCTGCAGCGTTCATATCTCCCCATAGCTGTGCCCCATATAGTGCTCTGCACTGTTCATATTCCCCCTTGGCTGTGCCATATAGTGCTCTGCAGCGTTCATATCTCCCCATAGCTGTGCCCCATATAGTGCTCTGCACTGTTCATATTCCCCCTTGGCTGTGCCATATAGTGCTCTGCAGCGTTCATATCTCCCTATAGCTGTGCCCCATACAGTGCTCTGCAGCGTTCATATCTCCCCATAGCTGTGCCCCATACAGTGCTCTGCAGCGTTCATATTTCCCCATAGATGCTCCACATAAATCTGTGCCATGGCCGCTGCTGCTGCAATAAAAAAAAAAAGCCATACTCACCTCTCTTGCTTGCAGCTCCCAGCGTCCCGTCCCGGCGCCTCCATCTTCCCGGCGTCTCTGCACTGACTGATCAGGCAGAGGGCGCCGCGCACACTATATGCGTCATCGCGCGCTCTGACCTGCACAGTGAGAGCGGAAACGCTGGGAAGATGGAGCGATGCCGGGAAGATGGAGCGACGCCCGGCGGCTGGAACGCGGACAGGTGAATATGACATACTTACCTAGTCCCAGCGATCCTGGCGCTCCCCGCCTGTCACAGCTGTCTTCGGTGCCGCAGCTTCTTTCTCTATCAGCGGTCACCGTTACCGCTGATTAGAGAAATTAATAGGCGGCTCCACCCCTATGGGAGGTGGAGCCGCCTATTCATTTCTCTAATGAGCGGTCCCACATGACCGCTGAAGAGGGGAAGAAGCTGCAGCACAGAAGCCCGTGGGACGGCAGGGACAGCGCCAGGATCGCTGGGACTAGGTAAGTATGCCTCAGCGCCCTCACCCCCTCACCCGCCGACCCCACCGCTACCGTGACTCGAGTATAAGCCGAGAGGGGCACTTTCAGCCCAAAAATTTGGGCTGAAAATCTCGGCTTATACTCGAGTATATACGGTAATTTAGCACAGTAAAATTTTGGATTTTCCTACTGTATTTATTAAACATTAGCTAAGGAATCTTGGTTTTCTTCAAATGCATTGCACATGTATAATTGATTAGTTGATTCATTAACTAACATAATTCAGAATCGCTCAAGAAACAATGTTCAGCAGTTTTTTACAATTGAGTCATTTTACAGAAATTGTTTGTTGTTCTGTCATTGTACTCATGGAGGTTGCTTGCCAAGTAATTATTCAATCATGTGGATTTAATTATGATAGCAATTTTTCCCACACTTTTTGCCACTTTATTTAATTTAAAGAAATAATATAAATACCAAAACGCATTCCAGAGTGTAATAGTCCTTATTCATCTAGCATGAGCAGAAATTGAGGTCATGTTAACCTGTTCCCAGCATCCATCCACCCTTTTATCATTACTTTAACCCCTTAACCCCAGAAGCATTTTCGTTTTTTGTGTTTTTGTTTTGTGCTCCTCTTCTTCCCAGAGCCGTAACTTTTTTTATTTTTCTGTCAATATGGCTATGTGAGAGCTTGTCGTTTTACTTTTGAACTACATCATTGGTTTTAACATATCATGTACTGAAAAATGGGAAAAAATTTCCAAGTGTGGTAAAATTGCAAAAAAGTGCAATTTCACAGTTGTTGTTTTTTTACCATGTTCACTAAATGCAAAAACTAACCTCCCACTATGATTCTCCAGGTCATTACAAGTTCATAAACACCAAACATGTCTAAATTCTTTTTTATCTAAGTGGTGAAAAAAAATTCCGAAGTTTGTTAAAAAAAAATTGCTCCATTTTTCGATACCCATAGAGTATTCCACCCACAGCTATTAGAGGCACATGTCAGCTGTTCAAAACAGCTGACATGCCAAAAAAGATGTGGATTTATTCCAGGGTCGAACAACATTTTTTGGTCTAAGGTCGACATTGCCATACGGAACCAATCACAAGGGCCGCAAAAGATTTTAAAAAGGGGTAATTTAACGAATACATCACTAGAACCACCATCAGTACATTAATACAACCCCAGAACCAAGTTTTGAGTATTTGAGGAAGATTTAGAGAGTGTATGCTCAGTTTCTGCTGCAAAAAAAATCAGTGTGAACACAACTCGCAAAATCATGCTCATAACCTCAAATCTCAAAATTTTTAGGGTTTTCAAGATTTAACATAGCCATGAAGCACATTATGGATTGCTACACATCAGTACATGAATGAATGAATAAACAACATCAGTAGATGAATGAAGCACCAGAAACACCATCAGTACGTGAATGCAGCGTCAGAAATACCATCAGTACATGGTTAGTACAGTGACCAATTGTAATTTCAGGTCAGCCCCATATACAGTGGGGCAAAAAAGTATTTAGTCAGTCAGCAATAGTGCAAGTTCCACCACTTAAAAAGATGAGAGGCGTCTGTAATTTACGTCATAGGTAGACCTCAACTATGGGAGACAAACTGAGAAAAAAAAATCCAGAAAATCACATTGTCTGTTTTTTTAACAATTTATTTGCATATTATGGTGGAAAATAAGTATTTGGTCAGAAACAAAATTTCATCTCAATACTTTGTAATATATCCTTTGTTGGCAATGACAGAGGTCAAACGTTTTCTGTAAGTCTTCACAAGGTTGCCACACACTGTTGTTGGTATGTTGGCCCATTCCTCCATGCAGATCTCCTCTAGAGCAGTGATGTTTTTGGCTTTTCGCTTGGCAACACGGACTTTCAACTCCCTCCAAAGGTTTTCTATAGGGTTGAGATCTGGAGACTGGCTAGGCCACTCCAGGACCTTGAAATGCTTCTTACAAAGCCACTCCTTCGTTGCCCTGGCGGTGTGCTTTGGATCATTGTCATGTTGAAAGACCCAGCCACGTTTCATCTTCAATGCCCTTGCTGATGGAAGGAGGTTTGCACTCAAAATCTCACGATACATGGCCCCATTCATTCTTTCATGTACCCGGATCAGTCTTCCTGGCCCCTTTGCAGAGAAACAGCCCCAAAGCATGATGTTTCCACCACCATGCTTTACAGTAGGTATGGTGTTTGATGGATGCAACTCGGTATTCTTTTTCCTCCAAACACGACAAGTTGTGTTTCTACCAAACAGTTCCAGTTTGGTTTCATCAGACCATAGGACATTCTCCCAAAACTCCTCTGGATCATCCAAATGCTCTCTAGCAAACTTCAGACGGGCCCGGACATGTACTGGCTTAAGCAGTGGGACACGTCTGGCACTGCAGGATCTGAGTCCATGGTGGCGTAGTGTGTTACTTATGGTAGGCCTTGTTACATTGGTCCCAGCTCTCTGCAGTTCATTCACTAGGTCCCCCCGCGTGGTTCTGGGATTTTTGCTCACCGTTCTTGTGATCATTCAGACCCCATGGGTGGGATTTTGCGTGGAGCCCCAGATCGAGGGAGATTATCAGTGGTCTTGTATGTCTTCCATTTTCTAATTATTGCTCCCACTGTTGATTTCTTCACTCCAAGCTGGTTGGCTATTGCAGATTCAGTCTTCCCAGCCTGGTGCAGGGCTACAATTTTGTTTCTGGTGTCCTTTGACAGCTCTTTGGTCTTCACCATAGTGGAGTTTGGAGTCAGACTGTTTGAGGGTGTGCACAGGTGTCTTTTTATACTGATAACAAGTTTAAACAGGTGCCATTACTACAGGTAATGAGTGGAGGAAAGAGGAGACTCTTAAAGAAGAAGTTACAGGTCTGTGAGAGCCAGAAATCTTGATTGTTTGTTTCTGACCAAATACTTATTTTCCACCATAATATGCAAATAAAATGTTAAAAAAAACAGACAATGTGATTTTCTGGATTTTTTTTTCTCAGTTTGTCTCCCATAGTTGAGGTCTACCTATGATGTAAATTACAGACGCCTCTCATCTTTTTAAGTGGTGGAACTTGCACTATTACTGACTGACTAAATACTTTTTTGCCCCACTGTATATATAATATAATATAATTGTATTGCTTGAACCTGAATTTCCAAGTATACCCTTAAAGGGACCCTGTCAGCAGGATTGTGCTGTGATTAAAATGATACCTGAGTTGATGACAGGTTCTTTTTAACAATGGTAAAGAGATGTTGGGAGTTGTTATCAGTCATTATCAGACATCGGACAATACAGGAACCACAATACTGATGAAATGCAGGCAGTATCACAAATAAACATTTACATCCAGGTACTTTATAGGTGACATCTTCTCTCATAGAAGTCATTCCCTTGCCTTGCGCAGGCATGTACTATGGAGGAGAGAGAATGAACTTCAATCCAATATTGCAGCCAGCATGCAGCCAGCGGGTAAGGAAAGGGTGAATCAAACACCCGAAAACCCCGCCCCTATGGCTGAAAATTGTTCCCTCCAAATTCAGGTGACAGAGTCCCTTTAAGGAGGTCAGTCAGAGGCACGGCCATCATGGTGAAATTCGGGATAAACCTCCTGTAGTATCCCACTATTTCCTGGAAGGCTCTAACTTTTATAGACAGCGGTCTCGGGCTTGTTTGAATTGCCTCCACTTTCCTGATTTGGGGTTTGATCTCTCCTCGACCCACTACATATCCCAGGTACTTGGCTTCTTCTTTCCCCAAGGCACACTTCTTCAGGTTTCTTGAAAACCCTGCCTTCCTTAGAGAATCAAACACCACTAGGACCTTTTCCACATGACTTTCTCAGTCTGGGCTAAAGATAACAATATCGTCCAGGTATGCAGTGGTGTATTGCTTATGGGATGCCAAGATTTTATGCGTAGCTCTCTGGAAGGTCGCCGGGGACCCCTGCAGTCCAAACGGCATTCGGACATACTGGAAGCATCTCAAAAAGAAGTAAAGGACAGCATCCAATCCGGGTGAAAAATCATGGATTCATAATTTTGCCAGATGCAACGTTTCAACCATTACCGATCTTTTTCAAGCTTGAAAAAGACCTGTAATGGTTGAAAGGTTGCATCTGGCAAAATAAGGAATTCATGATTTTTCACCCGGATTGGATGCTGTCCTTCACTTCTTTTTGGTATGTACTTTTCCATTGGGTCCAGTGGAACTAGGACTTGCATTCACATATCTGTAGTGCTGTCGGCTATTTTTCTATACTGGAAGCATCTGTCCGGGGTAGAAAATGCAGTCTTCTCCTTGGCTCCCTGTGCCATGGGGATCTGCCAATAATCCTTCATCAAATCCAAGGTGGTTATGTACCTTAGGGGCCCAAGTCTCTTGATAAGCTCATCGAAGCGTGGCATGGGATATGCGTAGAACTTGGAGACCTCATTTAGCTTCTAACAGTCCTTACAGAACCTCCACCATTGGGCTTCTGGACCAGGACAATCGGGCTCAACCAACTGCTCTTGGACTCCTCAATTACCCCGAGTTTTAACATACGCTCCACCTCTTTGGAGATCACTTCTCGACGGGCCTCAGGAATCCGATAAGGCTTTATGTGGACGTGCACATGTGGCTCCATCAGAACTTCATGTTCTACGACCCTTGTGCACCCCGGTAATTCTGAGAACAGGTCCCTCTGGAGCAATTCCTGCACTGTTGTTTCTCGGCCTTCGACAGTGTCTTTGCTATGGCGACACCTCCAACCTCACCTTCTGACTTGCCCAGCAAGCAAGGAGTCTCTATGTCTTGCCATGGCTTGATGAGGTTAACATGGTAGATCTGATATGGTTTCTGTCTTCCTGGCTGGTGAATCTTGTAGTTTACCTCACCAAGCTTCTCCACCACTTCATGACTTCGGCATCCCAGGTTTCCTTGGCTATATCAAGGAGACCTTGCGGATGTCAGCCATACAAAAGTTCGAAGGGTGAGAACCCCAAAGAGGCCTGTGGCACCTCATGAATGGAGAACAGCACATACGGTAAGAGACAGGTCCAGTCTCTACTTTCTCTATGGCTTTCCTCAGCATCCTCTTCAGTGTTTTATTAAATGTTTCGACAAGGTCATCTATCTGAGTATGGTACACTGAAGTCCTCAACTGGGAGATTTGCAGGACTTTACATAACTCCCTCATCAGCTTACTCATAAAAGATGTTCCCTGGTCAGTCAGTATCTCCTTCGGTAAACCTGTCCGGGAAAACACATGGACCAATTCGGGGGCTATGGTCTTCGCGGAGGCGTTTCTCGGGAGAATTGCCTCAGGATAGCGTGTGGCATAGTCCAGGATGACAATATATACTGATGCCCACAAGTAGATTTAACCAAGGGACCGACCAAGTCCATAGAAATTCTCTCGAACGGCACTTCAAAAATGGGCAATGGCACGAGGGGAGTCTGACATGAGAGGTGGAGGAGGTGGATAACTGACATGTGGGGCAGCACCTGCAATAGTTTAATATTTCCTGGTGACACCCGGGCCAATAGTACCTCTGCACGATCCGTTCCTGCGTTTTTCCACTCTCAGATGTCCCCCTAAGATGTGTGAATGGGCCATGTCCAACTAATTACCTCTTTAGAGACCTGGCACTATTTATTGTTCCACCAGCTCCCCTCTCACTTTTGTGACCCGATACAACAACTCCCCACTCATCATAAAATAGGGAAACTTGTGTCAGCCCCCAGCTCCTGTGTAACCCCATTTATGACGGTATCATTATTAAATGCTTCCTTCAGAGTTGTATCCCTATGTTGGGCAGTCCCAAAATTCTCACTCGTCACTCCTAATTCTGGAATGTCAGACACAGGGGACACTTCCTCCTCATCCCCCACAAGGACATAAAAGGGAAACCCGTCTGCCTCTGCATGTGGTGATACCTTATTAGGGATCACTGGTTCCCTTTTCGCGCCAGCAAACTCAGAACCCTTCCCCCACAGATCCCAAAATAAGCAAAAGTCCCGGTCTATAATAATAGGGTGCAACAAGTCCCGAAAGATGCCGACCTCATGGGGTTCAGTACCGTGGGCCGTTTAAATATCCACTCTGGCCATAGGGTAGTCCTTAGCATCACCATGCATGCACCAAATGCTGACTTTTTTCCCCGGGATCAGATGGAGAGGAAACGTGGCCCTCACAAGGGTCACCAGTCTCCCGGAGTCTAACAGAACCATTACATCCCTCCCGTTCACATTCACGGGACACGCTTGAGGCCCCTCATTGAGTTCATACTGCAGGCTGGATATGCATAATATGAACAACGGCATCCTATGCTCCCTTTTTGGGACCCCCAGTATGGAGTGGGATGCTTTTCCACGCATGCCAAGCCACTCTACACCAAGCAGGGTGCGGGAGTGCCGCTTAACAGCTACAACCTCCCACCACTAGCAGCTTCTGGATTCTAGACATCAAGGGTCTCTCTTTATATTCTTCACCCTCCACTCCTTGTTACTCTTGCACCAGAAACCAAGTAACCCCATGACTAAAACCCGGGAAGGTTGAAACGTTGGGTTTGAATCAGACTGTACTACTTCATTGCTTGTGGCTTGTAATTTTCTTTTGGAATAAATTTTGTAAACACACTTGCAAACTATCCAAGAGAGTGTGCAGTGAATCTCTACTACTATTATTGGGGCTATCATAGTCCATTCCACCTGCACCTCATATTCTAGACCAAAGTGCACACCATTTTCTCCTTATCGTGGATCTGCTCCAATAACAGCCTGTTGGTCTCTTGCTGTTGCTGCTGCGACTGGGCAAGGTGTTTCAGCAGGTCCTCCATTTTGTCTGGTGATGCTTGTGACAGACTTAACCCAAGACATGCAGTCTTTCCTGTAGCTGTTGCATGTTTCTGCAGGGAACGCTGCCCGCACATCTAGCACCAATTGTAGGGGTTTCATTCACTTGGGTGCGATGGGCAGAAAACAGGAGGTTTGTTCCTTTAAAAGTTCACGGGGATTAATTGCTTCATAAACCCCAGAAGCAAAACAGAAAACAAAACAGCCTTTGGATCAGGCAAAGAAAATACAAATGTCCATGGCAGGGCATTGTTTGACCAGGCCTGTGGGCACACTGGCTGGGGTAGCTCGGTCTGGAGCCAAACACACAGGAGGCCTTCTCCCTCCCAACAAACAGACCATGTGCCAAACAACATCCTCCATTATATAGGCTGAAACCAAACCCAGAGGTGAGGTATGTGGGTAGCCAGACCCGCCCATCTCTCATAGCTACCAGCAACCCGGTCCCAGGTGCACCAAATGAACCTCTTAGTGCTTACGTGCACTAAAGAAGATACTCCGGGTTACATCACAGAGGGCAGCCATCTCTGTGACACATACCTCTCATCGACTATGCGACCATTAGCCACACTACAACACATACAAATGTGTGACTTTTTACAAGGCATAGCTCTGATAGCTGCATAGTAACTGTAATATGTCTTGTGAGTGTACGTCTCTTATTTACTGAGATTGAGGCAAAACATTTATGATGCCAAGATAAACAGCTATTTAAAAAGTGAGGATGGTTCCTGTTGCCCTTCCTATTGCCCACTGACCCTAAGCCTGGCTACAGAATTCCTTAAAATGAATGATTTTGACATGTAAATCTAATTTTTTAAATTCCTAACATGTCATGAGTTTTTATAAGTGGTGGTCTGAGTGCTTTGACATTTATTCCCTACTAAAAACATGGAGCAAGAACCCTCAGCTGAGTTTTGGGCCTCTTTGGCCGTGATCGGCTCTGTATGTCACTCCTCGGGAAGGTGGGGATAGCGATGCATAAATTTACAGATCTTATAGACACGCTTGTTAGTTTTCAACCTGGCACTTCAATGAGAAATTATCAATGTTGATCAAAGCGGAGTCTTAAGCCGGCCACTTGCAGACTTTCTATGCGGCACTATACTCAACGAGTGCTTCGCTCTTCTCCATCCAGTACCTAACCATTGCTCTGAGCTGCCTTGTGCTGCACTTCCAGCTCTGCTGTTTATGAGTCATAGGGAGGCTCCTTCTAAGGCCGGGGTCACACTAGACCGTAATACGGACGAGTGCAATGCGATAAAAAATCGCATAGCACTCGCCCCAATGTTAATCTATGTGGCAGCTCCCATCATCCGATATTTTCTCGGCCGTATTCCGGATCCGAGTGAAATCGCAGCATGCTGCGATTGTCAGCGTATCTCGGGCGAGAATCGCCAATGAAAGTCTATGGGTGCGAGAAAAAATCGGATTACATACGGACCATGCGTGTGCATTGCGAGAAATACGGAAGACTTCTCCAGGTGACAGGAAATTGAATCATCCATTATCAGGAAGCTTTGGCATGCTAATTTCTGGCCCACGCTGGATTGCAAACCAGGAAGCACGCCTCCACGGAGTGTATTGTGTAGCAGCATGGCCAGGCATATTAATGTGGAGATGCTCATTGCTCTGGTCCATGATAGGCCCGAATTATGGGACCAACGCGACGCACATTATGCAGACCGTGCACGTAAAGACGCAGCATGGAGGGCAATATGTCGCCACATGTTCCCCGATTTTGATGAGCGACCCCAAGCGCTTCAGCAAGAAATATGCAAGTACCATTCTTCACCAAAAAATGATGTTTATTATTTGATTTTTCCTGATAAAAAAATAAGCCTGAAAGCATCATATGTGTTTTGTTTATGATGTGAGTAAATCATCCATGCTCTTGGTTTAAGATGCAAAAACATTGCCAAGAGACACAAATATGGATTTAAATTATTTTAGCTATAGTCCGTTAATATAGGGCCAAAGGAATTTTCTGTCCCTCTAGCCTCCTGGGCCCATGTGTTTTTGCAAAGCCTGTAACTGTTTGTGTGTTATATTTATATCAAATATTTTGTATATTTGCAGTCAATGATGTAAATAGACGCTGGCGGAGTTGCAGGGACCAATACCGCCGTGAACGACAACTTTCTGGTCGGAGTGGTGATGCAGCCCCCAAAAAAAGGAAATACCTTTATTATGACCGTCTAAATTTTCTGGCCCCGGTGATGGAGCTACGACCGTAAGTGCATGCATGTCTACAAATATTTTACCCATGTTATGATGTGAATATGTAGGTATTTTTTAATATAAAAAATGTTTTGTGAAATACAGAACAGAGTCAAATCTGACTGAAAGAGAGACTGGATCTGACTCAGAGTTGCTGATTGACCCTGTTGCTGAAGATGCAGAAATGGCTGGACCATCTGGGCAAGCAACAGGCAGCAACCACCCACCACCACCACCACCACAACCAGCAGCAGCGTCTTCCGCTCCACAGGAGGCAAATCCTGAGGTCGATGAAGGAGGCCAGAGCAGCAGTCCAACATTGGCTCTGGATACATCACCACAGCCTACTACCAGACCAAACCGTGGTCGTCGCAGAAGGGTGGCTTTGAACATTGGCACCAGGAGGCAAGTTGATACCGGGGTGTTGGACTATTTGTCCCGAGCTGCCAATGATGATGGGGAGGAAGCTTACTTCCGCAGTCTTGCCCGCTATTTACGGCCCATTCCCCGCTCGCTCAGGCTGCGGACCAGAGGTTGCATCCAAATTTTGCTAGATGCGGCAACACCCCCAAACAACCCCACTAATATCTTTAATTATCTTGAACGGTGGCAAATGTCATCTACAAACCTTCTGGCGGTGCAAGACCTTCCACAGGACCAATCACAAACTGTGTCAGCACCACCCCCGCAACCTATAGCTCCCCAACAACAGCCTGCACAAACCACACAACAAGCCCAAAACAGGGGTTTTTATGATTTTGCAGCTTATCCCCAATCTGACCACTTGAACAGACACATGTTTGGAGGCTAGTCCCAACATGTGTCTGCTCGACATGGCCATATTGGGGGTTCTGACCAAATGGGTCAATCCAGTACCCAGGACTTGATGCCCTTCTACCCTCAACATCAAGTGTTAGCTCATACACATGATCGCAACTTGCAGCAACACCCGCAATTTATATCTGCAGTAACACAGGTAGACAGAGTGGTTGGTCAACCACCCAGGCCAAGTTCCGCACATGCTGGACACCCGCCATCACCATCACCACCCCCAACCTACCATAACCTGTAATGTTTATGATGTTATATTTTGCCTGTCATTTTGGCTTTTTGTTGGCCTTAGTTTTTTGTGACCATGGCATGTAAAGATGTGTTGTTTCTTTTGGTCCAATTACATATGAAAATGTAAATATGTTTTTGGAATACATATATATATGCGCAGAGCAGTAAAAATTTGTTCTGAAAACAGAGTCTTATGTATTGGTCCAGCTACATACATGATTTGTCAACTTTACACACTTACATCTTTTCCTCATCAGATACATATTACAACAATTTCCGAAGAAAATTATGTGATTTATTAACTTAGAATCTAAAAGAAAATTAAGGCAAAACAGCATTGTCTTGCCAAACCGTAGATCCCTCTGGTGACACAAAAAAATTGGTTAAAACATCACGAACTTTTAGGCCAGAGGGCTGACGACGTGAAGGACGAACACGTGTAGTTGTCAAGACAGTATTTGCATAATCAATGTCATCTGCAGCAGATGATGGGCAATCATGGTCTCTTGTAAAGTTGTGAAGAACAACACATGCTTTAATCACGCCATTTACATTGCCTTCACTCAGTTGGATTGCAGGCTGAAGGACCCGCCATTTTGCACTGAGAATGCCGAATGAACACTCGACCAGACGGCGGGCACGGGAAAGACGCAAATTAAAGATTCTGCGCCGGTAGTCCAGGCCTCTCCGTGGATAGGGCCTCATGACGTTCCTTGATAATTGAAAGGCCTCATCTGCAACCATCATGTAAGGGACCGCATCCAAATTAGCCCCTGGTATGTGACTTGAGGGTGGGAGATCCAATTCATTGTTGCGCAGCCGCCGACCCATAATGGAAGAACTGAAGACTCTAGAGTCTCCAGTTCTCCCATAGGCCCCAATATCTACAATTATAAACCTGTAGTTGCTGTCGACTAGGGCCAACAGCACTACAGAGAAAAACTGTTTATAATTATAGAATTGGGTCCCTGAACCTGGCGGCTTACGCACACGGATGTGCTTTCCGTCAAGAGCCCCCATACAGTGCGGAAACTGGCATGTGTCCTGAAATCCTTGAGCAATACGTAACCAGTCTGCAATTTTGGGTTCAGGCATCACCTCTTGATGGAGTCTTCTCCAGTTTTCCGTGCATGTATCCCGCACAATCCCAGAAATTGTAGATTTTCCCAATAAAAACTCTAAATGCAGGGCCGCATATGATAGGCCAGTGGCAAGGAAGCTAAAAGACAAAAGAATATTGTTTTCAAATATAAAATTAACACAATACAGGGTGATATGGGGCAATAAAACCCTTTAAAAACAAAAAAAAAGGAGATGCTATGGCTTTGATCTTTGCAAAAAAATAAGTTAAGAAAAGAAGGACAAATGTTACTTAACCATTTAAGTATCTAATTTGAATAAGGGTGATCGACCAAAAAATGGGTAACAGATTGGGTCAATTAGTATTAAGGCATACCGCAAGGTAAGGATAAGGCGCTCCTCAGCTGAAATAGATTTGCGCATCCTGGTGTCCTTCTTCGTGATCCCTGGACGCAAAATCTCCAACAAAATGTCAAAGGTTTGAATCCTCATCCGACAATAGTTGAAGAACTTGTCCGGATTAGTCCTCAGAGCAGCATACAGACGGCTGAAATGACCTTTAGTGATACGTTGCTTGATAAGTGGATGTACCCACATCCGTCTCCGCCTCCTCGGATCTACAATAACTGGGTATGGCTGGCCAAAACGTTGGGAAAGTACCCAGTTGAAAAGCACACGCTCTGTGGTGTTGAAAGTCAGTCAATCAGACATGTTGCTCATCAATCCGAAGTGCACCAACACAAGCAGGGACTCTACTGCATAGATTGGTGGGTGGCACCTGTGTTTAGGGCCATTAAATAATGTTCTTGGTGATGATTTAAATGTTTTCAGGTGGAAAAACCGTTATATGTCCATTTTGCAAGCCTGCGAGAAAATCTCGCCATACGGATGCCATACGGATGTCACACGGATGTCAAACGGATCATTTTATGCGAGAAAATCGCATCCTCGCACTGCACTCGGATCACTGTTTTGTAAAAATTTGTGCGATTCTCGTCCGTCAAAAACAGACCGTTTTTTTATACGTTGTGTGTGTCCCCGGCCTAACTCTGCAGGAACTTGTATCCATCCTGTCCTGCAGAGATCTGCTTCCCCGGCCTATTACCTGCTCCATTCCTTGCCTCAACTTAGGTTCTTAGCAGCTCAGTCTCTAGTTCCTGAATTGGCCTTTTCCTGTTTTGTCTCACCTGTTATGAACTAGGCTTGCCTTCACATTTTTCCTGATCTCTCCTCTCCTGACCTAAGCTATACATATTGAAAATGTGCTGCCTGCCTTGAACTCAGATTGTCTGACCTCATCTTTCCCTTCATCCCTCTGTACCATGTATCCAAGTCTCTGACCCTTTGGTGAGCTACTGCAGTCCTGGGGACTGCCCTGGAGTGGTACCTTGTGTCAACAGGCAGCCAAGCAGCCAAGCCTATCCTCACCATCAGGGGATCTACTGAAGACACTTAGTAACGTCCCTCCAGTGTAAGCCCGGCCGTGGCGCAGTGGGCCCACACTCACCAGTGTTTTATTGAGGAGACACAGTGCTCACCTTTTTTCAGTAGGGGGTCTCAGCACCTGAATACTCTATAACATGTCAGAACTTTTAGGAATTGTTAGGGGACTGGCTCCATAATAGCCCTCAGTGAACTTTTGGTAAGTCATACCTGTTCATTTTACACATAACGACATTTCAAAATTCTTCAAAAAGAAAAATCAAAGATATAAGATAAAAAATAAACTGAAAAAGGTAAAAAAAAGATTATTAAAAATATTAAAAGAACATATATTTAAAAAAACTAAGAAAACTTAGAATAAGGTAGAATAATCAGAGAACTGCATGGTGGAATTTAAGACTTCAGTGTTAATGCTTTTTGTACTAATAAACTATATAATCAGGCTATCCCCGTCTATTAGGGCAGGTGCAGACAAAGAGCAGTTACTGATGTCACCGCTCATGGGAGACGCTGGGTCACGCTGCGTTCCGTGATACCTGGTGACTGTGAAGAGCGGTGACGTCAATAACATTACTACTCTTCACTGTAGCCAAGTTTTGCGGAGCACAGCGTGAGCTGGGAGTGGCTGCTGTTAAACGCCTCAGAACGAGGCTCTATATGTTTTGGGCAACAGAATTGGGGAATGTTGTGGGAGCCTGGGACCAGCAATCTCGGGGTTGATTCTTCCACCACCACAGGGATGAGCAGCTAATTGGCAGCCACCAGTTGAATGGTTGGCTCCTTTCTAGAGTGAGAGGTGCCTGGGAAGTTGGCCCAGAAGTATTCTTCCAGCAAAGTTATCACCTGGCACCCGATGTCCATGAAGTAGTGGATGCACTGTCCATTAAACTCAGCCCACCCGATAGGCTTCTCAGGAACAATATCTTCAGAGTCTTTATTCCCTCTCTCAGGGATGCGGAGCCCCACAGTGTGCTCCTTAACCCTATGGTGCATCAGTTTAACAGTCGCCCCATTCTTCTTCTTTCTCAGTTTAGACAGTTCCGCCACCAGTCCAGCATTCCACACCACATTCCTCTGATGAACTACAGCTTTGGAGTGCCTGGACATGGGAAGGTATTCCAGCGCTGGCTTCTCCTCATACCGGGCCACAGGGCCAGACATCTTGGCGTTAGCGGGGTTCCTCTAATGCCTTATAATTCTCTGCTGATGTCCCAGATGTCTTGACATAGCTCTTGAGCTCAGGCTGGTCACTTCATGATTCTGGACCATATTTGTTAGGATGGGGACTCTCATTCTCGCAACCTTGCCTTCACCCTGACCTCCAGGAAGATCGTATTAGAAACAGAGCATAGGTGCTTCTTTAAGGCCTGTCTCAATTAGGGGTCTCTCAGGCCAGCAACAAGCTGGTCTCTCAACACCTTGTCTAGTAATCTCAGCTCTTCATGTTCTTGTGTTCTTGGTGATATGGTCTTTTACTTCATGCATAGCATTTATGTACTTAGCCACAGTCTCCCCCTCCCCCTTGTCCTTATGGAACACGCGCATGCGTAGGATTCCTAGGTCAGTGGTGTCACCATGCATGTCTTCTTAAAATTTTGATCCCTTTATCGACTGTGTCATCGTCCTTTTGGCTGCTGGAACATAACCGTCTGTTGTGCGTATCCATCTAGGGTCAGTAGGGCTAACTTTGCCTGTAAAGCAGAGGTCATGGGATACATGCATAACAGACTCCTCAGTCATTCCACCCAGTCCTACAGTAAGAAATTGCTTCCTGTAAACTTTGGGAGGTTACTATGCATAGCACCCAGGGGAATCCTACCCCTGCTGCACTTGGATACTGACTGGTCTGCCATTTCTGCACTGGAATGTTGCATCCTGCTAACTATGCCAAACTGTTTGTAGAGCTAACATTATTCCCTATAATAACAAAAAACTGTAGTAGGTCTGGATGAATCAAATCAGTCCTCAATTGTCAAGTCCTCGTAACTAGGGTTGGGCGAAACAAATCAGACAAATTCAAAAATCGCCGACTTTTGGCAAAGTCGGGTTTCATGAAACCCGACCCGATCCTAGTGTGGGATCGGCCATGAGGTCGGCGATCTGCATTTCGTATGACGCTTTCAGCGCCATTTTTCAGTCAATGAAAGAGGACGCAGAGTGTGGGCAGCGTGATGACATAGGTCTCGGTCCCCACCATCTTAGAGAAGGGCATGACAGTGATTGGCTTGCTGTCTGCAGCGTCACATGGGCTATAAAGGGGCGTGCACACCGGCCGCCATCTTACTTCTGCCGATCTTAGCATAGGGAGAGGTTGCTGCAGCTTCATCAGAAGAAGGGATATAGTTAGGGAGGGAAGATTAACCCCCAAATTGCTTGTGTTGTAGCGATTTCCACTGTCCAACACCACCATTTTTTTGCAGGGACAGTGGAGGCTATATTTTTGTGCATCATCTCTGTAGCTTATTAGGCTGCCTTATAAGGCTCCCCAGGGCTGCCACTAGAAATTTTGGGGCCCCATACTGGCAAAATTTTCGGGGCCCCCTTGAGACTCCGCCCAGGCTCCACCCCAGCCCCGCCTCCACGCTCCACCCTTCGAACTGTCCACAGTCCCACCGCTCTCTCTTGGAAAAACTCCACTTCTCACCTATCACACATTAACAGATCCCATCACCAGATCACATACATAGCCAGCAGCTTTTGATTTGGCCAAAAGATTTTTTAACCCGCCACCATAACACGGTAGACACTTTTGGCCGGGCCCTACTCTACTGTAACCTATTAAATATTTGTTAAAATATGCAATACAATTTAGGTATATTTTTATTTATTTTTCAATTTCTAAAATGACCAATAATATCACATACAAAGAACAAATACCGCTACACCATGACCAGATGACATATTACCACCACATAGTGACTGAATACTACAATTCTGATCAGTAATTTAAAAAAAAGCACCATACTATCACCATAAGTGCCATTATACACAGGAGATCTGTACTTAGTATGCAGTGTCTGTGTACAGATAATACAGTGATCACTAGTGAAATTATACACAGGAGCTCTGTATACAGTATACAGTGTATAGTGTCAGTGTATAGGTATCAGACTGACTCACCAGTGACGTCTCTAGGTGAAGTCCTTCATCTTTCATCCAGCACAGACCGCCATCATTTCATCCAGCCAGGACTTCTCTCTGCAGGAAATAACACAGTTATCTCGAGCTCCGCTTGTAGAATACATTACTTAATTTTTCCCAACTTCTACATTACACCACATGAAGAAAAAGAGGCGACATAGTATCACTCTACACAGTAACAGGACCGCCCCCCCCATTTAAAACAGTATACTCAAAAAATAAAATAAATACATCACTGCAGTAATAACATCCCTAAATTAGCCCCTATGGTAATAATATTCCCGATCCTGGCCACCGTGTGTCTCATTCCTGGCGTCAGCCATATGTTCTCCCATCCTGCCCTCATGAGTATCCATTCTGCCCCATATGATCTCCCCATCCTGCCCCATATGATTGCCCCATGTGATCTCTCCATCCTGCCCCATCTGTCTCCATCATATCCAGCCTGCCCCATGATCCTGCACGATCTGTCTCCAATTCTGCCCCCAGTGTCTCCAATCATGCCCCATGTCTCCATTCTGCCTTCTATATCTCCAACCATGCCCCATGTCTGAAATCCTGCCACTTGTCTCCAATCATGCCCCATGTCTCCATTCTGCCCCCTATGTCTCCAACCATGCCCCCATGTGTCTGCAATCCTGCCACTTGTCTCCAATCATGCCCCCTGTGTCTCCATTCTGCCCCATCTGTCTCCAATCCTCCCCATCTGTCTCCAGTCATGCCCCCATGTCTTTCATCCTGCCCCGTGTCTCCAATCATGCCACATATCTCCATTCTGCCCCGTGTCTCGCATTCTGCCCCAATGTCCAGCATTCTGCCCCAATGTCCAGCATTCTGCCTGTGTCCAGCATTCTGCCCCCGGGTCTCACAGTCTGCCCCTGTGTCCAGCATACTGCCCCTGTCACTGTGTCCAGCATTCTGCCCCTGTCACTGTGTCCAGCATTCTGCCCCAGTGTGTCCAGCATTCTGCCCCAGTGTGTCCAGCATTCTGCACCTGGGTCTCACAGTCTGCCCCTGTGTCCAGCATTCTGCCCCTGTCACTGTGTCCAGCATTCTGCCCCTGTCACTGTGTCCAGCATTCTGCCCCTGTCACTGTGTCCAGCATTCTGCCCCTGTCACTGTGTCCAGCATTCTGCCCCTGTCACTGTGTCCAGCACTCTGCCCCTGTCACTGTGTCCAGCATTCTGCCCCTGTCACTGTGTCCAGCATTCTGCCCCTGTGTGTCCAGCATTCTGCCCCTGTGTGTCCAGCATTCTGCCCCAGTCACTGTGTCCAGCATTCTGCCCCTGTCACTGTGTCCAGCATTCTGCCCCTGTCACTGTGTCCAGCATTCTGCCCCTGTCACTGTGTCCAGCATTTTGCCCCCTGTCACTGTGTCCAGCATTCTGCCCCAGTGTGTCCAGCATTCTGCCCCCGTGTCCAGCATTCTTTCCCAGCGTGTCCTGCATTCTGCTCCCCGGGCCCCCCTGGATCGCCGCTCTCAAAGAAAAAAAAAACACGAGTTCTTACCTGGCCATGCTCCTGCGCCGGGTGAAGCTCCCTCCAGGCTCCACGCAGACACACTCGCCGGGCCCGGCAGCTGAGAATGACGTCAGACGTCGGCGAGTGCGTACTGCGGCTCTACTCAGCTGCCAGCCTCAGACTGGCTGGCGGCTGTTAACTATTGACGTGCGGGCGCGGGCCCGCACGTCAATAGCGTGCCGCAGCGCCTGCAGGGGGGGCCCGGTGAGCAGATGAGACGGGGCCCGATGCGGGCCCCCTCTGCTCACCGGGCCCCATACGCCAGTCACGGCTGTAATGCCCTGATGGCGGCCCTGGGGCTTCCTGATAGCTGCATTGCTGCTTGCATGCTGCTGTGCAAACCAACTGCTTTCTTAAAATCAAAAATCCTGTTGCTCCTTTCTGCACAGTTATCTTGTTTATTTGTCCACACTTTTGTGTGCAGCAGTCCTTTTTATTGCTGCCATACTTTTCCTGAGATCATTGTAGGGAGATTGAAATTATACTACAGTCCTTATATTTTTCATATATCTTCTAGCCACTTTTTGCCACTTACATTGTGTTGTTTTATACACTGGGCCTGAGTTTTGGTTCAGTCTCCCCCCAAAAAAGTGAGATTCAAATTCTCACACAGTGGATATGCAGTGCCCCAGAGATCTGGTTGTTGCAGTAACGTCGCTCTGCCACTAAGGGGAGTGATGGTACGTCTGATGGCACTAAAGGAGTTCATCTGACCAGGTATCACCAGCACACATTACACTTCACACTACGGCCACTAAGGGGAGCAAAAGGTTTTATTTATTAGGCCACTCCTCACACTGGTAAAACTAGGGGTTGGATAGGAAGTCAGATCAGAAGCTGACTGGGTTGGATTCAGGCAACATCCCGTGGCAGTGGGTGTTGCAGGGATAAGATTCAGGGGGGTCCCTGTCAGGCGTGGGAACCTGGCAGGTACCTAGCGACCAGAACAGAACGTTACGGAACCGCACCTGCACAACCTGCGGCGGTATCCTAAGAAAGAGACACGAAGCGAAGGATATTGTAGACAGTGAGAAACGAGATCAAGCACAAAGGATAGCCAGTAGGAGTCGTGCCCGGAGAACGGCAACATGCTACTGAGGCGCGTAGCCGGTGGCCGGAACACCGAGGAAGTAACTGACTCTATGCCTTACTTCAAACTCCGCAGGACAGTTAATTATAGGTTGGCTGTCTACCTTACATCACCTAAGCAGACATGGGGGGCAACGCGTGGAGAGGGGTGTCTCTAGGGTCCCGGAAGAACTCCGAGACTACCCGTCAAACGGGTGCGTCCTAGCCATAACATACCTGGGGGACGGAGAGCTAGAAAGAACTGTAACGAATTAGAAAGAAACGAGAATAGAAGTTGTGAGGACTATCTTGAATGCTCAGCAGGGAAGCACTACAACACACAGGCGCTAGTGGTAGGCAACGATTTCCACCTGCAAAGGGAACTTTGGATGTGCCTTCGGACCGGCCGGTCTTAGACAGTCCTGTTAACTGTGCTCTGGATTGAGGATCCTGAAGTCATCAGTAAAGAGGTAAAGAGACTGCAACCCTGTGTCCTCGTTATTGTCTGCACCTCACACCATCACCATCCACCTTACAGGGAAGCCCTGGGGACATACTTCACCTGTGGGAAGGTTTAACATCTAGCTGCCACCACATCACCCCAGTGGGCCCCAAGCAGCGTTGGTCACCCTGACCGAATACCACAGGTGGCGTCACAAAACCTTGACAGACTAGTATCACCTTTCATTGGACGCCCCTTAGCAGGGTCACGGACCGGGTCCAGCCACCGTGACATCACCAGAACTGAGCCAGCAGAGGACCGGTACCGAGTAACCCGCGGTCCTGTGTCTGGGGGCTCTTCAGATATACTTCAGTCCTGTTAGTTTGTCGTATGTCAGCCAGCCACTTTCTGCCACTTAGATTGCGTTGTTATATACACTGGGCCTGAGTTTTGGTTCAGTCTCCCAAAAAAAAGGGAGATTCTAATTCTCACAAAGTGGATATACTTCAGTCCTGTTAGTTTGTCATATATCAGCCAGCCACTTTCTGCCACTTAAATTGCGTTGTTATATACACTGGGCCTGAGTTTTGGTTCAGTCTCCCAAAAAAAAGGGAGATTCTAATTCTCACAATGTGGATATACTTCAGTCCTGTTATTTTGTCATATGTCAGCCAGCCACTTTCTGCCACTTAAATTGCGTTGTTATATACACTGGGCCTGAGTTTTGGTTCAGTCTCCCAAAAAAAAGGGAGATTCTAATTCTCACAAAGTGGATATACTTCAGTCCTGTTAGTTTGTCATATATCAGCCAGCCACTTTCTGCCACTTAGATTGCGTTGTTATATACACTGGGCCTGAGTTTTGGTTCAGTCTCCCAAAAAAAAGGGAGATTCTAATTCTCACAAAGTGGATATACTTCAGTCCTGTTAGTTTGTCATATATCAGCCAGCCACTTTCTGCCACTTAGATTGCGTTGTTATATACAGTGGGGCAAAAAAGTATTTAGTCAGTCAGCAATAGTGCAAGTTCCACCACTCAAAAAGATGAGAGGCGTCTGTAATTTACATCATAGGTAGACCTCAACTATGGGAGACAAACTGAGAAAAAAAAATCCAGAAAATCACATTGTCTGTTTTTTTAACATTTTATTTGCATATTATGGTGGAAAATAAGTATTTGGTCAGAAACAAAATTTCATCTCAATACTTTGTAATATATCCTTTGTTGGCAATGACAGAGGTCAAATGTTTTCTGTAAGTCTTCACAAGGTTGCCACACACTGTTGTTGGTATGTTGGCCCATTCCTCCATGCAGATCTCCTCTAGAGCAGTGATGTTTTTGGCTTTTCGCTTGGCAACACTGACTTTCAACTCCCTCCAAAGGTTTTCTATAGGATTGAGATCTGGAGACTGGCTAGGCCACTCCAGGACCTTGAAATGCTTCTTACGAAGCCACTCCTTCGTTGCCCTGGCGGTGTGCTTTGGATCATTGTCATGTTGAAAGACCCAGCCACGTTTCATCTTCAATGCCCTTGCTGATAGAAGGAGGTTTGCACTCAAAATCTCACGATACATGGCCCCATTCATTCTTTCATGTACCCGGATCAGTCGTCCTGGCCCCTTTGCAGAGAAGCAGCCCCAAAGCATGATGTTTCCACCACCATGCTTTACAGTAGGTATGGTGTTTGATGGATGCAACTCAGTATTCTTTTTCCTCCAAACACGACAAGTTGTGTTTCTACCAAACAGTTCCAGTTTGGTTTCATCAGAACATAGGACATTCTCCCAAAACTCCTCTGGATCATCCAAATGCTCTCTAGCAAACTTCAGACGGGCCCGGACATGTACTGGCTTAAGCAGTGGGACACGTCTGGCACTGCAGGATCTGAGTCCATGGTGGCGTAGTGTGTTACTTATGGTAGGCCTTGTTACATTGGTCCCAGCTCTCTGCAGTTCATTCACTAGGTCCCCCCGCGTGGTTCTGGGATTTTTGCTCACCGTTCTTGTGATCATTCTGACCCCACGGGGTGGGATTTTGCGTGGAGCCCCAGATCGAGGGAGATTATCAGTGGTCTTGTATGTCTTCCATTTTCTAATTATTGCTCCCACTGTTGATTTCTTCACTCCAAGCTGGTTGGCTATTGCAGATTCAGTCTTCCCAGCCTGGTGCAGGGCTACAATTTTGTTTCTGGTGTCCTTTGACAGCTCTTTGGTCTTCACCATAGTGGCGTTTGGAGTCAGACTGTTTGAGGGTGTGCACAGGTGTCTTTTTATACTGATAACAAGTTTAAACAGGTGCCATTACTACAGGTAATGAGTGGAGGAAAGAGGAGACTCTTAAAGAATAAGTTACAGGTCTGTGAGAGCCAGAAATCTTGATTGTTTGTTTCTGACCAAATACTTATTTTCCACCATAAAATGCAAAAAAAATGATAAAAAAACAGACAATGTGATTTTCTGGATTTTTTTTCTCAGTTTGTCTCCCATAGTTGAGGTCTACCTATGATGTAAATTACAGACGCCTCTCATCTTTTTAAGTGGTGGAACTTGCACTATTGCTGTCTGACTAAATACTTTTTTGCCCCACTGTAGCTATGCCACCTGTTTAGTCCTGTTACCAATTTGGAACTGCATTTAGCTTACTTTGTCATTTGGGCCTACTAACTGTGTCTGCCACTCATTACAGTTGTCCTCCACTGAACAAAACAATGCCGCCTGTTTAGTCCTGTTACCAATTTTGAACTGCATTTAGCCTACTTTATTATTTGGGCCTACTAACTGTGTCTGCCACTCATTACAGTTGTCCTCCACTGAACAAAGCAATGCCGCCCATTTAGTCCTGTTATCAATTTTGAACTGCATTTAGCCTACTTTATTATTTGGGCCTATATCTGTGTTTCCTCCTCTTCCTGCCCATTGCCCAGCCACTGCTAGATGAGTCTGCTGGTACATTGACCCAGACCACTACATTCCCCTTGCACTCTACACAGCCAGAATCTGACCCTGCTGAAAGTCAGGTTCCCCTTCCCACATACTATACCACCTTACACGGGGACAAAGAGGAAGGTGCAGATGAAAGTGCAGGTTCATTCATCAGGTAGGGGGGGGGCATACTCGGCGACGTCACTGGCACAGCGCCCCTCATAGTACGCAAAAGTGTCTCTGCCAGTGGGAGGCGCCACCTGCCGTCAAACACACCGCTGTACTATGAGGGGCCCTGTGCCAGTGCCAATGAGTGGGCCCCCCCGCTTGCTCAGGATCACAGCACTTGCAAAGTTGAAATACTTACCTCTCCCTGCTCCACCGCTGTGACGTATTCCGCGTTTCCTGGGCCCCCGAAAATCTTAACCAGCCCTACCCCCCCCCCCCCACACAACTTTAGCTAAATGACCCCCAGTTTTCAATGCCTAACTGTTATAAAGTAAATTAAGATTGACAAGCCTAAGTATTAAGAATTGATGTTTTTGGCATTAAAATGGGCACTGTAGGTGTTTTCCTGTCCTCCACTCACTGCCAACCTTGATTCCCCATTGACTTGCATTGGGTTTCGTGTTTCAGTCAGCCCCTGACTTTTTGCAATAATCGTCCGATTTCACCCGACCCGACTTTTGACAAAGTCGGGTTTCGCGAAACCCGACTCGATCCGAAGAAAGTAAAAGTCGCTCAACTCTACTCGTAACCACTTATTTATGGTAAATCGTTTCAGGCAGAAAATCTTGATAATTTTAGGTAGATTATTTAACAGTACATTTCAATCATGATCTTTGCTCACTGGTTTGGATTTTTAAGGTGTAGTTTACATTGGCTTTAAAAACAGAGAAGACCAATATCCCATAGCCAAAGAATTTATGACAGAAAATATGAGCAAGTCTGCAACTTGATTGTGTTTGCTACATCAACACTGAGACTGGCAGCTCATGAAAGTCTTATTATAATTGCATGACAATAAACCAAAAAGCTAATAATCCTTCAAGAGTCCAAAAAGGACCATTATTAAGGAAGAATGAGTTTGATCCATAAAAAAGCTATTTGACTTTGCTTTCGGCAATAAATTCCAATGAGAACAAAATAGTACCCAATTATACTATCTATCAAAGCATACCTCCCCAAGACTTAATCTCAGGGGAATTAAGAGATTAAAATTCTCATCTTCTCATAATCATTTTATTCCACAAGACTTTGCTTTCACAAGAACCTCAAACTTGCTTCCATTATCGTAGTGAGTCTAGGTCATTTTCAACTATGTCTAACGGCACGTTGCACACTTGACACGCATCAGTCTGTTATCTATGTTAAATGTCTTTTCATACCTTTTAATGGAGTTCTAATAAAAGAATTTTATACTTTTATTCAAGAGGATATACTGTCTACCCTTTAAGTTCATGTTAAAGCGTAACCGTCATTTTAATCCTCAATTCATAAATCAATAGTACATGTGAAACTCAGAAACTTTGTAATAGATCTTATCTGAAATTTTTTAAATCTGAAGTAAAATCTGTATTCAGTGAAGACAGATTTTCCTATTACTGAGATAGGAGATGGCAGCTGCTACTGATGAGATTCTATGCAGTTATGAGGGGGAGGAGCTCTTCCTCTAGCTCCTCCCCCTCCTATCTACATAGAATTGTATCAGCAGAAGCTGCAATCTCCTATCTCAGTAATGGGAAAATCTGTGTTCACTGAATGGAGGTTTTACTTCAGATTTGAGAATTTTGATAATGACTGGTCAATTTTGGCAGAGATAGAAGCAGATTTCTCTGGTGAGATAGATTACAAATGTGCCTATTTTTATGTGTACTATTGATTTGTGAAATAAAAATTAAAACTAAGGTTGCTCTTTAAATTTTGGTGGTCTGAAACTGAAACAGAATCTCCATTTACAGATTCAAACAGTGACGTGATAAGCCTTATTATTAATATTCAAACTGCAACACCAAGAAGAAAAATTTTCAAAACATCTTGATTTATTCAATATCGAGAATGTGTGCTGCTTGCAGAAATTCCCACACTTACGTGTCTTGGCTGCTATCTTAATGGTTCTTAATGGTTGTCTGAGGAATGCTCTGCACCTGTGCATTTAAATCATCAAGATCCACTGCTGGCCATTCCCTTTGCAAGTACTGAACAATTACGTCCCATAAGTGCTCAATAGGAAACAAGTTCACAGACGCTGTAGACCTCCATTGCATTACTTTTATGTAATGTAGGTTTCTCAAAGTTGCAAGAGCAACCTACGACCTGGTGTTGTCATACTGGAAAACGTCTCAAAGAGAAATGGCATATAATGGGTTCCATAATTGATCTATTCTTAACTGTAAGTGAAATTAGACATCACATACAAACATCTAAATCAAATCAATATTTGACGTGACCGCCCTTTATCTTCAAAACAGCATTAATTCTTCTAGCTAAATTTGCAAACAGTTTTGAAGAAAATTGGCAGGGAGGTTGTTCCACAGATCTTGGAGATCTTCTATGGATGTAGGCATGCGCAAATCATTGTGTCTCTTCATGTAATCCAGGACAGACTTGATGGTGGTAAGATCAGGGCTCTGTGGGGGCCATATCATCAGTTCTATAAGGTGGGCCATTTATATGGATACACCTAAATAAAATGGGAATGGTTGGTGATATCAACTTCCTGTTTGTGGCACATTAGTATATGGGAGGGGGGAAAATTTTTCAAGATGGGTGGTGACCATGGTGGTCATTTTGAAGTTGGCCATTTTGGATCCAACTTTATTTTTTTCAATGGAAAGAAGGTCATGTGACACATCAAGATTATTGAGACTTTCACAAGAAAAACAATAGTGTGCTTGGTTTTAACCTAACTTTATTCTTTCATGAGTTATTTACAAGTTTATGATCACTTATAAAATGTGTTCAAAGTGCTGCTCACTGTGTTAGATTGTCAATGCAACCCTCTTCTCCCACTCTTGACACATTGATAGCAACACCGCAGAAGAAATGCTAGCACAGGCTTCCAGTATCGGTTGTTTCAGATGCTGCACATCTCGTATCTTCACAACATAGACAATTGCCTTCAGATGACCCCAAATATAAAAGTCTAAGGGGGTCAGATCAGGAGACATTGGTGACCATTCAACTGGCCCACGTTAACCAATCCACTTTCCAGGAAACTGTTCATGTAGGAATGCTCGGACCTGACACCCATAATGTGGTGGTTATTGCTTTTTTGGGTGCAGTTCTTCCATGAAGACCACTTCCAGCCAGATTTCTCTGAACAGTAGATGGATGTAGCTGGGTCTCACTGGTTGCTGCCAGTTCTGAGCTGATGGCACTGCTGGACATTTTCCGATTTCATCTGTTGCACTATTTTCCCTTGACAGACCACTGCGTCTACCGTTCTCATCGTTGCTTATTTCTTGGTTTTTTAAATGCTGAGAAATATAGACAGATGCTTATCTATCACAAAATATCATCAGGGAGACTTCTAATTGGCTCCAAATGTATTCTGCAGCAGGATAACAACTCCAAACAACTCCAAACATGCAGCCAATGTCATTAACCAGTTCAGGACAGGGTCATTTTTCCCTGTTCGTGAGCAGACACATTTTTTGTCTTTTGTATATGAAGTATAAAGAGTTGTACATTTTTTTCTTGTGTCTGATATTGTAATCATTTTTGCAGTTTTTTTCATGATACATAGGTGTAGCCCCGGTGCTCAAGAGACGGAGCACTTCTGTCTCCGTGCTGCACGTTGCCTGTTCCTGCCAAGACTGACTGCTTGCGTGTGCGCTGTAGCTGTAGCCGCTTTTCCACACCCCCTGTGCAAAGGTCTGTCCGGTCTTTTGCTCCTTCTCCCGGACAACAAGGAGACAGCCCCGACAGTTCTGGACCCGGCAAAGGACAGGTACCCACTGCCAGTTACCGAGCACACTGCACTTCTCTCTCTGCAATCCCCGCTGGTCATGGCAGGAGTACCCGGGGATTGCAGAGAGAGAAGTGCATTGCGCCCGGTAACTGGCAGAGAGTGAGGTTCCGTGCGCTTAGTGACCGTGAGTACAGCACATGTGCCGCAAACAGAGAACTGGGTACTGGACAGACGTTTGCAGCCCACCTTACCAGCATATACCGCCCCGCCAACAGGGGGCCCTGATCGCGCTGCGACCTTGTGTGCTCTGGTCACATATGTTCATGGACTAGGGGCTCAGCAGAAGGTACCGGAGACCGACCGCTGCCGCCAGAAGACGGACCACCGTTACCAAACGAATTTCCTTGGACAAAAACGGCACCACCAACCTCCAAGTGGTACCTGCATTCTGAAAAACTCCTGCCACAATAAGTGTACAACAGAACTACTGTCATTTCGTTTATTAAATTTATTAACCCTACATATCCTTTGTAATTGGACTGCTATTAGCTCTTGTAACCCTTCATCTCCCTGCGAGGAGTTAATCCCCTGTTAAATTAAAACTTAAATTTGTTACCCCTTGTTCTGCCTTCTGTCTGTCACGGCATCCCACAACCTGCTTTCACTAGCGCCAAAATATTCCACAGTGCCTTACAATTCTACAGTTCATATACAAGACATACTGTAAGTAACAATATTAAAGATAATACAATAATTAAAGCAAAAAATAATGATGACCCTGCTCATAAGAGCTTACAATCTACAGTGAGGTGGGGGAGGGGAGATTAAAAATACCGGGGCTTATTTATAATGATGGTCCAGCCATCTTGAGTGTATGGGGATAGATAAAAGCTGCATGAGCTAGTCACCAGCCAGTATTTGTGGTGCTTTTGGGTGCGGTTGAGTTTGATAGAGGGTTATGTTCAGAGAAAATGAATGAGCCATGTAAATAAAAAAGGACTTCGACTAGGGAACATGATAGGCCGCTCTAAACAGATGTGTTTTTAGGGAGCGCATAAAATGGATCCTGCCACCTGATTCATGCTGTCCAAACCTCTGGCAGCATGTATCAGCCGTGTTATTCTAGCCTAGTACATTTTACTCTAAAATGATGCAGCACTTCAGAGAAAACATACTTAACCCCTTCCTGACATGCACCGTACAAGTATGTGGGAGCTGTTTTCCCGGGGGGGGGGGGCTCACGCTGATAGCCGCCGCGATCGGGTGCTGGTGTCAGCTCCGTGTGCTCTGGATTCATTGGGGAATTGGGAGCCAGTGGAGGGATTTGCAGAGGGGAGAAACAGGGGAGTAGTGAGGAGAGAGGTGGATTAGGTGGGCAGCAGAGTTGAGGACAGACTGGAGTGGTGCATGAGAGTTAGCGGAGAGGCCACAGAGTGGGATGTTGCAGTAGTCGAGGCGGGAGATGATGAGGGCATGCATAAGAGTTTTAGTAGATTGAGGGCTGAGGAAGGGACGGATTCTGGCAATATTTTTGATTTGGAGGTGGCAAGAGTTTGGACATGTGGTTTGAAGGACAGGGCAGAGTCGAGAGTTACTCTGAGGCTGTGGATTACAGGTGCGAGAGAGAGCATGATGCCATTTACCATAATAGATAGATCAGGTAGGGGGGATATGCGACATGGAGGAAAGATGATGAGTTCAGTTTTGTCTAAATTGAGTTTTAGGAAGCGAGAGGTGAAGAAGGAGGACCTGTGATCCGGCGGTGTCCGTCTTCTTTGGCGAGTATAAAAGTTCGGTCAACCACAGTTTTGTGCACTTCTGAAAAGAAGGACAATGCTAAACAGAGGCCAGATGGAGTCAACAGTAAGACCAGGCCGGAGCGAGCCGTCCCCTCCCCCCAGACGGCGTACGTGCAGGCCGTCATGACAGGGGTTTGGAGAGGAAGGATAGAGAGGGTGGGGACATGTTTTAGGGGAGGGGGATAGTATGCATTAGGGGGGGTTTATAGGGCTAGGAGGGGGTGGGGTTGGCCAGTTCCCGCTCTGGAGGCCAATCGTGAGTACCTACCATGGCGTCCGTTGACCAGGTGCTGCAGAGGCTGCGGGCTGCTGCTGCGAACCAGCCTCCCGGCTGGCTGGAAGCCCAGGTGACCGGCATCTTGAATGGAGGCAGCGGGGATGTCCTGTTGGTGACGGCAGGCGCACAGCGCTCCCGTCTGTTCTGGCCACCAGAGCGACTTTCCCCTGACGTGCCTCAGCCTCAGCGGCGGCGACGGAGCTCCTCCAGGGACCCTCCGAACCGAGCGCCTTCCAGCAAGCGTCCAAGCAGGGCCCGGTCCAGGAGGAATCCACCTGCCACACTGGGGCCTGCGGCGGTGGATAGGCCTTCTCCTCCCTCTCTCTGGGGGGCGGGGCCTTCACGCGCCAGATCTTCCGTCACTTCCTCTGACGTCACAGCAGGGCGCTGCGGTAATGGCGCCGCCCGGCGACCTGCTTCACCTGCTCGTCGCCGCCAGACTTGCGGAGCTGCCGTGCCCGACCAGGAACGCCAGACCTTCCCCCACTTTGTCGGCTGGATCCGGAAGGAATCTCAGCAGAGGGCCGGTTGACGCTGTCTCCAGCAGTGGGCCCGGGGTGCCTCCATGCAGGGCCGCATCAGCATAATCAGCAGCAGGCCTGGACGGTGCCGGAACAGACGGGTCCACATCGCAATGATGAGCCTCTGATAAGGTGGCGCCACAGAGCGGATCGGGAGCAGATGTCGGCTGGACGAGCGGGACGACTGCGGCTGGGGGGACTTCAGCTCCCCTGCAGCTTGGTGAGGACAATTCTATGTCTGTTTTGTCGCCATTATTATCGTTTTCTCCGGTAGTTGGGGATAGTCGAGGGGATGGGGCCGTGGCTACGGGGGAGCATCCGCGGGTTTGGTTGGAATTGGGGAACGAAGGGGTAGGGGAGTTATTGTGTAGTGTCCGCGAGTTGCTTTCACGGTTGGGGGGCATTAGGTCGGTGCCGCCACTGTTGGCGGCGTGGGTGGGTGCCACGGAGTTAGGTCTAGGAGGGTCTTTAGGGGGCTTGGTTGCTCCAAGTAGGCCGTCAGAGCCCGTTTCCGTGTCAGTACAGACTGAGAAGGAGAAGGAGGGCGGAATTCATTTGGACGATAAAGCGCGGGGAGAGGTTTATGTTTGTTTTGAGGTGCCGCTGGGGGCTCATTTAAAAAAGGAAGTGAGGGAGAAGATTTGGAAAGACGAGTACGTGGAGATCTTCTCTCTCCTTCCTTTGGAGAAGTTTAATTTAGATAAGAGCAAGAAGGAGGACAGTAAGAAGGAGGATGAGGAGAAGCGGAGATGGCGTCTTATTCCTCAGATGTTCGTGAATTGGTTGCAAGCATTTGCGATTTTGGCAAGCGTGGTTGGTGAGAAGGCTCCTGAAAACTGTTCCGTGTTGTTTTGTTACATGGATTCGATAGGCACACTGGGCATACGGGGGCCATGCTTGGCTCCGCTATGACGACCAGAAGGAAGGCGGTTTGTCCGTCGATTCGATGGGATCAGAAGGACATCGGTTTGTGGCTGCGGGTTATGGTGCCGACGAAATTTGGCCATTCCTTTCAAGGCGGGGCCGGAGCTTCCGGCCACTCCGCATCGCAAGGAAGTTCCTCGGGTTCAGGGGGTCAGTCCGGACAATCGGGAGGTCAGAAGCACGGTTTATGCTGGCAGTTTAATGACGGCCAGTACAAATTCAGCGCTACTTGCAAGTTTAAACACGCGTGCTCGCACTGCAGCGGTTCTTCCCATGGCGCCACCAAGTGCTTCAAGAAAAAAGGTAAGCCAGAGGGCAATTCTAAAGGGGGTGACGCCATTGAGGCTCGACGCGATGGTCCCCTATCTAAATATGTTCCCGGATAGGGAAAAAGCGGAGTTGTTGTTGTTGGGTTTTAGGGATGGTTTTCGTATACCTGCTCCTCCTTTCGGTATCCCTCAGGTTTTGAAGAACTTGAGATCAGCTAAGTTACACACGGCGGTGGTATCGGATAAGTTGCATAAGGAAGTTTCGTTGGGGAGAATGTCCATTCCTTTTCCTGTTCCGCCGCTAGAGGATTTGGTAGTTTTGCCGTTGGGTGTGGTTCCGAAGAAGGAACCGAACAAGTTCAGGCTGATTCAGCACTTGTCTTACCCTAAAGGGAGGTCCATGAACGACGGGATAGACCCGGAGCTTTGCTCCGTGGTTTATACGTCCTTTGACGAGGCTGCACGCTGGGTGCGTAGTTGTGGGAGGGGTGCGCTGTTGGCCAAGACCGATATTGAGTCGGCTTTTCGTTTATTGCCCGTTCATCCGGACAGTGTGAGGCTGTTGGGTTGTTATTGGAATGGCGGGTTTTACGTGGATAGATGTTTGCCAATGGGTTGCTCGTTGTCTTGCGCATACTTCAAGGTTTTTAGTTCTTTTCTTGAGTGGGTCATTTGGGAGGTGTCGGGTTTGCATTTGGCCATTCACTATTTGGATGACTTTTTGTGCATCGGACCGGGTCAGTCCGGACGTTGTGATATGGTCTTGAGGACGGTGATATGGGTAGCGAAACGCTTTGGTGTTCCGTTGGCGCCAGAGAAAACGGAGGGGCCTTGCATGAGTCTTTCGTTCCTGGGCATGGTCATTGACTCCGTTAACTGGGAATTTCGGTTGCCCGAAGAGAAATTTGTTGGATTGAGAAGAGAAGTGGCTAGGGCGCGTCGCTTAAAAAAGTGGCCGTTGCGGGAGGTTCAGTCCCTCCTTGGTAAATTGAATTTTGCCTGCAGGATCATCCCCATGGGGAGGGTTTTTTCGAGGAGGTTTGCCGGCACCACGGCGGGGGTTAAGGCCCCGCATCATTTTGTTTGCCTGTCTAGCGAGCATAAGGCTGATTTGGAGGTGTGGGACAGTTTTTTGGCACGGTATAATGGCCGGTCGTTGTTGATGGAGGGCGCAGTCGGCAACACTGATCTGGATTTGTTTACCGATGCTTCAGGCAGTGTTGGTTTTGGCTCCTTTTTTGGTGGCCGGTGGTGTGCCACTAGGTGGCCGGATGAGTGGTTCGCGTCGGGGTTGGTGAAGAACATCACTTTGTTGGAAATTTTTCCTATCCTGGTTGCAGTTTACTTGTGGAGGGAGGATTTGCGCAGTCGGAGGGTTCGTTTCAATTGTGACAATATGGCGGTTGTGTGTGTCATAAATAGTTTGACGGCTTCTTCTCCTCCGGTTATCAGGGTTCTCCGTCAGTTGGTGTTGTTCTGCATGTCTGTCAATGTGTACATTACGGCGGCTCATGTGCCCGGAGTCGAGAATTCTGTGGCTGACTCTTTGTCTCGGTTTCAGTGGGAACGGTTTCGGTCTCTGGCTCCGGATGCGGAGGAGACGGATCTGGACTGCCTGCTGGAGCTTTGGAACGTGGTATCCGGGTTGCAGGACCTTTGATTCACGCGTCTTTGGCGCCCAGCACGTGGTCGGCATATCGGTCGGTACGGTGTCATTGGGAATCTTGGTTGGTGATCTGCGGGGCTACTAACGGGGGTGAGGACCAACTGGGTGCTTTGTTGTCATGGTTGAGACGCAGCGCGGAAGAGGGGTGGTCGGCTTCGAAGGTGGATAGAGTTCGGGAGGCTTTGGCTTTCGGGTTTCAGCTTCGAGGATTGCAGGACTTGACGAAATTGTTTCTGGTACGGCAGGTGGTAAAAGGTTTTTAGAAGAAAGGTGGGGCGAGGTGATCTTCGGCGCCCAGTTTCTTTTGGCATGTTGGAACAGGTGGGCACGGGTTTGAGCGAGATTTGTTTATCCAACTTTGAGGTGGCTCTCTTTCGTTTAGCTTTTTCCCTGGCATTTTTTGGGGCCTTGAGGGTTGGGGAGCTGGTGTCTCCTACCACGTTTAGACGAGGGGGGCTCTGGGCCAAGGATGTGGTGCTTATTGGAAGTCGTTTACATTTCTGGTTACGTCGGTCAAAAACTGACCAGGCGGGAAAAGGTAAACAGGTTGAGTTGGGCTCGGTCCGTGGTACACTTATGTGTCCTGTTCGTTGTTTTCAGGTTTTTACTAGCCTTCGGCCGGTTTTGGATGGTCCTTTGTTGTGTCACGAGGATGGATCTTTTTTATCCAAATTCCAGTTTGTTGCAGTTTTTCAAAAAGCTTTGTCGGGACTGGGTTTAGACGCTTCTCGTTTTGCATCGCACTCATTTCGTATTGGGGCCGTGACTGAAGCAGCTTTGGGGGGGTTGGCCCCTGAAGTGGTTCAGAGGATAGGTAGATGGGAGTCTGGGCGTTACAAGAGCTTTGTTAGACCATGAAGGCCTGAGGTTTTTCTTGTACGCCTGTATTTGTTGTGTCATTAGTATGGACTCTAAGTTGTTTGTATTTTTTAGGTCAAAGTCCCCTGTTGGTTTGGATCGTCGGCCACTCTTTCGTCTATTGGGGCGCGAAGCGAGCGGATGTTCGGCGGGACGGACATCAACTCGGCTTTTCAAGGGACGTGGCCGTGGTCAGGTGGCTGGGTTTTAGGGGTTTGTGTTGGAGTGGGGTTATGCAGGAGGTACTTAATGGTATTAGGTTGGATAGATCTCCTGACATTTTAGTTTTTCACGTGGGGGGCAATGATTTGTGGGTTCGCCCTTGCCGTGAATTGATCCGTGATATTAAACACGATCTGCTGAGGCTATGGGTGTCTTTCCGAGATTTGCTGGTGGTGTGGTCAGATATCGTCCCGAGGAGGTGCTGGCGACACGCCAGATCTGTGGATAGGATCGACAAAGCTAGAATTAAGGTGAATCGGGCGGTATCTAGCTTTGTCGTCCGGAATGGAGGTCTGTTTATCCGTCATTTTGAATTGGAAAAGGGGGGAGATTAATTTCTCCTGGGAGAAGGTGTACATTTAAATGCGGTGGGCATCGATTTCTGGGCTCTCAGATTGCAGAGCGGTATTGAAAGGGCCATAGTGGCGGTGGGAGGGGTCCTTGGAGTTCGTACTAAATTGGCCTGGGGGATCCTTCCGGATATGGATTCTTCAGTTGGTGTAAAGTTTGGTTTTGGGTCTGGTGGTTTGGGGGAATCTTGGCAACGGTGGGCCGGATTCCCAGGTGTTAAGTGGACAATGGTAACCCTTCGGGGTGTTTTGGTGCTCCCGAGCCAGGTGGTTGCGGCTGGGAGTAAATTACGGTCTGGTTTCTGTCCACTCTATATTATGGTTTACCACGAGTTTGGAGCTTCAAGGACCTCCCCACGTTACTTTACCGTTATGTTTTGTATGTTTATAATAAAGGCCACTGTGGCCAATTATTATCCAAGTTTGAATCCTGTCTTTATCGGGGTTGGGGTTTATTTGGGAATTCGGGAAGGAGGCCTGAAGATAGGAGAATCCGACTAAGCTATCGATCAATACCAATGTCAACAGCAGGCCGGAGCGAGCCGTCCCCTCCCCCCCAGACGGCGTACGTGCAGACCGTCATGACAGGGGTTTGGAGAGGAAGGATAGAGGGGGTGGGGACATGTTTTAGGGGAGGGGGGTAGTATGCATTAGGGGGGTTTATAGGGATAGGAGGGGGTGGTGTCATGATCTGGTAATTCAGTACCACAATGGACATAGGAGTCAGAGCACATACAGTGACCTGACAATAACCCAAAAACATAGAACGAGCTCTGAGACGTGGAAACTCTGCTGACCGCAATCCCTAATCCTCTCCAACAACACTAGAGGCAGCCATGGATTGCGCCTAACGCTCCCTATGCAACTCGGCACAGCCTGAGAAACTAGCTAGCCTGAAGATAGAAAATAAGCCTACCTTGCCTCAGAGAAATACCCCCAAAGGAAAAGGCAGCCCCCACATATAATGACTGTGAGTTAAGATGAAAAGACAAACGTAGAGATGAAATAGATTTAGCAAAGTGAGGCCTGACTTTCTGAACAGAGCGAGGATAGGAAAGGTAACTTTGCGGTCAACACAAAACCCTACAAACAACCACGCAAAGGGGGCAAAAAGACCCTCCGTACCGAACTAACGGCACGGAGGTACACCCTCTGCGTCCCAGAGCTTCCAGCAAGCACGAGAAAACAAATAAGCAAGCTGGACAGAAAAAAACAGCAAACAAAAAGCAAAAGCGGAACTTAGCTATGCAGAGCAGCAGGCCACAGGAACGATCCAGGAGGAAACAGGTCCAATACTAGAACATTGACTGGAGGCCAGGATCAAAGCACTAGGTGGAGTTAAATAGAGCAGCACCTAACGACTTCACCACATTACCTGAGGAAGGAAACTCAGAAGCCGCAGTACCACTTTCCTCCACCAACGGAAGCTCACAGAGAGAATCAGCCGAAGTACCACTTGTGACCACAGGAGGGAGCTCTGCCACAGAATTCACAACAGTACCCCCCCTTGAGGAGGGGTCACCGAACCTTCACCAGAGCCCCCAGGACGACCAGGATGAGCCATATGAAAGGCACGAACAAGATCGGGAGCATGGACATCAGAGGCAAAGACCCAGGAATTATCTTCCTGAGCATAACCCTTCCACTTAACCAGATACTGGAGTTTCCGTCTTGAAACCCAAGAATCCAAAATCTTCTCCACAATATACTCAAACTCCCCCTCCACCAAAACCGGGGCAGGAGGATCAACAGATGGAACCATAGGTGCCACGTATCTCCGCAACAATGACCTATGGAATACGTTATGTATGGAAAAAGAATCTGGAAGGGTCAGACGAAAAGACACAGGATTAAGAACCTCAGAAATCCTATACGGACCAATGAAACGAGGTTTAAACTTAGGAGAGGAAACCTTCATAGGAATATGACGAGAAGATAACCAAACCAAATCCCCAACACGAAGTCGGGGACCCACACAGCGTCTGCGATTAGCGAAAGGTTGAGCCTTCTCCTGGGACAAGGTCAAATTGTCCACTACATGAGTCCAAATCTGCTGCAACCTGTCCACCACAGTATCCACACCAGGACAGTCCGAAGACTCAACCTGCCCTGAAGAGAAACGAGGATGGAACCCAGAGTTGCAGAAAAACGGTGAAACCAAGGTAGCCGAGCTGGCCCGATTATTAAGGGCGAACTCAGCCAAAGGCAAAAAGGACACCCAGTCATCCTGATCAGCAGAAACAAAGCATCTCAGATATGTTTCCAAGGTCTGATTGGTTCGTTCGGTCTGGCCATTAGTCTGAGGATGGAAAGCCGAGGAAAAAGACAAGTCAATGCCCATCCTACCACAAAAGGCTCGCCAAAACCTCGAAACAAACTGGGAACCTCTGTCAGAAACGATATTCTCTGGAATGCCATGTATACGAACCACATGCTGGAAGAACAATGGCACCAAATCAAAGGAGGAAGGTAATTTAGACAAGGGTACCAAATGGACCATCTTAGAGAAGCGATCACAGACCACCCAAATGACTGACATCCTTTGAGAAACGGGAAGGTCAGAAATGAAATCCATCGAAATATGTGTCCAAGGCCTCTTCGGGACCGGCAAGGGCAAAAGCAACCCACTGGCACGAGAACAGCAGGGCTTAGCCCGAGCACAAATCCCACAGGACTGCACAAAAGTACGCACATCCCGCGACAGAGATGGCCACCAAAAGGATCTAGCCACTAACTCTCTGGTACCAAAGATTCCAGGATGACCAGCCAACACCGAACCATGAACCTCAGAGATAACTTTATTCGTCCACCTATCAGGGACAAACAGTTTCTCCGCTGGGCAACGATCAGGTTTATTAGCCTGAAATTTTTGCAGCACCCGCCGCAAATCAGGGGAGATGGCAGACACAATTACTCCCTCTTTGAGGATACCCGCCGGCTCAGATAAACCCGGAGAGTCGGGCACAAAACTCCTAGACAGAGCATCCGCCTTCACATTTTTAGAGCCCGGAAGGTACGAAATCACAAAGTCATAACGGGCAAAAAACAGCGACCAACGAGCCTGTCTAGGATTCAACCGCTTGGCAGACTCGAGATAAGTCAAGTTCTTTTGATCAGTCAAGACCACCACACGATGCTTAGCTCCTTCAAGCCAATGATGCCACTCCTCGAACGCCCACTTCATGGCCAGCAACTCTCGATTACCCACATCATAATTTCGCTCAGCAGGCGAAAACTTCCTGGAAAAGAAGGCGCATGGTTTCATCACCGAGCAATCAGAACTTCTCTGCGACAAAACAGCCCCTGCTCCAATCTCAGAAGCATCAACCTCGACCTGGAACGGAAGCGAAACATCTGGTTGACACAACACAGGGGCAGAAGAAAAACGACGCTTCAACTCTTGAAAAGGTTCCACAGCAGCATAAGACCAATTGACCACATCGGCACCCTTCTTGGTCAAATCGGTCAATGGTTTAGCAATACTAGAAAAATTGCAGATGAAGCGACGATAAAAATTAGCAAAGCCCAGAAACTTTTGCAGACTTTTCAGAGATGTCGGCTGAGTCCAATCATGGATGGCTTGGACCTTAACAGGGTCCATCTCGATAGTAGAAGGGGAAAAGATGAACCCCAAAAATGAAACCTTCTGAACACCAAAGAGACACTTTGATCCCTTCACAAACAAAGAATTAGCACGCAGGACCTGGAACACCGTTCTGACCTGCTTCACATGAGACTCCCAATCATCCGAAAAGATCAAAATGTCATCCAAGTACACAGTCAGGAATTTATCCAGGTACTCTCGGAAGATGTCATGCATAAAGGACTGAAACACTGATGGAGCATTGGCAAGTCCGAATGGCATTACTAGATACTCAAAATGGCCCTCGGGCGTATTAAATGCAGTTTTCCATTCATCGCCTCGCTTAATACGCACAAGATTATACGCACCACGAAGATCTATCTTGGTGAACCAACTAGCCCCCTTAATCCGAGCAAACAAATCAGATAACAACGGCAAGGGGTACTGAAATTTAACCGTGATCTTATTTAGAAGGCGGTAATCTATACAAGGTCTCAGTGAACCATCCTTCTTGGCTACAAAAAAGAACCCTGCTCCTAATGGCGACGATGACGGGCGAATATGCCCCTTCTCCAAGGACTCCTTCACATAACTCCGCATAGCGGCGTGCTCAGGCACAGATAAATTAAACAGTCGACCTTTTGGGAATTTACTACCAGGAATCAAATCGATAGCACAATCACAATCCCTATGCGGAGGTAGGGTATCGGACTTGGGCTCATCAAATACATCCCGGTAATCAGACAAGAACTCTGGAACCTCAGAAGGGGTGGATGACGAAATAGTCAGAAATGGGACATCACCATGTACCCCCTGACAACCCCAGCTGGACACAGACATGGATTTCCAATCTAATACTGGATTATGGACTTGTAGCCACGGCAACCCCAACACGACCACATCATGCAGATTATGCAACACCAGAAAGCGAATAACCTCCTGATGTGCAGGAGCCATGCACATGATCAGCTGGGTCCAGTACTGAGGCTTATTCTTGGCCAAAGGCGTAGCATCAATTACTCTCAATGGAATAGGACACTGCAAGGGCTCCAAGAAAAACCCACAACGCCTAGTATACTCCAAGTCCATCAAATTCAGGGCAGCGCCTGAATCCACAAATGCCATGACAGAATACGATGACAAGGAGCAGATCAAGGTAACGGACAGAAGAAATTTTGACTGTACCGTACCAATGGTGGCAGACCTAGCGAACCGCTTAGTGCGCTTAGGACAATCAGAGATAGCATGAGTGGAATCACCACAGTAGAAACACAGCCCATTCAGACGTCTGTGTTCTTGCCGTTCAACTCTGGTCAAAGTCCTATCGCACTGCATAGGCTCAGGTTTAAGCTCAGGTAATACCGCCAAATGGTGCACAGATTTACGCTCACGCAAGCGTCGACCGATCTGAATGGCCAAAGACATAGACTCATTCAAACCAGCAGGCATAGGAAATCCCACCATGACATCCTTAAGGGCTTCAGAGAGACCTTTTCTGAAAATAGCTGCGAGCGCACCTTCATTCCATTGAGTGAGTACTGACCACTTTCTAAATTTCTGACAATATACCTCTATCTCATCCTGACCCTGACACAGAGCCAGCAATTTTTTCTCTGCCTGATCCACTGAATTAGGCTGATCGTACAGCAATCCGAGCGCCAGGAAAAACGCATCAACATTACTCAATGCAGGATCTCCTGGCGCAAGGGAAAATGCCCAGTCTTGAGGGTCGCCACGCAAAAAAGAAATAATAATTCTCACTTGTTGAACTGGGTCACCAGAGGAGCGAGGTTTCAAGGCCAGAAACAGTTTGCAATTATTTTTGAAATTCACAAACTTGGCTCTATCACCATAAAACAAATCAGGAATAGGAATTCTTGGTTCTAACATAGGCTTCTGAACCACCAAATCTTGAATCTTTTGTACATTTATAACGAGATTATCCATTGAAGAGCACAGACCCTGAATGTCCATGTCCACACCTGTGTCCTGAACCACCCAAATGTCTAGGGGAAAAAAAGGCAAAACACAGTGCAGAGAAAAAAAAAATGGTCTCAGAACTTCTTTTTTCCCTCTATTGAGAATCATTAGTACTTTTGGCCTCCAGTACTGTCATGATCTGGTAATTCAGTACCACAATGGACATAGGAGTCAGAGCACATACAGTGACCTGACAATAACCCAAAAACATAGAACGAGCTCTGAGACGTGGAAACTCTGCTGACCGCAATCCCTAATCCTCTCCAACAACACTAGAGGCAGCCATGGATTGCGCCTAACGCTCCTTATGCAACTCGGCACAGCCTGAGAAACTGGCTAGCCTGAAGATAGAAAATAAGCCTACCTTGCCTCAGAGAAATACCCCCAAAGGAAAAGGCAGCCCCCACATATAATGACTGTGAGTTAAGATGAAAAGACAAACGTAGAGATGAAATAGATTTAGCAAAGTGAGGCCCGACTTTCTGAACAGAGCGAGGATAGGAAAGGTAACTTTGCGGTCAACACAAAACCCTACAAACAACCACGCAAAGGGGGCAAAAAGACCCTCCGTACCGAACTAACGGCACGGAGGTACACCCTCTGCGTCCCAGAGCTTCCAGCAAGCACGAGAAAACAAATAAGCAAGCTGGACAGAAAAAAACAGCAAACAAAAAGCAAAAGCGGAACTTAGCTATGCAGAGCAGCAGGCCACAGGAACGATCCAGGAGGAAACAGGTCCAATACTAGAACATTGACTGGAGGCCAGGATCAAAACACTAGGTGGAGTTAAATAGAGCAGCACCTAACGACTTCACCACATCACCTGAGGAAGGAAACTCAGAAGCCGCAGTACCACTTTCCTCCACCAACGGAAGCTCACAGAGAGAATCAGCCGAAGTACCACTTGTGACCACAGGAGGGAGCTCTGCCACAGAATTCACAACAGGGTGGGGTTGGCCAGTTCCCGCTCTGGAGGCCAATCGTGAGTTCCCGCCCGCCCACTCGTTTCCTCGTTTGGAGTGTTTTCTGGGGCTAAGTAGCTCTGGGTCATGGTGGCTAGTGGCGGTGGGAGGGGTCCTTGGAGTTGGTACTAAATTGGCCTGGGGGATCCGTAGGGATACGGATTCTTCAGTTGGTGTAAAGTTTAGTTTCGGGTCTGGTGGTTTGGGGGAATCTTGGCAACGGTGGGCCGGATTCCCAGGTTTTAAGTGGACAATGGTAACCCTTCGGGGTATTTTGGTGCTCCCGAGCCAGGTGGTTGCGGCTGGGAGTAAATTATGGTCTGGTTTCTGTCCACTCTATATTACTGTTTACCACCAGTTTGGAGCTTCAAGGACCTCCCCACGTTACTTTACCGTAACCACTGTGGCCAATAATTATCCAAGTTTGAATCCTGTCTTTATTGGGGTTGGGGGTTTATTTGGGAATTCGGGAAGGGGGCCTGAAGATAGGAGAATCCGACTAAGCTATCGATCAATACCAATGTCAAGTCTGCTGCCTTACTATAGTGAATGGATCCCTCGAGGGTTTCATCTGTCACATCACTCGGAGATTTAGATGAAAACCCTGAAGTAAGTGTTCCAGCACAGAGCGCCTGATAAATGTGATCATAAATGTTATGTAAAATTTTCCCAATAAAAGCCTCCACTCAGGTCCATCATCTGTTAGCAGAAATATAGGCGGCTTCCACGTTATTGATAGCACATGAGGGTCTGGAAAAGCAAAATGGTTCCTTGCCCCCAAAAGAAATTGAGCAAAATGTGCTCTCCCAAATCCAAATGTCCCCTCCCTTCTGAGCTCCAGTGTATCTAAACCGCATTTAGCGTCCATGTTTGGCATTTTGGTAGTGATGACAGCCCGCCTAATTTACAGGTGTGTCTCTCCAGAAGTATGGGCTGGTCATAATGTACTGATCACTACAACGGCAGTTTGGAAAACACCTGTGGAGTCAAAATCGTCACTACACCTGTAGCTAAATTCCCAAAGGTGTATAATTTCCAAAATTGGTTCACCTGAGGGGGGATTCTGCTTTTCTTTTTCTTTTTTCTTTTCACACAATCTTGGTGGTAAAAATATAATTTTTTTCCACTGCTCAGTGGCATAAAATTCTGTGACACACCTTTGGTGTCAATATTATCTCTGCACCCCTAGATAAATTTATGGCGAGGTTTGGTTTGTAAAACGAGGTCACTTTGGGGGAGGATCTGCTGTTCTGGCACCTCAGGGGCTCTGCCAATGTAACATGGCACCCTCAAACCATTGCAGCAAAATTTGCGCTGCAATATGGCGCTCCTTCCTTTCTAAGCATTGCACTGTGACTCAAAAGTAGTTTTTGACCACAGTCCATTAATTCCTGTGAAGCATCTGAAGGGTTAATAAACTTCTAGAATGTGGTTTTGAGCACCGTGAGGGGTGTAGTTTTTAGAATGGTGTCACTTTTGGGTATTTTCTGTCATAAAGGCCCTTCAAAGTCACTTCAAATGTGATGTGGTCCCTAAAAAATGGTTTTGCAAATTTTGTTCTGAAACTGAGAAATCACTGGTCAACTTTTAACCCTTATAACTGCTGATGAAAAGTAGACATGTGGGAAATGTTATTTATTAACTACTTTGTGTGACATAACTCTCTGATTTAACCGCTGACATCATTATTGCCCCCAAATCAGCAACTATCTGATGAAGGCATTAGGCTACGTTCACATTTGCGCCTTGGGGCGCAGCGTCGTCGACGTATACCGACGCATGCGTCCTGCGCCCCTATCTTTAACATTGGGGGCGCATGGACATGCGTTGTTATGCATTTTCCAGCGTTTTACGACGCATGCGTCGTTTGGGCGCACCTGGCTGGGCGCGGCCGACGCTACATGTTGCAGTTTTCCAGCGTCATAATTTTTTAAAAAAACGCATGCGTCGCACTTGCGCCGTCAATGCGCCAAAAAACCCATTCATGTCTATAGAAAATGCATAGGGCGCAAGTGCTTGCGTTGCCTCGCATTGTGCGACGCATGCGTCCTTTAATAAAAAGACAAGTGAAGTGTCTAGACGGTGTCTAGACAATGACAAAACAACCTATATATATAGAAAAAAGTGTTTTGCATTGTATTTCAATTGCCTGTAGGATAGGACACAAGACAAGCTCTGCCTTCAAGAGATGTAAGTATATAATTTGTCTGCGCATTATTTTTTTATTGTTTGCAATGTTTTTTATTTATTTCATTTTTTTATGTGTGTTTTATTTTTCCATTTTTTTATTGCAATTTGTGGAGGTTTAATTTAATGTTTGTTCTGTACTTTAATGCGGCTATGCCACTGTGGTTGTTTAATGGAAATTTGTGTTTTTTTATCTGGTTGTGATGTATTTCTGGCGTTTTATGTATCCGTATGGCATTTTCTTGTCTCCGGCCTTGTTGTTTTTTATTGTAAAGTATGGCGGTTTATCCTGGATTGCCTGTGCCTGTCACACAGCTGCGGCACATGCAGCTGCGGTGGCAGAAAACAGCTGATCAGCCAGCGCACTCCAAGAAGCTGGGTTCCATATGCAACTAGTCGGCAAGCATTATAGCTTGACAAGGAGGGAGCCAATCATGTTCGCTCAACTATAGAACACACGGCCATGTGAACATAAGTGGGGTGGTTTGGCATAGTGTATTTGGGAACTGGTGATCACCTGAGTACATTTTTTGTGGTGTTACACACTTTGACCAGTTGGTAGGAAAATGGACATTGGAATAGTTTAAACATTGTTTTATTGACAACAACATTTGAAAAAAAGGGGAGCAGGTTTTTAAAGTGAAAGCACAATAAAGTAATTTTATTCAAAACACAAGACAGTAGAAAATCTAGTTACATTACAAAATTGAAAGAACATTAAATTAGGCCCCTTTGAACTGGTTACATTGAATGGACACAATAGTTTTAAAATCTTTTATTGTCATTATATTATTTTATTCTAATCACAATAAAGTTATTTTAAGTTAAAAGCACCATAAAGTATAACATTAAAACCTAAACACTACACCATTTCATCTTGCCATGACACACGCCCAACATCAGAAACAAAATAGGAAGCAAATCGATCCCTCATCTGCCCAATTTCAACAGTTGTCCTCAAAGGATGATGTTGGCAATCGGGCAATCGGTTTGATATGGGTTCATCTAGTTCCACATTCAATCTCTCTTTGGCCATAATATAATTGTGGAGAACCACACAAGCCTTCACCACCTCATCCACTTTCTCAATTTTGAGATTAATGGCGGATCCTAAAATACGCCATTTGGAGACCAGGATACCAAAGGCGCACTCCACAGTTCTTCTGGCCCTGGACAGTCTATAATTAAAGACACTTTTGGTGTGGTCCAAGCCCGGACTGGAGGAGGGTTTCAGTAGGTTAGCACACATTTGAAATGCCTCATCCCCAACCACAACAAATGGCATTTCCGGGCCTTCTATGTTGGGAAGACGTCGTGGCTGGGGGAAATTAAAATTGTTCCCATATAACCGTTGGCCCATATCAGACTCTTTAAATGTCTGTGAGTCATTTGTACGGCCAAACGCTCCAATGTCCACGGCGATAAACCTACAGTCCGCACCTGCATTTGCCATGAGCACGGTGGAAAAGTATTTTTTATAATTAAAAAACTGAGATCCAGTTCTTGCAGGCTTTATAATCCTAATGTGCTTCCCATCCACAGCTCCAATGCAGTTCGGGAAAGAACAAACTTGATCAAATTTTTTGTTGTTGGCCTCCCATAATTCAGTTGTAGGGAGGGGTAAAAATTCATCCCGGAGATTGTCCCACAAAGCACGGCAACAATTCCTGAAAGTGTGGAGACTCCAATCCTAAATTGAAAATGCAGGGATCTTAAGGTCTCTCCGGTAGCCAGGAAACTGCCAAACAGATAAAATTAAAAATTGAATTAAGTACATTGAAAAATAAAAACAGCATTTAAAAAAAAAATTACATTGCAGACCATATGACAGGCGTTTACATTGCAATATAACGTACCGTAGAGTCACCAGCAGCCGTTCCTCTGCCGAAATTGATCTCCGTAGCTGTGTGTCCTGCCTGGTAATGGCTCCTTCCACAAGATGCAGCAGATAGCGGAAGCTGTCTTGAGACATCCTGGTATATTCAAAATATTTTCCAGATTGTCATTCAGCACGCCAAACAAGCAATGGTAGGCTCCACGGCTCTCCCGGACTTCAACTATAGGGTGTAGCCAAAATCGCCGATGACTCCTTCTCTGTTTGTCTCTTTTCCTTTGTTAGTAATAGGCAATAGCATAAGCATTAGCCAAGGCAAAATCCAACTCCATATTCATGTAGATACTCTCCATGGGACGCTCCATCATGATGCTGGAAACACAAAATGGGAGAAATTCATCTCTGCCAGGGTATATATACACAAATTCCATTACACCCACCCTCTTCTATCCATTGGTGGTCTTTATCTAGTGTCTAGACACTAATTGGGGCTTTTTTTTAAGCTATTGTGTAAAGAATGACATCATTGTCATCAGATGTCACCTGACATCTGCAGGTGGTTGGGCATCTAGGAAATAGCGACCACAATATTGTACAGTTTCACCTGTCTTTCACTAGGGGGACTTGTCAGGGAGTCACAAAAACACTGAACTTTAGGAAGGCAAAGTTTGACCAGCTAAGAGATGCCCTTAATCTGGTAGACTGGGACAATATCCTCAGAAATAAGAATACAGATAATAAATGGGAAATGTTTAAGAACATCCTAAATAGGCAGTGTAAGCGGTTTATACCTTGTGGGAATAAAAGGACTAGAAATAGGAAAAACCCAATGTGGCTAAACAAAGAAGTAAGACAGGCAATTAACAGTAAAAAGAAAGCATTTGCACTACTAAAGCAGGATGGCACCATTGAAGCTCTAAAAAACTATAGGGAGAAAAATACTTTATCTAAAAAACTAATTAAAGCTGCCAAAAAGGAAACAGAGAAGCACATTGCTAAGGAGAGTAAAACTAATCCCAAACTGTTCTTCAACTATATCAATAGTAAAAGAATAAAAACTGAAAATGTAGGCCCCTTAAAAAATAGTGAGGAAAGAATGGTTGTAGATGACAAGGAAAAAGCTAACATATTAAATACCTTCTTCTCCACGGTATTCACGGTGGAAAATGAAATGCTAGGTGAAATCCCAAGAAACAATGAAAACCCTATATTAAGGGTCACCAATCTAACCCAAGAAGAGGTGCGAAACCGGCTAAATAAGATTAAGATAGATAAATCTCCGGGTCCGGATGGCATACACCCACGAGTACTAAGAGAACTAAGTAATGTAATAGATAAACCATTATTTCTTATTTTTAGGGACTCTATAGCGACAGGGTCTGTTCCGCAGGATTGGCGCATAGCAAATGTGGTGCCAATATTCAAAAAGGGCTCTAAAAGTGAACCTGGAAATTATAGGCCAGTAAGTCTAACCTCTATTGTTGGTAAAATATTTGAAGGGATTCTGAGGGATGTTATTCTGGATTATCTCAATGAGAATAACTGTTTAACTCCATATCAGCATGGGTTTATGAGAAATCGCTCCTGTCAAACCAATCTAATCAGTTTTTATGAAGAGGTAAGCTATAGGCTGGACCACGGTGAGTCATTGGACGTGGTATATCTCGATTTTTCCAAAGCGTTTGATACCGTGCCGCACAAGAGGTTGGTACACAAAATGAGAATGCTTGGTCTGGGGGAAATTGTGTGTAAATGGGTTAGTAACTGGCTTAGTGATAGAAAGCAGAGGGTGGTTATAAATGGTATAGTCTCTAACTGGGTCGCTGTGACCAGTGGGGTACCGTAGGGGTCAGTATTGGGACCTGTTCTCTTCAACATATTCATTAATGATCTGGTAGAAGGTTTACACAGTAAAATATCGATATTTGCAGATGATACAAAACTATGTAAAGCAGTTAATACAAGAGAAGATAGTATTCTGCTACAGATGGATCTGGATAAGTTGGAAACTTGGGCTGAAAGGTGGCAGATGAGGTTTAACAATGATAAATGTAAGGTTATACACATGGGAAGAAGGAATCAATATCACCATTACACACTGAATGGGAAACCACTGGGTAAATCTGACAGGGAGAAGGACTTGGGGATCCTAGTTAATGATAAACTTACCTGGAGCAGCCAGTGCCAGGCAGCAGCTGCCAAGGCAAACAGGATCATGGGGTGCATTAAAAGAGGTCTGGATACACATGATGAGAGCATTATACTGCCTCTGTACAAATCCCTAGTTAGACCGCACATGGAGTACTGTGTCCAGTTTTGGGCACCGGTGCTCATGAAGGATATAATGGAACTAGAGAGAGTACAAAGGAGGCCAACAAAATTAATAAAGGGGATGGGAGAACTACAATACCCAGATAGATTAGCGAAATTAGGATTATTTAGTCTAGAAAAAAGACGACTGAGGGGCGATCTAATAACCATGTATAAGTATATAAGGGGACAATACAAATATCTCGCTGAGGATCTGTTTATACCAAGGAAGGTGACGGGCACAAGGCATTCTTTGCGTCTGGAGGAGAGAAGGTTTTTCCACCAACATAGAAGAGGATTCTTTACTGTTAGGGCAGTGAGAATCTGGAATTGCTTGCCTGAGGAGGTGGTGATGGTGAACTCAGTCGAGGGGTTCAAGAGAGGCCTGGATGTCTTCCTGGAGCAGAACAATATTGTATCATACAATTATTAGGTTCTGCAGAAGGACGTAGATCTGGGGATTTATTATGATGGAATATAGGCTGAACTGGATGGACAAATGTCTTTTTTCGGCCTTACTAACTATGTTACTATGTTACTATGTATTGTAGGGCAACGCATGCGTCAAAAAACGCAAGTTTTTTTGCACAAAATGCTGCGTTTTTCGACGCATGCGTTGAACGCATGCGTCTAAAAATGCTGCGTTTTGGATGCGTTTTATATGCGTTATGCATTGTGTCGACGACACTGCGCCAAAAAATGTAAATGTGAACGTAGCCTTACTGAGGAGCTAAGGGAAAGTCCCCAGTACTCTAATATCTACTATATAATTGTCTAAAGGTCACTTCCGTCTGTCTGTCCTGGATATTCATTGGTCGCGGCCTCTGTCTGTGATGGAAATCCAAGTCGCTGATTGGTCTCACCTACTGCCTGTCATGGCTGCCGTGACCAATCAGCGACGGCCACAGTCCGATTAGTCCCTCCCTACTCCCCGCAGTCAGTGCCCGGCGCCCGCTCCATACTCCCCGCAGTCAGTGCCCGGTGCCGGCGCCATACTCCCCACAGTCAGTGCCCAGCGCCGGCTCCATACTCCCTGCAGTCAGTGCCCGGCGCCCGCTCCATACTCCCTGCAGTCAGTGCCCAGCACCGGCTCCATACTCCCCGCAGTCAGTGCCTGGTGCCCGCTCCATACTCCCCGCAGTCAGTGCCCGGCGCCCACTCCATACTCCCTGCAGTTTGTGCCCGGCGCCCGCTCCATACTCCCCACAGTCAGTGCCCGGCGCCCGTTCCATACTCCCTGCAGTCAGTGCCCGGCGCCGGCTCCATACTCCCCACAGTCAGTGCCCGGCGCCGGCTCTATACTCCCTGCAGTCAGTGCCCGGCGCCCGCTCCATACTCCCCGCAGTCAGTGCCCGGCGCCCGCTCCATACTCCCCTCCAGTCACCGCTCACACAGGGTTAATGCCAGCGGTAACGGACCGCGTTATGCCGCGGGTAACTCACTCCGTTACCGCCGCTATTAACCCTGTATGACCAAGTTTTTACTATTGATGCGGCCTATGCAGCATCAATAGTAAAAAGATCTAATGTTAAAAATAATTTTAAAAAAACAAACCCTGCTATTCTCACCTTTCGTAGTACGACGATGCGCTACCGCCTGCCGCCAGCTTCCGGTCCCAGAGATGCGTTGCGAAATTACCCAGAAGACTTAGTGGTCTTGCGAGACCGCTAAGTGATCTGGGTTATATCGCAATGCATCCTGGGAACGCAAGATGGCAGCAACCGCGCGCATTGCCAGAGGTTCACTGGATCTACGCTGGATCCCGCCGGGTGAGTATATAACTATTTTTTATTTAAATTATTTTTTTTAACAGAGATATGGTGCCCACACTGCTAAATACTACGTGGGCTGTGTTAGATACCGCGTGGCTGCTATATACTACCTGGCCAGTGTTAGATACTATGTGGGCTGTGTTCTATACTGCATGGGCTGTGCTATATATTACGTGGCCTGTGTTATATACTGCGTGGGCTACGTTATATACTACATGGCTGCTATATACTACGTGGGCAGTGTTATATACTAAGTGGCTGTGTTCTATACTGCGTGCTATATACTACGTGGCCACTGTTAGATACTACGTGGGCTGTGCTATATATTATGTGGGCTGTATTATGTATTACGTGGCCAGTGTTACATACTACGTGAGCTGTGTTATATACTGCGTGGCTGCTATATACTGTGTGGGCTGTGTTATATACTACGTGGGCTGTGTTATTTACTGCGTGGCCTATATTAACGCATCGGGTATTCTACAATATGTATGTATGTATATAGCAGCCACATGGTATATACCACAGGCCAAGTAGTACTCCTATATACTATGTGGCCTGTGCTATATACTATGTGGCTGCTATATACATACATACGTATTCTAGAATACCCGATGCATTAGAATCGGGCCACCATCTAGTTGTAGTATAATACCATATAATTTTGATTCTTTAGGGTACGTATATCAGTCAGCAGTGGCCAATGAGTTAAGGGCATAAAAATTAAAAGTTTGAAAATTGCTACATTTTTGCCAAATTTTCGATTTTTTTCACAAATAAACGCTAGTCATATCAAAGAAATTTTACCACTATTGTGAAGTACAATAAGTCATGAAAAAAACAGTCTCAGCATCAATGGGATCCATTGAAGCGTTCCAGAGTTATTACCACATACTGTACAGTGGTCAGAATTGAAAAATTTGACCTGGTCAGTAAGGCAAAAACAGGCTTGTGTGGGGGGGGAAGAAGGGGTTTAAAAGCTGGCAATATAAGAAGAATGCAAATGGTGAGTGTTATACATTATGCCCATTCAGAGAAATATATTAATAATGCCGCACTGTATCTCCGGGGCCTTTCTGACAGTCACATGTGTTGCAAAACATTGCTGGAGGGTTTTCATAAATACGGAGTTCTGTCTTTCTGTCTGTACTTTGCTGCAGGTAGTTATTTTTCCATTTTATGCTGTCTCTGAATTTTTAGTGTTTAGATTTGTGTAGAGTGCTTTCAATCTATCAACATACTGTGCACATTTCTCCATTACCTCCTCCAGCACATTTGTTAGAACAAAAATAAACATATTTATGAAACTCGGCACTTTGACTAAATTAACTGTGAAAATGGTTATATCAATCTTATTTATTTATTAAATGTAATTTTTGGAGCAAAGATGCAAATGTGGCACTCAATGGCCGGCACCTGGGGCAAAGCAAGTACTGATGTGATTATATATGATGTGATTACTGTTATTATGAACAGTTAAGCAAGTTGAAGATGAAATGATTTCTAAAAGGCCTAAAGTTGAAGATGACACATTTCCTTTGTATATATTTTTTTTTGCCTAAAATACACGCATATATGTATTTTGAGCTTTCACATTTTAAAAATTACAGAAAAGAAAATGGGCACATGGAAAAGTTTTGGCACCCTGTATGGTTAGTAGTACCTAGTAGAACTCTTTTTGAAAGTATCACAGCTTTTAATTTTTGTTTGAGGGATTTTCATTCATTCTTCCTTGGAAGGTCATCTTGCATGCACTGCTGTTTTGATGTCTAGTTACAGATTTTCAACGATGTTCAGATCAGGGGACTGTGAGGGCCATTGTAAAACCTTCAGCTTGCACCTTTGAAGTAGTCTGTTGTGGATTTTGACGTGTGTTTAGGATCATTATCCATTTGTAGAAGCCATCCTCTTTTTAACTTCAGCTTTTTTACAGGTGGAGTTATGTTTTTATGTACAATTTGTTGAAATTTCATTTAATTCATTTTTCCCTCTACCCATGAAATGTTCCCCATGCCATTGGCTGCAACACAACCCCAAAGCATGATTGATGCTTAATGGTTGACTAGATGTTATTTTCCTGAAATTCTGTGCCCTTTTTTCTACATGCATACGTTTGATCATTGTGGACAAAGAGTTCTATTTTAAAGGAAACCTGTCACCCCGTTTTTCAGAATGAGATAAAAATACTGTTAAATAGGGCCTGAACTGTGCGTTACTATAGTGTATTTTGTGTACCCTGATTCCCCACCTATGCTGCCGAAATAACTTACCAAAGTCGCCGTTTTCGCCTGTCAATCAGGCTGGTCAGGTCAGATGGGCGTGGTGACATCGCTGTTTCTTCCCCCAGATCTTGCATATATTTCCGTTGGTGGCGTAGTGGTTTGCGCATGCCCATCTTCTGAATCCACTGGGCAGGAGAAGAAAAAACGCGAGATCGGCGCTATTTCCCTGGTGATCTGTGGGGGCAGCCATCTTCCTGAGGCCGCGCATGCGCATATGGAGTCCTCTGCTGCCCGGGGCTTCAGGAAAATGGCCGCAGGATGCCACGCGTGCGCAGATTGAGATCGCGGCGGCCATTTTCCTGAAGCCGAGATGCGAACTCGGCTTCAGGAAAATGGCCGCCGCGATCTCCATCTGCGCTTGCGCGGCATCCCGCGGCCATTTTCCTGAAGCCCCGGGCAGCAGAGAACTCCATATGCGCACGCGCGGCCTCAGGAAGATGGCCGCCCCCACAGATCACCAGGGAAATAGCGCCGATCGCGCGTTTTTTCTTCTCCTGCCCAGTGGATTCAGAAGATGGGCATGCGCAAACCACTACGCCACCAACGGAAATATATGCAAGATCTGGGGGAAGAAACAGCGATGTCGCCACGCCCATCTGACCTGACCAGCCTGATTGACAGGCGAAAACGGCGACTTTGGTAAGTTATTTCGGCAGCATAGGTGGGGAATCAGGGTACACAAAATACACTATAGTAACGCACAGCTCAGGCCCTATTTAACAGTATTTTTATCTTGTACTGAAAAAACGGGGTGACAGGTTCCCTTTAAGCTAATCAGGACTTGTCCCCAGTTTGCATTAGGCTTGTTTAGATGTTCTTTTGCATACTTTTGAGGGTGAATTTTGTGGTGAGGATGCAAGAGAGGTTTTCTTATGATTCTTCCATGAAGGCCATATCTGTGCAGGTGTCTCTTACAAGTAGAACAATGTGCCGCAACTTCATAGCCTGCTAAATCTTTCTGAAGGTCTTTTGCAGTCAAGCAGGGGTTCTTATTTGCCTCTCTAGCAATCCTATGAGCAGCTATCACTGAAATTTTTCTTGGTCTTCCAGACCTTATCTTGACCTCCACTGTTCCTGTTACCTGCCATTTCTTAATTACATTTCAAACTAAGGAAAGGACAACTTGAAAACGCTTTGCTATCTTCTTATAACCTTCTGACTTGTGGGCCTCCACTATTTTCATTTTCAGAGTGCTATGTAGCTGCTTAGAAGAACCCATGGCTGCTATTTTTTGGCACAAGGTTAGAGGAGGCTGGGCTTTTATAAAGCTGAAAAATGTGCATCACCTGGACTTTCCCAACAATGATAGTGGACAAACCATAACACCAACAGGCTAACTAAGGTCTGAAATGTTGTTTGAAAACACAAATCCCCAAGGGTGACAAACCTTTTGCATGGGAATTTTGGAATTTTTAAAATGTAAAAAACTTAAAATATATATATTTTTTGCCTTAAATACAAAGGAAATGTGTCATCTTTAACGTTAGGCCTTTTAGGGATCACTTAATTTTCAACTGGCTTAACTGTTCACATTATTGGTAATTTTGACCAGGGGTGCCCAAAACTCTCACAGTGCTAGGTGGGATCTCACTGAGGTCACCGCAGTTCATCCCGGCTGGGAATAGAGCCTCAATGATGTCACCGCTGGTCACTGAGGCTGCGCTTGAAGCTGTTCATTCACCAGTGGTTCTCAGCCTGGATGGTCGCATCTTGGCGTGGGACAGAACGACGGACCGGGATGGTATATTGTTGTTTTTTTTTACTTTTGGTTTATTACAGGAGATCGAGGATTTCAGTGGAATTAGGCGAGGTCATAAGTATGGTTTAATTGAGATTATTAAAGGAGTCTGTGTAATTCTTTCAATGAAAGGACTTTATTCTTGGTGTCTGTGTTTTCTTACATTGTGACTATGGGGTTGGTAATAGAGGCGTCTTAATGACGCCACTTCATTACTAACCTACCCAACTATCACCCCACTTGCCACCGCTACAGGGCAAGTGGGAAGAGCCAGAATTGGTGCATCTAATAGATGTGTCTTTTCTGGGCAGCTGCCGGCTGCTATCTTTAGGCTGGGGAGGCCAATATCCACGGCCCCTTACCAGCCTGAGAATATCAGTACCCAGCTGTTTGCTTTAGCAAGGTTGGTTATCAAATAATTACAAAATACGGCGTGGGGACCCCTCTATTCTTGATAACAAGACTTGCTGATGCTGACAGCTGAGGGTTGCAGCCCCCAGCTTTGAGTTTTGTCTGGCTGGTTAACAAAAATACAGGGGGACCCACGCCATTGTTTTTTTTTATTATTATTTATTTACAGCGTAGGAGCCACTCCTGCTTTTACTGTTATTAGCAACAGCAGGTTTCGGATGATGGGAGCAGTTGTCCAATCAGCTGATACCAGTGACTGGAGGTAAACTCTATACCTCCGATCACAGCTGAGTGCTCATGTTGTCTTTTGACAGTGTGGGAACCGCGGCTCCCTGACCGGCGGTGATGATTTCACCGTCGATCAGAAGTGGTGTTTGCTGCGTTGCCATGCACATGACAGCGCAACAAACACCTGGTGTTCGGGCAGTCGAACCCGAACAGTAACATGGACATCCTGGTGAAATCCGTGTTCATTGTCCGTGCTCGAAGAGTAGGTGTTCGGTACGGACGCCAAACTTTACTGTTCGGGTTCGCCCATCTCTATTTTTGGTATATGTGCAGAGCGCATGGGACCGCATACATCAAGCATGGGTTGTCAGTGGTGGCCATGCCTGGTGTCTGGCACACTGATGCGGTAGTGGGCACAGAATGATGGACGTGTGGGGGTGACATTAGCACTACTGTTCCCTCACAGCTGGTTGGTCATTGGCGTACCCCATGATGATGATGTGGAAAGGAAACAGGAGAGGCAGCAGATATTGTGTAAAACAGAAGTAAACTTTACTTTTAAGCAACAGATGTAAAACAGCATTTTGTGGTACATAATTTTGATGGTTACACGTCTGATTATCAGAGAGGCACATTTCCTAAGACAGGTTCCAATGTCAGCAAAAGAAATAGGCATAAGGCGAGTAAGTGGCAATGCAGTAGAGCAGACCTGGGCAAACTATGCCCGACGGGCCACATCTGGCCCTTAAGCTATTACTATCCAGCTTGCGGACTGGGACAGTAAAAGGGCTGGAAGCAATGGCTCCTGGTCCCCCTCACTACCTCGCTCTAATGTCATAATTTCACCAATATCTGCATCCGCAGGATACAAGTACCGGTGAATATAATAGTGAAGGCCATCATACTGTGGTCTCATACTTTTTGGGGGGGACTGTGGGGGCTATCATAATGTGTTAGGGGGCTATATGGGAATTATAATGTGTATGGGGAGCTGTGAGGTCCAGTATACTGTGTGGGGGGGGGAGCTGTTGATCATAGTACAATGGTTGAATAACAGGAGCAGTATGATTTACTTTACAAAAAGTCTCTCATGTGGCCCCTCAGGAAAATTAATTGCCCACCCCTGCAGTAGGGTATGTTCCAGGACAGTCTGTAAGAGCTGCTTGGTAAATTGGAAGACTAAACTAAATGCTTATTTTCCCGAATATCTTTCACTCTATACAGGGTTGCTACACCCGATTGGGCCTCCAAATCCCAGAACCTTCTATTCATCAATACATATAGGATGTTGATCAGTTTCATCATCTGATTCTTGGCTCTCCTGGGCCTCATCACAAGAGCGTCTCTGAAATTCTAGCACAGCTGGGTACAGTGGGTACGGAAAGTATTCAGACCCCTTTACAGTTTTCACTCTTTGTTTCATTGCAGCCATTTGGTAAATTCAAAAAACTTCATTTTTTTCTCATTAATGTACACGCTGCACCCCATCTTCACTGAAAAAAACAGAAATGTCGTAATGTTTGCAAATTTATTAAAAAAGAAAAACTGAAATATCACATGGTCATAAGTATTCAGACCCTTTGTTCAGTATTGAGTAGAAGCGCCCTTTTCAGTTAGCACAGCCATGAGTCTTCTTGGGAATGATGCCACAAGTTTTTCACACCTTGGGATTTGGGGATCCTCTGCCATTCTTCCTTGCAGATCCTCTTCAGTTCTGTCAGGTTGGATTGTAAATGTTGGTGGACAGCCATTTTCAGGTCTTTCCAGAGATGCTCAGTTGGGTTTAGGTCAGAACTCTGGCTGGGCCAGTCAAGAATGGTCACAGAGTTGTTCTGAAGCCACTTCTTTGTTATTTTAGCTGTGTGCTTAGGGTCATTGTCTTGTTGGAAGGTGAACCTTGGGCCAAGTCTGAGGTCCAGAGCACTCTGGAAGAGGTTTTCATCCAGGATATCTCAGTACTTGGCTGCATTCATGTTTCCTTCAATGACAACCAGTCGTCCAGTCCCTGCAGCTGAAAAACACCCCCAAAGCATGATGCTGACACCACCATATTTCACTGTTGGGATTGCATTGGGCAGGTGATGAGCAGTGCCTAGTTTTCTCCACACATGCCGCTTAGAATTATCGCCAAAAAGGTCTATCTTCGTCTCATCAGAGCAGAGAATCTAATTTCCCATAGTCTGGGAGTCCTTGATGTGTTTTTTAGCAAACTCCATGTGGTCTTTCACATATCTTGCACTGAGGAGAGGCATCCGTTGGGCTACTCTGCCATAAAGGCCCGACTGGTGGAAGGCTTCAGTGATAGTTGATTTTGTGGAACTTTCTCCCATCTCCCTACTGCATCTCTGAAGCTGAGCCACAGTGATCTTGGGGTTCTTCTTTACCTCTTTCATCAAGGCTCTTCTGCGATTGCTCAGTTTGGCTGGGCGGCCAGTGGCCTTGGCCACTTCTTTTGACCTCATGATTCTCATTTGGTCTGACATGCACTGTGAGCTGTGAGGTCTTATATAGACAAGTGTGTGCCTTTCTAAATCAAGTCCTATCAGTTTAATTAAACACAGCTGGACTCCAATGAAGAAGTAGAACCACCTCAAGGAGGATTACAAGGAAAAGGACAGCTTGTGACTGAGCAAAGGATCTGAACACTTATGACCATGTGACATTTCAGTTTTTCTATTTTTTTCAGTCAAGATGGGGTGCAGAGTGTACATTAATGTGAAAAAATGAACTTTTTTGAATTTACAAAATGGCTGCAATGAAACAAAGAGTGAAAAATTTAAAGGGGTCTGAATACTTTTCGTACCCACTGTACATCGGTGGACCATGGCATTCCTGTGGTTAAGACAATCATTGGGAACCTCAGGCTGTGGGCCATTTACGGCCCTTGATGAACTTTTTTTGGGCCTCCGGAAAGATTGCATTAAACCACAGTGCTCGGGTCAGCAGCTGTATTTTTATAGGACAGGCCTTTTAATTACTTCTTGTTCTGTGAGCACGCACACGGAGTGTACACTACTGAATGCTGAGGCAGTGCAATGAAAGATTATGCGGTGCCCCAGGGTCCTGGTCATCGCCGGTGTATTGCTTTCTTCTTGGGAAGAGTGATGCTACGTTTGGAGGCAAGAAGGGATAACTGCATCCAGCTATCACAAACATGCAACGCATTTCATACTCCAGGCCACCAGGGGGAGCTTTTGCTCCTATTTATTAGGTCACTCTCCACATATATATAACTGGTAGTCTGTAGGGAAAGTTAGTCAGTTCCAGACAGCAGTTAGTTGCTGGCTGAGCTCAGCTCAGTCAGTTTCAGACAGTGGTATGAGGAGGACAGAGGGTCAATGGACCTGTGCATGCCCTCAGAGCTACAGCTCCCAGAAAGAGACATTGAAAGGCAGAATTGTATTGCAGCGAGCGTGAAGGAAGTCAAAGCAAAGGAGAGGATACCAGAAGGGGACCAACCCACTCAGGCTGCCTCCTTCTGAGGCGCAAAATCCCGGTAGCCGGAACACCAAGGGAGTAAGGACCTCTATGCCTTATTTGAGTCTGGCAGGACAGCTAATTGCAGGTTACCTGTCTGCACCTACACCCAGGAGGCACGGTGACACCTACAGAGCCTGGTTATCTAAGAGACCCTATAAATAGGCTCAAGTCACAAGTCATACGCGTTTTGTCCTATCCTATACCGGGGTCAGAGAGAGGAAAACATCACATCTGTGAGACCCTTATGTGAAGCCATAGGCAGTAAGGGACTACAGCACCGCAGCACAAGGAAAGGCTACTGATTTCCACCTGGACAAGGGAACTCTGGACTTGCCTCCAAACCGGCCGGACTCTGCTTGCCCTGTGATCTGGTGCCCTGGTCTGTGGATGCTGAAGTCTTCAGTAAAGGTAGAGAGACTGCAACCTTGTGTCCTCATTCTTCTCTGCGCCTCTCACCATACCACCATCTACAAACTGGGAAGCCCTGGGGACATACTTCACCTGTGGGAAGGTATACCATCTAGCTGCCATAACATTGTTGAGGAGAGCCATAAGATCAAATACTTAATTAACCCCAAGACATAAGAGGTTGAGAGAAGCAACCCATAGCGTGTATTGTTTGATCTTACATAAGTTTTTTTAGATGAAAGTAAGACACTAAAGATGGCTGCCATTTCCTGTATCAGAGAGCCATGTGGCTGCCTGGCTGGTATCCAAGATGACGCCCACCCTGATGACCTAATGGATCCACCCACAGTGATGCCCACCTTGATGACCTCATGGACCAACCCACCCTGATGACCTCATGGATCCACCCATGGACTTGCTCATTGCCCAACCCACTAACCAATGGAATGCATCCGATCACTCCCATTCTAGAGCTAACCGAGCCCCCTTACAGGGGATATATAAATCTGTGTCTTGCCTGAATAAAGTCTCTTTTTCCCTTGCAGCTGGGCCATAGATTGATCATGGAGAGTTTACATATGACTGTGTTGTTATATGTTTATTTCTTTGGTGCGCACGTGATCAATATCCATTAGGCCAGGAGTAGGCAACTTAAGTGAAGTGAACATTTTATTATTAATTTGTTCAACCTAACAAATTTGGTGCCCAACGTGGGGCCAGCAGAGGAAGAGCCTTGAACCCTGAGGACCGGCGAGTGGAACGGCAGGACACACTGAATACCCCGAAGCTGGAGACTGATCACCTCCTTATCAGAACACGGTAAGTCTGCTGATTTTTATAATCTGTAGTCTTTACCTGTGTCCTTCGGGGTATCCTGTGCAGATTGCCTGACCGTGTCCGGTCTTCGTGGTATCTGTAAACGGCAGAAGGGTCTCTCCGCTGCTGGTCATTTAATTGCAAGAACCGTCACATGTTTTAGTTGCCTACTGCCTGTTATGTGTTGTGAGGAGGGGAGATGACTGGTAGTTAAAACAGGAAAAGCAAGTTTTAGAGAAGCAGAAGCAAGTGTTAGAACAGGAAAAGCAGGTTTTTTTAGAAAAGAAAAGCAAGTGAGAGAAAAAATAAATATATATATATATTTTTGTCTGTGGTACAGTACATGGTTGTCGCCTGTGATAAGATTTTCAGTTCTGTATAAGAGAGACTAGGACCTTGAGTGATTGACTCGGCCTAGGGGGGGCCCGGTAAAACTTGGAGTGAGATGACTCAGTTCGGTGCCTAATAAATTGTGTAGCGGCTCATTAAAACTTGGAGTGAGATGACTCAGTTCGAGCCAAATAAATACATTTATAGTTTTTTTGCCCCGTGGCATCGAGTGAGTTGACCCTGCACGGGGACTGGTAAGTTAGGGAGCAATTTGACTAAGTAGGGAATAATTGGTTTGTAAAATACGGAACACGGAAGTCAGACAGGGACCACGTGACAAGAAGGAATAGGAACTGAGTACTGCAGATTCAGTTCTCTTTAGAATCTCAGGTTTGAGTCATCTCCCCCGTCTTATTGTTTGTTTGGTGTTTGTTATCTTGATAGAGATATAGATATCTATAGAAAGATGGAGAAATTAATGCAGTTCTGCCGTATTGGGACTAAGCCAAATTCAGATGGCAAGATAGACTCGTGCACATTAGTAACGACTCGTGAAGGGAAGAGTCATGTTAAACAATGTAAAAAGCTTATGAAGTTGTGTGGAATGCCAGAAGGGGGGAGGTTACAGCCCCTGGAGTGGAAGATTGTCTTGAAAGAAAGAAAAGGTATCCTAGAAGATAATGGATTGTTGTCTACTGCTAGGGCATGGGAGAGAGTCTCTGAAAGTCTGTATAGAGAAAATTGGATAGAAGAGGAAAGGAATAAAAAAGGGCAGAGTTTTGAATTATGTGTATTACAAAAATATATCCTGTGAGCGGCCACCACCTTATAATGGTGGCCCAGAGCCATGTGCTAACCCTGGCAGCGGCCATTTTGTGGATGGTAAATTTGTTAATGCTGGTAGCAGCCATTTTGTGGATGGTAAATTTGTTAATGCTGGTAGTAGCCATTTTGTGGATGGTAAAATTTGTTAATGCTGGTAGTAGCCATTTTGTGGATGGCAAATGTAATTCTGACGGTGGCCATTTTGTGGATGGCAAATGTAATTCTGACGGCGGCCATTTTGTGGATGGCAAATGTAATTCTGACGGCGGTCATTTTGTGGATGGCAAAAGTGTTAATTCTAATGGCGGCCATTTTGTGGATGGCAAATGTAATTCTAATGGTGGCCATTTTGTGGATGGCAAATGTAATTCTGACGGTGGCCATTTTGTGGATGGCAAATGTAATTCTAATGGTGGCCATTTTGTGGATGGCAAATGTAATTCTGACGGCGGCCATTTTGTGGATGGCAAAAGTGTTAATTCTAATGGCGGCCATTTTGTGGATGGCAAATGTAATTCTAATGGTGGCCATTTTGTGGATGGCAAATGTAATTTTAACAGCGGCCATTTTGTGGATGGCAAAAGTGTTAATTCTAATGGTGGCCATTTTGTGGATGGCAAATGTATTTCTGACGGCAGCCATTTTGTGGATGGCAAATGTGTTAATTCTAATGGTGGCCATTTTGTGGATGGCAAATGTAATTTTAACAGCGGCCATTTTGTGGATGGCAAAAGTGTTAATTCTTATGGTGGCCATTTTGTGGATGGCAAATGTAATTCTGACAGCAGCCATTTTGTGAATGGCAAAAGTGTTAATTCTAATGGTGGCCATTTTGTGGATGGCAAATGTAATTCTGACGGCAGCCATTTTGTGGATGACAAAAGTGTTAATTCTAATGGTGGCCATTTTGTGGATGGCAAATGTAATTCTGACGGCAGCCATTTTGTGGATGGCAAAAGTGTTAATTCTAATGGTGGCCATTTTGTGGATAACAAATGTAATTCTGACGGTAGCCATTTTCTGGATGGCAAATGTGCTGCTCCTGGTGGTGAACATCTTAGACTAAGGCTACACACCACATCACCAAATCCTTGTTACCCAGTAATGACCACTAACGGCCAATACTATTTTCTTTTGGGAAGTGAACAAGCTTAACCCATGTATCCTGTCTCAGTGGTTTCCAATGGGGCACCGAACCTTTCCCCTATCTAGCAATCCTCCCGCCTGGATCGTCCTCGGCACCGACCCTTTCTACTGTCACTTCCACTGCCAATTTAGCCGCACACCCACACAAGATGCTCCAAGCAATGGCCTCTCCTCCCAACACTTCCACTACAATAGCACTCTCACACAGTCTACCTAACCCTATACCCGGTACCTCACAGGCTCTCTTGTAGCCAAGTGCACATCTGTATGGGATGGTGGCAACTGTATCAAGGGGGGGCTCAATCTGGGAGGGGGATGTCAATAGCACAGGAAGCACAAAGGGGAGGGAATGTTGGCAACCTGTTTTCGAAAAGAACTTCCTGAGGGACCCTTGTTAGTGGTGGGAAAGGGTGACATAACGACAATGGAAACAGACGCTATTGTTAAAGCTGCTAATTCTCGGTTAGAGCATAATGGAGGTGTAGCTAGAGCTATAGTGTAAGCAGGAGGGGCGACTATTCAAGCTGACAGTCAAATCATTGTTGAGTCACGTGGTCAGATAGCTGTTGGGGACATAGTGGTGACCAAATCTGGCAATCTTCCGTGTACAATGATCATACACGCTGTAACCCCTACTTTTGACCCTATTCATCCAGACGTTAATGCTCAACAACTTCATGCAGCAATAACTCGCATTTTAGAGTATGCGAATATTAGTGAGCAAATTGAGACCTTGACAATTCCGGTGCCATCTCTACTCCCACCTCAGGTGTCACCACCAACAGTGCCAATGCACATGTCTGAGGAGCCCACCCTCTACGTCAAGTTTACACCCCAGCAAGCTACTACTCTGTTGTACCAAGCTCCAGATCCAGAAAAACAGCCGATGCCTTTCTACAGAAGCATGCTTCAAATCCAAAGTACTTACCCAGCTACGTGGCAAGATCTAATTTCCCTGGCAAATCTTAAAGCAGTCGATGCATATTGGCCTGTTATGGATATCATGTTCAATGATGACTCACTTGCCAGTGACAAGACATGGGACTTTGGTGTTGAGTTCTGCCAAGAACCCAAGACATGGGCCTCGGATGAGCTGGCTGACCTATCACTTATTGTCGCCAAAGGATTCCAGATGCCTCAAAGCTGATGCAGCCATTGTACGAAGACCTCAAGACATCAGCGTTTCCACTATGTACCAAATCCGTGGAAGCTTTCTACGCTCTTAAACAGGCCATACAGTCTGCACCAGCTTTTGGAATCCCAAATTCTGATATCATCTGAGGACATCCAGTTCTCTTAATGGCTCCACACGACATAATTGCTATTCCTGCAACCCTAAACATCTGTTGGTGCAGCGTCATATGAGACTACAATATTCGCTGTTGGTTCCGGATAATGTCACTCTTGTCCGCTGCAGCATCCTCAAACTGTCCATGCTGCTTCCTCTTTCAATGGGGGATGTGGATGATGATGCTGATGCTCTCGGAGAAGATGCCTCTACACACTCAAAGGAGGCTCATGACTGTCTTGAACAAATGCAGGAAGAAGTAGCCTCCAAGAAAAACGTGTCTGAAGACCCATTCCCACATGCTGACCTGACGTTCCTCACTGATAGTTCCAGATTTGCAGATGAAATGGGAAGGTTCCATAAGGGATATGCCGTGGTTACACATGACCAGGTCATCTCAGCTGGATCACTACCACCGCACATGTCTGCACAAGAAGTGGAACTTAAAGCTTTGACGTTGGCTTGTCAGGAAGCAACGGAGAAGGTGGTCGACCTCTACACGGATTCAAGATATGCTTTTGGAGTGGCTCATTACTTCGGCAGTATCTGGGCAGCCAGAGGATACCTAACATCCAGTTGAACGCCTGTAAAACATGCTGCTACCATACAAGAACTTGTGGCCGCTCTTGATCTACTTTCGGAGGTTGCAGTGATTAAGATCAAAGCTCATGGAAGATTGGATTCTCCAGAAGCAAGGAGGAACTTCTTTGCTGACAAAACAGTAAAAACCTATGCTGCAGATCCATTTGGGAAAGAGAAAGCAGCGGTGTACGTGTCACAAAACACTGAAGGGACTAAAGGCTCTCTTATGAGGATTATCCATCTACATCAAGACAAGACATCGGATGATGAAAAGAAGCCATGGCAAGAAGGAGGAGCTAAAAAAGGATGAAGATGGAGTCTGGAGGGTGCACAAAAAGTTCTGTCTACCCCGTAATCTGTACTCCTCGGAGACAGAATGGGCACACGGTATCGCCCAGAGGCAGGAATCAGATGATTGATCTGATTTGGCACTTGGGATCTCTACTGTCACCCCAAAAATACTGTAATTCCTGCCTTGTGTGTGCAACATGCAATCCAGCACCACCCCAGAAAGTTACTCATAAACATTGGCTAAACCACTCTATCCCTTTCGGAGGATTCAGATTGATCACATTCAAATGCCAAAAGTAGGGAAGTACGAGTATGTACTGGTAGTGACTGACATGTTCTCAGGATGGCCCGAAGCCTATCCAGTAACCAACATGACTGCCAGAGTGACTGTTAAGAGACTGATGCCTGAAGTAGTATGCAGATATGGGGTCCCAGAGGTAATTGAGAGTGACCAAGTACCCGCATTCATTGCAGCACTGACTAAGGAACTATGGACATTGGTGGGAGCTGATTTGGGTTTACATACTCCATATCACCCACAGAGCAGTGGGAAAGTAGAAACACTGAATGGCACCTTGAAAAATAAAATACTGAAAGCCAGTTAGGAGGTCAGACTAGGACAGACATTTTGCGCATTGCCTTATACTCAGTTAGAAACACTCCAAGGGGTCCCACCAAACACACCACACGAGATTCTTTTTGGGGGGAGCCTCCAAGGTTGGGTCAATATTTTCCACAACAACTAGCTTTAGGAAGTGATACTCTTGTAAATTATGTAATTGTCCTTACTAAAAGAACTGTCAGTAACACATGTACAAGTTTTATCATCCATTCCAGATCCAGATTCCAGTGAAGGTACCCATGCTTTCCAACCTGGTGACTACATGCTGGTAAAGAAGTTCATCAGAAAGACATACCTGGAGTCGAGATTTGAGGGTTCCTACCAAGTGCTCCTGACTACTCCTACTTCAGTCAGGATTGCTGAGCGTCTCCTGGATTCATATTATTATTATTATTTATTGTTATAGCACCATTTAATCCATCTCTCACATTATAAACTTGTTAGACAGTTAGGGACAGAGTAGGATCTGACCTGCTTGTCAAAGTCCAGCTACAAAGGGAGGTTTTCCACAAGGGAAAACTTGTCTCAAACTGGTGAAAACTCCAATTCCCCCCTCCCGGGCGAGACGGTCAGATCTAGGATGTGTTACATCAGGGTGAGTGACGTGTATTTTATGTAACCATGGAGATGGGAGATTGGAGAGTAATAGATCCAGCAGGTAGAAAAGTCCCGAGGACGCTGGTAGCGCGCTCCGAGATACCTCCTGATATATCCATGATTGGTCACACATTCTCTGGTGTCTATAGCATCCGTATTGTCATGAAACCTCTGATGTCATAGTGACACTTAACACTGGTGGGTTAGGGAACCACGGTGGGATAAAGATAAAAAAAGGGTTAATAAAGTATTTAGGGGGGACTGTTGAGGAGAGCCATAAGATCAAATACTTAATTAACCCCAAGACATAAGAAGTTGAGAGAAGCAACCCATAGCGTGTATTGTTTGATCTTACATAAGTTTTTTTAGATGAAAGTAAGACACTAAAGATGGCTGCCATTTCCTGTATCAGAGAGCCATGTGGCTGCCTGGCTAGTATCCAAGATGACGCCCACCCTGATGACCTCATGGATCCACCCACAGTGACGCCCACCTTGATGACCTCATGGACCAACCCACCCTGATGACCTCATGGATCCACCCATGGACTTGCTCATTGCCCAACCCACTAACCAATGGAATGCATCCGATCACTCCCATTCTAGAGCTAACCGAGCCCCCTTACAGGGGATATATAAATCTGCGTCTTGCCTGAATAAAGTCTCTTTTTCCCTTGCAGCTGGGCCATAGATTGATCATGGAGAGTTTACATATGACTGTGTGTTGTTATATGTTTATTTCTTTGGTGCGCACCTGATCAATATCCATTAGGCCAGGAGTAGGCAACTTAAGTGAAGTGAACATTTTATTAATTTGTTCAACCTAACAACATCACCCCAACGGACCCCTTAAAGCAGCGTCGGTCACCCTGACCGAATACCACAGGTGGCGTCATGAGCATAAACTTTATCCCTTTAAAGACCTTTCTCTTTTACGCGGACGTCCCAGGGCCACGGACCGGGTCAGCCACCGTGACATCCCCCAGTGAACATCGGACCCGGTACTGAGGACTCCACGGCCCTTGGGGGGTGATCCAATTACGTCCTGACACCAGTGCCAGCATCAGGATGTACTTTATGGGTAGAGTAAGCGCACATTTTTTAAGGCCCCTGAGGAATGGTATAAATATTCAAATGGCTTTGGGCAGAAAAAAGGTTCCTCACCCCTGGATTAAGGTGTAAACTGGAATACTGCACTACATTTTCATAAGATAGTTCTGCTATGTCAGCCTCTGGAACAAGGGAGAGAACTGCTCGCCTACATCCTTGCTGTGGCTGCTTCACTACTACTCTAACTAGCAACTGGGCAGCAGCATTTTGGTTAACCCTTAAGGCTATGTTCACACATTGCAGATTTTCCAGCTTTTTTTTCTGCACTAAATCCGCAGCTCTTGGCAGAAAACGCAGGTGCGTTTTTGGTGCGTTTTTGGTGCGTTTTTGGTGCGTTTTTCAGTGCGGTTTTCAGTGCGTTTTTTTATGCAGATTGTCTGCGTTTTTTACCTAAATAAAGCTCTGGAAACTTGACAAACTTCAGTTACAAAAAAAAAAAAAATGATGTCATTTCCTTGTCCAACCCCTTCTTCTTTCATCCTCCATTTTGTGCAAACATGAGTGGAAGTAACCAAAACATGCCGCAGATACAGGTCCGCAGGCCGCACCGGATACTTATGTTGGCGTTGCTGCTGCAAATCTTGAATATTCATAGACAGCAGGTAAGCTGAAGTGGCTTTTTTTTTTTTTTAACGCTAAACATATTCTACAGTGCTTTACCGACATCTTTTTTTATTGATTTTTCTTATTTTTCACAGTGTTGTGTTGTAAAAAAAATGTATTTTTTTTTATTTTAGAGGCAGCAGCAGGAGAGAAGACGGTTATGGAAAAGACTGTGGGTGCACCCGCTTGTTGCAGAACGTACACAAAAAGGCCACTTTTATGTGCTTTATAATGATTTGCTGAAGTAAGTAGAAATTCATGAAAATACAAAGTAATGTTTTTCCACAAATGTTATGATATGTTATGTAACAATTTTTTTTTCCTTTTTGCATTTTCAGATACACGGAAAAGTTTGTTTCATTTTGCCGTCTGCCAATCCTGGCGTTCGACCGACTTCTGGCAATAGTTTCTCCCCATCTCACACTGCAAGACACTTTTATGAGGAAGGCTATCTCTGCTGAGGAAAGGCTGCTCATCACCTTGCGGTAAGTAAATAATTTTTGGGTTGAATGTTATTAGGGCTCTTTCACATGTCAGTGTGTCTGGTATGTGTGATGAAAGTTTTCACATGTCCTGGAGACACTGATAAACTGGTACCGTCACATTTAGCGACGCTGCAGCGATCTAGACAACGATGCCGATCACTGCAGCGTTGCTGTTTGGTCGCTGGAGAGCTGTCACACATAAGGATTTTGTTAACGATATCGTTGATATGTCACAAAAAGCAACGATATCGTTAATGATATCGTTATGTGTGACGGTACCCTAGACACAGTCATCTATGCACACGTCAGTGCCTTTACGTCTGCTGTATGACTGCGGGCAAAACATGCTGGCATGACCTTTTTTCTCATTTGCATGTTCAACAAAGTGTCCTGCACACGTGCACATGGAGAACACACATTGATGTCCTCTGTGTGATACGCATCGCACAGGTGAAGTGCTACAGGAAGCGCTGTTCTCTGGCGGCAGGTGATGAAGATGTTGTCATCATTCTTCCTTGCTCTGCAAGATTTCTGCGCCATCAGGGAAGAATGGGATTTGTCTTCATCACCTGTCGCCACTAACTGCGGTTACTGTATTGCTTTTATCCCTGCTAGCCATCCTTGTGGGAAGGATTCAGCACATGGGCCACACACACAATGGACATGGATATCTCTGTTACTGCGTGTTACGGTACCGGAAATATCATGTTTATAACACGCCAGGAAACTGTAAACATTTTTGTGTGCTACCAGATGTGCCCACTGTATTTCATGCCTTATCTACAGAATTCTATAATTAGGGCCCTGGGTCAATGGAGATACATCATACCCGTGTGTGTGTTTTGTAATGTTATCCCATCTTGCTGTGTCCAGTTCATGCACCTCCCTTCTTGCGATACCACTCTTCTGCGCAGACGTACTTTCTGGTCCTGATGAGGATAGAGCAAAGTGCGCAGATGTGCATGCGCTGGGCCTCTCTCCTGTTCTTGCCTTTGCTCACTGCAGTACTTACTTCTGCCATCAACAGGCCGGATTAGTGCGTTGAAGCAAGCAGGAGGGCGTTGTCGTTGGCTAAACATTGGAGTGGCTGGACACGGACCTGCAAGTCCCTTCTGATGTGACTGGTGGTTTATTTATTGATACCCTGTGTGTTGTGCCGTGTTACTAAGGGCAGCATTATAGAATACTTTAGATAAAACATGAAAGGGGCTGGACACATACTGTATTATAGCGCCCATAACTGCTGACATATTTTATTGTATTTTTGTGTGACATTTCTAATATTCATTTTTGTTTCTTTGCAGATTTTTGGCCACAGGAGAGAGCTATACATCCCTGCACCTCCAATTTAGGGTTGGTAAATCCACCATCTCTAACATTGTGAGGTGCACATGTACCGTCATCTGGCAGAAGTTGCAGCCTATAGTGATGCCTTCCCCAACCGAGGAGACTTGGCTGCAGGTTGCAGCAGGCTTTCAGTCTGTGGCCAATTTCCCAAACTGCATAGGTGCAGTCGATGGTAAACATGTAAGGGTTCAGCAGCCCCCACGATCAGGATCACGCTTCTTTAATTATAAGAAGTATTTTTCAGTGGTCCTGATGGCGGTGGCTGATGCACATTACAAATTTGTTGCCATTGACGTTGGTGCCTATGGTAGTACTGGGGATTCTCGGGTGTTGCGAACGTCACAGATTGGGATGCAAATTCTTCAAGATGGCGGAACGCTCCCAGCCCCAAGACATTTGCCGGGTTCCACACATCCAGTACCCTTTGTGATGGTATCGGATGAGGTGTTTCCCTTAACGACTACCCTGCTGCGCCCATACCCACGAAGGGGACTGAATGCCCGGCGAAGGATTTTTAATTATCGGCTGAGTCGTGCACGCAGATATGTGGAATGCACCTTTGGGATCATGACTAGTCAGTGGAGGATCTTTCACACACCCATCCAGTTGGACACAGACACCGTTGACACTGTGATTAAGGCTTGCTGTGTACTCCACAACTATGCTCGTGAGTACAACACTGACGTAGATGTGGAGTACCAGCAGCCAATATTTAATCCAGTGGTCAACGTGGGTCTGGGAAGGCCGTCCAACTTGGGTGTGCGTGTGAGAGAATCCTTCACTGACTACTTCATGAGTCCAGAAGGTGCCGTGCACTGGCAATACTCCTGTGCTGGTGTTGGGCAGCCTGAGCAGCAGAGAAGGATGGAAGAACATTGACTGACCAAGATGGGAAGATCTATACCAAAAGATAGAAGATGTCAATATCCCTATTAATCAAATTCAACAACAATATTCAATTTTGTTTACTGTATTTTTGGGGGGAAGAAAATAATTTGTAATTTTTATTTATGGTTAATAAAAAAATGTCTTACTTAAATGTGTTTTTTTTTTGGATTGAATAAGTATTGTATATATAAAATTCTTAACTAATGATTCTTCTCCATCCCATTGTCCAGTGCGCATACAGCCATCACACTATGTCCATCCCATAGTCCAGCGCCCATATAGCCATGACACCATCCAACATAGAGGCCCTGTCCGCTAAGTACGTAAAGTATATAAAAATCAGAGATGACATTTGATCAACAGTAATTTATTTAACAAGCAACTAAATTTTTACAAACAGTTGTACAATTGGTAATTGGCCTGCAGAATACAGGTGAGGGTCAGATGAGTATTAGATTTTTAAACTTTTTTCATTAATTTCTAGCCTTATTGAATCTAGCAAAATGGCAGCCAGCTGGCCTCAAATTTGTAGGATTTGTGCGAATCCAATAGGAAAAACATGGATTCTGGCAAATCTAAATTTTTCAGAAAGTTGAGGTGTACGAAATTTGCTCCAAAGTGATTCCCTTACTTCTCATGTTTTACAGAATCCCATCCACACGTTTTTAGAGTAGGCAATTTCTCGTGATCAGTATTCTGCCATACTGTAAGTGCAGGAACTTCCTTTTTCTCACTTTTTCACATCCATTCCCCCTGCTATTGTCCAACGGATGGTCTGAAAAAAATAGCCCACCTAGTCTGCAGTAATATTCTCCATAAGGCCGGCCTCACACTAGCGAGTTTTACGGACGTAAGAGCGCAGAAACTACGTCCGTAAAACTCGCATAAAATATGGCAACTAAACAAGCAACTACATTTTTAAAAAAAAAAAGAGAAAATTTTTTCAATATGAAAAACTGAACTAACTTTTTCACAAACAATTTCATCTTAATGCAAGTAGGTGTATTCCTGGGAATACCCATAGGAGCTACTTGTGTCAGTGATGAAAGTTTGACTTGCTGATGGTCCCAGGCTTGTGTTTCCTCCTCCAGAAAAATTCTGTGCCGGTTGGGTGTAGGAAGACGCTCTAGAGTGCGGTTCACTGGGTTTCGGTCGTGGGCGAAAGAGTCCGAAAACCCCCGTCAATACATTCTCATATGACTCAATTGGAGCAGGGTCCTCCAGAGCGGTGAGGGATGTTTGGCACAGAGACATGAAGAGAGACTGCCTATCCGGTGGCAGTGAGCGTGCCTTTCGGGCAATGGTTAACGCAAAAAAATCACACTGGTCCTCACTTGAGGATTGTTTCAGTAAATCTAGTGTGTCACTTGCGATCTTCTCAGTTTTATCCTCATTCTTTTTTTTTTTTTTTTTTAATGGACTCTCCTGCCACCGGATAGGGAGCTCTCTTCTCTGTTACCACAGCTTCTGACGAACCAGATGATCCAACAGCTGCTGCAGTTGATGTGCCTGCAGCAGCTGCTGGACATGCGGCATCAGCAGAAGCTGTGGTAAGAGATGGAGAAATTGTCTCTCCCGCTCCCGAGGAAGTGCCTGCTCCATCAGTGCCTGCTCCATCTTCGGAGTGTTCATCCACAGGAGGCGGGTTGGAAAGGTTTCCCTCAGTCCTGTGTGAGAAAAGGGAAAAAATTATTAATCATGACCGCTGCGGAGGAGCAACATTTTAGGAACAGCATAAAGGCCGCTTACTCCAAAACGCTGTTCATTTTTTTGCATGTGTGCTGATAATGCATGTTTTGATTTAACACATGCGTTATCACCACATGCTATCCAAACAATGTGCTAGTTATCTTGCGCAGTCAAAGTGCCAACACAAGATAAATAGACACGGTGTAGTGCCATACCTCTCACAACTCCATCTTTGGAATGATAGCGCAGACAGGATTTTGGAATATGCTCTCTTCACTATGGTATAACATCTGGATGCTGTGTATTGAACGCAGAGGCAGGACACAGCGTTCAATACGCAGTCAACTGTGCTACACCACATGGCAACATTGATGAGGCTACATATATATTATTGGTTTATAACCTACCTCCGCAAAGTCTGGCTTGTGAGCAGGAACTGCAGCTCCTCGTAAAATGGAAAGGTTATTCGACTTGGAGAAGATCCACTCCGGTCACATGTATTTATGAATTTGTTGAACCGGTCCCGAACTGACCTCCATCTCTGCTTGACATTTTTTTCTAAGAAAAAAAAAATACATATATATTGTCAAAGTAAATTTATCATAAACTCTAATAATAATAATAATAATAATAATAATCGGTAACAATATAATTACCAATTTCCAATTGGTTTGCAATGGACAGGGAATCCCACTCCGGATAGAGGTCCCTCACAATCTTGGTCCAGCAATGGTCTCGGAAATATTTGTCCTTGTAGGACACATCACCATATACAAGGTATATCGCGAACCTACAATGAATAGAATAGTGTCATTACATACTATATCCAAATGATAAGTAATCTAAAAGGGAACCTGTCAACCCCAAAATGGGAACTGTAGATAAGCCCTCGATGTTTCCTCAAAGATGATCAAAACAGGTTAGATTATACTGACACAGGGGCGGTAACGGACCGATGGGCGTTGCTGTCCGGTCCAGCGTCTCCCATCTTGTTGTGATGACGTCCTCTTGTATTCACACTGCGGCTCCAGTGCAGGCGTACTTTGTCTGCCCTGTTGAGGGCAGTACGTTGCATTACTGCAGTACGTTGCTGTGCCCTCACCAGGGAGATAAGCTGCAGCGTGAATACAAGAGGACGTCATCATAACAAGATGGGAGGGGCTGTACCAGACCGCCACGCTCATTGGACCGGTACCGACCCTGGGTGAGTATAATCTAACCTCTTTTAATCATCTTTGAGGATACATCGGGGGCTTATCTATAATATACCAGAATGGGTAGATAAGCCCCTGATGCCGGTGGGCTTAGCTCTACTTCCATGTTGGAGTTAAGAGGTTTCCTTACAGCACAAATGTTTAAAAATTTGGATATATATTAACATCACCCCTACCCTAACCCAAAGTCAAACAAACAAGGCAAACACCAAATTATGTCAGTTTCACACGTCAGTGGCTCCGGTACGTGAGGTGACAGTTTCATCACGTACCTGAGACACTGACTCACGTAGACACATTCAATGTGTCTCTACAGATGTCAGCGTGTTTTCAAGGACCGTGTCCGTTTTCAAAACACGGAGACATGTCAGTGTTTGTGGGAGCGCACGGATTACACGGACCCATTAAAGTCAATGGGTCCGTGTAAACACGTACCGCACACGGATGTTGTCTGTGTGCCATCCGTGTGCATTTTTTCTGTCATAGTGTTAACATTGAAAAAATTGTTACCCTACCCCTAACCCTAAAGGGATCCTAACCCTACCCCTACCCCTAAAGGGATCCTAACCCTACCCCTAACCCTACCCCTAAAGGGATCCTAACCCTAACCCTACCCCTAAGGGATCCTAACCCTAACCCTACCCCTAAAGGGATCCTAACCCTAACCCTAACGGGATCCTAACCCTAACCCTACCCCTAAAGGGATCCTAACCCTAACCCTACCCCTAACCCTACCCCTAACCCTAAAGGGATCCTACCCCTAACCCTACCTCTACCCCTAAAGGGATCCTAACCCTACCCCTACCCCTAAAGGGATCCTAACCCTAACCCTACCCCTAAAGGGATCCTAACCCTAACCCTACCCCTAAAGGGATCCTAACCCTAACCCTACCCCTAAAGGGATCCTAACCCTAACCCTACCCCTACCCCTAAAGGGATCCTAACCCTACCCCTAAAGGGATCCTAACCCTACCCCTAACCCTACCCCTAAAGGGATCCTAACCCTAACCCTACCCCTAAAGGGATCCTAACCCTAACCCTAACGGGATCCTAACCCTACCCCTACCCCTAAAGGGATCCTAACCCTAACCCTACCCCTAACCCTACCCCTAAAGGGATCCTACCCCAACCCTACCCCTAAAGGGATCCTAACCCTACCCCTAACCCTAAAGGGATCCTAACCCTACCCCTAAAGGGATCCTAACCCTAACCCTAAAGGGATCCTAACTCTAACCCTACCCCTACCCCCAACTCTAAAGGGATCCTAGGGTTAATGATAGGGTTGCTATTGTAAGGTGGCATTAAGCACGGTTAATAATGGAGAGGCGTCAATAAGACGCCTATCCATTATTAATCCTATTAAAGGGTTACTATAATATATGGGGACCCCCGGAAAAAAAAAGTGTTGGGGTCCCCCTATATTTTTAGGCCAGAAAGGCTAGGCAGACAGCCATGGGCCAATATTTGAGGCCCGGGAAGGGGTTAAAATACCCATGGCTGTTCCCAGGCTATGAATATTAACCCACAGCTGTCTGCATAACCTTTCTGGCACTAAAATATAGGGGACCCCCGAAAAAAAAAAGTGTTGGGGTCCCCCTATATTTTTAGGCCAGAAAGGCTAGGCAGACAGCCGTGGGCCAATATTTGAGGCCCGGGAAGGGGTTAAAATACCCCTGGCTGTTCCCAGGCCATGAATATAAACCCACAGCTGTCTGCGTAGCCTTTCTGGCACTAAAATATAGGGGGCCCGGAAAAAAAAAAGTGTTGGGGTCCCCCTATATTTTTAGGCCAGAAAGGCTACGCAGACAGCCGTGGGCTTATATTCATAGCCTAGGAAAGAGGCCATGGATATTTGCCCCCCCTGGCTACAAATATAAGCCCGCAGCCGCCCCGGAAAAGGCGCATCAAAAAGATGCGCCAATTCCGGCACTTAGCCCCTCTCTTCCCACTCCCGTGTAGCGGTGGGATATGGGGTAATGAGGGGTTAATGCCACCTTGCTATTGTAAGGTGGCATTAAGCCCGGTTAATAATGGAGAGGCGTCAATAAGACGCCTATCCATTATTAATCCTATGAAAGGGTTAAAAAAACCACAAACACTAGAAAAAAAATATTTTAATGAAATAAAGACACACACTTTTTGACCATACTTTTATTTCACGCTCAATCCACCTGAAGACCCTCGACCTGAAAAAGACGTAAAAAAATAAAGCAAATTCATACTCCCTGGCCCTGTCCGCAGATATCCATCGAGGGTCCCACGAAGATCTGCCATGGAGAACAGACACATCCAGAGATGTGTCTGCTCTCCACGGCTGCAGCAACACACTGACAGGAGCCATAGCTCCTGTCGGTGTGTAACTGCGCATGCGCGAGCGAGTTTACGGCGGTCATTGACCCCGGCACTCTCGCTTAATGGCAGTGCTGCGTGGGAAAGTTCAACGCAGCTGTACTGCCGTTAACCGAGAAGCCGGCGCCATTGACCTCCGGAACAGTACGTGATACACTGCTAGGAGCTTCGCTCCTGGCAGTGTATCACCGGAGAGCAGGAGATCGGCGTGGGACACTCGGTTTTGGATTCTGCGGACAGGGAGTATGAATTTGGTTTATTTTTTGGGGATTTTTTTCTAGGGACGAGGGCTTCGCGTACCAGTGTGCTGTTGGTGAGTATACATTCTGTGTTATATGTTGTATGTACTGTGTGTCATGTATGTTACGTTTATTGTGTGTGTATTGTGTGTGATGTGTTTTGTGTTACCGTACTTACAATTGTGCTAAAGTCGCCGGACACAGGGACAACTCTCCCATCCTAATATCGGATGGGAGTAGTAGTCCCATACGGCGATTTACCACAATTGGCTGGCACTATCGTCGCATGGGGACACACACACACACACACACACACACATATACACACAGACTTCACACACATATACACATACATACCAAATCGATCAAGCGACCGACATCGATCCCCATGCGACGATATGCCTCCATCATGACAGCCACAGTCCGCCCACGCACTTCCGCCCACGCACTTCCTCCCGCTTCCCCGCACTTCTGGCTGTAGCGGTTTCTGCACCACAAACCGCAGAAAACCCGCAGATATATTTTCATCTGCGGGTTTTACTGCGGGTTTGACCATCACAATGGAGGTCAATGGGTGCAGAACCGCTGCAGTTCCGCAAAAAGAAGTGACATGCTGCGGAATGTAAACCACTGCGTTTCTGCGTGGTTTTTTCTGCAGCATGTGCACAGCGGTTTGTGGTTTCCATAGGTTTACATGTAAATGTAAACGCTGTGAAAACTGCAGCGGACCCGCAGCGGCAAAATCGCTGCGGTTCCGCGGTAAAAACCGCAACGTGTGAATATAGCCTTAGTGTGTGCTGAATACAGCACAATAAAAAATGCATCAATTCAAATAAATAAAGACATATTTCAAGTGCAAATAACATATTAATAACATGAAAATAATTCCCAACTATGGGGCATTACATATTTGCCGGAAAAGATTTTCATAATACCAGAGTATCCCCCAATCCCGGTCCCCCATTCCCCAACCGCTACCCTACCTCATATCAAAACCATACTAACCTTATTAACCCTGCTGTTCTGTTCGGGTCATAGTGACCCGAACAGACTTTTTGCGGCCCTGTAGATTTTTTTCTGTAAGTCTGTAAAACTTAAGACTCCTTGACTTTTCCTCATTTGGGGGGACCTACCTATGAGTATTTTTTTTTTTTTCGTTTACTTTTTGCTACACGCAAAAAGTTACACTTGTTGTGTTCGGGTCATAGTGACCCGACATCATTTTTTACAGCTGTGAGGCCATATTTTCAGTGAAATAAAGGAGTTATAACCTCAGTTGGGTCTATTTATTGCATCTACTATTGTATATCAATAGATTTATTTCCTAAATTATTTCAATGGGGTCATACACACGCTCTACCGGGGGTATGCATTGAGATCTGCGCACCATAAAAATGGCTTTATATTATTTTTGGTGCATACTCTATTCTAAAAAGGAACAGGAACAGGAACACATGGGCTACTTGCACAGTGAACAAGTCTGTAAGAACATGTTCACACACCACCAAGAAACCTGAAGACACAAAAAAGAATGGTAAAACCAAAAACACTCAGTTTGAAAAAATGTTTGCAGTAATCCGCAAGTGCTAGTAAAAGATGTAAATAACAGGGTATTTGGTTGATACGTTTTTTGCAAAAAATGTATACTAAGCTGCTCTACCAATCTTCACGGTATACCCATATCAGAGCAGTCCTAACTAATGTATGCAATCCCTATCTGATGTATTTAAAAACCTGATCATCTGTATATAACCTGTGTGAACAGGGTTCAGAGAGGAAAAATCCATGTGTGCATACAGGGCAGAACAGCTTTTGTGCAGCTAGCCCAAGAGGAGTGGTGGAACTGGGAAGTTCCACCACTCCTCTTGGGCTAGCTGCACAAAAGCTGTTCTGCCCTGTATGCACACATGGATTTTTCCTCTCTCAACCCTGTTCACACAGGTTATATACAGATGATCAGGTTTTTAAATACATCAGATAGGGATTGCATACATTAGTTAGGACTGCTCTGATATGGGTATACCGTGAAGATTGGTAGAGCAGCTTAGTATACATTTTTTGCAAAAAACGTATCAACCAAATACCCTGTTATTTACATCTTTTACTAGCACTTGCGGATTACTGCAAACATTTTTTCAAACTGAGTGTTTTTGGTTTTACCATTCTTTTTTGTGTCTTCTATTCTAAAAAGGTAGAGTGCATCCGGAGAGATCACTAGGTGTGCACTACACGTGTATATTATGCGCAGAACGGACTGCTCAGAACGCGCTGTCTAAGACGTTTTTTTTTGTAAAGCTGAGCTGTAAAGTCTTGCAAATAATTTTTTTGGGCTAAGTAAGTCTGTCTTCCTGGCTTATCTGCTTGTTTTCAGAAGGGTACTTATCTTCTCTGCTCTTATCAGTACACATATGCTAGCCCAGACATGTTACCTTTCAGTTTCTTTGGAGAGCAGCTGTGTACATATCTCTGTTCCAGGATATCTCTGTTCCAGGCAGTATCTTTGTTTTCTACAGGTATGTTGCTTGTTATGCTTTTACTAATCAATTCTATTGATAGATTGTATATTGTAAAGGAATACTTTTATTTTATTTTATTACATGTAATTAGTGTTATTACTGTGTGATACACTGCCCTACACTTAGCATGATAGATTGCTGGATATTGAGCACTGGTATGCTTTGATGTAGTATAGAAGCTCTTATTGTTTTTGAAGCTATTTTCGTTTTGCTCATTGATCTGTTTTTTCAGAATAAAAATAAAAAAAAAAGATTTCTAGTTCATTTTTCTTTTTTTTTTACTACCAAACATGTACACAAACAGTCTAGTAAGCAAAAAGTATAAAAAAAATGGAGTTAGAGTGTCTAAAATCAAGGTTTAATAAGCCGGGTCATAGTGACCCGGAACACTACAAGTGTATAGTAAATGCGAACAAAACAGCAGGGTTAACATTACTTGCACTCCCTCACCTCTCTCTTTCAATTGTGCCCTTTGAATTCCACGGTCTGTATGTAACAAGCTTCCTTTCCTGCACAACTAATTTCTGAACAACTCTCTGAAATTGTTGGCCCTCACTGAAACCTGCATCCAGGACTCTGACACTGTCTCCCCCGCTGCCATTTCTCATGGTGGCTTACAATTCTCCCATTCCCCGAGACCCACAAACAGACTAGGTGGTGGAGTCGGCATACTCCTGTCCCCACAATGCAACTTCCAGGTCATCCCCCCAGGTTCGTCACTCTCATTCCCTTCTTTTGAGGTCCACACCATCAGGCTCTTTCGTCCCCTCTCCCTCAGAGTAGCGGTCATATACCAGCCCCCAGTCACGCCCACCCACTTCCTGGACCATTTCTCTGCCTGGCTGCGGCACTTTATGTCCTCAGAACTCCCAACCCTTATCCTGCGAGACTTCAACATCCCCATCGACAGCCTCACTTCCACATCTGCATCCCAGCTTCTTTCACTAACCACTTCTCTCAGCCTCTCACAGCTCTCAACCTCTGAGACACATAAGGACAGTAACACCCTTGACCACAACATTCTCTCCTTCACGCTCACAAATCCTCGCCCACCCCAGCACTCCTGCCTACCATTCAGTCAGAAATCTACATGCCATTAACCCTCATTCACTCTCAGACTCCCTACACTCATCATTGTCCCCAATCTCCTCTTTTTCCTGTCCTGATCTTGCTGTACATCACTTCAATGTCACTCTTAGAAGCACCCTGGACCAAGTAGCGCCCCTCACCCTCAAAACACAGAGGGAAACAGCCCTGGCTCACATTGCAAACTCAATTTCTCCAGGGATGATCTAGGAGTGCTGCACACTTATGGAGGAAAACTCGCTGTCATGTCGGACGCTATTCACACTAGGGCGTCCGACAGACAGCGGTAATTCCATTTACGACCACTATACGCTCAGTGGCGCCGGCTAGACTTTATTCAGGTTTCTCGGGGTTAATTTAGTTGGTAATCGGATTGGAGGTTGGGTTACGCCCATGGCCTTTAAATAGTCTTGCTGGACTTTGGGCGTCGCCGATTATAGCTTGTGCCTAGTGATTCCGGTCTGGAGTGGTGGTCTTGGAGAAGTATTATCGTATCTGGTGGTGTATGATCCATTGTTATATTTCTCCTTCCTATATTTGTACTTATTTTACCCTGTGCACATTATCGTATTTTCCTGTGTGCTTGCGGCGTGGTGCGTTTTTAGTTTTCCCTGTCTGTGTTTTCTGTGGGGGATTGGTGTGTGGTCTCTTCACTGGGTGGCGGGTGGTGGTTTCAGCATAGAGTTGGAACAGGAGTGAGGGCCAGGCCTGGCGGCCCAGACAAGCACACCATCAGTGTAAATTCTGGGAGAGCGACAGACAGGGTTTCCCCTAGTCTGAGGGATAACGCAGGGGCCCGGGTAACCAGCCTTAGTCTCTCTTGGCAGCCCCATGACATTATAATCGGCCTAAATACATTTTGGATGCCATGGATCCCATGACTTCCATAACCTGCCAGTTGGAGGCGCTGTCCTTACAGGTCACTGAGTTGAAGGGGGCAGTTCAGCAACAAGGTCTTGTAGTATCTAATGTGCAAGCTGAAACTGCAGGTAGAGTCGCAGAGCCAAAGATCCCTTTACCTGAGAGGTTTGCTGGGGAACGCAGTAAATTTGTAGCTTTTCGTGAAGCTTGCAAATTGTATTTTCGTATGCGCCCGGTTTCCTCAGGTAATGAGGCTCAGCGTCTGGGCCTGGTATTGTCATTATTGAACGGAGACCACCAAGCATGGGCGTTTTCACTACCATCTGATTCAGCTGCATGTAACTGAGTGGAGATTTTTTTTTTCTGCTCTTGGACTCATCTATGATGATCCTGACAGACTGGCTCTAGCAGAGTCTAAAATAGGCGCTCTCCACCAGGGGGAGCGAATGGCGGAGGATTACTGTTCTGAATTTCGCCGCTGGGCGGTGGACACACAATGGAATGACCCTGCGTTGCGGAGTCAATTTGTACATGGGGTTTCGAGAAGGGTTAAACAAGCCCTCCTTATGTATGAGACTCCTGCTTCTCTAGAGTCTGCCATGAGTCTTGTTGTCCGCATTGATCGCCGTTTGCGTCAGGGGGCGCAAGAGACGCCGCCTATGGGGGAAGGCGTAGGTGCACGTGTGGTTGATGCAGGTGAGCCCACGGAACCTATGCAAATCGCAGGGGTATCACATCATCTTGCCTCCTCACTCAGGAAGCAGGCAGCCTGTTTTTGTGGAGGAGGCCAATCTGAGCTTATGCATATGGGGGTCTCTCAATGTATGCTCCCTGCCAGAGTTATGGTCGCTGGCAGAGAGCTGCCAATCACTGTTTTTGTGGATAGTGGGTCGGCCACTAATCTCATTGATGCGGAGTTTGCGCGCACGGCCGGGTTTACGGACGATAAACTGCCTCATCCTATCCGAGTGGTCACCATCAATACTACTCCACTCCCACAGGGGGAGATTACTGAGTTTGTGGCTGAGGTTAAACTCCACATTGGGGTCCTACATTCTGAGCAAGTTACATGTAGGGTGCTCAGTAATCTTCCTGCACAAACGCTTCTGGGTTTTCCATGGTTGTCTATGCACAACCCGGTGATTGACTGGAAAACTCAGGATATTATTCAGTGGAGCGGATTCTGCCAGGAGAATTGCCTGGCCACATGTGTGTCCGCTGTGTCTCCTAGCATTCCTGAGTCACTGCTGGATTTCGCAGATGTGATCTCTGAGAAGGGTTGCTCTGAATTGCCACCACATCGACCCTACGACTGTACTATTAGGTTTAAACCAGGGGCCAAATTGCCGAAAGCTAGGATGTTTAACATCTCTGGTCCTGAGAGGCAAGCCCTAAAGGACTACATTGCTGAGAGTCTGAGCAAAGGGCATATCAGGCCTTCTTCCTCGCCAGTGGCAGCGGAGTTCTTCTTCGTTAAGAAGAAAGATGGCGGACTACACCCGTGTCTGGATTTCATGGAGTTAAACCAGATTACGGTTCGTGATCCATACCCTATGCCACTGATACCTGATTTGTTCAACCAGGCAGCTGGTGCTAAGTGGTTTTCCAAGCTTGACCTCAGGGGGGCGTACAACCTCATAAGAGTCCGTCAAGGAGATGAGTGAAAGACGGCTTTTAATACTCCTGAGAGTCATTTTGAAAATTTGGTGATGCCATTTGGGTTGACAAACGCGCCTGCTGTATTCCAACATTTCATAAATGATGTGTTTTTGCATGTACTGGGGAAATTCGTTATTGTGTACCTAGATGACATTCTCATTTATTCATGCGACCGTGATACTCATTTAGAGCATGTGAAGCAGGTGTTACAGTTACTCAGAGAAAGTAAGCTCTATGCAAAACTTGAGTAATGTGTTTTTTTTCGGTTCAGGAGTTGCCTTTCTTGGGTTTTATTGTGTCTGCTTCAGGGTTTAAAATGGACGCCGCTAAGGTGCAAGCGTTGCTGCATTGGGAACAGCCTGATAACCTAAAAGCACTCCAGCGGTTCCTTGGATTTTCTAATTTCTATAGAAAATTTATCAAAGATTTTTCTACCGTTGCTAAACCGCTTACTGACATTACGAAAAAGGGAACCAATTTCTCCGCCTGGCCGGAGGCTGCTGTGCGCGCATTCGAATTTCTGAAGAACTGTTTTGCTTCGGACCCCATTCTGGTGCAACCGGATGTATCGAAACCGTTTATCGTGGAAGTCGATGCGTCTGAGGTTGGAGTGGGGCAGTGTTATCACAAGGCTCATCATTGGGCGAGTTGCGTCCATGCGCCTACTTCTCCAAGAAGCTGTCGTCCGCCGAACGTAATTACGATATCGGCAACAGGGAGTTGTTGGCTATCAACTTAGCTTTTGAGGAATGGCGTCACTTCTTGGAGGGATCGGTCCACCAGGTTAAAGTTTTCACTGACCATAAAAATCTACTTTATTTGGAGTTAGCCAAGCATCTGTCCCCCAGGCAGGCTCGTTGGGCATTGTTTTTCACACGTTTCAACTTTGTTGTTACTTACCGTCCTGAGTCTAAAAACACTAAGGCGGAAGCCTTATCCAGGTGTTTTCCAGGGGGAGAACCTCGGGAAGATCCGGTACCTATCCTCCAAAAGGGTGTAGTGGTCTCGGCTCTCACGACCGAGGTTGAGGCTGAGATTGCCGAGGCTCAGGAGAGGGTACCACCAGGGCTTCCCCTTAACAAATCATTTGTACCGCTCCATCTTCGCCCAAAGGTGTTGGATGAGCATCATGATGCTGTTCTGGCCGGCCATCCGGAGGTGAGGGGTACCTTGGAGTTGGTGTCGCGTCGGTTTTGGTGGCCTAAAATCTGACAGGACGTGGTCTCGTATGTGTCAGCATGCACCACGTGCGCTAGGGCTAAGACGCCCCGTTCCCGTCCTGCTGGCACACTCCATCCTCTCGGGGTACCCAGTAGACCATGGACGGAGATTTCCATGGATTTTATCACAGATTTGCCCTCCTCAGCTGGAAACATGGTCATTTTGGTGGTTGTTGATCGGTTCTCAAAGATGTCGCACTTTGTGTCCTTGCCTTCGTTGCCTAATGCTAAGACTCTGGCTCAGGTATTTGTGCAGGAGGTGGTCAGACTTCACGGAGTCCCGTCTGACATCGTGTCTGATAGGGGTACTCAGTTTGTGGCAAAATTTCGGAAGGCATTTTGCTTATGGTTGGGGATCAAGTTGTCGCATTCTTCGGCGTTTCATCCTCAGTGAAATGGTCAGACCGAGCGTATGAACCAAAATTTGGAGCAGTATTTACGCTGCTTTGTTTCTGACAACTAGGAGGAGTGGTCGATGTTCCTTCCTTTGGCTGAATTTGCCATAAATAATCACTGCCAGGAATCGTCTGGGGTGTCCCCGTTCTTCTGTGTTTACAGGCACCATCCTCAATTTTGTACTTTACGTCAGGGGGGCTCTGCTGGCGTTCCGGAGGAGGACCAGCTGGGAGCACAACTGTCATCCGTCTGGAGGAGAGTGAAACAGCACTTGCTAAGTATGAGTGCAATGTACAAACGTGTAGCTGACAGCAGACGTGTACCAGGTCCGGACCTGAGTGTGGGTGACTGGGTGTGGTTGTCCACAAAAAACATAAAACTCAAAATACCATCTTTGAAATTGGGTCCAAGGTTTATTGGTCCATTTAGGGTCACCGCCATCATCAACCCGGTAGCCTACCGATTGGAGCTTCCTACGGTATATAAGATACACAACGTGTTTCACAGATCGTTATTAAAAAAGGTGGCGGGTTCTGTGGACACGGCGCCGATGCCACCTCCAGTCTTGGTGGATGGCAATTTGGAATTTGAAGTCTCCAAGGTGGCTGACTCTCGAGTAGTGCATCGCACATTACAGTATCTGGTACACTGGTGTGGTTATGGACCAGAGGAGAGGTCCTGGGTACCAGCCTCGAACATACATGCGGACCGGCTGGTTAGTATGTTTCACCGCCGTCATCCGGACAAGCTGGGTCCTATAAGTCGTGAGGGCCATGAGGTCCCTCGTAGAATGCGGGGTACTGTCATGTCGGACATGTATTCACACTAGGGCATCCGACAGACAGCGGTAATTCCATTTACGACCACTATACGCTCAGTGGCGCCGGCTAGACTTTATTCAGGTTTCTCGGTGTTAATTTAGTTGGTAATCAGATTGGAGGTTGGGTTACGCCCATGGCCTTTAAATAGTCTTGCTGGACTTTGGGCGTCGCCGATTATAGCTTGTGCCTCGTGCCTAGTGATTCCGGTCTGGAGTGGTGGTCTTGGAGAAGTATTATCGTATCTGGTGGTGTATGATCCGTTGTTATATTTCTCCTTCCTATATTTGTACTTATTTTGCCCTGTGCACATTATCGTATTTTCCTGTGTGCTTGCGGCGTGGTGCGTTTTTAGTTTTCCCTGTCTGTGCTTTCTGTGGGGGATTGGTGTGTGGTCTCTTCACTGGGTAGCGGGTGGTGGTTTCAGCATAGGGCTGAAACAGGAGTTAGGGCCAGGCCTGGTGGCCCAGACAAGCACACCATCAGTGTAATTTCTGGGAGAGGGACAGACAGGGTTTCCCCTAGTCTGAGGGATAATGCAAGGGCCCGGGTAACCAGCATTAGTCTCTCTTGGCAGCCCCGTGACACTCGCACACCAGAAGACTTCATACACTTCAAATTTATGTTAAGAACCTATAACTCTGCCCTTCACCTTGCCAGACAGACCTACTTCACCACTCTGATCTCTTCACTATCCAACAACCCCAAGAAACATTTTTACACCTTTCACACCCTCCTCAGGCCAAAAGCACAAGTCCCTATCACAGACGTTTGTGCTGATGACCTGGCCTCCCACTTTATAGAGAAAATAGATAACATCCGTCAGGAAATCCACTCCCAGTCACTAAGTGCAGTGACTCCCATCCCTCCCTGCATTTCCCCGGCTCACTCTCCACATTCGATCCCATCACAGAAGAAGTCTCCAAGCTCCTCTTTTCTTCTCGCCCGACTACATGCACTACTGACCCCATTCCCTCTCATCTCCTCCAGTCTCTCTCTCCAATTGTCACAACTCACCTATCTACAATCTTTAATCTCTCCCTCTTCTCAGGCATTTTCCCATCCTCCTTCAAATACGCTATCATTACTCCATTGCTAAAGAAACCCACCCTCGACCCATCCTGCACAAATAACTAAAGACCAGTCTCCAATCTCCCCTTCATCTCTAAACTCTTGGAGCGCCTGATCTACTCCCGCCTTACCCATTACCTCACTACTCATTACCTCATAGACCCTTCACAGTCCGGTTTCTGCCCCCTACATTCGACAGAATCTGCACTTATCAAAGTGACCAATGACCTTCTGACAGCAAAATGCAATGGTGACCACTCTCTGCTCATTCTTCTTGACCTTTTTGCAGCTTTCAACACTGTTGACCATCCTCTCCTACTCTCTAGGCTCCAGTCACTAGGCATTAAGGACACTGCTCTCTCCTGGTTCTCTTCCTACCTTTCTGATCACTCCTTCAGTGTTTTGTTTGCTGGCTTCACTTCATCTCCTCTTCCTCTCGCTGTTGGGGTACCTCAGGCCTCAGTCCTTGGCCCCCTTCTCTTCTCCCTCTACACGGCCCCAATTGGACAGACCACCAGCAGATTTGGCTTTCAGTACCATCTTTACGCTGATGACACACATCTATACACGTCATCCCCTGACCTTACCCCTGCTGTACTACAGAACGCCACTGACTGTCTGTCCAAAGTCTCCAACATCATATCCGCACTCTGTCTGAAACTCAACCTCTCCAAAACTGAACTTCTTCTGCTCCCACCATCTACTAACATCCCTAAATCTGACATTTCCTTCTCTGTGGGTGGCACCATAATAACACCCCGGCAGCAGGCGTGCTGTCTGGGTGTTATATTTGACTTCGGTCTCTCCTTCACCTCCCATATACAATCTCTTGCCCACGCTTGCCGCTTACACCTAAAGTCCAATATCAAAAATTACCACACACTTGAAGCTGGCATGATGCAAATATATAACAGGACAGGGAGATCAGGGACCCATCAGTTTTATGAGACCACCTTGACGATTGGTTGATGGGCTCACACTATTTGATTATATCAAATTCTGTGCAAAGCGTCTCTTAAATATTTTCCTAATGTTCAAAAGCCATTTTGCTATTCATATTTCATATATTTCATATTAGACATGCTTTTGCACGATAGAGTGCAACTTTTTTTGTATATTTATGTATGGAGGTAGCTGCTCCTGGTATGCACCTATTCACACTAGTTTGGATGTGCGAGTCTTTTTTTCTGTCATTTCTATGTTAGCTGACTGACTGCGCACTCCTCCCATCACCATGTGGTTTTTAATTGCATCTCATCACACTTGGTCCCGGTCAACCCATATGTAGGCTTTGCTGAACAGAGGTGTCCACATTCACCCAGGCATACAGACATTGGCCTTCGGTAAGTGTTCACATTTGGACAGGGAGATCAGGGACCCATCAGTTTTATGAGACCACCTTGACGATTGGTTGATGGGCTCACACTATTTGATTATATCAAATTCTGTGCAAAGCGTCTCTTAAATATTTTCCTAATGTTCAAAAGCCATTTTGCTATTCATATTTCATATATTTCATATTAGACATGCTTTTGCACGATAGAGTGCAACCTTTTTTGTATATATATATATATATATATATATATATATATATGCAAATATATAACAAGTTTATTGTGTTCAAAAAACAGGTTGCCACAAAAAGGAAACAAAAAGTGCAGATAGAAACCCAACGTTTCGACCCTCCCGGGCCTTATTCATGGGATTACTTGATACACGCTAGGATACATATGTAGGTGGCAGGCATAGGGTAGGAGGGCAAGTCCCTTGGTATATAAGCTGTCGTTTAACCTGGAACAGGCTGGGAGTATGCTGTTTTGTAATGCAAAGCGATAGTGGCACACAGGGGCTGTGACATTCGTAGTGGGCCTGTGTATTGCTGAATGACCCGTGCGGGCAGCGCTAATGAGGCTTGTAGTGACGTAAATGGAGGGTGCTGGATGAGCGGCGCTCCTGCGCCCTGCTGCTGCGGCATGTCATTACAAAACAGCATACTCCCAGCCTGTTCCAGGTTAAGCGACAGCTTATATACCAAGGGACTTGCCCTCCTACCCTATGCCTGCCAACTACATAAGTATCCTAGCGTGCATCAAGTAACCCCATGAATAAGGCCCGGGAGGGTCGAAACATTGGGTTTCTATCTGCACTTTTTGTTTCCTTTTTGTGGCAACCTATTTTTTGAACACAATAAACTTGCTATATATTTGCATCATACCAGCTTCAAGTGTGCGGTAATTTTTGATATTGGACTGTTTTGGACCATACGGTCTGTTTTATCAGCACCTACTTACCTCTGACCTGAGTGCACACCATTATTTCCTTTATGGCTTACATCTAAAGAACATCTTTAGAATCCGCCCTTTTCTCACCATGGAAACAAAAACCCTCACTGTTGCCCTCATCCACTCCCGCCTGGACTACTGCAGATCTCTATTAATTGGCCTCCCCCTCACTCGACTTTCCCCTCTCCAGTGTATCCTTAACCCCTTAAGCCCCGAGGGTGGTTTGCACGCAAATGACCGGGCCAATTTTTACAATTCTGACCACTGTCCCTTTATGAAGTTATAACTCTGGAATGCTTCAACGGATCCTGGTGATTATGACAATGTTTTCTCGAGACATATTGTACTTCATGATAGTGGTCATATTTCTTTGATATTACCTGCGTTTATTTGTGAAAAAAACGCACATTTGGCAAAAATTTAGAAAATTTTGCAATTTTCCAACTTTGAATTTTTATGCCCTTAAATTACAGAGATATGTCACACAAAATACTTAATAAGTAACATTTCCACATGTCTACTTTACATCAGCACAATTTTGGAAACCAAATTTTTTTTTGTTAGGGAGTTATAAGGGTTAAAAGTTGACCAGCAATTTCTCATTTTTACAACACCAAATTTTTTTTAGGAACCACATCACATTTGAAGTCATTTTGAGGGGTCTATATAATAGAAAATAACCAAGTGTGACACCATTTTAAAAACTGCACCACTCAAGGTGCTCAAAACTACATTCAAGAAGTTTATTAACCCTTCTGGTGCTTCACATGAATTTTTGAAATGTTTAAAAAATTAACATTTTACTTTTTTTCACAAAAAATTTATTCAGCTCCAATTTGTTTTATTTTACCAAGGATAACAGGAGAAAATGGACCCCAAAAGTTGTCATACAGTTTGTCCTGGGTACCACAATACCCTATATGTGGGGGTAAACCACTGTTTGGGCGCATGCAGAGCTCGGAAGGGAACGAGCACCATTTGACTTTTCAATGCAAAATTGGCAGGAATTGAGATGGGATGCCATGTTGCTTTTCGAGAGCCACTAATGTGCCTAAACATTGAAATCCCCCACAATTGACACCATTTTGGAAAGTAGACCCCTAAGGAACTTATCTAGATGTGTGGTGAGTACTTTGACCCAAAAAGTGCTTCACAGAAGTTTATAATGTAGAGCCGTAAAAATAAAATATAATATTTTTTCACAAAAATGAATTTTCGCCCCCAATTTTTTCTTTTTCCAAGGTTACCAGAAGAAATTGTACCCAAAATGTTCCTGTGCAATTTGTCCTGAGTACACTGATACCCCATATGTGGGGGTAAACCACTGTTTGGGTGCATGGCAGAGCTCAGAAGGGAAGGAGCGCCGTTTGACTTTTCAATGCAAAATTGGCTGGAATTAAGATGGGACGCCATGTTGCATTTGGAGAGCCACTGATGTGCCTAAACATTGAAATCCCCCAGAAGTGAATACCATTCTGGAAAGTAGACCCCCTAAGGATCTTATCTAGATGTGTTGTGAAAGCTTTGAACCCCCAAGTGTTTCACTACAGTTTATGACGCAGAGCCGTGAAAATAAAAATTCTTTTTTTTCCCACAAAAATTATTTTTTAGCATCCAGTTTTGCATTTTCCCAAGGGTAACAGGAGAATTTGGACCCCAAAAGTTGTTGTGCAATTTGTCCTGAGTACGCTGATACCCCATATGTGGGGGGTAACCACCGTTTGGGCGCATGGCAGAGCTCAGAAGGGAAGATGCGCCATTTGGAATGCAGACTTAGATGGAATGGTCTGCAGGCGTCACTTTGCGTTTGCAGAGCCCCTAATGTACCTAAACAGTAGAAACCCCCCACAAGTGACCCCATATTGGAATCTAGACCCCCCCCAAGGAACTTATGTAGATGTGTTGTGAGAACTTTGAAGCCCCAAGTGTTTCATTACAGTTAATAACGCAGAGCCGTGAAAATAAAAAAAATCATTTTTTCCTACAAAAATGTTTTTTTTGCCCCCTAAATTTTTATTTTCCCAAGGTTAACAAGATAAATTGGACCCCAGAAGTTGTGCAATTTGTCCTGAGTATGCTGATACCCCATATGTTGGGGTAAACTCCTGTTTGGGCGCACAGGAGAGCTCGGAAGGGAAGGAGCACTGTTTTACTTTTTCAACGCAGAATTGGCTGGAATTGAGATCAGACGCTATGTCGCGTTTGGAGAGCCCTGATGTGCCTAAACAGTGGAAACCCCCAATTTTAACTGAAACCCTAACCCAAACACATCCCTAACCCTAATCCCAACCACACCCCTAACCCCAACTCCAACACACCACTAACCCTAATCCCAGCCTTGACCCTAACCACACCCCTAACCCTGACACACCCCTAACCCTAATCTCAACCGTAAATGTAATACAAACCTTAAGCTTAGCTCCAACCCTAACCCTAGCCCTAACCCTAGCCCTAACCCTATACCTAATGGGAAAGTGGAAATAAATAAATTTTTTTAATCTTTTTATTTTTCCATAACTAAGGGGGTGATGAAGGGGGGTTTGATTTACTTTATAGCGTGTTTTTTAGTGGATTTTTATGACAGGCAGCCGTCACACACTAAAAGACGCTTTTTATTGCAAAAAACCTTTTTTATGCATTACCACATTTTGAGAGCTATCATTTTAAAATATTTTGGTCCAAGGAGTCATGTGAGGTCTTGTTTTTTGCGGGACGAGTTGACGTTTTCATTGCTAACATTTTCGGGCACGTGACATTTTTTGATCGCTTTTTATTCTTATTTTTGTGAGGCAGTATGACCAAAAAAACAGCTATTCATGAATTTCTTTTGGGGGGGGGGGAGCGTTTATAGCGTTCCGCGTTTGGTAAAATGGATAAAGCAGTTTTATTCTTCGGGTCAGTACGATTACAGCAATACCTCATTTATATTTTTTTATGTTTTGGCGCTTTTATACGATAAAAACTATTTTATAGAAAAAATAATTATTTTTGCATCGCTTTATTCTGAGGAGTATAACTTTTTTATTTTTTTGCTGATGATGCTGTTTGGTGGCTCATTTTTTGTGGGACAAGATGACGTTTTCAGCGGTACCATGGTTATTTATGTCCGTCTTTTTGATCGCGTGCTATTCCACTTTTTGTTCGGTGGTATGATAATAAAGCATTGTTTTTTGCCTCGTTTTTTTTTTTTTTTACGGTGTTCACTGAAGGGATTAACTAGTAGGACAGTTTTATAGGTCGGGTCGTTATGGACACGGCGATACTAAATATGTGTACTTTTATTGTTTTTTTTTATTTAGATATAGAAATGTATTTATGGGAACAATATATTTTTTTTTTTAGGAAATTTTTTTAAAATTTTTTTTACACATCTGAATACCCAGGGGGGTATCATGTTATAGTGTAAGATCGCTGATCTGACACTTTGCTGTGCACTGTGTCAGATCAGCGATCTGATGTGCACTCCTGGAGGCTTCCTGGCGCCTGCTCTGAGCTGCGCTGTGAAGCCACATCCCTGCAAGACCCGGATGCAGCCCCGTGGCCATTTTGGATCTGGGGCCTGCAGGGACAAAAAGGTAGGAGACCCTCGGAGCAACACGATCACATTGCGTTGCTCCGAGGGTCTCAGGGAAGCCCACAGGGAGCCCCCTCCCTGCACGATGCTTCCCTATACCGCCGGAACACTGCGATCATGTTTGATCGCAGTGTGCCGGGGTTAATGTGCCGGGGGAGGTCCGTGACCGCTCCTGGCACATAGTGCCGGATGTCAGCTGCGATAGTCAGCTGACACCTGGCCGCGATTGGCCACGCTCCCCCCGTGATTGCTAGTACGTCAAATGGGTTTAAGGGGTTAATGCAGCAGCCATATGTGTCCGCTCTTCACCAGTCATTACACTGGCTGCCCATCCATTACAGGATACAATTCAAAGTACTTGTTCTCACCCACATAGCTCTCCACAGTGCGGCACCCCCTTAAATTTCCTCCCTCATTTCGGTTTATCGGCCTAACCGACCGCTGCGCTCTGCAAACGACTTTCGACTAACCTCTGCTCTAATCCATACCTCCCACTCCCGACTCCAAGACTTCTCCCATGCTGCGCCAATCCTCTGCAATGCTCTACCCCAAGATATTAGGACCATCCACAATTTGTATAGTTTTAGGCTCTCCTTCAAAATACATTTGTTCAGAGCGGCCTACCACGTTCCCTAATCAAAGTCATTTTATGTTTGTGTGTGTGTGTGTAGCCCATTCACTATCTCCATCTATCCTTCACCCCCTGAAGATGGCTGGACCATCATTGTATATACAGTACATCATTGTAAATACACACCTGTACTTTGTATCTCCCTCACCTCATTTTAGATTGTAAGCTCTCACGAGCAAGGTCGTCTTATTTTGCTTTAATTATTGTATTGTTAACATTGTTACTTGACTGTTATGTTTGAAATTGTTAAACTGTAAAGCGCTGTGGAATATGTTGGCGCTATATAAATAAAGATTATTATTATTATTATTATTATCCCATAGATATAAAGGCAATCAACACTTACACTGGCTTCTTTGTACCATAGTTTGGGTTTTTACACTGGTACCGATTGTTGTTTCTAGAATCTGTGCTGTTACTCCGGCCTGCATAAATTTTAAGCATTTTCAGAAATTAATTTTAGGGAGAGAGACTCATAAACAACATGTATTTTATCCAATATGCACCTTTGGAACCAGATTTATAGCTACCATAAGTACATAAAAAGTGAAAAAAAAAAATAGAAAAACATAAAAGACAGACAATTGCATAATTAGAAAGACATCACAAATAGAGGATGAATAGATATAACTGAAAAAACAGACCTTGCCTTAATCTGTATAACAGCTAAAAAATGTTGTACAGATTTCATGGTCACCATCATAGCTTATGTAAGCCAACCAGAATGCAATGATGTTATCGAGTTTATTTCATGAAATAAAATACTAATTAAAGTGATAAAGAGCCTGTAAATACTTCAAGGCCTCTATGCTACTGAATGAAAAATATTACAACAGGAGGAAAAAAAAAAGGAAAAAACCTCCACTATTCTAGAAAAAACACCATAGAAAAACAGGCAAAGGTGCTTACCTGTCTAGGCCTCAAATCAAATGCACTCTCATGGTGCAGTGGGCCCCAGTAAAGATGGCGACTACACAGGTGTGATAATACCAAATAAGACAGCCAGCCTACAATCAGGGAATGGCTGCTTGCCACACCAGTGCAAATAAATAATCTGCAGCAGTGTTCACACAGAGTATGCACAGCAACTGGATCCTAGCCTATTAGTAACGCCATGTGGCGGGCTGACCAGCACTAACTGTAATGCGTCCCGTGTGAACAGAGGCCACAACTTACAAAGCCATCAGAGCCCAACTGCACCTCAAAAAGTAAAAGTAAAAAAAAAAAAAAGGCCTAGACAGGTAAGCACCTTTGCCTGTTTTTCTGTGAATGAAAAATATCTAGATGTGTTGTAAGAACGTTGAACCCCAAGTGTTTCACTACAGTTATAACCAGAGCCGTGAAAATAAAAAATCTTTTTTTTCCCACAAAAATAAATTTTAGCCTCCAGTTTTGAATTTTCCCAAGGGTAACAAGAGAAATTGGACCCCAAAAGTTGTTGTACAATTTATTCTGAGTACGTGGAGGGGAACCACCGTTTGGGCACATGGCAGAGCTCGGAAGGGAAAGAGCGCCGTTTGGAATGCATACTTAGATGGAATGGTCTGCGGGTGTCACATTGCGTTTGCAAAGCCCCTGACGTACCTAAACAGTAGAAACCCCCCATAAGTGACCCCAGATTGGAAGCTAGATCCCCCAAGGATCTTATCTAGATGTGTTATGAGAACTTTGAACCTCCAAGTGTTTCACTACAGTTTATAACGCAGAGCTGTGAAAATAAATAATCTCTTTATTTCCACAGAATTTTAGGCCCCAGTTTTGCATTTTTCCCAAGGGTAAAAGGAGAAACTGGACCGCAAAAGGTGTTGTCCAATTTGTCCTGAGTACGCTGATACCCCATATGTGGGGGGGAACCACTGTTTGGGCGCATGGCAGAGCTCGCAAGGGAAGGAGAGCCGTTTGGAATGCAGAATTAGATGGAATGGTCTGCGGGCGTCACATTGCGTTTGCAGAGCCCCTGACGTACCTAAACAGTAGAAACCCCCCATAAGTGACCCCAGATTGGAAGCTAGACCCCCCAAGGATCTCATCTATATGTGTTATGAGAACTTTGAACCTCCAAGTGTTTCACTACAGTTTATAACGCAGAGCTGTGAAAATAAATAATCTCTTTATTTCCACAGAATTTTAGGCCCCAGTTTTGCATTTTTCCCAAGGGTAAAAGGAGAAATTGGACCGCAAAAGGTGTTGTCCAATTTGTCCTGAGTACGCTGATACCCCATATGTGGGGTAAACCACTGTTTGGGCGTATGGCAGAGCTTGGAAGGGAAGGAGCACGGTTTTACTTTTTTCAACGAAGAATTGGCTGGAATTGAGATCGGATGCCATGTCGCGTTTGGAGAGCCTCTGATGTGCCTAAACAGTGGAAGGACCCCTGCGGCCATCTTGGATCTAGGGCCTGCAGGGAGGAGGAGGTAGGAGACCCTGCTCTGAGCAGGCGCTGTGAAGCCACATCCCTGCAGGACCCGGATGCAGCTCCGCGGCCATTTTGGATCTGGGGCCTGCAGGGAGAAAAAGGTAGGAGACCCTCGGAGCAACACGATCACATTGCGTTGCTCCGAGGGTCTCATGGAAGTACGCAGGGAGCCCCCTCCCTGCGCGATGCTTCCCTATGCCGGCGGAACACTGCGATCTTGTTTGATCGCAGTGTTTCGGGGGTTAATGTGCCAGGAGCGGTCCGTGATGTCAGCTGTGATAATCAGCTGACACCTGGCCGTGAGTGTGGCTGATCGCGTATGACATACTATTCCATCGATGGGAATTACATGGACGGCATAGTTCGTCTGATGGAAGAAATTACAATTGTATGTATTTAAAAAAAAATGTCCATGTGCTGAGATAATCTTATAAATGTGCCCCTGCTGTGTACTGTGTAATGGCTGTGCCTGACCGTACAGTAACATGGTCTGATCATATTACATCTCCTAGGCAGAGGAAGCAAAACATAGTATACAGACATTACAGCAGGGGATTACAGCTAATTCTTTGTACGAGGTAAAGCATTTCCTTGCCTGTTTTTAAAAAATGTTTTACTTCAAAGAAAGAATTATTTGCGATCCCCTGCCGTAATGTGTGTACACTTTTTTGCTTCCTCCCCTGCCCAGGAGATGTGGTATGACCACACCATGTTCCTGCAGACACAGCCATTACACAGGCTATAGCAAGGGTACATTTTCTGTTGTTCTCCTACATCGCTAGGCTCTGCTAAATCCCTGTAATTTGGTCTCTTGCCAAAATCAGCTCTCTTGTTCCACCAGGTTCTGCTACATTACCAGTGGCGTAACTACCGCGGTCGCAGCGGTCGCCATTGCGACGGGGCCCGGGCTGGTCAGGGGCCCTCCGCCCGGCAGGTCAGAGGCACCGGCCGACATCATGTTGCAGTGCAGGAGGAGATCCCTCCGCACGGCAACAGTCCCAGGCGTATCTAGGGGGAGGGGGCAGCCGGGGTATGGGAGAAGAACTTGGAAGCAGCTCCAGTCAGCACTGTGAGACTGTGACAGCGTCTCCTGCTCTCAGCCCTGGGACTGAAGGGGAGAGCGGGGGAGGTGCGGGACATGACAGCGGTGTGCAAGCAGGAGACGCTGAGGAGCTGCAGGTTAATATCAGCCTCCCCTTTACCAGAGAGGAGTGTGAGATGTGTGTATGAGCTGGTGTGTTTGTGTGTGATATCTGTAGTGTGTGTGTGTGTTATATATGTAGTGTGTGTGTGTGTGTGTGTGTTATATTTGTAGTGTGTGTGTGTGATATCTGTAGTGCGTGTGTGTGTTATATATGTAGTGTGTGTGTGTGTGTTATATATGTAGTGTGTGTGTGTGTGATATCTGTAGTGCGTGTGTGTGCGTGTGTGATATCTGTAGTGCGTGTGTTATATATGTAGTGTGTGTGTGTGATATCTGTAGTGTGTGATATCTGTAGTGCGTGTGTTATATATGTAGTGTGTGTGTGTGATATCTGTAGTGTGTGATATCTGTAGTGTGTATGACATCTGTAGTGTGTGTGATATCTGTAGTGTGTGTGTGTATGTGTGTGATATCTGAAGTGTGTGTGTGATATCTGTAGTGTGTGTGAGGCAGGGGCGTAACTACGACAGACTGGCAAGTCAGGGGCCCGATAGGTCAGAGGCACCCGACTCCCCCCGTCGCAGCCGCCGCAGTGAACTATACCGGCGTTTATGATGCCGGTACAGTTCAAAGCAATAATGGAGGAGAGAGCGTCAGCTGATGCTCCCTCTCCCATCATTCCCTTCTGCCTCTGACACTGCGGGTGCGTGATGACATCACTTCATCGCGCACCCGCTGTGTGTGGGGCCAAGGCAGTGCAGCATCTGCACAGGTGATGGTGGCCGCCATATTGGCAAAGCCTGTGGCGGCTGCTGGGACCGGGAACAGGTGGTTCCGGAGCTAGTGGGGGGCATGTGGACCAAGCCGCCCAGGAGGGGTATGCCGCAGCGGCTCAGCCATATGGAGGATCCGGGGATGAACATGGAGGTGTACGGGACCGGCGGAAGTGAGGTGTGTCTGCTGCCCGTGTGTCGCCGTCTCGGCCCCCAGCGTCCCTGGCCCCCTGTGACACCAGCCCCGTTTCCTCCCTGCTGTCCCGTGCCCCATGTCCTAGTAGGTCCCCAGGTTCAGGTCATGGTGCTCCTCTGGGCTCCCCGTACACACCTTGTTCCTCCTCCCCTGGTCTCCCAATGCTCCTCATCTCCCATGCCCTGAGTCCTCCTGCACCCCCCATGCATTCCCTGCCCCTTGTCCCCGTGTGACTCGTCTGCCCTGCTCTCAAGTCTCCCCTGTCCCCTTTCTCACCGTGTGTTCTCCATCTACCCTGTCCTTGTAATCCCTGTGCCCCCTTCTTCCCTCCTCCCAAGTCTCCCCCCCATCTTCCTCTGTCCCCTTGCGTCCCTATCTACTCTGCCCTCGGAGTCCCCTTGTGCCTGTCTCCATTGCACCCTAGTCCCCGTGTGTCCCATTGTGCCCTTCTCCCCTTCCTCTTAGTCCCTATGAGTCCCCTTGTGCTTCTATCCCTTGTCCCCGTGTGTAGCCTTGTCAGTGTCCCTTGCCCACTAGTCCCTGTGTGTCCCCTTGCGCCTGTCTCCCTTGTCCCCTTATGCTTGTGTCCCTTGTCTCCGTGTGCCAGTCTTCCTTGCCCATTAGTCCCTGTGTGTCCCCTTCTCAGTCTCCCTGGCCAACTAGTCCCTGTGTGTCCCCTTGTGCCAGTCTCCCTTGTCCCCTTGTGTCAGTCTCCCTTGCCCACTAGTCCCCTTGTAACCTTCTCCCCTGCCTCCTAGCCCCCATGTGTCCCCTTGTGCCTGTCTTCCTTGCTCCCTAGCCCCCCATGTTACCATTGTGCCTGTCTCCCCTACTCCCCTTGTGTCCTTGTCCCCTGCCCCCTAGTCACCATTTGCTCATGTCTTTCTCACTGCCCCTGTATGAGGGGCTGCATTATACTGTGAGGGGGGCTGCATTATATTCTATGGGGGTTACATTGTATTGTATGGCAGGGCTGCAGTATACTCTGTGGGGTGGCTGTATTATACTATATGTGGGCTGCATTATACTGAATCGAGGACTATGGGGAATATATTATACTATATGAAGAACTATGGTCCATCATACTATGGGAAGTGAATTGTACAGCATGGATGACGATGGCGGTGCATTATACTATATGGAGCACTATGAGGAGTGCATTATACTATATGGAGGACTGAGCAGTGTATTTTAATATATGGAGGACTATGTGGAGTGTATAATACTAAATGGAGGACTGAGGAGTGTATTATACTATATGGAGGACTATGAGGGGTGCATTATACTATATGGAGCACTATGAGCAGTGTATTATACTATATGGAGGACTGAGCAGTGTATTTTAATATATGGAGGACTATGTGGAGTGTATAATACTAAATGGAGGACTGAGGAGTGTATTATACTATATGGAGGACTATGAGGGGTGTATTATACTATATGGAGGACTGAGCAGTGTATTATACTATATGGAGCACTACGAAGAGTGTATTTTAATATACGGAGGAGTGTATTATACTATATGGAGGACTGAGGAGTGTACAATACTATATGGGGGACTATGGGGAGTGTATTATACTATAAGGAGGACTATGGGGGTGCATTATACTTCTCATATGGATCCCCATGACTTCTATGTTAGCCCCTGATGAGTATAATGGTTTATTTTCTTTTATACATTACATAACAATGGCAGTACGGGGGACAAATATATGCCAGGATGGGGCACTGGATAGTTATGCAACTGAGGTCACATTATACAACTTTGCAATAAAGCTATAGTGTGCAATATTAATAGGGAAAATGTGAATTTGGGTGGAAAATATTTTGGCATGGTCGGGGGCCCCATTTGAAAGTTCGCACCGGGGCCCATAACTTTGTAGTTACGCCACTGTACATTACTACTTGTAAATAGTGATGAGCGGACCCGTGGAAGTTAAGGTTCTTCAGGGTTCAGTTCGGTTCGGGTGCCAGAACTGTACCCGAACTTGAACCTGAACCAGAACCCCATAGAAATCAATACAGACCCGAACTTTGGATCTCTCTCTTTCTCTCTCTACTTTCTCTCGTTCTTGTCGCCGAACTACAGAACTACAAAATGGACTCCCAGTAGAAGTTCATGTTCGGAGTTCAGCACCAAACACTAGGTGTCCGGTACAAACCCCAAACTTTACAGTTATGGTTCTATCATCTCTACTTGTAATTCTTATGACTAACCCAGCTATTAAACATTGCTGGGCTATGCTACATCACCACAAATGAGTCTTCTGACGTACCCAGCTCTGTAGTGCCATTGGGCTTTGCTACATCACAATTGAGTCTCCTGACACATTCAGCTCTGCTGTGCCCCTGGACTTTTCTACAATACTCTACTTAATCTTAACTGTGAGTCTCCTGACCTACTTAGCTCTTCTACATCGATGAGATTATTCTATTTTGCCATTATCCTGACTCTGTTTCATTGGTCTTCCTACACTGAGTCTCCAGTCTCTTCAGTTTCCATAGTTCCAACCAGTAGACACCATTGCATGAATGTCATCTGTCCTTGATGCATTCCATCTGCTCAAGGTCTTTGAGGATTTACCTGAACAGGTGAGACATAACACTTGGGTCTACTGTATGGCAGAGGGGATATTAGGCCGGGGTGTGACTTCTCCTACAGTTATGAACTTCTCCAATGTTTTTAAACATCTGCCTTGGCTGTCAACAGACTTCAAATTTTCCAGCATTTAGGCCCAGAAAATTGCTCGACATTGAATATTCACAAACTGAATTTGAGTTTAGGAATATTTTGTATACATGCCAGACCACAGGGATTTATTGGTTATTTGGTCCTGGGCTAAAGAAACTGTATTGTAGAAAAATCAACACAATAATATGTTTCTTGGCTTACAGGGATACAAAGGCCTCATACAGTACATTTCCTCACTACGTACATAGTTGTAAATTACAGGTGAAAGTAAACCAACGAGTCTGTAAAGTAAGAAAAAGGGAATTCTAAAAGTTATTGGAATAATCAGGCGCTTCCCACATGACGGGTGTCAGCATCCATTGTATGAATGGAAGTTTGTTTTCTGATGGAGACAGTTATACAATAAGATTGTGAATGGAACTAATGGCAGAACGGGACATTGTGTTCTACAAATGAACATTTACCACCCACCAAATTCTATGTTTGGCAATGGTCATATGATTATGTCTCTTTTTCTAAAAAAAAATTGAAGAATTATATCAGTTTATTTTTGGAAATACAGTGATATTAGATTTTTATTAAATATGAGAATCACTAGGCCTTTATTTCTGATCAATCTTATTGGAATTCCTAGATATACTTGTACAAATTGATTAATTGAGCTGTCCAATGTCTTGTTCTTCAGTCACCTCACTGCTAAAGTGTATGACCCCTGACGAAGACGCCTTAGCAGCGTCGATACGCGTTGGGCTCCTATCCTCCTCCCCCTCCCCCCATACAATTCTTTGTACCTCTTTGACCCCAGCTCCATTTTCTGGATCACCTAGCTGTATTTGACAGCACCAGTCAGTGCATGCCTGCCGTGCCTACAGCTTCTTCTAAGGCACGTTTATTCTTTTTCTCCCCCTATTTCATAAGGGATCGACTCCTCGGCAGCAGGCTCTACTAGGCTTGGTAACGTATTAGATGGGGTGCTAGATTAGGGGCATGGTACTTGTGGGTCACATCAGTAAGCCTCTCTGGTTTAGTGTCTGATATCCTTTTGGACAATATTATACATCTATTACGGACCAGTGGTGTGATGGGGTTATACTGGTCACATGTAGGATCAAATTGATATACTCTTTTCAGTCAGACTTCCTCAGTGGGCAGTATCGGATATTTAATAATCATATGTATTGGTGTTATTCTGCCTTAAACCTTTGAATGTCTGCTATATGATTTGTATATTATCATGTGGATCCTTGTGACTGTTCTTGGGGGGGATGTGGATAGGTTGTTTCTGTTTTAATTGTTTTTAATGTGTGCTTTTCCTTACTGTGCCTTTGTGCGGGGTGGGGTGTTTTGTATAATAAAATTTGTTATATGCAGTTGATCCCACTGTGTGCATAGTCTTTTTCTTTTTTTGTTTTGTGGATCTTATATATGCACGTGGCCGATCCTCTTCAATATACATTTTTTGTGCGGTGCCCGCCTCTCTGTTCTTTAAAACAATAAGATTGTGAATGGAACTAATGGCAGAACGGGACATTGTGTTCTACAAATGAACATTTTGTTTGGCAATGGTCATATGATTATGTCTCTTTTTCTACAAAAAAAAATTGAAGAATTATATCAGTTTATTTTTGGAAATACAGTGATATTAGATTTTTATTAAATATGAGAATCACTAGGGCTTTATTTCTGATCAATCTTATTGGAATTCCTAGATATACTTGTACAAATTGATTAATTGAGCTGTCCAATGTCTTGTTCTTCAGTCACCTCACTGCTAAAGTGTATGATTAGCTGCAGTGATCAGCTGACAATAATGAGACATCACAGATGCGCAATACTGCTTCAGGTGGCTGTTGTGAATTCTGTGGCAGAGCTCCCTCCTGTGGTCACAAGTGGTACTTCGGCTGATTTTCTCTGTGAGCTTCTGTTGGTGGAGGGAAGTGGTACTGCGGCTTCTGAGTTTCCTCCATCAGGTGATCTGGTGAGGTCGTTAGGTGCTTCTCTACTTAACTCCACCTAATGCTTTGATCCTGGCTTCCTGTCAATGTTCCAGTGTTGGACTTGCTTTTCCCTGGATCATTCCTGTGGCCTGCTGCTCTACATAGCTAAGCTCTTCTTTGCTATTTGTTTGCTATTTTTTCTGTCCAGCTTGTCTAATTTGTTGCTGGAAGCTCTGGGACGCAAAGGGTGTACCTCCGTGCCGTTAGTTCGGTATGGAGGGTCTTTTTACCCCCTTTGCGTGGTTTTCTTTAGGGTTTTGTGTAGATCGCAAAGTTACCTTTTCTATCCTCGCTCTGTTAAGAAAGTCGGGCCTCACTTTTCTGAATCTATTTCATCTCTACGTTTGTCTTTTCATCTTAACTCACAGTCATTATATGTGGGGGGCTGCCTTTTCCTTTGGGGTATTTCTCTGAGGCAAGGTAGACTTATTTTCTATCTTCAGGCTAGTTAGTTTCTCAGGCTGTGCCGAGTTGCATGGGCAGAGTTAGGCGCAATCCACGGCTGCCTCTAGTGTTGTTTGGAGAGGATTAGGGATTGCGGTCTGCAGAGTTCCCACGTCTCAGAGCTCGTTCTATGATTTTAGGTTATTGTCAGATCACTGTATGTGCTCTGACCGCTATGTCCATTGTGGTACTGAATTGCCTTTCATAACAGTGGCTGAGGAAAAGGATGTCATCCCTTTCTGTCTTGGCGGAACCCACTAGAGCAGCTTGTGTTGGAGTGACTGGGGTTAAGCCAGTGAGTATACATTCTGTTATATTATAACATTCCCTGACTTTTGACATTTCTTGTTAGCCAGAAAACCTCATTAAAGGAGGGAATTAATTAGACTGGTTGTTAAAGGGAACCTGTCACCTCAAATTGGCAGGATATTTAAATGAGTTTTCTCCGGTCCGATGGGCGGCATTTCCTCTTTATTTCTCCACCCCATCCGTCCCTGTTGTCCGCAATATGTTAGTGAATTAGAGTACGTGGGCGCCATAGTTGGCGCTTGCGCAATGCAATCTTCAGTTGCGCACGCGCAGTATGCTTTGCCCAACTGCAGGCAAAGCCGAAAAGCATTACTGCGCATGCGCCCGCGCACTATGTCCCAGAAGTATTTCACTGTGCTGCAGGACATAGTGCGCGGGCGCATGCGCAGTAATGCTTTTCGGCTTTGCCCGCAGTTGGGCAAAGCATACTGCGCGTGCACCACCGAAGATTGCATTGCACACGCGCCAACTATGGCACCTACATAGTCTAATTCACTAACATATTGCGGACAACAGGGACGGACGGGGTGGAGAAATGAAGAGGAAACGCCGCCCATCGGACTGGTAAAAACTCATTTAAATATCCCGCCAATTTGAGGTGACAGCTTCCCTTTAAATACATAGATACTAATACATATACACTAAAGAGCTATACTAAGGCTAGGGTCAGACATCCAAAGATTTCTCTCACACAGAGAATTGGGTCTATTATGCAAATAACACTGATCAAACACTGATCAGAGGGTCAGCATAGTGCGATCTGATTCTCTCAAATGACAGAATTGGAGCACACTTCAAGAAGAAGATGAGAACCAAATTTCTCCATTTTCCCCATTTTGTCAGTGCAGATGCCATCCGATTGCAGTTGAGTGGAGGCATCATACCGTGTGTGGGGTTACTCTGGGGATATTATACTGTGTGTGGGGGGGAATGTACTCTGGGGGCATTATACGTTGTCTTGGGGCATTATACTGTGTGTGAGGGATTGTGGATACTGTGAGGCATCATGTGTGAGGAGCATTTTTGGGGACATCATACTCTATGAGGGCCTTGAAAGGAGTATAGTAACACTAAAGGGAAAAATAATTGTGTAAGTGCTGCAATACATGCCTCTCTCCCTGTCTTTAAAAGTTAGCAGGTATACCCTTCTGTGACCCTACCTACTCCACCAAACATTTATTTTTTATGGGGCGTGAAATGCAGTGAATTACTTCTTATATGCTCCTGGGATTCCACATCCCGTACAGCAGCGCATCGCACCACAGACTGAGTGCACATCAATCTGCCTTCCTGTTTACCTGTTTACAGGGACCAGCACTAAATAACTGAAGATCGATAAAATTGTACCAATCGGTTGTTGGTTAAAAGCTTGTTTAGACAAGCAGATCAAAGTAAACGATGTGCATCGCGCGATCTGTAATAATTCACTCTGCGCAGATATCAGAGATAAAGTCTATGGTATATACTGTATGGTGAATATGCCATAAATGCTTTAAAAGGAAATACTAGTTTAAAGAGGGCCTGTCACTTGCTAAAAAAAAATTGCGTTAAATACCATGTACAAATTCACAGAGTATCTTTTTTTGCCGCTTTGTCTGTTTTGTTCTGTGTCACTCAATTGCAGATTCAATTCACATTTGTTTCTTTTGGAGTTCACTATGGGAAATCTCTGCTTGTTCTGCAATTGGGCGTTTCTTCAGAGTTTTTTTTCTGCTTGCGCTTTTACCTCTCTCTCCCAGACATTGCCAACCACAACTCTTCAGCATATTTAGTAATCTAGCAATCTCAGACGCTACCAAGCTGTGACTGGCAGCATCTGGGGGAAGTGGTTAAAGCGTATGTCTCCAGAGTAGTCTCCGAAGAAACACCCAGAGATTTCACGTACTGTGCTCCAAAGCAAAAAATGTAACATAGTAACATAGTTATTAAGGTTGAAGGAAGACTTTAAGTCCATCTAGTTCAGCCCATAGCCTAACCTAACATGCCCTAACATGTTGATCCAGAGGAATCTAGTATATATACCCTATAACATTATACTTTTCCAGAAAGGCATCCAGTCCCCTCTTAAATTTAAGTAATGAATCACTAATTACAACATCATACGGCAGAGAGTTCCATAGTCTCACTGCTCTTACAGTAAAGAATCCGCGTCTGTTATTATGATTAAACCTTCTTTCCTCCAGATATAGAGGATGCCCCCTTGTCCCTGTCTCAGGTCTATGATTAAAAAGATCATCAGAAAGGTCTTTGTACTGGCCCCTCATATATTTATACATTAAAATAAGATCACCCCTTAGTCTTCGTTTTTCCAAACTAAATAGCCCCAAGTGTAATAACCTATCTTGGTATTGCAGACCCCCCAGTCCTCTAATAACCTTGGTCGCTCTTCTCTGCACCCGCTCCAGTTCAGCTATGTCTTTCTTATACACCGGAGACCAGAACTGTACACAGTATTCTAAGTGTGGTTGAACTAGTGACTTGTATAGAGGTAAAATTATGTTCTCCTCATGAGCATCTATGCCTCTTTTAATGCATCCCATTATTTGATTTGCCTTTGTAGCAGCTGCCTGACACTGGCCACTGAACATGAGTTTGTCATCCACCCATACACCCAGGTCTTTTTCATTGACGGTTTTGCCCAGAGTTTTGGAATTAAGCACATAGTTATTCATCTTATTACTTCTACCAAAGTGCATGACCTTACATTTATCCCCATTAAAGCTCATTTGCCATTTATCAGCTCAAGCTTCCAGTTTACATAAATCATCCTGTAATATAAAATTGTCCTCCTCTGTATTGATTACCCTGCAGAGTTTAGTGTCATCTGCAAATATTGAAATTCTGCTCTGAATGCCCCCTACAAGGTCATTAATAAATATGTTAAAAAGAAGAGGGCCCAATACTGACCCCAGTGGTACCCCACTGCTAACCGCGACCCAGTCCGAGTGTGCTCCATTAATAACCACCCTTTGTTTCCTATCCCTGAGCCAGCTCTCAACCCACTTACACATATTTTCCCCTATCCCCATTATTCTCATTTTATGTATCAACCTTTTGTGTGGCACCGTATCAAAAGCTTTTGAAAAGTCCATATACACTACGTCCACTGGGTTCCCTTGGTCCAGTCCGGAACTTACCTCTTCATAGAAACTGATCAGATTAGTCTGACATGAACGGTCCCTAGTAAACCTGTGTTGATACTGGGTCATGAGGTTATTCCTCTTCAGATACTCCATGACTATGACTATGCAATGGAGCGACGTAGCACAAAACAGAAAAAAAAAAGACAAATCAGGGACTTTTATATGCATTTTTAATCATTTATTTGAGCAGGTGTCAGGTCCCCTTTAAGCATGAGACACGAGTTCACAGTCTATATACGATCATATTATCAGCTGACCGTGTATTCACATAGGTAGAAAGTATAAAACCCTTTCTGCCGTTTGGACATCACAGCTGTAAGAGGCTTTCTGATTTTACATTCATAAAGTTTTAGCTCCTAAATCCCAGGGAGCTAGATGACATCAGTGTACTGTAACTAATGTTAATTCAAGCACTAAATGAGATAATAAAAGGTCTGCAAGTCTCATTAAAAAATCAAATTACCTGAGCGCATTGCTAACTCCTGCTAATGAGCGCAAACAAATGGCCGCTGTGGAAGTCTAACTTTACTAATAGAAATAAAGCCTTGCCTATCTCTACCTCTACAAATGAGTTTTGATATAAATTTTCAATTATACAGTGCTTTTTTCCCATCAATAAGATAAAATATAAATTTGGAGTATAATATCGACATGTAAAGAGATAATTCTTTTTGAAAGAGTGAGAGCAATGAACAGAGTCCATAACTATTTTTTAGTCCGCGCTCACACATCATGTGAATATTTTGTTCTTGAAACCCAAATTTGCACATTTAATCTGGCATGCTGAAGATTAATAATCAGCAGTGAAGTATCAGGGGGGTTTAACCATTTAAGGATGGAGGCAGTTTTCACTTTTGCACTTTTATTTTTTTTCTCCTCTTTCCAAGAGTCATAGCTTTTTATTTTCCTGTCAACATACAGTAGCTTTACCAGTACTTTTTTTATTTTATTTTTTAGGGTGAGTTGTAGTTTTGAATTACACCATTCGCTTTTTCATATAATGTACTGGAAAATGGGAAAAACTTCTAGATGAGGTGAGATGGTGAAAACAAAATGCAATTCAACTTTTTTTTCCGTTTTTCTCATTGTCTTGTTAAAGTCTGGCCATGTGATTCTGCGGGTTGTGGAGTGCGGAGGAGAGAAGGAGGTTTTGTGAGGACAAGAGATTACATGTTGGAAGATAAAGGGAGAATAGTTTGGAGATATATGGAAGAGATTATGGATTATGGACTATGGATTATGGTTGGCTCTGTAGGTCAATACTAATAGTTTGAACTGTGTACTTTGAGGAAATGGCAAGATTTTCCAAGGCGAGAAGCGGAGGAATAGCGAAGCGAGAGGTGAATTAGTTGTGCAGCAGAGATAAGGATGGACTGGAGGGGTGCAGAGTGTTAGCAGAGGCCACTGAGGAGGACATTGCAGTAGTTGAGGCGAGAGATGATGAGGGCATGCACTAATATTTTAGTAGATTCAAGGTTGAGGAAAGGACTGATTCTAGAGATATTTTTGAGTTGGAGGCGGCAAGATGTGAAAAGAGCTTGGGCATGTGGTTCGAAGGACAGAGTCGAGGGTTACTCCGAGGCAACGGACTGGCGGTACTATGGAAAGTTTCCCAAGAAACAAACTAACTCCCGCGTTTGGTTTTTGGGTAACTATAGTCTATATATGGAGAGTCGAGAGGCCCCCATACACATTAGAAGGTTGACCATTCCTGCCAACATTAGCAGGTACAGATGAAATTTGACTAATGTGTACGGTAGCCTTAAGGTCGCTATGCAGGCCTAAGGATGAATCCTTGTATAACTGGGGAATTTTGGCATTTCTTGATAATGCGATTGCCGGGTGTCAACATCGGTGGGAGCTTTTGTGTAAGTCCAAGTTTATAGCAGAAAATGCTTACTATGTAAATCTGTACATGCTTATCAGACTGTAAAATATACAAGACTAGACACAGCTTAATACCAGGGAGGAGGCTGCCGACTCCAACTCACAAGGGCTAGGGCTGTGCAAATTAAGTGATCTCCAACCTATTCTTAGTGTTGTACTGTCCATAAATTACAGTATGATGAATCACAAATCCAGCATTAGTGGATAATGAATGCTGAAATAACATGTGGTTGAGGAGAAACCGTTTGTCTTAATACAGGTCCATGGTTCTTGGTATGTTGTGGACTCATCTTCCTTCCTGAAAAAAAGAATCAGCAACACAGATGCAGTAAAATTGATTGCAGCACCCAGGCATCAAATAGAGATCATTGACTTTCTTCAATGGGTGCAAACAAGCCATTTACTGCACTGTCATCGTGTCTAAAAGCTTCTGCCAAGTTATAGTGACATATTAGTACACCCTGATACTACGCAAGTGACAATACTCCCAGATAACCCCTACACAAAGCATAGTTTTTAATAGACCCTCCTTCATGGAACTAAAAAAATGACTTTATAATTCTCATGTATTATCATCACCCTACCAGGTTTAACCCCTTCATGACCTTGAGATTTTCTGTTTTTCCGTGTTCGTTTTTCACTCCCCTCCTTCCCAGAGCTATAACTTTATTTTTCCGTCAATATGGCCATGTGAGGGCTTATTTTTTAAGAAACAAGTTGTACTTTTGAACGACACCATTGGTTTTACCATGTCATGTACTAGAAAACGGGAAAAAATTCCAACTGCGGTGAAATTGCAAAAAAATTGCAAAAAAAGTGCAATACCACACTTGTTTTTTGTTTGGCTTTTTTACTAGGTTCACTAAATGCTAAAAGTGACCTGCCATTATGATTCTCCAGGTCATTCCGAGTTCATAGACCCCTAACATGTATAGGTTCTCTTTTATCTAAGTGGTGAAAAAAAATTCCAAACTTTGCTATTTTCCGATACCCGTAGCGTCTCCATTTTTCATGATATGTGGTCAGGTGAGGGCTTATTTTTTGCGTGCCGATCTGCCAATTTTAATGATACCATTTTTGTGCAGATACGTTCTTTTGATTGCCCGTTATTGCATTTTAATGCAATGTCGTGGTGACCAAAAAAAACGTAATTCTGGCATTTCAATTTTTTTCTCGCTACGCCATTCAGAGATCAGGTTATTCCTTTTTTTAATTGATAGGGCGATTATGAACGCGTCGATACCAAATTTGTGTAGGTTTGATTTTTTTTTTTATTGATTTATTTTGAATGGGGGAAAGGGGGGGTGATTTAAACTTTTATATATTTTTTTTTTTCACATTTTTTTTTAAACTTTTTTTTTACTTTTGCCATGCTTCAATAGCCTCCATGGGAGGCTAGAAGCTGGCAGCACTCGATCGGCTCAGCTACATAGCAGCGATCATTAGATCGCTGAAAAGTAGCTTAATAACAGGCTTGCTATGAGCGCCGACCACAGGGTGGCGCTCACAACTAGCTGGGATCAGTAACCATAGAGGTCTCAAGGACGTCTATGGTTACCCTTCTGATGCATTGCTGACCCCCGATCATGTGACGGGGGTCGGCGATGTGCTCATTTCTGGCCGGATGGCCGGCAGCTCCGGTTAAATGCCGCTGTCAGCGTTTGACAGCGGAATTTAACTAGTTAATAGCGGCGGGTGAATCGCGATTTCACCCTCCGCTATTGCGGGCACATGTCAGCTGTTCAAAACAGCTGACATGTCCTGGCTTTGATGCGGGCTCACCTTCGGAGCCCTGCCTCAAAGCGGGGGATCTGACCTCGGACGTACTATCCCGTCCAAGGTCAGAAAGGGGTTGGCCAAAATAATGACCTGTTACACACATACACTCTGTTTGACTTCTGCAGCCACCTCCAGTCAGATAATTGCCACAACCGTGGCATCGGAAATGCTGGAGTAAGTCTGAATCTCGCCTTTCCTATCCCACTGTAAGCAGGTGAGTGGATGCAACGTACAGATGAGCACGAGGCAGCAACAGACAATCAGCAATTTCTAATTTTTCAAAATTTACAAAACCATTTTTAGGGACCACATAACATTTGAAGTTACTTTGAGGGAGCTATATGACAAAAAATACCCAAAAGTGACACCATTCTAAAAACTGTGCCACTCAAAGTCCTCAAAACCACATTCAAGAAGCTTATTAATCCTTCAGGTGCTTCACAGAAATTAATGCAATGTGGAAGAAAAATATTAACATTTTACTTTTTTTACAAAAATGTTACTTTAGACCCATTTTTTAATTTTCACAATGGTAACAGGAGAAAATGGACCGTACAATTTGTTTCTACTGAGTATACCAATACCACATATGTGGGGGAAAACTACTGTTTGGGTACACGGAAGGGCTTGTGCCAATTGACTTTGGAAGGCAAAATTGGCTGGAATAGATAGCAGACGCCATGTCGCATTTGCAGAGTTCCTGATGTGCCTAGACAGTGGAAAGCCCCCGCAAGTGACCCCATTTTGGAAATTACACCCCTCTGGAAATTTATCTACAGGTGTAGTGACAATTTTGACTCCATTGATGTTTTTCAGAAACAAACAGCAGTGAATGTTGCAGAGTGAAAACTGCAAACTGTTGTTGTAATGACCAGTATGCTGTAGTGACCGGTGCCTTGTAGTGACCAGTACATTATGCCCAGTTCATGCTTCTGGATACCCGAGCCTGTAAATTAGGAGGGCTCTCATCACTACAGAAATGCCCAACTTGTGGACACTAAATGTGGTTTAGACACACTGGGTCTCAGAAGAGAGGGGGACATTTGGATTTGGGAGTGCAAAATTTGCTGGATTTCTTTTGCTGGGCAAGGAGCTTTCCTACTACCAGTAACATGGAAATCCCCTATATTTTCATTGACAGATGACAGACCTGAGTGGGGCTTGCTTTTTTGTGGATTGAGTTGAAGATTTTGTTAAGAACATTTTATATAACATTTGGGATCACATTTATCCGGCGCTCTACGCTGAGCACTTACATCGGGGTTTCCATATAAATCTCTGATTGACATGACTCAGATGAAACCCCTGAGGGATCCATTCACTATACAAACTCAGCTGAGTTAAACAATGACAATAACAAGATAATCACAAAGGACAAATAAAAGGCAGAGATATTAAACCGGCACTTTTCAGTCATGTTCACCAATGAACTGTCTGTTACAGGGATCATTCAACAAGACAAAAATCAAAATTCACGACCTGATATAACTAGTTTAACGCAAAAAGAAGTGCATTTACATCTGAGCAATTTAAACATTGCCAAATCCCCCAGCCCACATGGCATTCATCCACGGGTACTAAGGGAATTTAACTCAATAATTCACAGACCATTGTATCTCATATTCTTAGACTCTCTTGTAACAGAGGTGGTGCCACAAGATTGGAGGATGGCTCACGTGGTACCAATATTTAAGAAAAGTAAGAAGGTGGATCCAGGCAACTACCATCCGGTAAGCCAGACATCTGTAGTGTGCAAAATTTTTGAGGGCATTATGGGAGATGACCTGCAGAAATATATTGCAGAGAATAGTATAATAACTGACAACCAGCATGGATTCATGAAAAATAAGTCGTGTCTAAGGCTACTTTCACACTAGCGTCGGTACGGGGCCGTCGCCATGCGTCAGCCCGATTTACCGATGCAAACTGCGAAAAAAAGTACAACGTGGGCAGCGGATGCAGTTTTACAATGCATCCGCTGCTCCATATTTGCCCCATTGCCCCATGCGCGGTTGGAAATGGCGGACTCGACGCACCAAAAAACGTTACATGGGACTTTTTTTGTGCCGACGGTCCCCAAAACACGACGCATCCGTTGCACGACGGATGCGACGTGTGGCGATGCGTCGCTAATGAAAGTCTATGGAGAAAAAACGCATTCTGCGGGCAACTTTGCAGGATGCGTTTTTTACTCCACAACAACACATTGCGACGTACGTCAAAAAACGCTAGTGTGAAAGTAGCCTAACTAACATGTTGAGTTTCTATGAGGAAGTAAGTGCAAGCCTGGATGTAGGTAAAGTGGCTGATGTGATTTATCTGGACTTTGCAAGATGGGTAAGGAATTGGCTAAATCACCGGAAACAAAGAGTTGTCGTAAATGGTACGTTCTCTAAGTGGGATATAGTCAGCAGTGGGGTACCAATGGGATCTGTGCTGGGAGCAGAGGGGACTGCAGGGATCTGTGCTAGCACTGACTTTTTTAAACCTCTTTATTAATGACCTTGTGGATGGGATTGAGAGTAAAGTGTCAGTCTTTGCTGATGACACCAAACTATGTAGGATATTAAAATCTGACCTTGACATTGCAATATTGCAAAATGATCTGAATAAGATGACCGAATGGGCAAACACTTGGCAAATGAAATTTAATATAGACAAATGTAAAGTAATGCACCTAGGACTGAGTAATCCTATTGCTGCATATACATTAAATGGGAGTACACTTGGGAATACAGAACAGGAGAAGGACTTGGGTATTCTCCTTACAAGTAAGCTGAGCAGCAGTACTCAATGTCAAGCAGCAGCTGCAAAAGCAAACACGATTTTAGGATGTAGAAAGAGAGAGATAAAATCCCGCGATCCCAATGTATTATTTCCCCTTTATAAATCACTGGTAAGGCCACATCTAGAATATGGGATGCAGTTTTGGACTCCACATTTTAAAAAGGATATTCAGAAGTTAGAATCAGTTCAACAATGTACAACTAGATTATTACAAGGGATGGAAGGCCTCTCATATGAGGAGAGGTTGGAAAAGTTATCCTTGTTTTGCTTAGAAAAAAAGACGCCTCAGAGGGGATTTTATTTACATGTATAAATATATGTGTATATCAAAGGAAAGAAATCCGCCTGCTATCACACCAGAGCCGTATAATCACAATGTTCAGTCACCTCACTCCAGGCATAATCACGTGACCTCACGGGTTCCAATCCAAAATAAACAGTCCAAATTTCCCATGCAAAAATAGAAAAAAAGGGGTGGCACTCACCGTTCTTAAAATCCAGACTTTATTAGTACAACGATAAAACATCTTCAAACAGGCAGGATGAGGACAAGTGGATAAAGGATCGGACGGCGGCCATTTCGCACGCCTGCACTTCTACGGGACCCATAGAAGCGCAATTGCGAGAAACGACCATCGTACGATCCTTTATCCACTTGTCCTCATCCTGCCTGTTTGAATATGTTTTAACTAATAAACTAATAAAGTCTGGATTTTAAGAATGGTAAGTGCCACCCTTTTTTTTCTATTTTTGCATAAATATGTGTGGCCAGTACAAAACACTGGCACATGCCTTGTTCCTTCCAAGGACCATGCTGAGGACTAGGGTGCACTCATTACATGGAAGAAAGGCAATTCCAACAGCTAAACAGGAAAGAGTTCTTTATAGTTAGAGCAGACAGACTGTGGAATGCCAACCACAAGAGGTAGTAATGGCCAACACTATAACAGCTTTTAAAAAAGGGCTGGATGATTTCTTTGATATACATAAAATTGCAAGTTATAGCTAGATTAGTGATGAAATGTACAGTTGGTGGAAAAAGGTTGAACTTGATGGACCTAGGTCTTATTCAACCTACGTAACTATGTAACTATGTACTCTGTACTTTTATGCATGTCTAAAAAGACAGACACCGTTGGATCTTAGGCCAGATTTTTTTTTGCAAAAGAAGGTTTTTGGCATAGTCATATCTTGAGAGCTATAATTTTTCTATATTTTTGCCAACAGAGGGCTTGTTTTTTGCGAAATGAGTTGATGGGTTTTTTTGGTACCATTTTCCATCATACAACTTTTTTGATCACTTTCTTTCCAATTTTGGGGGCGTGAGAATGAACAAAAAACAGCAATTCACAAATTTTTTATGCCAATCACTGTGTGGTAAAATTGATAAGGCAGCTTTATACTTTGGGCCAGTATGATTACAGCAATACCACTGTTATCTAAATTTTTCTGTTTTAGCGCTTTTACACAATAAAAACTATTATATAGAAGAAAGAATTGTTTTTCCATCGCTTTATTCTGAGAACTATAACCTTTTCATTTTTGAGTTGATTGAGCTGTATGGCACCATTTTTTTTTGTTGGACAAGATGACGTTTTCAGTGATCCCATTTTTATTTACATTCGACTTTTTGATCACGCTTTGTTCCACTTTTATGTTCAGCGGTATGAAAGAAACCTAATTTTTTCACACTTTTTTTTTATGGTGTTCACTGAAGTGGTTAACTAGTGAGACAATTTTATAGGTTGGGTCATTCTGGATGTGTCATTACAAAATATGTGTATTTTATCTTATTTTTGTCTTTACATAGATTACATTTATTTATTAGATTAACATTTTTTCTTTTTTTTGTTCTTTATTTTATGATTTTTTACAAATATTCTTAATCCCTGATATAATACTCTGCAAAGCTTTTGCAGGGCAGCGTCTCGCAGACAGGGAGAAGTTGTGTCAGCTCTTGCTCTGAGTAGGAGCTTATAGGCCACGTCCCTGGCCTTTTTTCCGCCTGGGGTCACCATGGAGATCATTGGGACAATGCAATCGCAATTGCTTTGTGCCGGTGGGAACAGAGAGAGAGCTTCCTCCCTATGCGATGCCCATCGATGTCGCTGTCTCTATTGATAATGGCATCAGAGGGGTTAAACATCCGCGATCGGTGCTAGCATCGATCGTAAGCGTTTGCAGCGCCCCAGAGACCTGGTCGTTGCAGTATAGCGCTCTGCCACTAAGGGGAGCAGCGGTACGTCTGATGGCACTAAAGAGTTCTCCTGACCAGGTATCACCAGAACACATTACACTTCACACTCCGGCCACTAGGGGGAGAAAAAGGCTTTATTTATTGGGCCACTCCTCACACTGGTAAAACTAGGGGCTGGGGAGGAAGTTAGTCAGAAGCTGACTGGGTTGGAACCGGGCAACATCCCGTGGCAGGGGGTGTTGCAGGGAGAAGACACAGGGGGGTCCCTGTCAGGCGTGGGAACCTGGCAGGTGCCTAGCGAACAGAACAGAACGTAACGGAACCGCGCCCGCACACCTTGCGGCGGTATCCTAAGAGAGAGACCAGAAGGGAAGAATATTGTGGAACAGTATAAATGAGATCAGCACAAAGGAGAGCCAGTAAGAGTCGTGCCGAGAGAGAAAGGCAACATCTTACTGAGGCGCGTAGTCGGTGGCCGGATCACCGTAGGAGTAACTGACTTCAGGCCTTACTTCAAATTCCGCTGGACAGTTAATCATAGGTGGCTGTCTACCTTCTACACCTACGAAGACATAGGGGGCAACATTGGGAGAGGGGCGTCTCTAGGGTCCCGGAAGACCTCCAAGCCTTCCCGTTAAATGAGTGGCGTCCTAGCCATAACATATCTGGGGGACGTTAGAAACTAGCAACATCTGGAACCAAAGAACGAGAGAGAGAAAGCTGTAGATAACGAACGAAGGAGAACAGCAGTTGTGAGGACTATACCGAATGCTCAGCAGGGTAGGACTACAACACACAGGCGCTATTGGTAGGCAACGATTTCCATCTGCGAGGGAAACTCTGGATGTGCCCATCGGACCGGCCGGTCTCTGATAGCCCGGTTGAACGTGCTGTGGACTGAGTATATTGAAGCCTTCAGTAAAAAGGTAAAGAGACTGCAACCTTGTGTCCTTGTTATTGCCTGCACCTCACACCATCACCATCTACCTTACTGGGAAGCCCTGGGGGCATACTTCACCTGTGGGAAGGTATACCATCCAGCTGCCATTCCATCACCCCAGCGGACCCCACAGCAGCGTCGGTCACCCTGACCGAACACCACAGGTGGCGTCACGAACCCCTGACAGACTGTACTATCACCTTTATTGGACGCCCCTTAGCAGGGTCACGACCGGGTCCAGCCACCGTGACACCCGCATAACCGAGCAGAAAGGACCGGTACCGAGTGACTTGTGGCCCTGTGTCTAGGGGCGCTCCAACTTGGCGTCACGAACAGGATCGCACTTAAACCTGAAGAATTGGGTCATGTGTGCCTTGGAACTGTGATTGAGACGTGTTGGAATTGTGATTTACTGCAAGGACTGTGCATTGCTATTGACGCAAGATTCCCGCCAAAACTGCCACCATTGCCGCGCCACGAGGAGCGCAGAAGGAGGGCGTGCCATGGGAGGAGACTATCAAAGTGGCGCCAGAAGTGCTGACCGCCCCCTCCAATTGCTGTTGCGGGAGGACGATCTGCCCCGAAGCAGAGGAGAACCACCCCCTGATTTGCAACGGCGGGAACCAAGACAAGAAGGAGCTCGACCCCCAGGAAATGGAGGAGCCGCGTGGGAGTGCCATTGCCGATCCCGGAGAGGGGATGACGAACAAAGAGTAGCTGAGCGGCGGAGAAGTGATCCTGGCTTGTCCCCGCCAACCGGAGGAGCCGAGTCAGCCTATCTCGAGCGTGGAGCCAGCCGATGCGAAGCTATGGAGATCGGAGCCGCCACCGAGAGCCGCATCGGGAGAACCACAGTGCGAGCCGCCGCTGACTCCAGTGGCCTTATCAACGGAACCGATCGGCATCGGTGGAACTGTGGCAGACGGAGGTACGGAAAACGCCCCTACCTGTTGTGAATTCTGTTGTCAAGCTCCCTCCTGTGGTCATGAATGGTACTTCGGCTGGTTCTGTCCATGGGCTTCCTCTGGTGGTTGTGAGTGGGGCTGCGGCTTCTGAGTTTCCTTCCACAGGTGACGAGGTTAATTCGTTAGCTGGCTGCTCTATTTAACTCCACTTAGATCATTGCTCCATGCCACCTGTCAATGTTCCAGTATTAGTCTAGTTCGCTCCTGGATCGTTCTTGTGACCTGTCTTCTCCAGCAGAAGCTAAGTTCCTGCTTGTTTTTCTCTTGTTCGCTATTTTTCTGTCCAGCTTGCTATTTTGATTTTTGTTTTGCTTGCTGGATGCTCTGGGACGCAGAGGGGCGCCTCCGCACCGTGAGTCGGTGCGGAGGGTCTTTTTTGCGCCCTCTGTGTGTTTTTTTGTAGTTTTTGTGCTGACCGCAAAGTTACCTTTCCTATCCTCTGTCTGTTCAGTAAGTCGGGCCTCTCTTTGCTAAAATCTATTTCATCTCTGTGTTTGTGATTTTCATCTTAACTCAGTCATTATATGTGGGGGGCTGCCTTTTCCTTTGGGGAATTTCTCTGAGGCAAGGTAGGCTTTATTTTTCTATCTTTAGGGCTAGCTAGGTCTTAGGCTGTGACGAGTTGCATAGGGAGCGTTAGGAGCAATCCACGGCTATTTCTAGTGTGTGTGATAGGATTAGGGATTGCGGTCAGCAGAGTTCCCACGTCCCAGAGCTTGTCCTGTATTATTAATAACTATCAGGTCTTTCCGTGTGCTCTTAACCACCAGGTCCATTATTGTCCTAACCACCAGGTCATAACAGTACAGGTGGCCCAAAGTATTAATGTATCTCAATAGAGGGATAAGAGAAGTTCTGAGACCATTTTTTTTCTTTGCACTGTGTTTTGCCTTTCTTTTCCCCTAGACCTCTGGGTGGTTCAGGATACAGGTGTAGATATGAACATTCAAGGTCTGTCCTCTTGGATGGGTAATCTCACTGCAAGGGTACAAAACATTCAAGACTTTGTGGTTCAGAATCCGATGTCAGAGCCTAGGATTCCAATTCCTGATTTGTTTTTTGGGGATAGATCTAAGTTTCTGAATTTCAAAAATAATTGTAAATTGTTTCTTGCTTTGAAACCTTGCTCCTCAGGTGACCCTGTTCAACAAGTGAAAATCATTATTTCTTTGTTACGTGGCGACCCTCAAGACTGGGCATTTTCCCTTGCGCCAGGAGATCCGGCTTTGCGTGATGTTGATGCGTTTTTTCTGGCGCTTGGATTGCTTTATGATGAACCAAATTCAGTGGATCAGGCTGAGAAAAATTTGCTGGCTTTGTGCCAGAGTCAGGATGATATAGCAGTATATTGTCAGAAATTTAGGAAGTGGTCAGTACTCACTCTGTGGAATGAATCTGCGCTGGCAGCTTTGTTCAGAAAGGGTCTCTCTGAGGCTCTTAAGGATGTCATGGTGGGTTTTCCTATGCCTGCTGGTCTGAATGAGTCTATGTCTTTGGCCATTCAGATCGATCGACGTTTGCGTGAGCGTAAAGCTGTGCACCATTTGGCGGTATTATCTGAGCATAGACCTGAGCCTATGCAATGTGATAAGACTTTGACCAGAGCTGAACGGCAAGAACACAGACGTCGGAATGGGCTGTGTTTTTACTGTGGTGATTCCACTCATGCTATCTCCGATTGTCCTAAGCGCACTAAGCGGTTCGCTAGGTCTGCCACCATTGGTACGGTACAGTCAAAATTTCTTTTGTCCGTTACTCTGATTTGCTCTTTGTCATCCTATTCTGTTATGGCATTTGTGGATAGAGTTGAGCGACCTTGACCTTTTTAGAGTCGAGCCTGGTTTCGCGAAACCCGACTATCTCAAAAGTCGGGTCGAGTGAAATCGGCCGATTATGACGTAAAGTCGGGATCGACCGAAACACGAAACCCAATGCAAGTCAATGGGGCAGCATAGTCGGCAGTCAGTGGGGCCAGGAAAACACCTAGAGTGCCCATTTTAATGTCAAAACCATCCATTCTTCTTAATGAAGCTTGTCAAGCGTAATTTACCTTATAATAATTGGAAGGCATTTGAAATTGGGGGTCATTTGGCTAAAGTTGTGGTGGGTAGGGCTGGTTCAAGTAATTAGTGGGCCCAGGAAATCTGGACCACGTCACGGAGGTGGAGCAGGGAGAGGTAAGTATTTCAACTTTGCAAGTGCTGTGAACCTGAGCAAGCAGGGGGGGCCCACTCGTTGGCATTGGCACTGGCACAGGGCCCCTCAAAGTACAGCGGTGTGTTTGCACGGCGGGGGCGCCTCCCACCGGCAGCAACACTTTTGCATACTATGAGAGGCCCTGTGCCAGTGACGTCGCCAACTAGTATTCCTCCCCCCACCTGATGAAGGAACCTGCACTTTCATCTGCACCTTCCTCTTTGTCCCCGTGTAAGGTGGTATGGTATGCGGGAAGAGCAACCTGACTTTCAGCAGGGTCACAATGTTGTTGTGTAGCGTGCACGGGGAATGTTGCGTTATGGGTCAATGTACCAGCAGACTCATCTATCACTGGCTGGGCAATGGGCAGGATGAGGAGGAAACACAGATATAGGCCCAAATAATAAAGTGGGCTAAATGCAGTTCAAAATTGGTAACACAGGAATAACCAGGGGGCATTGCAGTGGAGGACAACTGGAATGAGAGGCTGACACAGAGAGTAGGCCCAAATCAGTAAGTAGTCGAAATGCAGTTCAAAATTGGCAACCGTAGTAAACAGGCGGCACAGCTTTGTTCAGTGGAGGAGAACAGCAAGGAGTGGCAGACACCGATAGTAGGCCCCAACCCAACTAGTAGGCCAAATGCAGTCTAACATTAACAACTACTTAACGAGCGCCTGAAAACGGAATTTCAGGACAGGAAACCAGGAGAACAGCAAGGAGCGGCAGACACTGTTAGTAGGCCCCAAACCAACTAGTACGCCAAATGCAGTTGTTCCATTTAACCACAATTTAACGAGAGCCTGAAGATAGAAGCTCAGGAAAGGCAACCTGGAAAACACCTTGGAGTGGAACACACCATCTCTCTCCACCCCATACCCATTTTGTAGGCCTAATGCTGTGTAGTTTTCTACAACTACTAAACGAGAGTCGGAAGACCGAAGCAATGGCAAGGCAACCTGGGGAACACCTTGGAGTGTAACACACCATCTCTCTCCACCCGATACCCATTTTGTAGGCCTAATGCAGTGTAGTTTTCTACAACTACTAAACGAGAGTCGGAAGATCGAAGCAATGGCGAGGAAACCTGGAGAACACCTTGGAGTGTAACACACCATCTCTCTCCACCCCATACCCATTTTGTAGGCCTAATGCAGTGTAGTTTTCTACAACTACTAAACGAGAGTCGGAAGACCGAAGCAATGGCAAGGCAACCTGGGGAACACCTTGGAGTGTAACACACCATCTCTCTTCACCCGATACCCATTTTGTAGGCCTAATGCAGTGTAGTTTTCTACAACTACTAAATGAGAGTCGGAAGACCGAAGCAATGGCAAGGCAACCTGGGGAACACCTTGGAGTGTAACACACCATCTCTCTCCACCCGATACCCATTTTGTAGGCCTAATGCAGTGTAGTTTTCTACAACTACTAAACGAGAGTCGGAAGACCGAAGCAATGGTAAGGCAACCTGGGGAACACCTTGGAGTGTAACACACCATCTCTCTCCACCCGATACCCATTTTGTAGGCCTAATGCAGTGTAGTTTTCTACAACTACTAAACGAGAGTCGGAAGACCGAAGCAATGGCAAGGCAACCTGGGGAACACCTTGGAGTGTAACACACCATCTCTCTCCACCCGATACCCATTTTGTAGGCCTAATGCAGTGTAGTTTTCTACAACTACTAAACGAGAGTCGGAAGACCGAAGCAATGGCAAGGCAACCTGGGGAACACCTTGGAGTGTAACACACCATCTCTCTCCACCCGATACCCATTTTGTAGGCCTAATGCAGTGTAGTTTTCTACAACTACTAAACGAGAGTCGGAAGATCGAAGCAATGGCGAGGAAACCTGGAGAACACCTTGGAGTGTAACACACCATCTCTCTCCACCCCATACCCATTTTGTAGGCCTAATGCTGTGTAGTTTTCTACAACTACTAAACGAGAGTCGGAAGACCGAAGCAATGGTAAGGCAACCTGGGGAACACCTTGGAGTGTAACACACCATCTCTCTCCACCCGATACCCATTTTGTAGGCCTAATGCAGTGTAGTTTTCTACAACTACTAAACGAGAGTCGGAAGACCGAAGCAATGGCAAGGCAACCTGGGGAACACCTTGGAGTGTAACACACCATCTCTCTCCACCCGATACCCATTTTGTAGGCCTAATGCAGTGTAGTTTTCTACAACTACTAAACGAGAGTCGGAAGATCGAAGCAATGGCGAGGAAACCTGGAGAACACCATTGGAGTGTAACACACCATCTCTCTCCACCCCATACCCATTATGTAGGCCTAATGCTGTGTAGTTTTCTACAACTACTAAACGAGAGTCGGAAGACGAAAGCAATGGCAAGGCAACCTGGGGAACACCTTGGAGTGTAACACACCATCTCTCTCCACCCGATACCCATTTTGTAGGCCTAATGCAGTGTAGTTTTCTACAACTACTAAACGAGAGTCGGAAGACCGAAGCAATGGCAAGGCAACCTGGGGAACACCTTGGAGTGTAACACACCATCTCTCTCCACCCGATACCCATTTTGTAGGCCTAATGCAGTGTAGTTTTCTACAACTACTAAACGAGAGTCGGAAGACCGAAGCAATGGCAAGGCAACCTGGGGAACACCTTGGAGTGTAACACACCATCTCTCTCCACCCGATACCCATTTTGTAGGCCTAATGCAGTGTAGTTTTCTACAACTACTAAACGAGAGTCGGAAGATCGAAGCAATGGCGAGGAAACCTGGAGAACACCTTGGAGTGTAACACACCATCTCTCTCCACCCCATACCCATTTTGTAGGCCTAATGCTCTGTAGTTTTCTACAACTACTAAACGAGAGTCGGAAGACCGAAGCAATGGCAAGGCAACCTGGGGAACACCTTGGAGTGTAACACACCATCTCTCTCCACCCGATACCCATTTTGTAGGCCTAATGCAGTGTAGTTTTCTACAACTACTAAACGAGAGTCGGAAGACCGAAGCAATGGCAAGGCAACCTGGGGAACACCTTGGAGTGTAACACACCATCTCTCTCCACCCGATACCCATTTTGTAGGCCTAATGCAGTGTAGTTTTCTACAACTACTAAATGAGAGTCGGAAGACCGAAGCAATGGCAAGGCAACCTGGGGAACACCTTGGAGTGTAACACACCATCTCTCTCCACCCGATACCCATTTTGTAGGCCTAATGCAGTGTAGTTTTCTACAACTACTAAACGAGAGTCGGAAGATCGAAGCAATGGCGAGGAAACCTGGAGAACACCTTGGAGTGTAACACACCATCTCTCTCCACCCCATACCCATTTTGTAGGCCTAATGCTGTGTAGTTTTCTACAACTACTAAACGAGAGTCGGAAGACCGAAGCAATGGCAAGGCAACCTGGGGAACACCTTGGAGTGTAACACACCATCTCTCTCCACCCGATACCCATTTTGTAGGCCTAATGCAGTGTAGTTTTCTACAACTACTAAACGAGAGTCGGAAGACCGAAGCAATGGCAAGGCAACCTGGGGAACACCTTGGAGTGTGACACACCATCTCTCTCCACCCGATACCCATTTTGTAGGCCTAATGCAGTGTAGTTTTCTACAACTACTAAACGAGAGTCGGAAGATCGAAGCAATGGCGAGGAAACCTGGAGAACACCTTGGAGTGGAACACACCATCTCTCTACACCCCATACCGAATTTGTAGGCCTAATGCAGCCTACTTTCCGACAACTACTAAACGAGAGCATGAAGATCGAAGCTCAGGAAAGGCAACCTGGGGAACACCTTGGAGTGTAACACACCCTCTCTCTACACCACGGAAGGGCTGATTCTTAGGAAGGAAGGCTGTCGGAAAGAAGCAGGGCGCGTCCGAGGGTGATTATATTCTTATTAGGTATATACTCACCCTCGGACGCGCCCTGCTTCTTTATTTGTAATGAATGTTTATTTGCAATGTGGTTTTGACTTACTCTATTTTTTTGGTAAATAATGATTTTATTATTTTCATTGTTTTGCATCTTCTTGGCAATAATATAAAGAAGACGCGACAGGACAACACTCGGTGGATGCCATATCTGTGTTTTAAATTGAAAAAAACTTTCAGTTAACTACTTGCAGGAGAAAGTTATTGTAGCTGGTGGCCATTTTTAGGACTGTACCAGATTTTTGTTGTATGTGTTTGTTTTTAATGTTAAAATGTCTGCATTTGATATCTCTCCAGTATTTTCTTTTTTATAAGCAAAATACTTATTTTTATATTTTCTGATGTTGGTTCAAGGGGTACACGGGCAGCAGTAGACAGGTCAGTGGAGGCCTAGTGGAAGGAGGTACCACAGACAGGCTTCGAAGCCCTAACATAATAAATTGGGCTGGCTGTAGGCAATTTAAAATTGGTTCCAGGGGAACCCGGGCAGCAGTAGACAGGTCAGTGGAGGCCTAGTGGAAGGAGGGACCGCAGACAGGCTTCGAAGCCCTAACATAATAAATTGGGCTGGCTGTAGGCAATTTAAAATTGGTTCCAGGGGAACCCGGGCAGCAGTAGACAGGTCAGTGGAGGCCTAGTGGAAGGAGGGACCGCAGACAGGCTTCGAAGCCCTAACATAATAAATTGGGCTGGCTGTAGGCAATTTAAAATTGGTTCCAGGGGAACCCGGGCAGCAGTAGACAGGTCAGTGGAGGCCTAGTGGAAGGAGGGACCGCAGACAGGCTTCGAAGCCCTAACATAATAAATTGGGCTGGCTGTAGGCAATTTAAAATTGGTTCCAGGGGAACCCGGGCAGCAGTAGACAGGTCAGTGGAGGCCTAGTGGAAGGAGGGACCGCAGACAGGCTTCGAAGCCCTAACATAATAAATTGGGCTGGCTGTAGGCAATTTAAAATTGGTTCCAGGGGAACCCGGGCAGCAGTAGACAGGTCAGTGGAGGCCTAGTGGAAGGAGGGACCGCAGACAGGCTTCGAAGCCCTAACATAATAAATTGGCCTGGCTGTAGGCAATTTACAATTGGTTCCAGGGGAACACGGGCGGCAGTAGACAGGTCAGTGGAGGCCTAGTGGAAGGAGGGACCGCAGACAGGCTTCGAAGCCCTAGCATAATAAATTGGGCTGGCTGTAGACAATTTAAAATTGGTTCCAGGGGAACACGGGCAGCAGTGGCCTGGTCAGTGTAGTAGTAGTGGAAAAACGGGCCGCAGACAGGCTTCGAAGGCCTAACATAACAAAAATTGGGATGTAGGCAATTTACAATTGGTTCCAGGGGAACACGGGCAGCAGTAGACAGGTCAGTGGAGGCCTAGTGGAAGGAGGGACCGCAGACAGGCTTCGAAGCCCTAACATAATAAATTGGCCTGGCTGTAGGCAATTTACAATTGGTTCCAGGGGAACACGGGCAGCAGTAGACAGGTCAGTGGAGGCCTAGTGGAAGGAGGGACCGCAGACAGGCTTCGAAGCCCTAACATAATAAATTGGGCTGGCTGTAGGCAATTTAAAATTGGTTCCAGGGGAACCCGGGCAGCAGTAGACAGGTCAGTGGAGGCCTAGTGGAAGGAGGGACCGCAGACAGGCTTCGAAGCCCTAACATAATAAATTGGGCTGGCTGTAGGCAATTTAAAATTGGTTCCAGGGGAACCCGGGCAGCAGTAGACAGGTCAGTGGAGGCCTAGTGGAAGGAGGGACCGCAGACAGGCTTCGAAGCCCTAACATAATAAATTGGGCTGGCTGTAGGCAATTTAAAATTGGTTCCAGGGGAACCCGGGCAGCAGTAGACAGGTCAGTGGAGGCCTAGTGGAAGGAGTGACCGCAGACAGGCTTCGAAGGCCTAACATAAGAAAAATGTCAATACAATGGTATTGACAGTGCCAGGCATTGAAGGATGTCAGCGCATAGACTAAACATTGGTGGAGCTGTGAGAGAAAATTTTGCTAGTGGTAGAGCACTGTTTGACCTGGGGGGGGGGACTGTCTTGTGGCCGGCGGTACAGGCCCAGGGCCCCTCATATTACAACGGTGTGTCTGACGTTGGGTGCGCACCACCACCGCCAGACACTTTATTGTACTATGAGGGACCTAGTGGCAGTGCCATCGACCAAAAGCGGGCACACCCACCTCTTCAGACAAACAGTACTCTCACAGGTGCTGGCGCCAAGTGGCGATACCACGGCCCCGTGTGGGGACTTTGGCCATTTAGGGAGGTGTTAACATGTCGGATGCTGGACAATCAGGTGCTGCAAATTACGAGATTGGAAAAGTCGTTCAGAATAGTCCACAGGCAAGACCTTTACATAGGAAAGCTAGGTGTCAGCCGGGCAAGGTGGGGCAAAAGATTTCGAAATACAGTTGTGGTTCATTTTAATGAAGGTTAGATCATCTACATTTTGGGTAGCCAGACGAGTCCTTTTTTCTGTTAGTATTGAACCTGCAGCACTGAATACTCTTTCTGATAGGACACTAGCTGCCGGGCAAGCAAGCTCCTGCAATGCATATTCTGCCAATTCTGGCCAGGTGTCTAATTTTGATGCCCAGTAATCAAATGGGAATGACGGTTGAGGGAGAACGTCGATAAGGGATGAAAAATAGTTAGTAACCATACTGGACAAATGTTGTCTCCTGTCACTTTGAATTGATGCTGCAGTACCTGTCCTGTCTGCGGTCATAGCAAAATCACTCCACAACCTGGTCAGAAAACCCCTCTGGCCAACGACACTTCTGATTTCTGCCCCTCTAACACCTCTGGTCTGCTGGCCCCTGCAGCTCGTGTTAGAACGATCACAGGCGCTGTGTGCAGGGAATGCCAGAAGCAAACGGTCAACAAGAGTTGATTGTTTGGTTGCTAATATTAGTTCCAAGTTCTCATGTGGCATTATATTTTGCAATTTGCCTTTATAGCGAGGATCAAGGAGGCAGGCCAACCAGTAATCGTCATCGTTCATCATTTTTGTTATGCGTGTGTCCCTTTTGAGGATACGTAAGGCATAATCCGCCATGTGGGCCAAAGTTCCAGTTCTCAAATCTGTGGTTGTGCTTGGTTGAGGGGCAGTTTCAGGCAAATCCACGTCACTTGTGTCCCTCCAAAAACCAGAACCCGGCCTTGCCGCGCCAACAATTTCCACTGGCCCCGGAAAAGCTTCCTCATTAAAAATATAATCATCCCCATCATCCTCCTCGTCCTCCTCCTCCTCTTCGCCCGCTACCTCGTCCTGTACACTGCCCTGGCCAGACAATGGCTGACTGTCATCAAGGCTTTCCTCTTCCTCAGCTGCAGACGCCTGATCCTTTATGTGCGTCAAACTTTGCATCAGCAGACGCATTAGGGGGATGCTCATGCTTATTATGGCGTTGTCTGCACTAAACAGCCGTGTGCATTCCTCAAAACACTGAAGGACTTGACACATGTCTTGAATCTTCGACCACTGCACACCTGACAACTCCATGTCTGCCATCCTACTGCCTGCCCGTGTATGTGTATCCTCCCACAAAAACATAACAGCCCGCCTCTGTTCACACAGTCTCTGAAGCATGTGCAGTGTTGAGTTCCACCTTGTTGCAACGTCTATGATTAGGCGATGGTGGGGAAGGTTCAAAGAACGATGATAGGTCTGCATACGGCTGGAGTGTACGGGCGAACGGCGGATATGTGAGCAAAGTCCACGCACTTTGAGGAGCAGGTCGGATAACCCCGGATAACTTTTCAGGAAGCACTGCACCACCAGGTTTAAGGTGTGAGCCAGGCAAGGAATGTGTTTCAGTTGGGAAATGGAGATGGCAGCCATGAAATTCCTTCCGTTATCACTCACTACCTTGCCTGCCTCAAGATCTACAGTGCCCAGCCACGACTGCGTTTCTTTCTGCAAGAACTCGGACAGAACTTCAGCGGTGTGTCTGTTGTCGCCCAAACACTTCATAGCCAATACAGCCTGCTGACGTTTGCCAGTAGCTGCCCCATAATGGGAGACCTGGTGTGCAACAGTGGCAGCTGCGGATGGAGTGGTTGTGCGACTGCGGTCTGTGGACGAGGTCTCGCTTCTGCAGGAGGACGAGGAGGAGGAGGAGGGGGTGCGAATGGCTACAGCCAACTGTTTCCTAGACCGTGGGCTAGGCAGAACTGTCCCAAACTTGCTGTCCCCTGTGGACCCTGCATCCACCACATTTACCCAGTGTGCCGTGATGGACACGTAACGTCCCTGGCCATGCCTACTGGTCCATGCATCTGTTGTCAGGTGCACCTTTGTGCTCACAGATTGCCTGAGTGCATGGACGATGCGCTCTTTTACATGCTGGTGGAGGGCTGGGATGGCTTTTCTGGAAAAAAAGTGTCGACTGGGTAGCTCGTAGCGTGGTACAGCGTAGTCCATCAGGGCTTTGAAAGCTTCGCTTTCAACTAACCGGTAGGGCATCATCTCTAACGAGATTAGTCTAGCTATGTGGGCGTTCAAACCCTGTGTACGCGGATGCGAGGCTAAGTACTTCCTTTTTCTAACCATAGTCTCATGTAGGGTGAGCTGGACTGGAGAGCTGGAGATCGTGGAACTAGCGGGGGTGCCGGTGGACATGGCAGACTGAGAGACCGTGGGAGATGGTATTGTTGCCGCCGGTGCCCTAGATGCAGTGTTTCCTACTACGAAACTGGTGATTCCCTGACCCTGACTTCTTTGGCCTGGCAAAGAAACCTGCACAGATACTGCAGGTGGTGCAGAAAATGGTGGCCCTACACTGCCGGAAGGGATGTTGCGTTGATGACTAGCTTCATTGGCCGAGGGTGCTACAACCTTAAGGGACGTTTGGTAGTTAGTCCAAGCTTGCAAATGCATGGTGGTTAAATGTCTATGCATGCAACTTGTATTGAGACTTTTCAGATTCTGCCCTCTGCTTAAGGTAGTTGAACATTTTTGACAGATGACTTTGCGCTGATCAATTGGATGTTGTTTAAAAAAATGCCAGACTGCACTCTTTCTAGCATCGGATACCTTTTCAGGCATTGCAGACTGAGCTTTAACCGGATGGCCAAGCTGTCCTCCAACAGGTTTTGACTTTGCCACGCCTTTTGGGCAAGATACGGGCCCGGCAGATGGAACCTGTTGCGATGTTGATGCCTGCTGCGGCCCCTCCTCCTCCGCTTCAGAACTGCTGCCGCCTGCACCCTGTTCCCCCAATGGCTGCCAATCGGGGTCAAGAACTGGGTCATCTATTACCTCTTCTTGTAGCTCGTGTGCAACTTCGTCTGTGTCACCTTGTCGGTCGGTGGTATAGCGTTCGTGATGGGGCAACATAGTCTCATCAGGGTCTGATTCTTGATCAGCACCCTGCGAGGGCAATGTTGTGGTCTGAGTCAAAGGACCAGCATAGTAGTCTGGCTGTGGCTGTGCATCAGTGCACTCCATGTCAGATTCAACTTGTAATGGGCATGGACTGTTAACTGCTTCACTTTCTAAGCCAGGGACGGTATGTGTAAAGAGCTCCATGGAGTAACCCGTTGTGTCGCCTGCTGCATTCTTCTCTGTTGTTGTTTTTGCTGAAGAGGACAAGGAAGCGACTTGTCCCTGACCGTGAACATCCACTAACGACGCGCTGCTTTTACTTTTACCAGTTTCACGAGAGGAGGCAAAAGAGCTAGAGGCTGAGTCAGCAAGATAAGCCAAAACTTGCTCTTGCTGCTCCGGCTTTAAAAGCGGTTTTCCTACTCCCAGAAAAGGGAGCGTTCGAGGCCTTGTGTAGCCAGACGACGAACCTGGCTCCACAGCTCCAGACTTAGGTGCAATATTTTTTTTCCCACGACCACCTGATGCTCCACCACTACCACTACCCTCATTACCAGCTGACAATGAACGCCCCCGGCCACGACCTCTTCCACCAGACTTCCTCATTGTTTTAAAAACGTTACCAAACTAACGGTATTTGTTGCAGTCACACAACTTACACGGTGAGCTATAACTTCAGTATGATTTAGCTACCCCTTTACAGGTGGGTGAGACCACAACGAAAATCAGGCACAATGTTACACACTCTGTTGTTGGTGGCAACAAATGAGAGAGATGCCACACACGCAGGACTGTCACTGAAGCGCAAATGTAAATATTAATCTCCCACTGATTTGTGTTTTTTTTTTAAAAAAGGAGACTTTAGAAAAAAAAAAAAAAATGATTTTTTAAGGAAGAATTTATAAACCAAATAAAATGAAATGATTTTTTCAGGGAGAATTTAGAAAACAAATAAAACATAAAATAGCCTTTCTAGGGCCCAGTGAGTGAGAGAGGACGCACACAGGAGTCAGGAGTGGCACACAAGCCCTGAGGCCAATATTTATCTCCCACTGATTGATTTAGTGATTTTTTCAGGTAGATTTTGGAACCCAAATCAAGCAAAAAAATTAATAGGCTTTCTATGGCCCACAATTGGAGAGAGAGAGATGGCACACCCAGGAGTCAAGACTGGCACACAAGCAGAAAGGGCAATATTAATCTCCCACTGATTTGATTTTTTTTTTTTTTTTTTCAGGGAGACTTTAGAAAAAAAATACAAAAAAATGAATTTTTCAGGAAGAATTTAGAAACAAAATAAAATAAAATGATTGTTTCAGGGAGAATTTAGAAAACAAATAAAAAAAAATAGGCTTTGTAGGGCCCACTGAGTGAGAGAGGACGCACACAGGAGTCAGGAGTGGCACACAAGCCCAGAGGCCAATATTTATCTCCCACTGATTAATTTAGTGATTTTTTCAGGTAGATTTTGGAACCCAAATCAAGCAAAAAAATTAATAGGCTTTCTATGGCACACAATTGGAGAGAGAGAGATGGGACACGCAGGAGTCAAGACTGGCACACAAGCAGAAAGGGCAATATTAATCTCCCACTGATTTGTTTTTTTTTGTTTTTTTTCAGGGAGACTTTAGAAAAAAAAATACAAAAAAAATGATTTTTTTCAGGAATAATTTAGAAACCAAATAAAATAAAATGATTTTTTCAGGGAGAATTTAGAAAACAAATAAAACAAGAAATAGGCTTTCTAGGGCCCACTGAGTGAGAGAGGACGCACACAGGAGTCAGGAGTGGCACACAAGCCCAGAGGCCAATATTTATCTCCCACTGATTGATTTATTGATTTTTTCAGGTAGATTTTGGAACCCAAATCAAGCAAAAAAATAAATAGGCTTTCTATGGCCCACAGAGATGGCACACACAGGAGTAAGTAGTGGCACACAAGCCCTGAGGCCAATATTTTTCTCCCACTGATTGATGTAGTGATTTTTTCAGTTAGATTTTAGAACCCAAATTAAGCAAAAAAATAAATAGGCTTTCTATGGCCCACTGAGTGAGAGATGACACAGACAGGGATGGCACTCTAGCAGAAATGCCAATCTTAATCTCCCACAAAAAAAAAAAAAAAAGGAACTGTCCTTCAATTACTATCTCCCTGCAGTAATCTCAGCCAGGTATGGCAGGCAGCAATAAGGAGTGGACTGATGCACAAATTAAATAAAAAGTGTGGACAAACAAACAAGATAGCTGTGCAGAAAGGAAGGAACAAGAGGATTTGTGCTTTGAAAAAAGCAGTTGGTTTGCACAGCGGCGTACACACAGCAATGCAGCTATCAGGGAGCCTTCTAGGGCAGCCCAATGAGCTACAGCGCTGAGGGGAAAAAAAAAAAAAATGTAGCTTCCACTGTCCCTGCACACCGAAGGTGGTGTTGGGCAGTGGAAATCGCTACAGCACAAGCGGTTTGGTGGTTAATGGACCCTGCCTAACGCTATCCCTGCTTCTGACGAAGCAGCAGCAACCTCTCCCTAGGCTCAGATCAGCAGCAGTAACATGGCGGTCGGCGGGAACGCCCCTTTATAGCCCCTGTGACGCCGCGGACAGCAAGCCAATCACTGCAATGCCCTTCTCTAAGATGGTGGGGACCAGGACCTATGTCATCACGCTGCCCACACTCTGCATTTACCTTCATTGGCTGAGAAATGGCGCTTTTCGCGTCATTGAAACGCGACTTTGGCGCGAAAGTCGCGTACCGCATGGCCGACCCCGCAAAGGGGTCGGATCGGGTTTCATGAAACCCGACTTTGTCAAAAGTCGGCGACTTTTGAAAATGTTCGACCCGTTTCGCTCAACCCTATTTGTGGATTCAGGCGCTGCCCTGAATTTGATGGACTTGGAGTTTGCTAGGCGCTGTGGTTTTTTCTTGGAGCCCTTGCATTATCCTATTCCATTGAGAGGAATTGATGCTACGCCTTTGGCCAAGAATAAGCCTCAGTACTGAACCCAATTGACCATGTGCATGGCTCCTGCACATCAGGAGGCTATTCGCTTTTTGGTGTTGCATAATCTGCATGATGTGGTCGTTTTGGGGTTGCCATGGCTACAGGTCCATAATCCAGTATTGGATTGGAAATCTATGTCTGTGTCCAGATGGGGTTGTCAGGGGGTACATGGTGATGTTCCATTTTTGTCTATTTCGTCATCCACTGCTTCTGAAGTCCCGGAGTTTTTGTCCGATTACCGGGATGTATTTGATGAGCCCAAATCCAGTGCCCTACCTCCTCATAGGGATTGCGATTGTGCTATTGATTTGATTCCTGGTGGTAAGTTTCCTAAGGGCCGACTGTTCAATTTATCTGTGCCAGAACACGCCGCTATGCGGAGTTATATAAAGGAATCCTTGGAGAAAGGTCATATTCGCCCGTCTTCATCACCGTTAGGAGCAGGGTTCTTTTTTGTGGCCAAGAAGGATGGTTCTTTGAGACCTTGTATTGATTACCGCCTTCTTAATAAAATTACAGTCAGGTTTCAGTATCCTTTGCCGCTACTGTCTGATTTGTTTGCTCGTATTAAAGGGGCTAGTTGGTTCACCAAGATAGATCTTCAAGGGGGCGTATAATCTTGTGCGTATTAAACAGGGCGATGAATGGAAAACAGCATTTAATACGCCCGAGGGCCATTTTGAGTACCTGGTTATGCCATTCGGGCTTAACAATGCTCCATCAGTATTTCAGTCCTTTATGCATGACATCTTCCGAGAGTACCTGGATAAATTCCTGATTGTATATTTGGATGATATTTTGGTCTTCTCGGATGATTGGGAGTCTCACGTGAAGCAGGTCAGAATGGTGTTCCAGGTCCTTCGTGCGAATTCTTTGTTTGTGAAGGAGTCAAAGTGTCTCTTTGGAGTTCAGAAGGTTTCATTTTTGGGTTTCATTTTTTCCCCTTCTACTATCGAGATGGACCCTGTTAAAGTCCAGGCCATTTATGATTGGACTCAGCCGACATCTGTGAAGAGTCTGCAAAAGTTCCTGGGCTTTGCTAATTTTTATCGTCGCTTCATCAGTAATTTTTCTAGTGTTGCTAAACCGTTGACTGATTTGACCAAGAAGGGTGCTGATGTGGTCAATTGGTCTTCTGCGGCTGTGGAAGCTTTTCAGGAGTTGAAGCGTCGTTTTTCTTCTGCCCCTGTGTTGTGCCAGCCAGATGTTTCGCTCCCGTTTCAGGTCGAGGTTGATGCTTCTGAGATTGGAGCAGGGGCTGTTTTGTCGCAAAGAAGTTCTGATGGCTCGGTGATGAAACCATGTGCCTTCTTTTCTAGAAAGTTTTCGCCTGCTGAGCGCAATTATGATGTTGGCAATCGAGAGTTGTTGGCCATGAAGTGGGCATTCGAGGAGTGGCGTCATTGGCTTGAAGGAGCCAAGCATTGACTTATCTCGAGTCTGCCAAACGGTTGAATCCTACACAGGCTCATTGGTCGCTATTTTTCTCCCGTTTTGATTTTGTGGTTTCGTACCTTCCGGGCTCTAAGAATGTGAAGGCTGATGCCCTGTCAAGGAGTTTTGTGCCCGACTCTCCGGGTGTTCCTGAGCCGGCGGGTATTCTCAGAGAGGGGGTAATTTTGTCTGCCATCTCCCCTGATTTGCGGCGGGTGCTGCAAAAATTTCAGGCTGATAGACCTGACCGTTGCCCAGCGGAGAAACTGTTTGTCCCTGATAAATGGACTAGTAGAGTTATCTCTGAGGTTCATTGTTCGGTGTTGGCTAGTCATCCTGGAATCTTTGGTACCAGAGATTTGGTGGCTAGATCCTTTTGGTGGCCGTCTTTGTCACGGGATGTGTGTTCTTTTGTGCAGTCCTGTGGGACTTGTGCTCGGGCTAAGCCCTGCTGTTCTCGTGCCAGTGGGTTGCTTTTGCCCTTGCCGGTCCCGAAGAGGCCCTGGACGCATATTTCTATGGATTTTATTTCGGATCTCCCTGTCTCTCAAAAGATGTCGGTCATTTGGGTGGTTTGTGATCGCTTCTCTAAGATGGTCCATTTGGTACCCTTGTCTAAATTGCCTTCCTCCTCTGATTTGGTGCCATTGCTTTTCCAGCATGTGGTTCGTTTACATGGCATTCCGGAGAACATCGTTTCGGACAGAGGTTCCCAGTTTGTTTCGAGGTTTTGGCGATCCTTTTGTGCTAGGATGGGCATTGATTTGTCTTTTTCCTCGGCTTTCCATCCTCAGACAAATGGCCAAACCGAACGAACTAATCAGACTTTGGAAACATATCTGAGATGCTTTGTTTCTGCTGATCAGGATGATTGGGTGTCCTTTTTGCCTTTGGCTGAGTTCGCCCTTAATAATCGGGCCAGCTGGGCTACTTTGGTTTCGCCGTTTTTCTGCAATTCTGGTTTCCATCCTCGTTTCTCTTCAGGGCAGGTTGAGTCTTCGGACTGTCCTGGTGTAGATACTGTGGTGGATAGGTTGCAGCAGATTTGGACTCATGTGGTGGACAATTTGACATTGTCCCAGGAGAAGGCTCAACGTTTCGCTAACCGCCGGCGCTGTGTGGGTCCCCAACTTCATGTTGGGGATTTGGTTTGGTTGTCGTCTCGTTATGTTCCTATGAAGGTTTCCTCTCCTAAGTTTAAGCCTCGTTTCATTGGTCCGTATAAGATTTCTGAGGTTTTCAATCCTGTGTCATTTCGTTTGACCCTTCCGGCTTCTTTTGCCATCCATAATGTATTCCATAGGTCGTTGTTGCGGATATACGTGGCGCCTGTGGTTCCATCCGTTGATCCTCCTGCCCCGGTGTTGGTTGAGGGGGAGTTGGAGTATGTGGTGGAGAAGATTTTGGATTCTCGTATTTCGAGACGGAAACTCCAGTACCTGGTCAAGTAAAAGGGTAATGGTCAGGAAGATAATTCCTGGGTCTTTGCCTCTGATGTTCATGCTGCCGATCCGGTTCGTGCATTTCATTTGGCTCGTCCTGGTCGGCCTGGGGGCTCTGGTGAGGGTTCGGTGACCCCTCCTCAAGGGGGTGGGGTACTGTTGTGAATTCTGTTGTCAAGCTCCCTCCTGTGGTCATGAATGGTACTTCGGCTGGTTCTGTCCATGGGCTTCCTCTGGTGGTTGTGAGTGGGGCTGCGGCTTCTGAGTTTCCTTCCACAGGTGACGAGGTTAATTCGTTAGCTGGCTGCTCTATTTAACTCCACTTAGATCATTGCTCCATGCCACCTGTCAATGTTCCAGTATTGGTCTAGTTCGCTCCTGGATCGTTCTTGTGACCTGTCTTCTCCAGCAGAAGCTAAGTTCCTGCTTGTTTTTCTCTTGTTCGCTATTTTTCTGTCCAGCTTGCTATTTTGATTTTTCTCTTGCTTGCTGGAAGCTCTGGGACGCAGAGGGGCGCCTCTGAGTCGGTGCGGAGGGTCTTTTTTGCGCCCTCTGCGTGTTTTTTTGTAGTTTTTGTGCTGACCGCAAAGTTACCTTTCCTATCCTCTGTCTGTTCAGTAAGTCGGGCCTCTCTTTGCTAAAATCTATTTCATCTCTGTGTTTGTGATTTTCATCTTAACTCACAGTCATTATATGTGGGGGGCTGCCTTTTCCTTTGGGGAATTTCTCTGAGGCAAGGTAGGCTTTATTTTTCTATCTTTAGGGCTAGCTAGTTCTTAGGCTGTGACGCGTTGCATAGGGAGCGTTAGGAGCAATCCACGGCTATTTCTAGTGTGTGTGATAGGATTAGGGATTGCGGTCAGCAGAGTTCCCACGTCCCAGAGCTTGTCCTGTATTATTAATAACTATCAGGTCTTTCCGTGTGCTCTTAACCACCAGGTCCATTATTGTCCTAACCACCAGGTCATAACACCTACTGTTAAGGACCGGCGGAACGCACCAAGTATAGATGATATGACAGTAGGTGCGTTCGCAGTCCGAGGTCCACCGTGCAGGTAAAAGACCCTGCTGCTAGTAAGACGGACTATATGGCGGTACTAAGAATACACACATGGGTTAACTTCACCCTGCGTGAAGGAAGCGATCCTGTTGCGTCACAGCAGCGCAGTACCGCACATAGAGCGCGAGCAAGAAGTCAGCGGACTCAACCCCTACACAGGATTGAAGTCCGATTAGACACTTGCTGGCACAACACCGCAACTGGGTCTGTAAGGAAACTAATAAAATAGAATCAATAGGCACAAGAGTGCGTGCGGTGCCGCACTGACGGACGCCACTAACCACCCAGGCTTGGGTAAGGAAAGCGCAGAAGAAGCGCACGGCGCCGTACTGGCGGACACAGCAACAGGACGCTGTGATGTTTGTTACGTGCAGATGGTTAGTCGGGCGCTAGATAGCTACCATCATCCGCGAGCAGTCAACAACTCTAGGGAGGGATACTTAGGAGCTTTCATCCATCGACATACATCCATCTACACACACACATAATATCAAGACAATACTAGCGCATGGCCGTGCGTTCATGCGCAGTTTATATAGTTGCAGCACAGGAAGCTGCTACTGAAGTTTTTGCCCTTTCAGGACCTTCCAGAAGGACCAATGGAAAGTGCTGCAGTACCTGAGCATGTTTTGCCCTTTCAGGACCTTCCAGAAGGACCAATGGAATGTACTGCAGCACCTGAGCATGTGACCGAACATGTGGCCCTCGACCTCCAATGGGAGACCCTGCCCTGGGCATGCTCAGACAGAGAAAAGCAGGACTTAGATCCAGAAACGTCCACTCGCCGCTGCCCAGCACTGGCTTCAATGGCAGAAGCAGGAGAAGCAGCAGTAACTCCGCACAGAGTCAGACTGAGCGAGACGCTGGGATCGACGTCCCTGCTGAGCAGACTCCACTGCGGCTGGAGAAGAATGGGAGACCGCAGCGGAGACGGATCGAGATTCCCCCTGTGCAGCAGAGGAAACTCGACTCCTAACATTACCCCCCCTCCTAGGGCCCCCCCCCCCTCCTTGGGCCTCGCTACGTTCGAAGGCAGCAATCAGCTGCGGGGCCCGAATGTGCTCAACAGGCTCCCAGGACCTGTCCTCGGGGCCATAACCCTTCCAGTCTACCAAATAAAATTTTTTGCCACGTACCACCTTGAACCCCAAAATAGCGTTCACCTCATATTCGTCCGTAGACGAACCCGATGTCCCAGCAGATGACTCGGAAAACCGGGACATATACACGGGTTTCAAGAGGGACACATGAAAGGTGTCGGTGATACCCAGGCGTGGCGGAAGGGCCAGACGGTAGACCACAGGATTAACCTGTTCGAGGACCTTGAAGGGACCCAAGTAGCGAGGTGCAAACTTAGTGGACTCTACACGCAGCCTGATGTTACGGGCGGAGAGCCACACTAAATCGCCAGGAGCAAAGGTCGGGGCAGGGCGCCGATGTGCATCGGCGGAGGACCTCATTCTCTCCTTCGAGGCCCGAATGGCATCCTGAGTGCGGTCCCAAATGTCCCGTGCCTCCACTGCCCAGTCTGCCACCCTGGAGTCAGCAGAGGACACGGGCATAGGCACAGGAACCCGCGGATGCTGGCCGTAATTAAGGAGGAAAGGAGTCTGACCGGTGGAGTCAGCTACAGCGTTATTAAGGGCGAACTCTGCCCATGGTAATAAAGATGCCCAGTCATCCTGCCTGGCAGAAACAAAATGTCGCAGATATGTGACCAGAGTCTGATTGGCCCTCTCCACCAACCCATTCGTCTCGGGATGATATGCGGAAGAGAGATTTAACTCAATGCTGAGAAGATGACAAAGCTCTCTCCAAAACCAAGACGCAAACTGGGGACCCCGGTCACTGACAATTTTGTCTGGCATGCCGTGTAGGCGGAAGACGTGTCTTATGAACAACGCTGCCAAGGCCCGTGCAGAAGGTAACCGTGGGAGTGGCACCAAATGCACCATTTTCGAGAAATGATCGGTAACGACCCAAATGATGGTACAGCCGCGAGACTTGGGCAAACCCACGACAAAGTCCATCCCAACCATCTCCCAGGGCCTGTCTGCGACCGGCAAGGGATAGAGTAACCCAGATGGCCGTTGTCGAGGAGACTTATTTTTGGCGCATGAGACACACGCCAGAACGTAATCTCTGACATCTCGGAGCATATGCGGCCACCAGTACGTCCTCGCCAGCAGCTCAGATGTCCTTTTTGTCCCAAAGTGTCCACCCACCCTGGAGGAATGAGCCCAAGAGAGAACCTCCGGTCGCAAATTTATGGGCACAAAAGTCTTGCCCGGAGGCACAGACTCAAGCGACACCGGAGCCACGGTTCTCAAGCTCTCAGAAGGAACAATAAGCCGAGGCTCTCCTTCCTCCTCCTCAGATGACACAACAGAGCGAGAAAGAGCATCAGCTCGAATGTTCTTCTCCCCAGCGAGATAATGGAGGGTGAAGTGGAATCGGGAGAAGAATAAGGACCATCTGGCCTGGCGAGAATTTAGCCGCTGGGCTGTTTGCAAATATAGCAAATTTTTGTGGTCTGTAAAAACTTGAAAGAGAAAACGAGCCCCCTCCAAGAGATGTCTCCACTCTGAGAAAGCCAATTTCATCGCTAGCAACTCCCTGTCCCCGATGGAATAATTCCTCTCCGCTGGTGTGAAGGTCTTGGAGAAGAAGAAGCACGGATGCTTCCGACCTTGAGCATCCTTTTGGAAGAGGACTGCTCCAGCACCAACGGAAGAGGCATCCACCTCCATTATAAACGGCTTATCGACATCGGGACGATGTAGGATGGGAGCGCTAGCAAAATGAGACTTAGTAGAAGAAAAGGCCCTGGAGACCTCTTCAGACCACACTTTGGGATTTGCTCCCTTCTTGGTGAGGGCTACCAAGGGAGCTACCAAAGTTGAGAAATGGGGAATGAACTGGCGGTAATAATTAATGAACCCCATAAAGCGCTGCACCGCTTTAAGTGAATGGGGTTCTTGCCAGTCCATCACAGCCTGTAGTTTGGCAGGATCCATAGCCAATCCCTGGGCAGAGATGATATAGCCCAGGAAAGGTAAAGACTCCTGCTCAAACACACACTTCTCCAACTTTGCGTAAAGAGAGTTTGCCCGTAAGAGGTCGAAGACTCTGCCAACATCTCTCCGGTGGGAGTCAATATCTGGAGAGAAGATGAGAATATCATCCAGATAGACTACAACCGAGGTGGAAAGCATATCCCGGAAGATGTCGTTGACAAAGTCTTGGAAAACGGCTGGGGCATTACAGAGCCCGAAGGGCATCACCAGATACTCATAGTGCCCATCTCTGGTGTTAAACGCCGTCTTCCATTCGTCCCCCTCACGGATGCGAATCAGGTTATAAGCTCCCCGCAGGTCTAATTTGGTAAATACCTTAGCTCCCCGTAGCCTATCAAAAAGCTCAGAAATCAGGGGCAGCGGGTACTTATTCTTAACGGTGATGGCGTTAAGACCCATGTAGTCTATGCAAGGACGCAATTCACCATTCTTCTTCTGTACGAAGAAGAACCCTGCCCCTGCTGGTGACACTGACTTCCTAATAAACCCTCTTGCCAAATTCTCCTGGATGTATTGGGACATAGCCTCCGTTTCCGGGAGAGAGAGGGGATAGGCACGTCCCCGAGGAGGTTCTGCTCCAGGCAAGAGATCTATAGGACAGTCATAGGGACGGTGAGGCGGAAGGGTCTCCGTGGCCTTTTTGGAAAAGACGTCTGCATAGGACCAATAGTATTTGGGGAGAGTAGAGAGATCTGCGGGTATCTCAGTGGTGGAAACCTGAACGCACTCTTTCACACATCTGCCCTTACAGGATTCACTCCAACCCAATATCCTCCCAGAGGTCCACTCAATATGTGGGGAGTGGAAACGGAGCCAGGGTATTCCCAGCAGAATCTCATCCATTCCCTCGGGAAGGACAAGAAGGGAAATAATCTCCTGGTGGGATGGGGACATGGCTAACGTGAAAGGGACAGTCTGATGTGTGATCTGTAACGGAAGTGTCGACCCATTCACCACTCTAACGGTTACTGGTTTGGCAAGCATAACCAGAGGTATTGCGTGGCGCAGAGCAAAAGCAGAAGACATAAAATTTCCCTCTGCTCCTGAATCCACACAAAGCTCTATTGTAAGAGTGGATGTGCCTAACAGCATTGTCCCTTTAAAGGACAATTTGGAGGAAAATGCCGCTGTGTCCAGTGAACCTCCTCCAATGGACACTGGACGCGACCGTTTTCCCGACCGCCGTGGACATTTATTAGCGTAATGTCCCGGTTGCTGGCAATTTTTACACACCACAGGTTCTCGAGTGGTCTGAGACCTAGGTCCTGCTCGAGAAACCTCCATGGCCTCATGGGAGTCGGACGCCATTACAGGAGATTCTAGAGGTTTGGCAAAGGTGGGAGCCAGCCGAAACCTCTGCCTACACTGGGTCCGCTCCAACCTCCGTTCGTTAAAACGGAGATCGATGCGGGTAGCAATAGTAATAAGCTCCTCCAGTGTGGCGGGAATCTCCCTGGTGGCCAAGGCGTCCTTTACATGATCTGCCAGTCCTTTCCAGAACACCGGAATAAGAACTTTATCCGGCCATTCCAGCTCAGAAGCTAGAGTCCGGAATAGGATGGCGAACTGGCTGACCATGGACAAAGCCTGAGTAATTGCCAACAATTGGAGCGCGGTATCGTGGGTGACACGGGGTCCCAAAAAGACCTGCCTCAGAGCGTCCAGGAAGATAGGGGCACTCTGTACCACACGGTCACCACGTTCCCAAAGCGGCGTTGCCCACTCCAATGCCCTGCCCGACAAAAGAGATAAAATGAATCCCACTTTCGCCCGTTCCGTAGGAAAACGTGCAGCCAGCAGCTCGAGATGTATGGAGCACTGGCTCACGAATCCCCGACATAGCTTACTGTCACCAGCAAACTTGTCTGGAAGCGGGAGATGGGATAAGGTCGGAGCAGGGGTGGCAGTGGACAAACTGGCTGCAGCTGCACTAGCAGCCTGAACAGCGACAGCAGTAACGTCCACAGCTGAGGTTGCACGCTCTAGAGCTGCCAACCTACCCTCCAACTGCTGGATGTACCGCTGTAGACGCTGACCGTCCGCCATTTACTAGCCAGACCTTGGCGCTAGTATTATGTTAAGGACCGGCGGAACGCACCAAGTATAGATGATATGACAGTAAGTGCGTTCGCAGTCCGAGGTCCACCGTGCAGGTAAAAGACCCTGCTGCTAGTAAGACGGACTATATGGCGGTACTAAAAATATACACATGGGTTAACTTCACCCTGCGTGAAGGAAGCGATCCTGTTGCGTCACAGGAGCGCAGTACCGCACATAGAGCGCGAGCAAGAAGTCAGCGGACTCAACCCCTACACAGGATTGAAGTCCGATTAGACACTTGCTGGCACAACACCGCAACTGGGTGTGTAAGGAAACTAATAAAATAGAATCAATAGGCACAAGAGTGCGTGCGGTGCCGCACTGACGGACGCCACTAACCACCCAGGCTTGGGTAAGGAAAGCGCAGAGGAAGCGCACGGCGCCGTACTGGCGGACACAGCAACAGGACGCTGTGATGTGTGTTACGTGCAGATGGTTAGTCGGGCGCTAGATAGCTACCATCATCCGCGAGCAGTCAACAACTCTAGGGAGGGATACTTAGGAGCTTTCATCCATCGACATACATCCATCTACACACACACATAATATCAAGACAATACTAGCGCATGGCCGTGCGGTCGTGCGCAGTTTATATAGTTGCAGCACAGGAAGCTGCTACTGAAGTTTTTGCCCTTTCAGGACCTTCCAGAAGGACCAATGGAAAGTGCTGCAGTACCTGAGCATGTTTTGCCCTTTCAGGACCTTCCAGAAGGACCAATGGAATGTACTTCAGCACCTGAGAATGTGACCGAACATGTGGCCCTCGACCTCCAATGGGAGACCCTGCCCTGAGCATGCTCAGACAGAGAAAAGCAGGACTTAGATCCAGAAACGTCCACTCGCCGCTGCCCAGCACTGGCTTCAATGGCAGAAGCAGGAGAAGCAGCAGTAACTCTTCGCACAGAGTCAGACTGAGCGAGACGCTGGGATCGACGTCCCTGCTGAGCAGACTCCACTGTGGCTGGAGAAGAACGGGAGACCGCAGCGGAGACGGATCGAGATTCCCCCTGTGCAGCAGAGGAAACTCGACTCCTAACACCTACCCTCCTGACCGATCCGGTTCCCGCGACAGCTCCCCATCCTGACGGTGACCGACTCCCTGCCCCTGAACTGGTGGCTATAGCCCCCGGCACCATGGAGAAGCTGGTGCCTCCGCTACCAACCACTATGGGGATACCACTGTGCGTAAGCTCCGAAGGGGTGATTTTCCAATGGGATAACCCGAGGATGGGGCCTGACGGAACCAGACAGGAGGGTACTAGCATCGCTGTGCTCACCTGGGAACAGTATAAACAATGCCTGATTTTACACTGGAAAGACCGACAAGAGACAGAAGAAAGCGACCCACTGAAAGTACCAGAACCAAAGACAGGACGCAATAAAGGAAGTCCGGGAAACTGTGGTAGCCTTTTACCCAAAGCGAGGTTGGGGTTAAACAATGACAATAACAAGATAATCACAAAGGACAAATAAAAGGCAGAGATATTAAACCGCCACTTTTCAGTCATGTTCACCAATGAACTGTCTGTTACAGGGATCATTCAACAAGACAAAAATCAAAATTCACGACCTGATATAACTAGTTTAACGCAAAAAGAAGTGCATTTACATCTGAGCAATTTAAACATTGCCAAATCCCCCAGCCCACATGGCATTCATCCACGGGTACTAAGGGAATTTAACTCAATAATTCACAGACCATTGTATCTCATATTCTTAGACTCTCTTGTAACAGAGGTGGTGCCACAAGATTGGAGGATGGCTCACGTGGTACCAATATTTAAGAAAAGTAAGAAGGTGGATCCAGGCAACTACCATCCGGTAAGCCAGACATCTGTAGTGTGCAAAATTTTTGAGGGCATTATGAGAGATGACCTGCAGAAATATATTGCAGAGAATAGTATAATAACTGACAACCAGCATGGATTCATGAAAAATAAGTCGTGTCTAAGGCTACTTTCACACTAGCGTCGGTACGGGGCCGTCGCCATGCGTCAGCCCGATTTACCGATGCAAACTGCGAAAAAAAGTACAACGTGGGCAGCGGATGCAGTTTTACAACGCATCCGCTGCTCCATATTTGCCCCATTGCCCCATGCGCGGTTGGAAATGGCGGACTCGACGCACCAAAAAACGTTACATGGGACTTTTTTTGTGCCGATGGTCCCCAAAACACGACGCATCCGTTGCACGACAGATGCGACGTGTGGCGATACGTCGCAATGCATCGCTAATGAAAGTCTATGGAGAAAAAACGCATTCTGCGGGCAACTTTGCAGGATGCGTTTTTACTCCACAACAACACATTGCGACGTACGTCAAAAAACGCTAGTGTGAAAGTAGCCTAACTAACATGTTGAGTTTCTATGAGGAAGTAAGTGCAAGCCTGGATGTAGGTAAAGTGGCTGATGTGATTTATCTGGACTTTGCAAGATGGGTAAGGAATTGGCTAAATGACCGGAAACAAAGAGTTGTCGTAAATGGTACGTTCTCTAAGTGGGATATAGTCAGCAGTGGGGTACCAATGGGATCTGTACTGGGAGCAGAGGGGACTGCAGGGATCTGTGCTAGCACTGATTTTTTTAAACCTCTTTATTAATGACCTTGTGGATGGGATTGAGAGTAAAGTGTCAGTCTTTGCTGATGACACCAAACTATGTAGGATATTAAAATCTGACCTTGACATTGCAATATTGCAAAATGATCTGAATAAGATGACCGAATGGGCAAACACTTGGCAAATGAAATTTAATATAGACAAATGTAAAGTAATGCACCTAGGACTGAGTAATCCTATTGCTGCATATACATTAAATGGGAGTACACTTGGGAATACAGAACAGGAGAAGGACTTGGGTATTCTCCTTACAAGTAAGCTGAGCAGCAGTACTCAATGTCAAGCAGCAGCTGCAAAAGCAAACACAATTTTAGGATGTAGAAAGAGAGAGATAAAATCCCGCGATTCCAATGTATTATTTCCCCTTTATAAATCACTGGTAAGGCCACATCTAGAATATGGGATGCAGTTTTGGACTCCACATTTTAAAAAGGATATTCAGAAGTTAGATTCAGTTCAACAATGTACAACTAGATTATTACAAGGGATGGAAGGCCTCTCATATGAGGAGAGGTTGGAGAGGTTGGAAAAGTTATCCTTGTTTTGCTTAGAAAAAAAGACGCCTCAGAGGGGATTTTATTTACATGTATAAATATATGTGTATATCAAAGGAAAGAAATCCGCACTGCGATCACACCAGAGCCGTATAATCACAATGTTCAGTCACCTCACTCCAGGCATAATCACGTGACCTCACGGGTTCCAATCCAAAATAAACAGTCCAAATTTCCCATGCAAAAATAGAAAAAAAGGGGTGGCACTCACCGTTCTTAAAATCCAGACTTTATTAGTACAACGATAAAACATCTTCAAACAGGCAGGATGAGGACAAGTGGATAAAGGATCGGACGGCGGCCATTTCGCACGCCTGCACTTCTACGGGACCCATAGAAGCGCAATTGCGAGAAACGACCATCGTACGATCCTTTATCCACTTGTCCTCATCCTGCCTGTTTGAATATGTTTTAACTAATAAACTAATAAAGTCTGGATTTTAAGAATGGTAAGTGCCAACCTTTTTTTTCTATTTTTGCATAAATATGTGTGGCCAGTACAAAACACTGGCACATGCCTTGTTCCTTCCAAGGACCATGCTGAGGACTTGGGTGCACTCATTACATGGAAGAAAGGCGATTCCGACAGCTAAACAGGAAAGAGTTCTTTATAGTTAGAGCAGACAGACTGTGGAATGCCAACCACAAGAGGTAGTAATGGCCAACACTATAACAGCTTTTAAAAAAGGGCTGGATGATTTCCTTGATACACATAAAATTGCAAGTTATAGCTAGATTAGTGATGAAATGTACAGTTGGTGGAAAAAGGTTGAACTTGATGGACCTAGGTCTTATTCAACCTACGTAACTATGTAACTATGTACTCTGTACTTTTATGCATGTCTAAAAAGACAGACACCGTTGGATCTTAGGCCAGATTTTTTTTTTGCAAAAGAAGGTTTTTGGCATAGTCATATTTTGAGAGCTATAATTTTTCTATATTTTTGCCAACAGAGGGCTTGTTTTTTGCGAAATGAGTTGATGGGTTTTTTTGGTACCATTTTCCATCATACAACTTTTTTGATCACTTTCTTTCCAATTTTGGGGGCGTGAGAATGAACAAAAAACAGCAATTCACAAATTTTTTATGCCAATCACTGTGTGGTAAAAGTGATAAGGCAGCTTTATACTTTGGGCCAGTATGATTACAGCAATACCACTGTTATCTAAATTTTTCTGTTTTAGCGCTTTTACACAATAAAAACTATCATATAGAAGAAAGAATTGTTTTTCCATCGCTTTATTCTGAGAACTATAACCTTTTCATTTTTGAGTTGATTGAGCTGTATGGCACCTTTTTTTTTGTTGGACAAGATGACGTTTTCAGTGATCCCATTTTTATTTACATTCGACTTTTTGATCACGCTTTGTTCCACTTTTATGTTCAGCGGTATGAAAGAAACCTAATTTTTTCACACTTTTTTTTTATGGTGTTCACTGAAGTGGTTAACTAGTGAGACAATTTTATAGGTTGGGTCGTTCTGGATGTGTCATTACAAAATATGTGTATTTTATCTTATTTTTGTCTTTACATAGATTACATTTATTTATTAGATTAACATTTTTTCTTTTTTTTGTTCTTTATTTTATGATTTTTTACAAATATTCTTAATCTCTGATATAATACTCTGCAAAGCTTTTGCAGGGCAGCGTCTCGCAGACAGGGAGAAGTTGTGTCAGCTCTTGCTCTGAGTAGGAGCTTATAGGCCACGTCCCTGGCCTTTTTTCCGCCTGGGGTCACCATGGAGATCATTGGGACAATGCAATCGCAATTGCTTTGTGGCAGTGGGAACAGAGAGAGAGCTTCCTCCCTATGCGATGCCCATCGATGTCGCTGTCTCTATTGATAATGGCATCAGAGGGGTTAAACATCCGCGATCGGTGCTAGCATCGATCGTAAGCGTTTGCAGCGCCCCAGAGACCTGGTCGTTGCAGTATAGCGCTCTGCCACTAAGGGGAGCAGCGGTACGTCTGATGGCACTAAAGAGTTCTCCTGACCAGGTATCACCAGAACACATTACACTTCACACTCCGGCCACTAGGGGGAGAAAAAGGCTTTATTTATTGGGCCACTCCTCACACTGGTAAAACTAGGGGCTGGGGAGGAAGTTAGTCAGAAGCTGACTGGGTTGGAACCGGGCAACATCCCGTGGCAGGGGGTGTTGCAGGGAGAAGACACAGGGGGGTCCCTGTCAGGCGTGGGAACCTGGCAGGTGCCTAGCGAACAGAACAGAACGTAACGGAACCGCGCCCGCACACCTTGCGGCGGTATCCTAAGAGAGAGACCAGAAGGGAAGAATATTGTGGAACAGTGTAAATGAGATCAGCACAAAGGAGAGCCAGTAAGAGTCGTGCCGAGAGAGAAAGGCAACATCTTACTGAGGCGCGTAGTCGGTGGCCGGATCACCGTAGGAGTAACTGACTTCAGGCCTTACTTCAAATTCCGCTGGACAGTTAATCATAGGTTGGCTGTCTACCTTCTACACCTACGAAGACATAGGGGGCAACATTGGGAGAGGGGCGTCTCTAGGGTCCCGGAAGACCTCCAAGCCTTCCCGTTAAATGGGTAGCGAGAGAGAGAAAGCTTTAGAGAACGAACGAAGGAGAACAGCAGTTGTGAGGACTATACCGAATGCTCAGCAGGGTAGGACTACAACACACAGGCGCTATTGGTAGGCAACGATTTCCATCTGCGAGGGAAACTCTGGATGTGCCCATCGGACCGGCCGGTCTCTGATAGCCCGGTTGAACGTGCTCTGGACTGAGTATATTGAAGCCTTCAGTAAAAAGGTAAAGAGACTGCAACCTTGTTTCCTTGTTATTGCCTGCACCTCACACCATCACCATCTACCTTACTGGGAAGCCCTGGGGACATACTTCACCTGTGGGAAGGTATACCATCCAGCTGCCATTCCATCACCCCAGCGGACCCCACAGCAGCGTCGGTCACCCTGACCGAACACCACAGGTGGCGTCACGAACCCCTGACAGACTGTACTATCACCTTTATTGGACGCCCCTTAGCAGGGTCACGACCGGGTCCAGCCACCGTGACAACCGCATAACCGAGCAGAAAGGACCGGTACCGAGTGACTTGTGGCCCTGTGTCTGGGGGCGCTCCAACTTGGCGTCACGAACAGGATCATACTTAAACCTGAAGAATTGGGTCATGTGTGCCTTGGAACTGTGATTGAGACGTGTTGGAATTGTGATTTACTGCAAAGACTGTGCATTGCTATTGACGCAAGATTCCCGCCAAAACTGCCGCCATTGCCGCGACACGAGGAGCGCAGAAGGAGGGCGTGCCATGGGAGGAGACTATCAAAGTGGCGCCAGAAGTGCTGACCGCCCCCTCCAATTGCTGTTGCGGGAGGACGATCTGCCCCGAAACAGAGGAGAACCACCCCCTGATTTGCAACGGCGGGAACCAAGACAAGAAGGAGCTCGACCCCCAGGAAATGGAGGAGCCGCGTGGGAGTGCCATTGCCGATCCCGGAGAGGGGATGACGAACAAAGAGTAGCTGAGCGGCGGAGAAGTGATCCTGGCTTGTCCCCGCCAACCGGAGGAGCCGAGTCAGCCTATCTCGAGCGTGGAGCCAGCCGATGCGAAGCTATGGAGATCGGAGCCGCCGCCGAGAGCCGCGTCGGGAGAACCACTGACTCCAGTGGCCTTATCAACGGAACTGATTGGCATTGGTGGTACTGTGGCAGACGGAGGTACGGAAAACGCCCCTACCTGTTGTGAATTCTGTTGTCAAGCTCCCTCCTGTGGTCATGAATGGTACTTCGGCTGGTTCTGTCCATGGGCTTCCTCTGGTGGTTGTGAGTGGGGCTGCGGCTTCTGAGTTTCCTTCCACAGGTGACGAGGTTAATTCGTTAGCTGGCTGCTCTATTTAACTCCACTTAGATCATTGCTCCATGCCACCTGTCAATGTTCCAGTATTGGTCTAGTTCGCTCCTGGATCGTTCTTGTGACCTGTCTTCTCCAGCAGAAGTTAACGTCCTGCTTGTTTTTCTCTTGTTCGCTATTTTTCTGTCCAGCTTGCTATTTTGATTTTTGTCTTGCTTGCTGGAAGCTCTGGGACGCAGAGGGGCGCCTCCGCACCGTGAGTCGGTGCGGAGGGTCTTTTTTGTGCCCTCTGCGTGTTTTTTTGTAGTTTTTGTGCTGACCGCAAAGTTACCTTTCCTATCCTCTGTCTGTTCATTAAGTCGGGCCTCTCTTTGCTAAAATCTATTTCATCTCTGTGTTTGTGATTTTCATCTTAACTCACAGTCATTATATGTGGGGGGCTGCTTTTTCCTTTGGGGAATTTCTCTGAGGCAAGGTAGGCTTTATTTTTCTATCTTTAGGGCTAGCTAGTTCTTAGGCTGTGACGAGTTGCATAGGGAGCGTTAGGAGCAATCCACGGCTATTTCTAGTGTGTGTGATAGGATTAGGGATCGCGGTCAGCAGAGTTCCCACGTCCCAGAGCTTGTCCTGTATTATTAATAACTATCAGGTCTTTCCGTGTGCTCTTAACCACCAGGTCCATTATTGTCCTAACCACCAGGTCATAACAGTACAGGTGGCCCAAAGTATTAATGCATCTCAATAGAGGGATAACAGAAGTTCTGAGACCATTTTTTTTCTTTGCACTGTGTTTTGCCTTTCTTTTCCCCTAGACCTTCTGGGTGGTTCAGGATACAGGTGTAGATATTGACATTCAAGGTCTGTCCTCTTGGATGGATAATCTCACTGCAAGGGTACAAAACATTCAAGACTTTGTGGTTCAGAATCCAATGTCAGAGCCAAGGATTCCAATTCCTGATTTGTTTTTTGAGGATAGATCTAAGTTTCTGAATTTCAAAAATAATTGTAAATTGTTTCTTGCTTTGAAACCTCGCTCCTCAGGTGACCCAGTTCAACAAGTGAAAATCATTATTTCTTTGTTACGTGGCGACCCTCAAGACTGGGCATTTTCCCTTGCGCCAGGAGATCCGGCATTGCATGATGTTGATGCGTTTTTTCTGGCGCTTGGATTGCTTTATGATGAACCAAATTCAGTGGATCAGGCAGAGAAAATCTTGCTGGCTCTGTGTCAGGGTCAGGATGAGGTAGAGATATATTGTCAGAAGTTTAGGAAGTGGTCTGTACTCAGTGGAATGAATGTGCCCTGGCAGCAATTTTCAGAAAGGGTCTCTCTGAAGCCCTTAAGGATGTTATGGTGGGATTTCCCATGCCTGCTGGTCTGAATGAGTCTATGTCTTTGGCCATTCAGATCGATCGACGTTTGCGTGAGCGTAAAGCTGTGCACCATTTGGCGGTATTATCTGAGCATAGACCTGAGCCTATGCAATGTGATAGGACTTTGACCAGAGCTGAACGGCAAGAACACAGATGTCGGAATGGGCTGTGTTTTTACTGTGGTGATTCCACTCATGCTATCTCCGATTGTCCTAAGCGCACTAAGCGGTTCGCTAGGTCTGCCACCATTGGTACGGTACAGTCAAAATTTCTTTTGTCCGTTACTCTGATTTGCTCTTTGTCATCCTATTCTGTTATGGCATTTGTGGATTCAGGCGCTGCCCTGAATTTGATGGACTTGGAGTTTGCTAGGCGCTGTGGTTTTTTCTTGGAGCCCTTGCATTATCCTATTCCATTGAGAGGAATTGATGCTACGCCTTTGGCCAAGAATAAGCCTCAGTACTGAACCCAATTGACCATGTGCATGGCTCCTGCACATCAGGAGGCTATTCGCTTTTTGGTGTTGCATAATCTGCATGATGTGGTCGTTTTGGGGTTGCCATGGCTACAGGTCCATAATCCAGTATTGGATTGGAAATCTATGTCTGTGTCCAGCTGGGGTTGTCAGGGGGTACATGGTGATGTTCCATTTTTGTCTATTTCGTCATCCACTCCTTCTGAAGTCCCGGAGTTTTTGTCGGATTACCGGGATGTATTTGATGAGCCCAAATCCAGTGCCCTACCTCCTCATAGGGATTGCGATTGTGCTATTGATTTGATTCCTGGTGGTAAGTTTCCTAAGGGCCGACTGTTCAATTTATCTGTGCCAGAACACGCCGCTATGCGGAGTTATATAAAGGAATCCTTGGAGAAAGGTCATATTCGCCCGTCGTCATCACCGTTAGGAGCAGGGTTCTTTTTTGTGGCCAAGAAGGATGGTTCTTTCAGACCTTGTATTGATTACCGCCTTCTTAATAAAATTACAGTCAGGTTTCAGTATCCTTTGCCGCTACTGTCTGATTTGTTTGCTCGTATTAAAGGGGCTAGTTGGTTCACCAAGATAGATCTTCGAGGGGCGTATAATCTTGTGCGTATTAAACAGGGCGATGAATGGAAAACAGCATTTAATACGCCCGAGGGCCATTTTGAGTACCTGGTTATGCCATTCGGGCTTAACAATGCTCCATCAGTATTTCAGTCCTTTATGCATGACATCTTCCGAGAGTACCTGGATAAATTCCTGATTGTATATTTGGATGATATTTTGGTCTTCTCGGATGATTGGGAGTCTCACGTGAAGCAGGTCAGAATGGTGTTCCAGGTCCTTCGTGCGAATTCTTTGTTTGTGAAGGAGTCAAAGTGTCTCTTTGGAGTTCAGAAGGTTTCATTTTTGGGTTTCATTTTTTCCCCTTCTACTATCGAGATGGACCCTGTTAAAGTCCAGGCCATTTATGATTGGACTCAGCCGACATCTGTGAAGAGTCTGCAAAAGTTCCTGGGCTTTGCTAATTTTTATCGTCGCTTCATCAGTAATTTTTCTAGTGTTGCTAAACCGTTGACTGATTTGACCAAGAAGGGTGCTGTTGTGGTCAATTGGTCTTCTGCGGCTGTGGAAGCTTTTCAGGAGTTGTAGCGTCGTTTTTCTTCTGCCCCTGTGTTGTGCCAGCCAGATGTTTCGCTCCCGTTTCAGGTCGAGGTTGATGCTTCTGAGATTGGAGCAGGGGCTGTTTTGTCGCAAAGAAGTTCTGATGGCTCGGTGATGAAACCATGTGCCTTCTTTTCTAGAAAGTTTTCGCCTGCTGAGCGCAATTATGATGTTGGCAATCGAGAGTTGTTGGCCATGAAGTGGGCATTCGAGGAGTGGCGTCATTGGCTTGAAGGAGCCAAGCATCGCGTGGTGGTCTTGACGGATCACAAGAATTTGACTTATCTCGAGTCTGCCAAACGGTTGAATCCTAGACAGGCTCATTGGTCGCTATTTTTCTCCCGTTTTGATTTTGTGGTTTCGTACCTTCCGGGCTCTAAGAATGTGAAGGCTGATGCCCTGTCAAGGAGTTTTGTGCCCGACTCTCCGGGTGTTCCTGAGCCGGCGGGTATTCTCAGAGAGGGGGTAATTTTGTCTGCCATCTCCCCTGATTTGCGGCGGGTGCTGCAAAAATTTCAGGCTGATAGACCTGACCGTTGCCCAGCGGAGAAACTGTTTGTCCCTGATAAATAGACTAGTAGAGTTATCTCTGAGGTTCATTGTTCGGTGTTGGCTAGTCATCCTGGAATCTTTGGTACCAGAGATTTGGTGGCTAGATCCTTTTGGTGGCCGTCTTTGTCACGGGATGTGCATTCTTTTGTGCAGTCCTGTGGGACTTGTGCTCGGGCTAAGCCCTGCTGTTCTCGTGCCAGTGGGTTGCTTTTGCCCTTGCCGGTCCCGAAGAGGCCCTGGACGCATATTTCTATGGATTTTATTTCGGATCTCCCTGTCTCTCAAAAGATGTCGGTCATTTGGGTGGTTTGTGATCGCTTCTCTAAGATGGTCCATTTGGTACCCTTGTCTAAATTGCCTTCCTCCTCTGATTTGGTGCCATTGTTTTTCCAGCATGTGGTTCGTTTACATGGCATTCCGGAGAACATCGTTTCGGACAGAGGTTCCCAGTTTGTTTCGAGGTTTTGGCGATCCTTTTGTGCTAGGATGGGCATTGATTTGTCTTTTTCCTCGGCTTTCCATCCTCAGACAAATGGCCAAACCGAACGAACTAATCAGACTTTGGAAACATATCTGAGATGCTTGTTTCTGCTGATCAGGATGATTGGGTGTCCTTTTTGCCTTTGGCTGAGTTCGCCCTTAATATTCGGGCCAGCTCGGCTACTTTGGTTTTGCCGTTTTTCTGCAATTCTGGTTTTCATCCTCGTTTCTCTTCAGGGCAGGTTGAGTCTTCGGACTGTCCTGGTGTAGATACTGTGGTGGATAGGTTGCAGCAGATTTGGACTCATGTGGTGGACAATTTGACATTGTCCCAGGAGAAGGCTCAACGTTTCGCTAACCGCCGGCGCTGTGTGGGTCCCCAACTTCGTGTTGGGGATTTGGTTTGGTTGTCGTCTCGTTATGTTCCTATGAAGGTTTCCTCTCCTAAATTTAAGCCTCGTTTCATTGGTCCGTATAAGATTTCTGAGGTTCTCAATCCTGTGTCATTTCGTTTGACCCTTCCGGCTTCTTTTGCCATCCATAATGTATTCCATAGGTCGTTGTTGCGGAGATACGTGGCGCCTGTGGTTCCATCCGTTGATCCTCCTGCCCAGGTGTTGGTTGAGGGGGAGTTGGAGTATGTGGTGGAGAAGATTTTGGATTCTCGTATTTCGAGACGGAAACTCCAGTACCTGGTCAAGTGGAAGGGTTATGGTCAGGAAGATAATTCCTGGGTCTTTGCCTCTGATGTTCATGCTGCCGATCTGGTTCGTGCCTTTCATTTGGCTCGTCCTGGTCGGCCTGGGGGCTCTGGTGAGGGTTCGGTGACCCCTCCTCAAGGGGGGGTACTGTTGTGAATTCTGTTGTCAAGCTCCCTCCTGTGGTCATGAATGGTACTTCGGATGGTTTGTCCATGGGCTTCTTCTGGTGGTTGTGAGTGGGGCTGCGGCTTCTGAGTTTCCTTCCACAGGTGACGAGGTTAATTCGTTAGCTGGCTGCTCTATTTAACTCCACTTAGATCATTGCTCCATGCCACCTGTCAATGTTCCAGTATTGGTCTAGTTCGCTCCTGGATCGTTCTTGTGACCTGTCTTCTCCAGCAGAAGCTAAGTTCCTGCTTGTTTTTCTCTTGTTCGCTATTTTTCTGTCCAGCTTGCTATTTTGATTTTTGTCTTGCTTGCTGGAAGCTCTCGGACGCAGAGGGGCGCCTCTGAGTCGGTGCGGAGGGTCTTTTTTGCGCCCTCTGCGTGGTTTTTTATAGTTTTTGTGCTGACCGCAAAGTTACCTTTCCTATCCTCTGTCTGTTCAGTAAGTCGGGCCTCTCTTTGCTAAAATCTATTTCATCTCTGTGTTTGTGATTTTCATCTTAACTCACAGTCATTATATGTGGGGGGCTGACTTTTCCTTTGGGGAATTTCTCTGAGGCAAGGTAGGCTTTATTTTTCTATCTTTAGAGCTAGCTAGTTCTTAGGCTGTGACGCGTTGCATAGGGAGCGTTAGGAGCAATCCACGGCTATTTCTAGTGTGTGTGGTAGGATTAGGGATTGCGGTCAGCAGAGTTCCCACGTCCCAGAGCTTGTCCTGTATTATTAATAACTATCAGGTCTTTCCGTGTGCTCTTAACCACCAGTTCCATTATTGTCCTAACCACCAGGTCATAACACCTACCCTCCTGACCGATCCGGTTCCCGCGACAGCTCCCCATCCTGACGGTGACCGACTCCCTGACCCTGAACTGGTGGCTATAGCCCCCGGCACCATGGAGAAGCTGGTGCCTCCGCTACCAACCACTATGGGGATACCACTGTGCGTAAGCTCCGAAGGGGTGATTTTCCAATGGGATAACCTGAGGATGGGGCCTGACGGAACCAGACAGGAGGGTACTAGCATCGCTGTGCTCACCTGGGAACAGTATAAACAATGCCTGATTTTACACTGGAAAGACCGACAAAAGACAGAAGAAAGCGACCCACCGAAAGTACCAGAACCAAAGACAGGACGCAATAAAGGAAGTCCGGTAAAGCGGGAAACTGTGGTAGCCTTTTACCCGAAGCGAGGTTGGGGCTATATACAGGAACTGGGGCTACCGACGGAAGTCTTCTTTACTAGCTACAACGTGAAGACCCCACGCCGCGATAGATGGGATAACCAGCTACTGTTTCAAGGGGATCAGGTGACGTACACCCGCTATCGGAGCGCGCAGGGGTGGTGCGCTCGGAACGTGCACCGATGAGAACCGGTAGTGGTGCCACCTGCAGTCCTGACTACGACTAACCCGGATTTGACGAATTCCACCCCTGTCACCACAGTATGCATCATCACTGCTGCAGAACTTGCAACCCAAGCCGACATTCGGATTCAAACACCGGGTGACCTGGCCGCACCCGGGCGACGAAACCACGACAATGAGACTGCAACGGGCGAGAACACGGAACCGGGACTCCCGCGGCCGGGAAGAGTCCCCTACCGATGGATGCCTTGCAACCTGTTATAGAAATAAACCTCGAAAACCCGATTTGTACATAGTTCGTTGTTTCCTGCTGCTACCTTCAACCCGTCCAGGGTTAACTCCTAGGGATCCCTTCGTTTACCCGGGATCCCTATTGTTTTCTATTGTTTTCTTTTCTACGGTTAACCAACGTTCATCATTGTTTTAAAGACTGTCGGATCATGGACGGTGAATGATTGAGAACTGCCTTGTAAATAGTTTGCACCTTCTTAAATGTGCTCCCTACTGGTTTTATAAGTCGAAGAAGACTTTGCGAAGACCTATTGCAGAAGTACTTGCTGATTGTGAACTTGCTGCTGAAAGAGAGTCTGCACCAGAGACTTGGGTCCCTCTTAAAGGGAATGTTTGATGATTGTTTTCATAAAGAATTGAGACGTTAATAATGTTGAAGAACTTAGATAGTTAATAATGTTGGTAAAGATTGAGGACAGGAAAGCCTGGAAGTGAACCCGTAGGGGTTAAAGAGAGGGTCCTCTTGAGAAACGTAGAAAGATGGTTGGTACTATGACAGTAGGCCCAGCCAAGGAGCTAGGCGGTCCTGCATTGGGGAAGTTAGAATGGAAAGAAACGAGTTATGTAGCATTTTATAGTAGGCCTTTAGTGGGTTCAGCGAACACGCCCTTAAAGGAAGAGTTAGTTATTTGTTCTAAAAATTTGCACTTAGTAGGATACCCGGCTGGGTACTAAAGGTTGTTTATAATATAAATGTTATATAAAACTATTTAATCTTGTTATTGTTTGCAACGTTTAAGCGTCCTTACCTCCCATAAAGGGAAGCACCTTTTCTAATTACTTGTTCTTAGCATTCAAAAAATTTTTGTATGTCTTGCACTGTATTATATTGTTGTTCTACTTTCCCAGTCCAGGAGTACTGGATTTAACCAGGGGGGGGAGTGCAGCGCCCCAGAGACCTGGTCGTTGCAGTATAGCGCTCTGCTACTAAGGGGAGCAGCGGTACGTCTGATGGCACTAAAGAGTTCTCCTGACCAGGTATCACCAGAACACATTACACTTCACACTCCGGCCACTAGGGGGAGAAAAAGGCTTTATTTATTGGGCCACTCCTCACACTGGTAAAACTAGGGGCCAGGGAGGAAGTTAGTCAGAAGCTGACTAGGTTGGAACCGGGCAACATCCCGTGGCAGGGGGTGTTGCAGGGAGAAGACACAGGGGGGTCCCTGTCAGGCGTGGGAACCTGGCAGGTGCCTAGCGAACAGAACAGAACGTAATGGAACCGCGCCCGCACACCTTGCGGCGGTATCCTAAGAGAGAGACCAGAAGGGAAGAATATTGTGGAACAGTGTAAACGAGATCAGCACAAAGGAGAGCCAGTAAGAGTCGTGCCGAGAGAGAAAGGCAACATCTTACTGAGGCGCGTAGTCGGTGGCCGGATCACCGTAGGAGTAACTGACTTCAGGCCTTACTTCAAATTCCGCTGGACAGTTAATCATAGGTTGGCTGTCTACCATCTACACCTACGAAGACACAGGGGGCAACATTGGGAGAGGGGCGTCTCTAGGGTCCCGGGAGACCTCCAAGCCTTCCTGTCAAACGGGTGGCGTCCTAGCCATAATATATCTGGGGGACGTTAGAAACTAGCAACATCTGGAACCAAAGAACAAGAGAGAGAAAGCTGTAGAGAACGAACGAAGGAGAACAGCAGTTGTGAGGACTATACTGAATGCTCAGCAGGGTAGGACTACAACACACAGGCGCTATTGGTAGGCAACGATTTCCATCTGCGAGGGAAACTCTGGATGTGCCCATCGGACCGGCCGGTCTCTGATAGCCCGGTTGAACGTGCTCTGGACTGAGTATATTGAAGCCTTCAGTAAAAAGGTAAAGAGACTGCAACCTTGTGTCCTTGTTATTGCCTGCACCTCACACCATCACCATCTACCTTACTGGGAAGCCCTGGGGACATACTTCACCTGTGGGAAGGTATACCATCCAGCTGCCATTCCATCACCCCAGCGGACCCCACAGCAGCGTCGGTCACCCTGACCGAACACCACAGGTGGCGTCACGAACCCCTGACAGACTGTACTATCACCTTTATTGGACGCCCCTTAGCAGGGTCACGACCGGGTCCAGCCACCGTGACAACCGCATAACCGAGCAGAAAGGACCGGTACCGAGTGACTTGTGGCCCTGTGTCTGGGGGCGCTCCACATTGCTGCAGGGCATTAGCTCTCATATAGAGCTGACATCTGCGTTTGATCACAGCACTCAGCATGAGCCCACGGGAGCGACACAAAGTATGTGTATGTCGGTTTGCGGGAACCCAGCTCCCGCATGTTGGGAAGAGGTTAAAGCTCTTGTTTAGGAGTCCTGCCTAAAATTTATCAGCCCCACCACTGCCACCTAAATTTCAGAGTAATGTGTATTTTTGTGAATTCTGCTGGATCTTACTTTCACTTTCCATCAGGCATTCCTGATGTTACTGTCCTACAGCAAGCCTGGCTCATCTATCTGGTTTGAATACATCAAGCATAACAGACAAAAGAGCAGAGAAACAAAGCCCTGCTCCCACTTTTTGTAATCATCTTCTTGTAATCTCAGGGTCTCCGCTGCTAAACATGGATTACACTTGACAACAGGCAGTGGAAAGCAAGTGACATAGAGTGAAGAGACTTGGTGGCTGGCACTTTGAAATGATCTTTTGGGGGATAATGCAAAATATTTTTTACATAAATTGGTTGTAGATTCCTTATTTAATGTAAATGCAAAAAGGTTGTTTCAGCTCCAGAGAGGTAAAATATTGCTTCTTATTGATATTATTAAAATTTCATAACCTAACTGAAAGAATAGCAGAAGAAAAACTACTGTGAGAACACTAGGGAACTCCAAAAGGTGGACCCGCTAGACCGCGACAGAGAACCCCCCAAGGGCGAGTGGACCCGGAGGACCACCCCCTATACAGGGAGTGTTCGGGGCAGGCTCAAGGAAGACTACTGACGCGGCAGCTAGTACCTGAAGGAGAGGTGCGGGAAGGAGAGTAATACAAGTTGCGGGCAGGATGACGTGAAGGATACACGGACCGGGGTTGTAATGGAGGTTACAGGAACCAGACAGGTGAGAAACGAAGCGCAGACTGGTTGACACGATGAAGGCAAGGCCGGAGGGAACAAAACAGGAGACACAGGTGGGCAGGCACTGAAAGGGAAAAACGAATGGGAAACAGGTAACAGGAGGACGAAGGGAAAACACAAGGTAACGGAAACACAGCAGTAAGGCAGAACGGGGAGGCAGCTAACACAGAAGGACAGCGAACTGCAACAACAAGACTGCTTGGGGCCAGGGTCACATGAAACTCACATGACAATCAGGCGTCAGGAAGAAGAGGCGGCCTGATAAGGAGGACGGAGGAATATATTCCGGGTAGAAGTCCTCCAAAGCATAGAGCTTACCATAGAGAGAAAGCCGGGATCAGCAAGGAGAATGTGCGCGTGCGCCGCCAACCCCAGTGCGCGCGCGCACCCGAGGAAGACCAGAAGCCGAGCGCGAGGACAGAAAGCGAGCAGGAACGCGCCAGGAGCGAGCAGAGACGCGCCGGGACGCTGCAGCATGGTAAGGCTACGTTCACATTTGCGTTGTGCGCCGCTGCGTCGGCGACGCAACGCACAACGCAAACAAAAACGCAACAAAATGCACGCAAAAACGCTGCGTTTTGCGATGCATGCGTCGTTTTTTGCCGAAATTTGGACGCAAGAAAAATGCAACTTGTTGCGTTTTCTTGGCCCGACGCTTGCGGCAAAAAAAATGCACAACGCATCACAAAAGGACGCATGCGTCCCCCATGTTAAATATAGGGGCGCATGACGCATGCGTCGCCGCTGCGTCGCCCGACGCAAACCCGACGCAAACATGCATAACTGTTATGTTTGCTAATGACAGGTGTTATGAAGGCAATCCAGAAACACAGTGTGCTTAGCGATCAGAGCGCACACAGTGATCTGACAAATACCCAAAAATACAAGAACGAGCTCTGAGACGTGGAAACTCTGTAGACTGCACACCTGATCCTATCCTAAACACAACTAAAAGCGGCTGTGGATTGCGCCTAACAACTACCTAGGCAACTCGGCACAGCCTAAGAAACTAGCTAGCCTGAAGATAGAAAAATAGGCCTGACTTGCCCCAGAGAAATTCCCCAAAGGAAAAGGCAGCCCCCCACATATAATGACTGTGAGTAAGATGAAAAGACAAAACGTAGGGATGAAATAGATTCAGCAAAGTGGGGCCCGATATTCTAGGACAGAGCGAGGACAGTAAAGCGAACTTTGCAGTCTACAAAAAACCCTAAAGCAAAACCACGCAAAGGGGGCAAAAAAAACCCACCGTGCCGAACTAACGGCACGGCGGTACACCCTTTGCGTCTCAGAGCTTCCAGCAAAACAAAAGACAAGCTGGACAGAAAAAAAGCAACAAAAAAGCAAAAGGCACTTAGCTATACAGAGCAGCAGGTCACAGGAACAATCAGGAGAAGCTCAGATCCAACACTGAAACATTGACAAGGAGCAAGGATAGCAGCATCAGGCGGAGTTAAGTAATGAAGCAGTTAACGAGCTCACCAGAACACCTGAGGAAGGAAGCTCAGAAGCTGCAGTACCACTTGTGACCACAGGAGTGAATTCAGCCACAGAATTCACAACAGTACCCCCCCCTTGAGGAGGGGTCACCGAACCCTCACCAGAGCCCCCAGGCCGACCAGGATGAGCCGCATGAAAGGCACGAACAAGATCGGAAGCATGAACATCAGAGGCAAAAACCCAGGAATTATCTTCCTGAGCATAACCCTTCCATTTAACCAGATACTGGAGTTTCCGTCTAGAAACACGAGAATCCAAAATCTTCTCCACAATATTCTCCAATTCCCCCTCCACCAAAACCGGGGCAGGAGGCTCAACAGATGGAACCATAGGTGCCACGTATCTCCGCAACAACGACCTATGGAATACATTATGTATGGAAAAGGAGTCTGGGAGGGTCAAACGAAAAGACGCAGGATTGAGAACCTCAGAAATCCTATACGGACCAATAAAACGAGGTTTAAATTTAGGAGAGGAAACCTTCATAGGAATATGACGAGAAGATAACCAAACCAGATCCCCAACACGAAGTCGGGGACCCACACGGCGTCTGCGATTAGCGAAACGTTGAGCCTTCTCCTGGGACAAGGTCAAATTGTCCACTACCTGAGTCCAGATCTGCTGCAACCTATCCACCACAGAATCCACACCAGGACAGTCCGAAGACTCAACCTGTCCTGAAGAGAAACGAGGATGGAACCCAGAATTGCAAAAAAATGGAGAAACCAAGGTAGCCGAGCTGGCCCGATTATTAAGGGCGAACTCAGCCAACGGCAAAAAGGACACCCAATCATCCTGGTCTGCAGAAACAAAACATCTCAGATATGTTTCCAAGGTCTGATTGGTTCGTTCGGTCTGGCCATTAGTCTGAGGATGGAAAGCCGAGGAAAAGGATAGGTCAATGCCCATCCTACCACAAAAGGCTCGCCAAAACCTTGAAACAAACTGGGAACCTCTGTCAAAAACAATATTCTCAGGAATGCCATGCAACCGAACCACATGCTGAAAGAACAAAGGTACCAAATCAGAGGAGGAAGGCAATTTAGCCAAGGGCACCAGATGGACCATTTTAGAAAAGCGATCACAGACCACCCAAATGACTGACATCTTTTGAGAAACGGGAAGGTCAGAAATGAAATCCATCGAAATATGTGTCCAAGGCCTCTTTGGGACCGGCAAGGGCAAAAGCAACCCACTGGCACGAGAACAGCAGGGCTTAGCCCTAGCACAAATCCCACAGGACTGCACAAAAGTACGTACATCCCGTGACAGAGATGGCCACCAAAAGGATCTAGCCACTAACTCTCTGGTACCAAAGATTCCAGGATGACCAGCCAACACCGAACAATGAAATTCAGAGATAAGTTTATTAGTCCACCTATCAGGGACGAACAGTCCTTCACATTTTTAGAGCCCGGAAGGTACGAAATCACAAAGTCGAAGCGGGCAAAAAATAACGACCAACGGGCCTGTCTAGGATTCAAGCGCTTGGCAGACTCGAGATAAGTCAAGTTCTTATGATCAGTCAATACCACCACGCGATGCTTAGCTCCTTCAAGCCAATGACGCCACTCCTCGAATGCCCACTTCATGGCCAGCAACTCTCGATTGCCCACATCATAATTACGCTCAGCGGGCGAAAACTTCCTGGAAAAGAAAGCACATGGTTTCATCACTGAGCAATCAGAACCTCTCTGTGACAAAACCGCCCCTGCTCCAATCTCAGAAGCATCAACCTCGACCTGGAACGGAAGAGAAACATCTGGCTGACACAACACAGGGGCAGAACAAAAACGACGCTTCAACTCCTGAAAAGCTTCCACAGCAGCAGAAGACCAATTAACCAAATCAGCACCCTTCTTGGTCAAATCGGTCAATGGTTTGGCAATGCTAGAAAAATTACAGATGAAGCGACGATAAAAATTAGCAAAGCCCAGGAACTTTTGCAGACTTTTCAGAGATGTCGGCTGAATCCAATCCTGGATGGCTTGGACCTTAACTGGATCCATCTCGATAGTAGAAGGGGTAAAGATGAACCCTAAAAATGAAACTTTCTGTACACCGAAGAGACACTTTGATCCCTTCACAAACAAAGAGTTAGCACGCAGGACCTGAAAAACCATTCTGACCTGCTTCACATGAGACTCCCAATCATCTGAGAAGATCAAAATGTCATCCAAGTAAACAATCAGGAATTTATCCAGATACTCACGGAAGATGTCATGCATAAAAGACTGAAACACAGATGGAGCATTGGCAAGTCCGAACGGCATCACTAGATACTCAAAATGACCCTCGGGCGTATTGAATGCAGTTTTCCATTCATCTCCTTGCCTGATTCTCACCAGATTATACGCACCACGAAGATCTATCTTAGTGAACCAACTAGCCCCATTAATCCGAGCAAACAAGTCAGATAACAATGGCAAGGGAAACTGAAATTTAACAGTGATCTTATTAAGAAGGCGGTAATCAATACACGGTCTCAGCGAACCATCCTTATTGGCTACAAAGAAGAACCCTGCTCCCAGTGGTGATGACGATGGGCAAATATGTCCCTTCTCCAGGGATTCCTTCACATAACTGCGCATAGCGGCGTGTTCGGGCACGGATAAATTAAATAATCGACCTTTAGGGAATTTACTACCAGGAATCAAATTGATAGCACAATCACAATCCCTATGCGGAGGTAGAGCATCGGACTTGGGCTCTTCAAATACATCCTGATAATCAGATAAGAACTCTGGGACCTCAGAAGGGGTGGATGACGAAATCGACAAAAATGGAACATCACCATGTACCCCCTGACAACCCCAGCTGGATACCGACATGGAATTCCAATCCAATACTGGATTATGGGTTTGTAGCCATGGCAACCCCAACACGACCACATCATGCAGATTATGCAACACCAGAAAGCGAATAACTTCCTGATGTGCAGGAGCCATGCACATGGTCAGCTGGGCCCAGTATTGAGGTTTATTCTTGGCCAAAGGTGTAGCATCAATTCCTCTCAATGGAATAGGACACCGCAAAGGCTCCAAGAAAAACCCATAACGTTTAGCATAATCCAAATCCATCAGATTCAGGGCAGCGCCCGAATCCACAAACGCCATGACAGAAAACGACGACAAAGAGCATATCAAGGTAATGGACAGAAGGAATTTGGACTGTACAGTACCAATGACGGCAGACCTAGCGGACCGCTTAGTGCGCTTAGGACAATCAGAAATAGCATGAGTGGAATCACCACAGTAGAAACACAGACCATTCAGACGTCTGTATTCCTGCCGTTCAACTCTAGTCATAGTCCTATCGCACTGCATAGGCTCAGGTTTAACCTCAGGCAGTACCGCCAAATGGTGCACAGATTTACGCTCGCGCAAGCGTCGACCGATCTGAATGGCCAAAGACAAAGACTCATTCAAACCAGCAGGCATAGGAAATCCCACCATGACATCCTTAAGAGCCTCAGAGAGACCCTTTCTGAACAAAGCTGCCAGCGCAGATTCATTCCACTGAGTGAGTACTGACCATTTCCTAAATTTCTGACAATATACTTCTATATCATCCTGACACTGGCACAAAGCCAGCAAATTTTTCTCAGCCTGATCCACTGAATTAGGCTCATCGTACAGCAATCCGAGCGCCAGGAAAAACGCATCGACACTACTCAATGCAGGGTCTGCTGGCGCAAGAGAAAATGCCCAGTCTTGAGGGTCGCCGCGCAAAAAAGAAATAATAATCAAAACCTGTTGAATAGGATTACCAGAAGAATGAGGTTTCAAGGCCAGAAATAGCTTACAATTATTTTTGAAACTTAGAAACTTAGTTCTATCTCCAAAAAACAAATCAGGAATAGGAATTCTTGGTTCTAACATAGATTTCTGATCAATAGTATCTTGAATTTTTTGTACATTTATAACGAGATTATCCATTGAAGAGCACAGACCCTGAATATCCATGTCCACACCTGTGTCCAGAATCACCCAAATGTCTAGGGGAAAAAAAAAATGAACACAGAGCAGAAAAAAAAAAAAAAATGATGTCAGAACTTTTTCTTTCCCTCTATTGAGAATCATTAGTTTGGCTCCTTGTACTGTTATGTTTGCTAATGACAGGTGTTATGAAGGCAATCCAGAAACACAGTGTGCTTAGCGATCAGAGCGCACACAGTGATCTGACAAATACCCAAAAATACAAGAACGAGCTCTGAGACGTGGAAACTCTGTAGACTGCACACCTGATCCTATCCTAAACACAACTAAAAGCGGCTGTGGATTGCGCCTAACAACTACCTAGGCAACTCGGCACAGCCTAAGAAACTAGCTAGCCTGAAGATAGAAAAATAGGCCTGACTTGCCCCAGAGAAATTCCCCAAAGGAAAAGGCAGCCCCCACATATAATGACTGTGAGTAAGATGAAAAGACAAAACGTAGGGATGAAATAGATTCAGCAAAGTGGGGCCCGATATTCTAGGACAGAGCGAGGACAGTAAAGCGAACTTTGCAGTCTACAAAAAACCCTAAAGCAAAACCACGCAAAGGGGGCAAAAAAAACCCACCGTGCCGAACTAACGGCACGGCGGTACACCCTTTGCGTCTCAGAGCTTCCAGCAAAACAAAAGACAAGCTGGACAGAAAAAAAGCAACAAAAAAGCAAAAGGCACTTAGCTATACAGAGCAGCAGGTCACAGGAACAATCAGGAGAAGCTCAGATCCAACACTGAAACATTGACAAGGAGCAAGGATAGCAGCATCAGGCGGAGTTAAGTAATGAAGCAGTTAACGAGCTCACCAGAACACCTGAGGAAGGAAGCTCAGAAGCTGCAGTACCACTTGTGACCACAGGAGTGAATTCAGCCACAGAATTCACAACACATAACGCTAATGTGAACGTAGCCTAAGTATAAGGCACAGGCGGCGAGGCTGGCAGGAGCGTAACAACTACATGTTTCAAATGCAAGCAAGCATGCTTAAAAGGAATCTGTCACCCCCTCCCCCCCCCCCCAGGGTTTGTAACTAAAAGCGCCACCTTGTCCAGCACTGATGCTGCATTCTGACAAGGTGGCTCTTTTAGTTCGGGTACCTGGCACTGCTGCGATAATCGCTTTTGAATCCAGACACCTCCAAGCCGTCACTCATGGCCTCTGCACGCCGGGCGCTGCCTCCTCTTCATTTATTAGTGTTCCTGGCGCCTGCTCTGTAAGTTCGAAGGGCAGTGCATGCCCGAAACTGCGCATGCCAGAAAAAAAAAAATAACAGCGCAGGCGTCGGGAGCGCTAATGAAGGAAGAGGAGGCGGTGCCCGGCGTGCAGAGGCCATGAGTGACGGCGTCTGGATTAGGGGGGAAAGACCTGCCTCCCAGACGATTTCGAGGTATGAGGGACAAATTTCAATTGCGATTATTTCAGCAGTGCCAGGGACCCGAACTAAAGGTGCCACCTTGTCAGAATGCAGCATTAGTGATGCACAAGGTGGCTCGTTTAGTTACAAACGCCTCGAGGGGGTGATAGGTTCCCTTAAATGGTGGCTGTTTTTGCTATTTTTTCACTTGGATTATGAATTTTGAATTATATCAACAAAAAGATTGTTTTAACCATCTGGCGCTGGAACAATCTTTTTGGAATTACATTATCTAGTTGCAGGAAAGAAATATATCTTGGTACCGTGTTATTATCTAGTTGGAATGTCTTGTTGATGAGCAGTCCGTACTATATGGAGGAGGTGAGCTGGTTGCCGGTTTTTGCTGCACAGATTGCCTGTTCACCACATTATCTATCAAGTTGTCTAAAAGTATAGTGACTTCTTAAATCTTATGGAAAAATCTGTTTTCTGCCAATGAAAATGGAGTCCACATATTACTACACAATTTATATTTACATTCCCTACACATAGTGTACACGAGAAAAAGTCTCACGTTAAGCTTAATCATAATATTCATTCTGGTTTCTGTCACTGGGGTGACCTTCACTCATTATCTGTATGAATTATTGTGCTGTAAACAGCACTTCACAAAATGTCGGCAGTGAACCAAGTATGCTGGAAATAAACAACTCAGCTCTGCGCTCCTCCAAATCTGCATTGAATTATATCTGTAGCAACTGCGATCTCCTATCTCAGTAATGGGAAAGTCTGACTTCAGTGAATTATACAGATTTTACCTCAGAATTGAGAATATTGATAATTAGTGATGACTCTGAGTGAACAGTAAAATATTTGGATTTGGGAAAATCGGTACCAATAACTTCTAATATTCGGCTATTCATACCGAATAACGAATCCAATGCAAGTCAATAGGAAAGCCGAATATTTTTCTGCTAAAATGGATGGGCAAGAGCCAAAACTTAATGGGAACAGAATGGAGAAGATGCCTGCATGCCTTTCTGACTCACATATGGTATCTGGGTATAATGTTGTAAGACTATTGCACCGGTTTTTTCGCATTTTTAAAAAGACCCACTAAACCAAATTTTTTTTAAAGGGAAAAATGATAAGAAACTTTTTTCCTTCATAGTTATATGTACAGTATATAACAGAAAATAATGAAAAAAAGATACCTCCCCTTTAGCATATGTTCACAAGGAGCATTTTCGCTTTCGTTTTTCCTTTAATATTTGTGAGGGCTCTCACTCCTATATTTGGGAGGACCCTCCCTCTTGCAAAATAGTTAGCAAGATAGTGGAATATACTGTATATTCCCCATCTCTTTACAATGCCAGCTTTTAAAACATGCCCTCTTGAATTTTGGGCTTCACCTGCCATCACCACCACATCCATCGGCATGTCATCATTCAGCCCTCGGTTGACATTTTCAGAGGGCCAGCGGGTGCTGTGAAACCTGAGTTTAGTAAGGGCCCTCAGGTGGACCTGTATCATACATTGGGAGAGTTCTCACTCCTACATTTGGAAGGTGTCTTCCTCATTCCAACTTGTTAACTAGATATTGGAATACATATTCTCCATCATTTTACAATGCCAGCTAAAGCATGCCAATTTGAATTTTGGGCTTTGCCCACCACCACCACTACGTCCACCGCCATGTCATTATTAGGCCCTCGCTTGACATTTTGAGAGGACCAGCAGGTGCCATGAAACCTCAGTTTTGTGAGCTCCACAGTTCATTTTGGCCACCAGATCCCAATGGAGCACTTTGAAAGCGGGTGAAGCTGCTGTAAGGTGAATATACAGGAGTTGGGGAGCCATATGATCAATGTCAATAAATTGGATTCTACCAGACATCAAAAGCATTAGAAATAAATTCTGAATACAGTGTATGCAAGCGTGGGCCTGTATTGTGGTCAGTCTGTCAGATTCATGTCAGGAACATGTACAAGCCTCATTTTACTTGGAAACAGCCTCCTCAAGGGAAAGAGACATGAGTGCCATTGACCAATCTTCACAAGCCTACACACTTCTGGAAACTACCCAATCAGGCAGAATATATGTTTTGCATGGTTTTGAGCAACAATGGAGTAATTACAAGTTATGTCCCAGACAGTGACGAGGTCTGTGGAGTGTAGTACTCAGGTGACAGGCAGTGCTACAGACCTCAGGTGTAAGGGTACAGCCTGAATAGGTCTGTGGAGCATATTAACCCAGTCTCTTAGACGTGCTTAAAATGTACAGAATCTGGGCAATACCCCACCACCATTTTTATTTTGGGCCCAAATTAGGAAAAATTAAGGGAAGTGACAGTGTCACAAAATGTAGCGACCCAACAGGGGGTCGGTCAGCGGACAGCGAAACACACACTCAGTGAGATGAAAATGGGGATAGGAAGGACCTACCTGTAGGGAATGAGGGATGGACACGTCCTGAGGTTCCACCTGAGCCTGTCCCTGCACTTCCCTAATGCCCTAAATGGGTCCTTCCTCCCGCTGCCATCACGAACCTCGTCCCTCACTGTCACCTCATACTGCCCTGGCTAGTGCACTGGCCAGCAAGAGTGCTAGCCTCACCACTGCAGATGGTACAACAGTGATAAACATGAGACAGACGAGGTAAAAACACAAAACTTAGCTTAACGACTTTGCTGCAAAGCACCGCACAGCATAAGAAAGGCACCTGGACCACGAAACCAGCAGATTAACCACTGCAACCAAAGAGCTCCTTACTCCAGGTTTGGTCAACATAGATTGCTCCATCACTGACAGTCAGCTGATGCATCAAGTGACTATTTAAAGGATGGTGGGAGTGGTCACCACCCACATCAGCTGACCTAGCAACTCTACAATTGCAGCATGCTGCCAGCAAGGGAAACTGACATTAACCCTTGCTGGCCAGAAAGGAAAAAAGCTATATTTAAACCATAGAGGAAGCAGAGCTGCCATGCATCCAAATATGGATCGTGACAGTACCCCCTTTCAAAGAGGGGCCTCTGGACCCTCAACACCGAACCTCACCAGAAATGAAGTACGGTGAAGACGCCTCAATCCACTAGGATACACCTCCACAGTCCCTTGATCCTCAGGTTTATGGTAAACGCAACCCAATGGAGATGGCAATAACGTAGGCTCCGGAGGCGCAACAAGTCTCCAGAGTCCCGACCTGTGGAATACATTGTGTATGTGCATTACTGGAGGTAACTCTAGCTGGAAAGTCCCAGGGCTGAGAATGTCTGACACCCGATAGGGCCCGATCACCCTAGAACTCCAGTTCCCAGATACACACTTCCACCTGATGTTTTTGATGGACACCCACATGTACTCATTCACACACAGGTCCGGACTGAACTTTTATTTCCATGTACGCATTTGCCAATGGATGGTGAACTCTTTGAGGAAAAGATAACAGAGGCGTCCTCCTGTGTCACCAAACTCATACCCTTGCTAAACACAGAGGGAACCATCACCCTCCCCTTACCCCTCCTCCTAAGAGGACTCCTAGACTCAGGGTTTACTTGTGGTGAGGATTGAATCCTGCCCCTACTCCCTGGCAGCACCTCAGCTGCCCGCACCTGAGAAGAAGGGGTAGGTTGGAGAAGGATGGCAGAGATTATAGTTCCCAGACAGCAGTCCTTACACTACTAGTCCCAACTGACTACTTCCCTGGACAGCCAATTTATGACCGGGTTGTGTCTCTTCAATCAAGGAAGACCTAAGACGATGGGAGTTGGCATACCTTCCAAGACGTAGCACGACAGGGACTCTTCAAGAAGTTTCCCTATACGTAAGTTAAAATTATCTATGACTTCGGTCACCCTCCCCTGGCTGAGAGGGACAGGGTTAATTGCCTGAACACTAATGGGTCTCGGCATCACCCTACTCATCAGACCATGGGTCTGAACAAAGCAAGAATCCACCAAATTGACTCCAGCTCCACTATCCACAAGCACCGGTATAGTCTCAGTAAACCTGCCAACCACCACTTCAGCAGGAATGGTACACTGAGACGAAAAGATGGAGGAAATATACACACCCAGGTCGCCTCCCTCCACACAATCAGGGGGACTCGGCTTTTGAGAAGATGTAGATACTTTGGCACAAGCTGGTCAGACATTGATGTAATGATCAGTCAGACCACAGAAAAAACATGCCCCTGTCCCACGGTGAACCTCAGGCAACCTAGTCTGAGAAGAGACTCCTCCCACCTGCATAGGTTCATCCATCTGTACCATTGTGTCCTCCTCCCTAGAAAGAACCACAGGGGATAGATTTGGTGTATGTCTCTCCCTGAGGCGTCTATGCACCTGGATTGCAAGGGCCATGGCAGCCTCCACGACCCAGGAGTAGCATACTGCACCAGAGAATCCTGAAGCCTAGCTGACAGACCCTAACAAAAATGGCTCCTAAGAGCAGGGTCATTCCACTGCATGTCAGGGGCCCATCTCCAAAACTCCGAGCAGTACTCCTACTACTACTGATAGGGAATAAGGGATGGACACCTCTTGAGCTCCAACCTGAGCCTGTCCCTGCACTCCCCTAATGCCCTAAGCGGGTCCTTCCCCCTCCTGCGGTCACAAACCTCGTCCCTCACTGTCACCTCATATTGGCCTGGCTAGTGCACTGGCCAGCAAGGGCGCTAGCTTCACCACTGCAGATAGTACAACACGGGGACAATGACAAACATGAGACAGACAAGGTAAAAACACAAAACTTAGCTTAACAACTTTCTCTGCTGCAAAGCACCGCACAGCAGAAGAAAGGCACCTGGATCATGAACCCCACAAAACCAGCAGATTCACCAATGCAACCAGAGAGCTCCTTACTCCAGGTTTGGTCAACATAGATTGCTCTATCACCGACAGTCAGTTGATGCATCAGGTGACTATTTAAAGGATGGTGGGAGTGGTCACCACCCACATCAGCTGAACTAGCAAATTTGCAATTGCTGCATGTTGCTAGCAAGGGAAACTGACATTAACCCCTGCTGGCCTGAAAAGAAAAAAAGCTACATTTAAATCATAGTGGAAGCAGAGCTGCCACGCATATAAAAATGGATTGTGACACACAGTTTAATAAAGAGTCTCATTTAGGAGCCTGGAAAAACCAGCAATGGTCTTTGTCCATCACCGGACAACGTAAAGTGCTAATGAATATGTATGCCCTATCTGACTAACAATTTGGGAAGAGACATATATGCTGACAAGGGACAAATAAACACTTGGCTGGGACAATGAACTGGACATGGTTGCTGACTGTTGCGTCTGTGCAACTGCAGGTTGTGGGCAGGAGGCATCAGTGCCTGCTTAGTGGACAGCAGATTGGGAAGGATGTAACAATGAGTGGTTTCACACTCACACAGATTTTGTACCCAGGCGTTCCGCCCACCTACTAGGGTGCTGTCAGCAGTAGGGTTGAGCGAAACGGGTCGAACATTTTCAAAAGTCGCCGACTTTTGGCGAAGTCGAGTTTCATGAAACCCGATCCGACCCCTGTGCGTTGTCGGCCATGCGGTACGCGACTTTCGCGCCAAAGTCGCGTTTCAATGACGCGAAAAGCGCCATTTCTCAGCCAATGAAGGTGAACGCAGAGTGTGGGCAGCGTGATGACATAGGTCCTGGTCCCCTGTTGTGGATTCTGTTTTTGGGCTCCCTCTGGTGGTTACAGATGGTACTGGGTGACTTGTGTTCTCTGCGGTCTCTGGTGTCCACCTGTTCTATCAGGATATGGGAGTTTCCTATTTAACCTGGCTATCTTGTCATTTCCTCGCCGGCTATCAATGTAATCAGTGTGTCTTGTTACCTCTGCTTCCCGCTTCTGTATTCTTCAGGACAAGCTAAGTTTTTGATTTTCCTGTTCCACGTTTTGCTTAATTTTTGTCTTAGTCCAGCTTGCAGATATGTGATTCCTTTTTGCTGGTTGCTCTAGTGGGCTGATATTACTCCTCATGTTCCATGAGTTGGAACATGAGTTCAAGTAATTTCAGGATGGTTTTTTGTAGGGTTTTTCGCTGACCGCGCAGTTCACTTTTGTATCCTCTGCTATCTAGCCTTAGCAGGCCTCATTTTGCTGAATCTGTTTTCATAACTACGTATGTGCTTTCCTCTCATTTCACCGTCATTACATGTGGGGGGCTGCTATTTCTGTGGGGTGTTTCTCTGGAGGCAAGAGAGGTCTGTGTTTCTTCTAATAGGGAAAGTTAGTTCTTCCGCTGGCGCGAGACGTCTAGAATCATCGTAGGCACGTTCCCCGGCTACAGCTAGTTGTGTGTTGAGGTTCAGGATTGCGGTCAGCTCAGTTTCCATCACCCTAGAGCTTGTTTTGTTTTTTGTGCTTGTCCTTTTGTGATCCCCTGCCATTGGGATCATGACAGTATAGCCGGCCAAAAAGTGGTAATCGTATTGGCTGAAGTAGGAGGAAAAGTAGTCTGAGGAAGTTTTTTTTTTTTTTTTTTTTTTTCCCCTCAGAGTTTGCTGCATAGCCTTAATTGCAGCCTGGCTGCGTCTTACCTCCTCTTAATCCTTGAATGGCTCTGACCTCAGCTGTTTATCATGGACGTCCAGAGTTTGGCTTCCAGCCTGAATAATCTTGCTGCTAAGGTTCAAAATATACAAGATTTTGTTGTACATGCTCCTATGTCTGAACCTAGAATTCCTATCCCAGAGTTTTTTTCTGGAGATAGATCTAGTTTTCTGAATTTTAGGAACAATTGCAAGTTGTTTCTTTCTTTGAAATCTCGCTTTTCTGGAGACCCTGCTCAGCAAGTCAAGATTGTTATATCTTTCCTGCGGGGTGACCCTCAGAATTGGGCATTTGCATTGGCACCAGGGGATCCTGCGTTGCTCAATGTGGATGCGTTTTTTCTGGCATTGGGTTTGCTCTATGAGGAACCTAACCTAGAGATTCAGGCTGAAAAAGCTTTATTGGCTCTCTCTCAGGGGCAAGATGAAGCAGAAATATATTGTCAGAAATTTCGGAAATGGTCGGTGCTTACTCAGTGGAATGAGTGCGCCCTGGCTGCAAGATTCAGAGATGGCCTTTCTGAGGCCATTAAAGATGTTATGGTGGGGTTCCCTGCGCCTACAGGTCTGAATGAGTCTATGACTATGGCTATTCAGATTGATCGGCGTTTACGGGAGCGCAAACCTGTGCACCATTTGGCGGTGTCTTCTGAACAGGCACCTGAGACAATGCAATGTGATAGAATTCAGTCCAGACGTGAACGGCAAAACTATAGGCGGAAAAATGGGTTGTGTTTGTATTGTGGTGATTCAGCTCATGTTATATCAGCATGCTCTAAACGCACAAAAAAGGTTGATAAGTCTGTTGCCATTAGTACTTTACAGTCTAAGTTCATTCTGTCTGTGACTCTGATTTGTTCATTATCAGCCATTTCCGTCGATGCCTATGTGGATTCAGGCGCTGCCCTGAGTCTTATGGATTGGTCATTTGCCAACCGCTGTGGGTTTAGTCTGGAGCTTCTGGAAGTCCCTATTCCTTTGAAAGGAATTGACTCTACATCTTTGGCTATGAATAAACCTCAGTACTGGACACAAGTGACCATGCGTATGACTCCCGTTCATCAGGAGGTGATTCGCTTCCTGGTACTGTATAATTTCCATGATGTCTTAGTGCTTGGTCTGCCATGGTTACAAACTCATAACCCAGTCTTGGACTGGAAAACAATGTCTGTGTTAAGCTGGGGATGTCAGGGGGTTCATGATGATGCACCTCCGATTTCTATCGCTTCATCTACTCCTTCTGAGGTTCCGGTATTTTTGTCTGATTATCGGGATGTTTTTGAGGAGCCTAAGCTCAATTCGCTTCCTCCTCACAGGGATTGCGATTGTGCTATAGATTTGATTCCTGGCAGTAAATTTCCTAAAGGTCGTTTGTTCAATCTGTCAGTGCCAGAGCATACTGCTATGCGGGATTATGTTAAGGAGTCCTTGGAAAAGGGACATATCCGTCCATCTTCGTCCCCTTTGGGAGCAGGTTTTTTTATTGTGGCCAAAAAAGATGGTTCCTTGAGGCCTTGTATAGATTACCGTCTTTTGAATAAGATTACAGTTAAATATCAGTATCCTTTGCCATTGTTGACTGATTTGTTCGCTCGCATTAAGGGGGCTAAATGGTTCACTAAGATTGATCTTCGGAGTGCGTATAATCTTGTGCGGATAAAGCAGGGTGATGAGTGGAAAACCGCATTTAATACGCCTGAGGGCCATTTTGAGTATTTGGTGATGCCTTTTGGACTTTCTAATGCTCCTTCTGTATTCCAGTCCTTTATGCACGATATTTTCCGTGAATATCTGGATAAATTTATGATTGTGTATTTGGATGATGTTTTGTTTTTTTCGGATGACTGGGAGTCCCATGTTCAGCAGGTCAGGAAGGTGTTTCAGGTCCTGCGGGCCAATTTTTTGTTTGTAAAAGGTTCAAAGTGTCTCTTTGGAGTCCAGAAGATTTCTTTTTTGGGGTATATTTTTTCCCCTTCTACTATTGAGATGGATCCCGTCAAGGTTCAGGCTATTTGTGACTGGACGCAGCCTACATCTCTTAAGAGTCTACAGAAGTTCTTGGGCTTTGCTAATTTTTATCGTCGTTTCATAACTAATTTTTCTAGTGTTGTTAAGCCTTTGACGGATTTGACTAAGAAGGGTGCTGATGTTGCTGATTGGTCTCCTGCGGCTGTGGAGGCCTTTCAGGAACTTAAGCGCCGGATTTCTTCTGCTCCTGTGTTGCGTCAGCCAGATGTTTCGCTTCCTTTTCAGGTTGAGGTTGATGCTTCCGAGATTGGAGCGGGGGCGGTTTTGTCACAGAGAAGCTCCGATTGCTCAGTGATGAAGCCATGTGCGTTCTTTTCTAGAAAGTTTTCGCCCACTGAGCGGAATTATGATGTTGGTAATCGGGAGCTTTTGGCCATGAAGTGGGCATTTGAGGTCTGGCGTCATTGGCTTGAGGGTGCTAGACATCATGTGGTGGTCTTGACTGATCACAAAAATCTGATTTACCTTGAGTCTGCCAAGCGTCTGAATCCTAGACAGGCTCGTTGGTCACTGTTTTTCTCCCGTTTCGATTTTGTGGTTTCATACCTGCCAGGTTCAAAGAATGTGAAGGCGGATGCTCTTTCTAAGAGTTTTGTGCCTGACTCCCCTGGAAATTCTGAGCCCACTGGTATCCTTAGGGATGGGGTGATTTTGTCGGCTGTCTCCCCAGACTTGCGACGTGCTTTGCAGGAGTTTCAGGCGGATAAACCTGATCGTTGCCCGCCTGAAAGACTGTTTGTTCCGGATAATTGGACCAGTAGAGTCATCTCCGAGGTCCATTCTTCTGCGTTGGCAGGTCATCCTGGAATATTTGGTACTAGAGACTTGGTGGCCAGGTCTTTTTGGTGGCCTTCCTTGTCGAGGGATGTGCGTTCTTTTGTGCAGTCTTGTGAAGTTTGCGCTCGGGCTAAGCCTTGCTGTTCTCGGGCCAGTGGATTGTTGTCACCTTTGCCTATTCCGAAGAGGCCTTGGACGCACATTTCCATGGACTTTATTTCGGATCTCCCTGTCTCTCAAAAAATGTCCGTCATCTGGGTTGTGTGTGACCGCTTTTCTAAGATGGTTCATCTGGTACCCTTGCCTAAGTTGCCTTCCTCCTCTGAGTTGGTCCCTCTGTTTTTTCAGAACGTGGTTCGTTTGCATGGGATTCCGGAGAACATCGTTTCTGACAGGGGATCCCAGTTTGTGTCTAGATTTTGGCGGACGTTCTGTGCTAAGATGGGCATTGATTTGTCCTTTTCGTCTGCATTCCATCCTCAGACGAATGGCCAGACGGAACGAACTAATCAGACCTTGGAAACTTATTTAAGGTGTTTTGTTTCTGCTGATCAAGATGAATGGGTTACCTTTTTGCCGCTTGCCGAATTTGCCCTTAATAATCGGGCTAGTTCTGCTACCTTGGTTTCTCCTTTCTTTTGTAATTCGGGGTTTCATCCTCGTTTTTCCTCTGGTCAGGTGGAGCCTTCTGATTGTCCTGGAGTGGACATGGTGGTGGATAGGTTGCATCAGATTTGGAGTCATGTGGTGGACAATTTGAAGTTGTCCCAGAAGAGGGCTCAGCAGTTTGCTAATCGCCGTCGCCGCGTGGGTCCTCGACTTCGTGTTGGGGACTTGGTGTGGTTGTCTTCTCGTTTTGTTCCTATGAAGGTCTCTTCTCCTAAGTTCAAGCCTCGGTTCATCGGTCCCTATAGGATCTTGGAAATTCTTAACCCTGTGTCGTTTCGTTTGGATCTCCCGGCATCGTTTGCTATTCATAATGTGTTCCATCGGTCGTTGTTGCGGAAGTATGAGGTACCTGTTGTTCCTTCGCTTGAGCCTCCTGCTCCGGTGCTGGTGGAGGGAGAATTGGAGTATGTTGTGGAGAAGATCTTGGATTCTCGTGTTTCCAGACGGAAACTCCAATATTTGGTCAAGTGGAAGGGTTATGGTCAGGAGGATAATTCTTGGGTGGTTGCCTCTGATGTTCATGCTGCTGATTTGGTCCGTGCATTTCATAGGGCTCATCCTGGTCGCCCTGGTGGTTCTCGTGAGGGTTCGGTGACCCCTCCTCAAGGGGGGGTACTGTTGTGGATTCTGTTTTTGGGCTCCCTCTGGTGGTTACAGATGGTACTGGGTGACTTGTGTTCTCTGCGGTCTCTGGTGTCCACCTGTTCTATCAGGATATGGGAGTTTCCTATTTAACCTGGCTTTCTTGTCATTTCCTCGCCGGCTATCAATGTAATCAGTGTGTCTTGTTACCTCTGCTTCCCGCTTCTGTATTCTTCAGGACAAGCTAAGTTTTTGATTTTCCTGTTCCACGTTTTGCTTAATTTTTGTCTTAGTCCAGCTTGCAGATATGTGATTCCTTTTTGCTGGTTGCTCTAGTGGGCTGATATTACTCCTCATGTTCCATGAGTTGGAACATGAGTTCAAGTAATTTCAGGATGGTTTTTTGTAGGGTTTTTCGCTGACCGCGCAGTTCACTTTTGTATCCTCTGCTATCTAGCTTTAGCAGGCCTCATTTTGCTGAATCTGTTTTCATAACTACGTATGTGCTTTCCTCTCATTTCACCGTCATTACATGTGGGGGGCTGCTATTTCTGTGGGGTGTTTCTCTGGAGGCAAGAGAGGTCTGTGTTTCTTCTAATAGGGAAAGTTAGTTCTTCCGCTGGCGCGAGACGTCTAGAATCATCGTAGGCACGTTCCCCTGCTACAGCTAGTTGTGTGTTGAGGTTCAGGATCGCGGTCAGCTCAGTTTCCATCACCCTAGAGCTTGTTTTGTTTTTTGTGCTTGTCCTTTTGTGATCCCCTGCCATTGGGATCATGACAGTCCCCACCATCTTAGAGAAGGGCATTGCAGTGATTGGCTTGCTGTCTGCGGCGTCACAGGGGCTATAAAGAGGCGTTCCCGCCGACCGCCATCTTACTGCTGCTGATCTGAGCTTAGGGAGAGGTTGCTGCCGCTCCGTCAGAAGCAGGGATAGCGTTAGGCAGAGTCCATTAACCACCAAACCGCTTGTGCTGTAGCGATTTCCACTGCCCAACACCACCTTCGGTGTGCAGGGACAGTGGAAGCTACATTTTTTTTTTTCCTCAGCGTTGTAGCTCATTGGGCTGCCCTAGAAGGCTCCCTGATAGCTGCATTGCTGTGTGTACGCCGCTGTGCAAACCAACTGCTTTTTTCAAAGCACAAATCCTCTTGTTCCTTCCTTTCTGCACAGCTATCTTTTTTGTTTGTCCACACTTTTTATTTAATTTGTGCATCAGTCCACTCCTTATTGCTGCCTGCCATACCTGGCTGAGATTACTGCAGGGAGATAGTAATTGTAGGACAGTCCCTGTTTTTTTTTTTTTTTTTTGTGGGAGATTAAGATTGGCATTTTTGCTAGAGTGCCATCCCTGTGTGTGCCATCTCTCAGTCAGTGGGCCATAGAAAGCCTATTTATTTTTTTGGTTGATTTGGGTTCTCAATTCTACCTGAAAAAATCAATAAATCAATCAGTGGGAGATAAATATTGGCCTCTGGGCTTGTGTGCCACTCCTGACTCCTGTGTGTGCCATCTCTCAGTCAGTGGGCCATAGAAAGCCTATTTATTTTTTTGCTTGATTTGGGTTCTAAAATCTACCTGAAAAAATCACTACATCAATCAGTGGGAGAAAAATATTGGCCTCAGGGCTTGTGTGCCACTCCTGACTCCTGTGTGTGCCATCTCTCAGTCAGTGGGCCATAGAAAGCCTATTTATTTTTTTGCTTGATTTGGGTTATAAAATCTACCTGAAAAAATCACTATATCAATCAGTGGGAGAAAAATATTGGCCTCAGGGCTTGTGTGCCACTCCTGACTCCTGTGTGTGCCATCTCTCAGTCAGTGGGCCATAGAAAGCCTATTTATTTTTTTGCTTGATTTGGGTTATAAAATCTACCTGAAAAAATCACTACATCAATCAGTGGGAGAAAAATATTGGCCTCAGGGCTTGTGTGCCACTCCTGACTCCTGTGTGTGCCATCTGTCACTCAGTGGGGCATAGAAAGCCTTTTTTTTTTTTTATTTGGTTTCTAAATTGTCATTGAAAAAATCATTTTATTTTATTTGGTTTCTAAATTATTCCTGAAAAAATCATTTTATTTTATTTTGTTTATAAAGTCTCCCTGAAAAAAAAAAAAAATAGGTGGGAGATTAATATTGCCCTTTCAGCTTGTGTGCCAGTCTTGACTCCTGGGTGTGCCATCTCTCTCTCTCTCTCTCTCAAAGGCCGGCTTCACACTTGCGAGTTTTACGGACGTAAGAGCGCAGAAACTACGTCCGTAAAACTCACAAAAAATACGGCACAATTATTCTCTATGCCTCTGCTCCTATCTGCTGTATTTTACTGATCAGTATTATACGGCTTTCTACGGCCGTACAAAATCGCAGCATGCTGCGTTTGTCACCGTACTGCGCAAGAAATACGCCAATGAAAGTCTATGGAAGCGTGAAAAATACGGATTACACACGGACAAGCAGTGTGACTTGCGAGAAATACGCAGCGCTGTTAGAGAGAAAAGCCGGCAATTCAGTGCGGTGTACAGTAAAATCACACTGACAGCTTACAGTAGAATAGGTAGAATAAATGTGTACACATAGAATAGGTATATATATATATATATGTCAGTGAGACACATATATGTATATATATTAATATTTATTCCAGCGCTATACAGCTTGAAAGCCGGTAATTCAATTACCGGCTTTTTCTTTCTCCTTCCTAAAACCCGACATGATTTGAGACATGGTTTACATACAGTAAACCATGTCTTCTCTCCATTTTTTTTTTGCAGATTCCACACTACTAATGTCAGTAGAGTGTATCTGCAAAATTTGGCCGTTCTAGCTCTTAAAATAAAGGGTTAAATGGCGGAAAAAATTGGCGTGGGCTCCCGCGCAATTTTCTCCGCCAGAGTAGTAAAGCCAGTGACTGAGGGCAGATATTAATAGCCTGGAGAGGGTCCATGGTTATTGGCCCCCCCCTGGCTAAAAATATCTGCCCCCAGCCACCCCAGAAAAGGCACATCTGGAAGATGCGCCTATTCTGGCACTTGGCCACTCTCTTCCCACTCCCGTGTACCGGTGGGATATGGGGTAATGAAGGGTTAATGCCACCTTGCTATTGTAAGGTGACATTAAGCCAAATTAATAATGGAGAGGCGTCAATTATGACACCTATCCATTATTAATCCAATTGTAGTAAAGGGTTAAATAAAACACAAACACATTATTTAAAATTATTTTAATGAAATAAAAACAATGGTTGTTGGAGTATTTTATTCTACGCCCAATCCAGTCACTGAAGACCCTCGTTCTGTGAAAGAAAAAACATAATAAACCAACAATATACTTACCCTCCGCAGATCTGTAACGTCCAACGATGTAAATCCTTCTGAAGGGGTAAAAACATTTTGCAGCAAGGAGCTGTGCTAATGCAGGCTGCTCCTCGCTGCAAAACCCCGGGGAATGAGTCTAAATATAGATCAATGAGCTATATTTAGCCTCATTTGCGGTGAGGCGCCCTCTGCTGGATGTTCATAGATCGTGGGAACTTACCTAGAAAGCTCCCAGGCAATTGTGTCTCACTGACATATATATATATATATATATATATATATATATATATATATATATATATATAGACAGTATATATATATTTTTTTTCTTTTTGGGACACATGGATCATTTCTATAGTGGTATGTTGGTTTTGCAAGCCTGCGAGAAAACCACGCAGTACGGATGCCATACGGATTACATACGGAGGATGCCATGCGCAAAAAACGCTGACACACCCTGCCTACGGAGGAGCTACGGACCACTATTTTCGGGACATTTCAGCGTATTACGGCCGTAATATACGGACCGTATTTTCATACGCTGAGTGTGAAGCCGGCCAAATTGTGGGCCATAGAAAGCCTATTTATTTTTTTGCTTGATTTGGGTTATAAAATCTACCTGAAAAAGCACTACATCAATCAGTGGGAGAAAAATATTGGCCTCAGGGCTTGTGTGCCACTCCTGACTCCTGTGTGTGCCATCTCTCAGTCAGTGGGCCATAGAAAGCCTTTTTTTTTTTTTGCTTGATTTGGGTTCTAAAATCTACCTGAAAAAATCACTACATCAATCAGTGGGAGAAAAATATTGGCCTCAGGGCTTGTGTGCCACTCCTGACTCCTGTGTGTGCCATCTGTCACTCAGTGGGGCATAGAAAGCCTTTTTTTTTTTTTTTTGGTTTCTAAATTGTCATTGAAAAAATCATTTTATATTATTTGGTTTCTAAATTATTCCTGAAAAAATCATTTTATTTTATTTTGTTTATAAAGTCACCCTGAAAAAAAAAAAAATAGGTGGGAGATTAATATTGCCCTTTCTGCTTGTGTGCCAGTCTTGACTCCTGGGTGTGCCATCTCTCTCTCTCTCTCAAATTGTGGGCCATAGAAAGCCTATTAATTTTTTTGCTTGATTTGGGTTCTAAAATCTACCTGAAAAAATCACTACATCAATCAGTGGGAGTGTGGGCCACTCCTGACTCCTGTGTGTGCCATCTGTCACTCAGTGGGGCATAGAAAGCCTTTTTTTTTTTATTTGGTTTCTAAATTGTCATTGAAAAAATCATTTTATCTTATTTGGTTTCTAAATTATTCCTGAAAAAATCATTTTATTTTATTTTGTTTATAAAGTCTCCCTGAAAAAAAAAAAAAAAAAAAAAAATTGGGAGATTTATATTGACATTTGTGCTTGAGTGACAGTCCTGCGTGTGTGGCATCTCTGTGATTTGGTGCCACAGAAAACAGAGTATGTAACATTGTGCCTGATTTTCCTTGTGGTATCACCAACCTGTAAAGGGATATTGAAATCAAACAGAAGTTATAGCTCACCGTGTAAGTTGTTTGACAGCAACAAATAAAGTTACTTTGGTTAAGTTTATAAAACAATGAGGAAGTCTGGTGCAAGAGGTCGTGGCCGTGGGCGTTCATTGTCAGCTGGTAATGATGGTAGTGGTAGTGGAGCATCAGGTGGTCGTGGGAACAAAAATATTCCACCTAAGTCTGGAGCTGTGGAGCCAGGTTCGTCGTCTGGCTACACAAGGCCTCGAACGCTCTCTTTTCTGGGAGTAGGAAAACCGCTTTTAAAGCTGGAGCAGCAACAGCAAGTTTTGGCTTACCTTGCAGACTCAGCCTCTAGCTCTTTTGCCTCCTCTTCTGAAACTGGTAAATGTAAAAGCAGCGCGTCGTTTGTGGATGTTCACGGTCAGGGACAAGTCGCTTCCTTGTCCTCTTCAGCAAAAACAACAACAAGAGAGAAGGATGCAGCAGGCGACACAACGGGTTACTCCATGGAGCTCTTTACACATACCGTCCCTGGCTTAGAAAGTGAAACAGTTAACAGGCCATGCCCATTACAAGTAGATTCTGACATGGAGTGCACTGATGCACAGCCACAGCCAGACTACTATGCTGGTCCTTTGACTCAGACCACAACATTGCCCTCTCAGGGTACTGATCCACAATCAGACCCTGATGAGACTATGTTGCCCCATCACGAACGCTATACCACCGACCGACACGGTGACACAGACGAAGTTGCACACGAGGTAGAAGAGGAGGTAATAGATGACCCTGTTGTTGACCCCGATTGGCAGCCATTGGGGGAACAGGGTGCAGGCGGCAGTAGTTCTGAAGCGGAGGAGGAGGGGCCGCAGCAGGCATCAACATCGCAACAGGTTCCATCTGCCGGGCCCGTATCTGGCCCAAAACGCGTGGCAAAGCAAAAAACTGTTGGAGGACAGCGTGTCCATCCGGTTAAAGCTCAGTCTGCAATTCCTGAAAAGGGATCCGATGCTAGGAAGAGTGCAGTCTGGCATTTTTTTAAACAACATCCAATTGATCAGCGCAAAGTCATCTGTCAAAAATGTTCAACTAGCTTAAGCAGAGGTCAGAATCTGAAAAGTCTCAATACAAGTTGCATGCATAGACATTTAACCACCATGCATTTGCAAGCCTGGACTAACTACCAAACATCCCTTAAGGTTGTAGCACCCTCGGCCAATGAAGCTAGTCAGCAACGCAACATCCCTTCTGTCACTGTAAGGCCACCATTTTCCGTACCACCGGCAGTATCTGTGCAGGTTTCTTTGCCAGCCCAAAGCAGTCAGGGTCAGGGAATCACCAGTTTTGTAGGAGGAAATACTGCATCTAGGGCACCGGCGGAAACAATACCGTCTCCAACAGTCTCTCAGTCTGCCATGGCCACCGGCACACCCGCTAGTTCCACGATCTCCAGCTCTCCAGTCCAGCTCACCCTACATGAGACTCTGGTTAGAAAAAGGAAGTACTTATCCTCGCATCCGCGTACACAGGTGTTATGTTAACCAATTCAGTAACACAATGGACATAGCGGTCAGAACACATACAGTGATCTGACAAACACCCAAAATTAAAGAACGAGCTCTGAGACGTGGGAACTCTGCAGACCGCAATCCCTGATCCTATCAAACCACACTAAAGGTAGCCGTGGAGCGCTCCTGACCAGAACCTAGGCGCCTCGTCACAGCCTGAGAAACTAGCTATTCCTGAAGATAGAAAAATAAGCCTACCTTGCCTCAGAGAAATTCCCCAAAGGAAAAGGCAGCCCCCCACATATAATGACTGTGAGTAAGATGAAAACACAAACATAGAGATGAAACAGATTTAGCAAAGTGAGGCCCGACTAGCTGAATAGAACGAGGATAGGGAAGATAACTTTGCGGTCAGCAAAAAAACCTATAAATAACCACGCAGAGGGGACAAAAAGACCCTCCGCACCGACTAACGGTACGGAGGTCGTCCCTCTGCGTCTCAGAGCTTCCAACAGGCGAGAAAAAACCAATAAAGCAAGCTGGACTGAAAAATAGCAACAAAATAACAAAAGCAAAACTTAGCTTTGCAGAGCAGCAGGCCACAGGAATGATCCAGGGAAAAAACCAGTCCAACACTGGAACATTGACAGGAAGCATGGATCAAAGCATCAGGTGGAGTTAAGTAGAGAAGAAGCTAACGAGCTCACCAGATCACCTGAGGGAGAAAACTCAGAAGCTGCAGTACCACTTTCCTCCACAAACGGAAGATCCCAGAGAGAATCAGCCGAAGTACCACTTGTGACCACAGGAGTGAACTCTGCCACAGAATTCACAACACACAGGGTTTGAACGCCCACATAGCTAGACTAATCTCGTTAGAGATGATGCCCTACCGGTTAGTTGAAAGCGAAGCTTTCAAAGCCCTGATGGAGTACGCTGAACCACACTACGAGCTACCAAGTCGACACTTTTTTTCCAGAAAAGCCATCCCAGCCTTGCACCAGCATGTTAAACAGCGCATCATCCATGCACTCAGGCAATCTGTGAGTACAAAGGTGCACCTGACTACAGATGCATGGACCAGTAGGCATGGCCAGGGACGTTACGTGTCCATCACGGCACACTGGGTGAATGTGGTGGATGCAGGGTCCACAGGGGACAGCAATTTCAGGATAGTTGTGCCTAGCCCACGGTCTAGGAAACAGTTGGCTGTAGGCGTTCGCACCCCCTCCTCCTCCTCGTCCTCCTGCAGAAGCGAGAGCTCTTCCACAGACCGCAGTCGCCAAACCACTCCATCGTCAGCTGTCACTGTTGCACACCAGTTGTCCCATTATGGGGCAGCTACTGGCAAGCGTCAGCAGGCTGTATTGGCTATGAAGTGTTTGGGCGACAACAGACACACCGCGGAAGTTCTGTCCGAGTTCTTGCAGGAAGAAATGCAGTCGTGGCTGGGCACAGTAGATCTTGAGGCAGGCAAGGTAGTGAGTGATAATGGAAGGAATTTCATGGCTGCCATCTCCCTTTCCCAACTGAAACACATTCCTTGCCTGGCTCACACCTTAAACCTGGTGGTGCAGTGCTTATTGAAAACTTATCCTGGTTTCTCCGACCTGCTCCTCAAAGTGCGTGGACTTTGCTCACATATCCGCCGTTCGCCTGTACACTCCAGCCGTATGCAGACCTATCAGCGGTCTTTGAACCTTCCCCAGCATCGCCTAATCATAGACGTTGCAACAAGGTGGAACTCAACACTGCACATGCTTCAGAGACTGTGCGAACAGAGGCGGGCTGTTATGTTTTTGTGGGAGGATACACATACACGGGCAGGCAGTAGGATGGCAGACATGGAGTTGTCGGGTGTGCAGTGGTCGAAGATACAAGACATGTGTCAAGTCCTTCAGTGTTTTGAGGAATGCACACGGCTGGTTAGTGCAGACAACGCCATAATAAGCATGAGCATCCCCCTAATGCGTCTGCTGATGCAAAGTTTGACGCACATAAAGGATCAGGCGTCTGCACCAGAGGAAGAGGAAAGCCTTGATGACAGTCAGCCATTGTCTGATCAGGGCAGTGTACAGGACGAGGTAGCGGGCGAAGAGGAGGTGGAGGACGAGGAGGATGATGGGGATGAGTATATTTTTAATGAGGAAGCTTTCCCGGGGGCACTGGAAATTGGTGGCATGGCAAGGCCGGGTTCTGTTTTTTTGAGGGACACAAGTGACGTAGATTTGCCTGCAACTGCACCTCAACCAAGCACAACCGCAGATTTGACAACTGGAACTTTGGCCCACATGGCGGATTATGCCTTGCGTATCCTCAAAAGGGACACACGCATTACTAAAATGATGAACGATGACGATTACTGGTTGGCCTGCCTCCTTGATCCTCGCTATAAAGGCAAATTGCAAAATATTATGCCACATGAGAACTTGGAACTAATATTAGTAACCAAACAATCAACTCTTGTTGACCGTTTGCTTCAGGCATTCCCAGCACACAGCGACAGTGAGCGTTATCACACGAGCTGCAGGGGGCAGCAGACCATAGGTGTTAGAGGTGCAGAAATCAGAAGTGGCGTTGGACAGAGGGGTTTTCTGACCAGGTTGTGGAGTGATTTTGCTATGACCGCAGACAGGACAGGTACTGCTGCATCAATTGAAAGTGACAGGAGACAACATTTGTCCAGTATGGTAACAAACAATTTTTCATCCCTTATCGATGTTCTCCCTCAACCGTCATTCCCATTTGATTACTGGGCATCAAAATTAGACACCTGGCCAGAATTGGCTGAATATGCATTGCAGGAGCTTGCTTGCCCGGCAGCTAGTGTCCTATCAGAAAGAGTATTCAGTGCTGCAGGTTCAATATTAACCGAAAAAAGGACTCGTCTGGCTACCTAAAATGTTGATGATCTAACATTCATTAAAATGAACCACAACTGGATTTCGAATTCTTTTGCCCCACCTTGCCCGGGCGACACCTAGCTTTCCTATGAAAAGCTCTTGCCTGTGGACTACTGTGAATGACTTTTCAAATGTCTTAATTTGCAGCAGCTGATTGTCCAGAATACGACATGTTTAAACCTCCCTAAATGGCCAAACTCCCCACATAGGGCCGTGGTATCGCGACTTGGCGCAAGCACCCGTGAGAGTGCTGTTTGTCTGAAGAGGTGGGTGTGCCCGCTTTTGGTCGACAGCACTGCCACTGGGTCCCTCATAGTACACTAAACTGTCTCTGGCGGTGGTGGTGCGCACCCAACGTCAGACACACTGTTGTAACATGAGGGGCCTCTACCGCCGTCCACAAGAGAGTTCACCCACCCCCAGGTCAAACATTGCTCTGCCACTTCCACAATTATCTCTCACACTTCCACCAATGTTTAGACTATGCGCTGACATCCTTCCATTCCTGCCACTGACAATACCATTGTGTTGACATGTATAATGGTACTTAACATAGTCAGGGGCAGTGTCCTCTATTTACCAAAGTAAAAACTTTGCGCCAAATTAGTAGGTCAGAAACAACGCAGAGGATCCCACCCCTGTACCTAAAGATTGCACCCTTTAGTGTTTTCGCTGGATTTTAATGTGAAAGATTCACATTTATGTATTGTTTTGGACTACTAACTGGCAGACACTCATTACAATCATCCTCCGCTGACCAGGCCACTGCTGCCCGTGTTCACCTGGAACCAATTTAAAATTGCCTACAGCCATCTGTTATTATGTTAGGCCTTCGATGCCTCTCTGCGGTCACTCCTTCCACTAGGCCTCCACTGACCACACCACTGCTGCCCGTGTACCCCTGGAACCAATTTAAAATTGCCTACAGCCAGCCCAATTTTTTTATGTTAGGCCTTCGAAGCCTGTCTGCGGTCCGTTCTTTCTACTACTACTACACTGACCAGGCCACTGCTGCCCGTGTTCCCCTGGAACCATTTTAAAATTGCCTACAGCCATCTGTTATTATGTTAGGCCTTCGATGCCTGTCTGCGGTCACTCCTTCCACTAGGCCTCCACTGACCATACCACTGCTGCCCGTGTACCCCTGGAACCAATTTAAAAGTGCCTACAGCCAGCCCAATTTATTTATGTTAGGCCTTCGAAGCCTGTCTGCGGTCCGTTCTTTCTACTACTACTACACTGACCAGGCCATTGCTGCCAGTGTTCCCCTGGAACCAATTTAAAATTGCCTACAGCCATCTGTTATTATGTTAGGCCTTCGATGCCTGTCTGGGGTCACTCCTTCCACTAGGCCTCCACTGACCACACCACTGCTGCCCGTGTACCCCTGGAACCAATTTAAAATTGCCTACAGCCAGCCCAATTTTTTTATGTTAGGCCTTCGAAGCCTGTCTGCTGTGCGTTCTTTCTACTACTACTACACTGACCAGGCCACTGCTGCCCGTGTTCCCCTGGAACCAATTTAAAATTGCCTACAGCCATCTGTTATTATGTTAGGCCTTCGATGCCTGTCTGCGGTCACTCCTTCCACTAGGCCTCCACTGACCACACCACTGCTGCCCGTGTACCCCTGGAACCAATTTAAAAGTGCCTACAGCCAGCCCAATTTTTTTATGTTAGGCCTTCGAAGCCTGTCTGCGGTCCGTTCTTTCTACTACTACTACACTGACCAGGCCACTGCTGCCCGTGTTCCCCTGGAACCAATTTAAAATTGCCTACAGCCATCTGTTATTATGTTAGGCCTTCGATGCCTGTCTGCGGTCACTCCTTCCACTAGGCCTCCACTGACCACACCACTGCTGCCCGTGTACCCCTGGAACCAATTTAAAAGTGCCTACAGCCAGCCCAATTTTTTTATGTTAGGCCTTCGAAGCCTGTCTGCGGTCCGTTCTTTCTACTACTACTACACTGACCAGGCCACTGCTGCCCGTGTTCCCCTGGAACCAATTTAAAATTGCCTACAGCCATCTGTTATTATGTTAGGCCTTCGATGCCTGTCTGCGGTCACTCCTTCCACTAGGCCTCCACTGACCACACCACTGCTGCCCGTGTACCCCTGGAACCAATTTAAAATTGCCTACAGCCAGACCAATTTTTTTATGTTAGGCCTTCGAAGCCTGTCTGCGGTCCGTTCTTTCTACTACTACTACACTGACCAGGCCACTGCTGCCCGTGTTCCCCTGGAACCAATTTAAAATTGCCTACAGCCATCTGTTATTATGTTAGGCCTTCGATGCCTGTCTGCGGTCACTCCTTCCACTAGGCCTCCACTGACCACACCACTGCTGCCCGTGTACCCCTGGAACCAATTTAAAAGTTCCTACAGCCAGCCCAATTTTTTTATGTTAGGCCTTCGAAGCCTGTCTGCGGTCCGTTCTTTCTACTACTACTACACTGACCAGGCCACTGCTGCCCGTGTTCCCCTGGAACCAATTTAAAATTGCCTACAGCCATCTGTTATTATGTTAGGCCTTCGATGCCTGTCTGCGGTCACTCCTTCCACTAGGCCTCCACTGACCACACCACTGCTGCCCGTGTACCCCTGGAACCAATTTTACAGTGTCTACAGCCTAAATTTGTTATGTTAGGCCTACTACGCCTGTCTGCGGTCCCTCCTTCCAATACTCGTCCACTGACCAGACCACTGCTGCCCGTGGACCCCTGGAACCTATTTTTAATTGCATAGAGCATCCTTTTTTTAATAGTAGGCGTACAAAGTCTGTCTGCGGTCCACTATTGAAATTGTCCTCCACTGCCCAGAGCAATGCTGCCTGTGTACCCCTGTAACTTTTTTAAGCTGCAGTGAGCCACATTTTTGGTTTAAGTCCTACTACCTGTGTCTGTCTGCGCCACTCAATTCAGCTGTGTTCCTTTGAAAAAAGCTGAGCGTCAATAGTCTTGTTTTCAGCCTCTAGGAATTTTAAAACTGCATTGGGGGTACAACTTTGGTAGGGCCTACTAACGGTGTCTGCCTCCCCAAGGCGTGCCCCAGGTTTCGTCCACATTGCTTCGGTCTTCCGACTCTCGTTTAGTAGTTGTAGAAAACTACACTGCATTAGGCCTACAAATTGGGTATGGGGTGTAGAGAGATGGTGTGTTACACTCCAAGGTGTTCTCCAGGTTTCCTCTCCATTGCTTCGATCTTCATGCTCTCGTTTAGTAGTTGTTGGAAACTACACTGCATTAGGCCTACAAATTGGGTATGGGGTGTAGAGAGATGGTGTGTTCCACTCCAAGGTGTTCCCCAGGTTTCCTCGCCAATGCTTCGATCTTCATGCTCTCGTTTAGTAGTTGTTGGAAACTACACTGCATTAGGCCTACAAATTGGGTATGGGGTGTAGAGAGATGGTGTGTTCCACTTCAAGGTGTTCCCCAGGTTTCCTCGCCAATGCTTCGATCTTCATGCTCTCGTTTAGTAGTTGTTGGAAACTACACTGCATTAGGCCTACAAATTGGGTATGGGGTGTAGAGAGATGGTGTGTTCCACTCCAAGGTGTTCCCCAGGTTTCCTCTCCATTGCTTCGATCTTCATGCTCTCGTTTAGTAGTTGTTGGAAACTACACTGCATTATGCCTACAAATTGGGTATGGGGTGTAGAGAGATGGTGTGTTACACTCCAAGGTGTTTCCCAGGTTTCCTCGCCAATGCTTCGATCTTCATGCTCTCGTTTAGTAGTTGTTGGAAACTACACTGCATTAGGCCTACAAATTGGGTATGGGGTGTAGAGAGATGGTGTGTTCCACTCCAAGGTGTTCCCCAGGTTTCCTCTCCATTGCTTCGATCTTCATGCTCTCGTTTAGTAGTTGTTGGAAACTACGCTGCATTAGGCCTACAAATTGGGTATGGGGTGTAGAGAGATGGTGTGTTCCACTCCAAGGTGTTGCCCAGGTTTCCTCGCCAATGCTTCGATCTTCATGCTCTCGTTTAGTAGTTGTTGGAAACTACACTGCATTAGGCCTACAAATTCGGTATGGGGTGTAGAGAGATGGTGTGTTCCACTCCAAGGTGTTCCCCAGGTTTCCTCGCCAATGCTTCGATCTTCATGCTCTCGTTTAGTAGTTGTTGGAAACTACACTGCATTAGGCCTACAAATTGGGTATGGGGTGTAGAGAGATGGTGTGTTCCACTCCAAGGTGTTCCCCAGGTTTCCTCGCCAATGCTTCGATCTTCATGCTCTCGTTTAGTAGTTGTTGGAAACTACACTGCATTAGGCCTACAAATTGGGTATGGGGTGTAGAGAGATGGTGTGTTCCACTCCAAGGTGTTCCCCAGGTTTCCTCTCCATTGCTTCGATCTTCATGCTCTCGTTTAGTACTTGTTGGAAACTACGCTGCATTAGGCCTACAAATTGGGTATGGGGTGTAGAGAGATGGTGTGTTCCACTCCAAGGTGTTCCCCAGGTTTCCTCGCCATTGCTTCGATCTTCATGCTCTCGTTTAGTAGGTGTTCTCCAGGTTGCCTTTCCTGAGCTTCTATCTTCAGGCTCTTGTTAAATAGTGGTTAAATGGAACAACTGCATTTGGCGTACTAGTTGGTTTGGGGCCTACTAACAGTGTCTGCCGCTCCTTGCTGTTCTCCTCCACTGAACAAAGCTGTGCCGCCTGTTTACTACGGTTGCTAATTTTGAACTGCATTTCGACTACTTACTGATTTGGGCCTACTCTCTGTGTCAGCCTCTCATTCCAGTTGTCCTCCACTGCAATGCCCCCTGGTTAGTCCTGTGTTACCAATTTTGAACTGCATTTAGCCCACTTTATTCTTTGCACCTATATCTGTGTTTCCTCCTCATCCTGCCCATTGCCCAGCCAGTGATAGATGAGTCTGCTGGTACATTGACCCATAACGCAAAATTCCCTGTGCACGCTACACAGCAAGATTGTGACCCTGCTGAAAGTCACGTTCCTCTTCCCGCATACCATACCACCTTACACGGGGACAAAGAGGAAGGTGCAGATGAAAGTGCAGGTTCCTTCATCAGGTGGGGGGAGGAATACTAGTTGGCGACGTCACTGGCACAGGGCCTCTCATAGTACGCAAAAGTGTTGCTGCCGGTGGGAGGCGCCCCCGCCGTGCAAACACACCGCTGTACTTTGAGGGGCCCTGTGCCAGTGCCAATGCCAACTAGTGGCCCCCCCCTGCTTGCTCAGGATCACAGCACTTGCAAAGTTGAAATACTTACCTCTCCCTGCTCCACTGCCGTGACGTGTTCCAGATTTCCTGGGCCCACTAATTACTTGAACCAGCCCTACCCCCCACAACTTTAGCCAAATGACCCCCAATTTCAAATGCCTTCAAATTATTATAAGCTAAATTACGATTGACAAGCTTCAGTAACAAGAATGGATGTTTTTGCCATTAAAATGGGCAGTGTAGATGTTTTCCTGGCCTCCACTCACTGCCGACTATGCTCCCCCATTGACTTGCATTGGGTTTCGTGTTTCGGGCGATACCCGACTTTTCGCGATAATCGGCCGATTCCACTCGACTCGACTTCTAAGATAGTCGGGTTTCGCGAAACACGGCTCGACTCCAAAAAGGTCAAGGTCGCTCAACCCTAGTCAGCAGTATATGGCACATGCTAACAGAGGTATTATGTCGAATTTTTTATATAATTTATTAAAAAAATTTAGAAAGTGATGTGTGGGTAAAATTTTCAAACTAGCAGCATATATATAGAGCATGTTTCATTACTCATATTATTATTCTGTGTAAGGCTGAAACCTGAAGAAGTGTGTGGAGCATATTAATGCATTGATGTTCCACAATGTCCAAGTGCAGACCCAAAAATCAACATCAGGCTCCCAGATACACGCTTAAAGAGACCGTGAGAAGGGCAATACAACAAAAAAGTTATAATAATATAATATATAGAGATTGAGAGTAGAAATTTGACCATTGCACAATGTACAAAGGTTTAAAAAAAGTTACTCAAGGGGTCTCTATCAATGACACTGAAAGAGACCATGATGTGGACCTCACAATACATTTTGCAGTTATTACATTAGGTAGAGATAGAGAGTACAAGTTTCACCATTGTACAATGTGCAAAGGTTTCAAAAAATTACCCAAGGGTTCTGTATCATACACGCTGAAAGAGACCGTGATGGGGACCTCACAATACATTTTGCAGTAATTGCAATAATTAGAGATAGGGAGTACTGGTTTCACTATTGTACAATGTGCAAAGTTTTCCAAAAATTACCCAAGGGGTCTGTATCATACATGCTGAAAGAGACTGTGATGGTTACCTCACAATACATTTTGAAATTATTACAATAAGTAGAGATAGGGATTACAAGTTTCACCAACGTTTTCAAAAAATTACCCAAGGGTTTTGTATCATACACGCTGAAAGAGACCGTGATGGGGACCTCACAATACATTTTGCAGTTATTACAATAATTAGAGATGGGTAGTAAAAGTTTCACCATTGTACAATGAGCAAAGTTTTCCAAAAATTACCCAAGGGGTCTGTATCATACACACTGAAAAAGACCATGATGGGGACCTCACAATACGTTTTGCAGTTGTTACAATAGGCAGAAATCGAAAGTACAAGTTTCATCATTGCACAATGTGCAAAGGTTTAAAAAAATTACCCAAGGGGTCTGCATCATACACACTGAAAGAGACCGTGATGGGGACCTCACAATACATTTGGCAGTTATTACAATAGGTAGAGATTGAGAGTACAAGTTTCACCATTGCACAATGTACAAAAGTTTCAAAAAATTAAAAAACATTACCCACGTAGGGTATACATATACAGTCATGGCCAAAAGTATTGACACCCCTGCAATTCTGTCAGATAATACTCATTTTCTTCCTGAAAATGATTGCAAACACAAATTATTTGGTATTATTATCTTAATTTAATTTGTCTTAAATGAAAAAACACAAAAAGAATTGTCCTAATGCCAAATTGGATATAACTCCACACCAAACATAAAAAAGGGGGTGGACAAAAGTATTGGCACTGTTCAAAAAATCATGTGATGCTTCTCTAATTTGTGTAATTAACAGCACCTGTAACTTACCTGTGGCACCTAACAGGTGTTGGCAATAACTAAATCACACTTACAGCCAGTTGACATGGATTAAAGTTGACTCAACCTCTGTCCTGTGTCCTTGTGTGTACCACATTGAGCATGGAGAAAAGAAAGAAGACCAAAGAACTGTCTGAGGACTTGAGAAACCAAATTGTGAGGAAGCATGAGCAATCTCAAGGCTACAAGTTCATCTCCAAAGACCTGAATGTTCCTGTGTCTACCGTGCGCAGTGTCATCAAGAAGTGTAAAGCCCATGGCACTGTGGCTAACCTCCCTAGATGTGGACGGAAAAGAAAAATTGACAAGAGATTTCAACGCAAGATTGTGCGGATGTTGGATAAAGAACCTCGACTAACATGTAAACAAGTTCAAGCTGCCCTGCAGTCCGAGGGTACAACAGTGTCAACCCGTACTATCCGTCGGCGTCTGAATGAAAAGGGACTGTATGGTAGGAGACCCAGGAAGACCCCACTTTTACCCAAAGACATAAAAAAGCCAGGCTGGAGTTTGCCAAAACTTAGCTGAAAAAGCCTAAAACTTTTTGGAAGAATGTTCTCTGGTCAGATGAGACAAAAGTAGAGCTTTTTGGGCAAAGGCATCAACATAAGAGTTTACAGGAGAAAAAAAGAGGCATTCAAAGAAAAAAACACGGTCCCTACAGTCAAACATGGCGGAGGTTCCCTGATGTTTTGGGGTTGCTTTGCTGCCTCTGGCACTGGACTGCTTGACCATGTGCATGGCATTATGAAGTCTGAAGACTACCAACAAATTTTGCAGCATAATGTAGGGCCCAGTGTGAGAAAGCTGGGTCTCCCTCAGAGGTAATGGGTCTTCCAGCAGGACAATGACCCAAAACACACTTCAAAAAGCACTAGAAAATGGTTTGAGAGAAAGCACTGGAGACTTCTAAGGTGGCCAGCAATGAGTCCAGACCTGAATCCCATAGAACACCTGTGGAGAGATCTAAAAATGGCAGTTTGGAGAAGGCACCCTTCAAATATCAGGGACCTGGAGAAGTTTGCCAAAGAAGAATGGTGTAAAATTCCAGCAGAGCATTTTAAGAAACTCATTGATGGTTACCGGAAGCGGATGGTCGCAGTTATTTTTGCTAAAGGTTGTGCAACCAAGTATTAGGCTGAGGGTGCCAATACTTTTGTCTGGCCAATTTTTGGAGTTTTGTGTGAAATGATCAATGTTTTGCTTTTTGCTTCATTCTCTTTTGTGTTTTTTCATTTAAGACAAATTAAATGAAGATAATAATACCAAAGAATTTGTGATTGCAATCATTTTCAGGAAGAAAATGAGTATTATCTGACAGAATTGCAGGGGTGTCAATACTTTTGGCCATGACTGTATGATCACTAAGTACTTGTTGCATAAGAAGGAGTAGTAGGACGTGATTTCCAAACAAAATGGGTTTGAAAGGTATGGCATGGATGTTAAGACAAAAATAGAACAAGGGGTGCTCACTGCTAAAATATGCAAAGGTGCTCAGGAGAAAAAGAAGTCCAATGTAATAATAAACTCCAACAATCAAAAAAGGGTATATATTCAATTTATTATAACGAATATCTAGTGGATTCCAGCCAAAAAGTTGATAATACAGACACATATGGTTCAACGTTTCAGCTGTCAAGCCTTTCTCAAGAAATGTCTGTTTTCAGATGATGAATCTTCTGTAAGAAAAATGATTGAAAATCCCACTTTGGGTATCTGGGGAAAGGTGTTCGGGTAAGGCGTCTCCAGATGGTAGACTCCGTGAGGAAAACAGACATTTCTTGAGAAAGGCTTGACAACCGAAACGTTGAACCATATGTGTCTGTATTATCAACTTTTCTTTTTGGCTGGATATTTGTTATAATAAATTGAACATACACCCTTTTTTGAGTGCCGGAGTTTATTATTACTACAATGGATGTTAAGACAACGTCCCAAAAAAAAACATTTGGGCTGCATTTACTGTACGTTACGTAGGGTCATCCGTAGGGCTTACAAAGTTGGAGGAAATCCAGCCCTTGTTCAATTTTAGAAGAGTCAACCTGTCTGCATTTTCCGTTGACAGGTGTGTGCGCCTATCCATTATGATTGCATCGGCCGAACTAAAAACCCGCTCAGACAACACACTTGCGGCAGGGCATGGCAGCACCTCCAAGGCATACGAGGAGAGGTCGGGCCAAGGGTGCAGCTTGGACAACCAATATTTAAAGGGCACTGAAGAATCCGGAACCACGTTGGTATGATCACATACGTAGTCCTTCATCATCTTGATCAACTTCCCCCTCCTCGTCATAGTTTCACCCACAGATAGCCCTTGCTGATGTGACAGTTTCATGGGCCCAGTTGGTGGACATCCCATCGCCGAGTTGCCTGGTGTGTATGACCCTCCCCTGTAATCATTGTGGGTGAAAAGAGCCATTACCTCTGCCAGCAGCGTTGTTTGAGGGTAATCTTTTCAGCAAGTCTTCCACAATGGCCCTCTGGCATGCATGCACTGAAAATGGCACGTCTGCTTCCGACATGAGAGAAGGAAATTTCTCCCTGTACCATGGATCAAGAAAGGTGCACAGTCAGTATTTCATGTTGGACAAAATGTGTTTCACGCAAGGGTCTTGGAAAAGGCATTTGGACATGAACTGTGCCATGTAACATAGTAACATAGTTAGTAAGGCCGAAAAAAGACATTTGTCCATCCAGTTCAGCCTATATTCCATCATAATAAATCCCCAGATCTACGTCCTTCTACAGAACCTAATTGTATGATACAATATTGTTCTGCTCCAGGAAGACATCCAGGCCTCTCTTGAACCCCTCGACTGAGTTCGCCATCACCACCTCCTCAGGCAAGCAATTCCAGATTCTCACTGCCCTAACAGTAAAGAATCCTCTTCTATGTTGGTGGAAAAACCTTCTCTCCTCCAGACGCAAAGAATGCCCCCTTGTGCCCGTCACCTTCCTTGGTATAAACAGATCCTCAGCAAGATATTTTTATTGTCCCCTTATATACTTATACATGGTTATTAGATCGCCCCTCAGTCGTCTTTTTTCTAGACTAAATAATCCTAATTTCGCTAATCTATCTGGGTATTGTAGTTCTCCCATCCCCTTTATTAATTTTGTTGCCCTCCTTTGTACTCTCTCTAGTTCCATTATATCCTTCCTGAGCATCGGTGCCCAAAACTGGACACAGTACTCCATGTGCGGTCTAACTAGGGATTTGTACAGAGGCAGTATAATGCTCTCATCATGTGTATCCAGACCTCTTTTAATGCACCCCATGATCCTGTTTGCCTTGGCAGCTGCTGCCTGGCACTGGCTGCTCCAGGTAAGTTTATCATTAACTAGGATCCCCAAGTCCTTCTCCCTGTCAGATTTACCCAGTGGTTTCCCATTCAGTGTGTAATGGTGACATTGATTCCTTCTTCCCATGTGTATAACCTTACATTTATCATTGTTAAACCTCATCTGCCACCTTTCAGCCCAAGTTTCCAACTTATCCAGATCCATCTGTAGCAGAATACTATCTTCTCTTGTATTAACTGCTTTACATAGTTTTGTATCATCTGCAAATATCGATATTTTACTGTGTAAACCTTCTACCAGATCATTAATGAATATGTTGAAGAGAACAGGTCCCAATACTGACCCCTGCGGTACCCCACTGGTCACAGCGACCCAGTTAGAGACTATACCATTTATAACCACCCTCTGCTTTCTATCACTAAGCCAGTTACTAACCCATTTACACACAATTTCCCCCAGACCAAGCATTCTCATTTTGTGTACCAACCTCTTGTGCGGCACGGTATCAAACGCTTTGGAAAAATCGAGATATACCACGTCCAATGACTCACCGTGGTCCAGCCTATAGCTTACCTCTTCATAAAAACTGATTAGATTGGTTTGACAGGAGCGATTTCTCATAAACCCATGCTGATATGGAGTTAAACAGTTATTCTCATTGAGATAATCCAGAATAACATCCCTCAGAAACCCTTCAAATATTTTACCAACAATAGAGGTTAGACTTACTGGCCTATAATTTCCAGGTTCACTTTTAGAGCCCTTTTTGAATATTGGCACCACATTTGCTATGCGCGAATCCTGTGGAACAGACCCTGTCGCTATAGAGTCCCTAAAAATAAGAAATAATGGTTTATCTATTACATTACTTAGTTCTCTTAGTACTCGTGGGTGTATGCCATCCGGACCCGGAGATTTATCTATTTTAATCTTATTTAGCCGGTTTCGCACCTCTTCTTGGGTTAGATTGGTGACCCTTAATATAGGGTTTTCATTGTTTCTTGGGATTTCACCTAGCATTTCATTTTCCACCGTGAATACCGTGGAGAAGAAGGTGTTTAATATGTTAGCTTTTTCCTCGTCATCTACAACCATTCTTTCCTCACTATTTTTTAAGGGGCCTACATTTTCAGTTTTTATTCTTTTACTATTGATATAGTTGAAGAACAGTTTGGGATTAGTTTTACTCTCCTTAGCAATGTGCTTCTCTGTTTCCTTTTTGGCAGCTTTAATTAGTTTTTTAGATAAAGTATTTTTCTCCCTATAGTTTTTTAGAGCTTCAATGGTGCCATCCTGCTTTAGTAGTGCAAATGCTTTCTTTTTACTGTTAATTGCCTGTCTTACTTCTTTGTTTAGCCACATTGGGTTTTTCCTATTTCTAGTCCTTTTATTCCCACAAGGTATAAACCGCTTACACTGCCTATTTAGGATGTTCTTAAACATTTCCCATTTATTATCTGTATTATTAGTTCTGAGGATATTGTCCCAGTCTACCAGATTAAGGGCATCTCTAAGCTGGTCAAACTTTGCCTTCCTAAAGTTCAGTGTTTTTGTGACTCCCTGACAAGTCCCCCTAGTGAAAGACAGGTGAAACTGTACAATATTGTGGTCGCTATTTCCTAGATGCCCGACCACCTGCAGATTTGTTATTCTGTCAGGTCTATTAGATAGTATTAGGTCTAAAAGTGCTGCTCCTCTGGTTGGATTCTGCACCAATTGTGAAAGATAATTTTTCTTGGTTATTAGCAGAAACCTGTTGCCTTTATGGGTTTCACAGGTTTCTGTTTCCCAGTTAATATCCGGGTAGTTAAAGTCCCCCATAACCAGGACCTCATTATGGGTTGCAGCTTCATCTATCTGCTTTAGAAGTAGACTTTCCATGGTTTCTGTTATATTTGGGGGTTTGTAACAGACCCCAATGAGAATTTTGTTACCATTTTTCCCTCCATGAATTTCGACCCATATGGACTCGACATCCTCATTTCCTTCGCTAATATCCTCCCTTAAAGTGGACTTTAGACAAGACTTTACATAGAGACAAACCCCTCCTCCTCTCCGATTTTTACGATCCTTTCTAAACAGACTGTAACCCTGTAAGTTAACTGCCCAGTCATAGCTTTCATCTAACCATGTCTCGGTTATTCCCACTATGTCAAAGTTACCTGTAGATATTTCTGCTTCTAGTTCTTCCATCTTGTTTGTCAGGCTTCTGGCGTTTGCAAGCATGCAGTTTAGAGGATTTTGTTTTGTTCCAATCTCCTCGCTGTGGATTGTTTTAGAAATGTTCTTACCTCCCTTCTGAGTATGTTTTCCTGGATCTTCTTTGTTCAAGTCTAATGTTTTTCTTCCCGTCCCCTCTTCTTCTAGTTTAACGCCCTCCTGATGAGTGTAGCGAGTCTTCTGGCGAATGTGTGTTTCCCAGGTTTGTTGAGGTGTAGTCCGTCTCTGGCGAGGAGTCCATCGTACAAGTAATTCACACCGTGGTCCAGGAATCCGAATCCTTGTTGTCTGCACCATCGTCTTAGCCAGCTGTTTGCATCAAGGATCCTGTCTCCATCTCATGTATAGTGGACTACAAAGAGTCAAACGTTCAGTGTCCTCGGGGGTCTGTGCGGGCCTATCGGGGGTCTGTGCGGGCCTGCCGGGGGACTGTGTGGGCTGCCGGGAGTCTGTGTGGGCCTGCAGGGAGTCTGTGTGGGCCTGTCGGGGGTCTGTGCCGGCCTCTCGGGGGTCACGGGTGTGTCAGAGGCTGCAGACCGTCGCTCTGCATCTGACTGCAAAAGGTCTCAGCAGTTTGCTTTGTAGACTTCTTCCTGGTCCTTCTGACTGTAGAACCCAGTGGCAGCCTTCCCCTGGCTCTAATTCACACACCTGAACCGGGGTGCTTATAACTCCCAGCTTGCTGCTTGGAGTTGCTGGTGATGTTTCCATTTCCATTTGCCTCTTGGAACTTGGAACTATAGCAGTTGGCTATCTTCCTCTTTGGTGTTTTGAGGAATTCTGTGTTTCTCTCTGAGTCTACTTAAGGTAACGTTCACATTTGTTGGGCGCAGCGTCGGCAATGCAACCAACAACGCATGTACACAACGCAGCGTTTTGCGATGCATGCGTTGTCATAAGATCGTACAGAGCAGCTATTTTGGTGCTGGGAAAACGCTACAAGTAGCGTCCTCTGCGCCCTGTCTGTGCGTCAATATGACGCATGCATCGTAAAATGCAATACAACGCATACCGGCGCATGTCCATGCGCCCCCCATGTTAAAGATAGGGGCGCATGATGCATGCGTCGGTATGCGTCGACGACGCTGCGCCCAACAGCACAAATGTGAACGTAGCCTAAGCTAAGTGTTCCCCTTGTTTGTGCATCCCATCTGTCTTTAGTTATAGTGGGGATTGACTAGTGCTAATCCTGTCCTTCCCTATGCAGGGCTTATCACCAGGGTAAGGCAGGGATTAGATATCCTTCTTATCGATCGATGCGGAACCTTTATAGGGATGCTTAAGGAAGACAGGGTGACATTAGATCTGCCTAGTGGTCTCTACTTCCCGCTTCCCTAGTATTGGGCTCCCTTCCCTTATTCCTTTGTGTTGCACTTAGTCTTTCCTACTCTGTGTGTGACACATAATCCCCAGCAAGTTGATGTTCAGTAAAAGACTGTTTATGTTTGGTTGGTGGTCTCCTTAATTGAACTTTACGCCATCTGGTCCTGGCCAGCAGAAATCATGAATGTAGAACCCCCATAGAAGAAGCCCACACACCCAGCCAGGACCCCCATCTTCATGTAGCGTGCTGGAGCATAAAAGACAAGTACCTTGCCCATGGCTACCACCCTGCACCATGTTACAAGTCTTTCAGAGAAAACATAGTTTGAAGAGCTGGTTGGGAATCTTAGGGAGAAATATGCTCAGTTCAGCATGGCCCAAGGCTGGCTTATCTCTGCTCTCCTATAGTTGATTGACAGGTCAATCTCATGTGTGTACATGGGGAGAGACCTGTCAATCACTTGGGGTGGTGCATACAATAAATTATGTTGTAAAAATGTCCCATATTTAGGGAGGTGCTGAGGCTGTTGGGAGTCAGACCTTGGTTATGGAGAGGAGTCCATTTTGCAGCTGTTTCATCTATTGTAGAAAGCTCGTTTCTCTCCAGCTGTGTATTGTACAATCCATTATTTTTGAGGAAGTAGCTACATGTTCTGAGTGCAGCAATGATTCACATCGAGAATGTGACAGTGTTCCTCATTGAACACGTGGAGAGCATGGTCACCAGATATTCGTATCTGTATAGAGATCTTATTACTCGCCATAGCTTCCAGCGCACACTTGTCAGTCCCATTGATTTCCACTGATTCACAGGCTGATATTTCGTAATCGCAGTCTTGCCTGATAAAGGTCAGAACTTTTCCATTAAAATGTCACTTTTCAAGCAAGCAATCTGTTCTTGAGAAATAGAAATGCTGATATGACAGAGTGGCTGTGCTATATAATTATATCCCTCAACATACATTATGGAGAGAGGAAACATGGAGCTGTTATCCATTGTGACAATGAGCCTCAAACTTATTTTTTAGAGGATCTTTTAAAAATGAGAGAAGCAAAGCGATTGGCTGCTCTATGCCACTGCTCCTTTTTTTCTTTTCAACATCAGGCCAGGTCATGGCTGTATACATATCGCAGCAAATATTATCCCAGTTATGTTATGATATGCTACGAACAGTACAGACCAAAAGTTTGGACACACCTTTTCATTTAAAGATTTTTCTGTATTTTCATGACTATGAAAATTGTACATTCACACTGAAGGCATCAAAACTATGAATTAACACATGTGGAATTATATACTTAACAAAAAAGTGTGAAACAACTGAAATTATGTCTTATATTCTAGGTTCTTCAAAGTAGTCACCTTTGCTTTGATGAGTGCTTTGCACACTCTTGGCAATCTCTTGATGAGCTTCAAGATTGATGGTCTTCCAACAATGTTGAAGTTCTCAGAGATGCTCAGCACTTGTTGGCCCTTTTGCCTTCACTCTGCGGTCCAGCTCACCCAAACCATCTCGATTGGGTTCAGGTCTGGTGACTGTGGAGGCCAGGTCATCTGGTGTAGCACCCCATCACTCTCCTTCTTGGTCAAATAGCCCTTACACAGCCTGGAGGTGTGTTTGGGGGGTGTCACTGTCCTGTTGAAAAATAAATGATGGTCCAACTAAACGCAAACCGAATGGAATAGCATGCCGCTGCAAGATGCTGTGGTAGCCATGCTGGTTCAGTATGCCTTCAATTTTGAATAAATCCCCAACAATGTCACCAGCAAAGCACCCCCACACCATCACACCTCCTCCTCCGTGCTTCATGGTGGGATCCAGGCATGCAGAGTAATTACACAGAGTAAGTACACAGTAAGATACTCCCACAGTGAATTTAGTTTGTTACTCACAGTGAAGTTAGTTACTCATACAGCCAGTGGTGCAGCTGGATGCACCGTCCAGTCATGAAGAACTTAATGGTTGCCTTAGCCTCCTCAGCCTCACTCTGTCTGCTGCAGCCTCCTCAGCCTGCCCGACTCCTTAGCAGGCTACCTGTTTCCTCAGCAGCCTGCCCACATCCTCAGCAGCTTCCTCTCTCCAGCCTGTCCTCAGCATACAGTATGCTTGCATACACTTACTGGACCCCCATAGCCCCCCATAAAGTATAATGGCCCCCACATAGCCCTCCAGATATTAAACCTACAGCCTAGCAGGTAATATCTCAGGGTATCTATGGCTGATTTTATGGCTAAGCACTCCTTCTCGACAATGGCATAGTTTCTCTCGCATGAAGAGAGCTTCCAGCTCAGATACAGGATGGGATACTCCTCCTCATTCAGTTCCTGAAACAGTACAGCTCCCAAGCCAACTTCTGACGAATCTGTCTGGACCACGATCTTCTTGCTGAAATCTGGTGTGAACAGAACTGGATGTGTACACAGAGCCTGCTTCGGCTCCTGGAAGCCATCTCAGTCTCAGCAGACCATTTAATCAATGACGATCTTGTGCCTTGAAGGAAATCCTCCATCAACGGTGTAGCAGTCATGGCGCACCCTGGGATAAACTGCCGGTAGTAACCCACAATTCCAAGAAACGCCCTCACTTGCTTCTTGGAAAGCGGTTATGGTCATTTCTGGATTGCCTCAATCTTGCTCATCTGGGGCTTGATTTTGCCCCTCCTGACGACATAGCCTAGATATGTGGCCTCTTCCTTCCCTATGGCACTTTTTTTGGTTTATGGTGAACCCCACATTCCTCAATGCATCCAGGACTGCCTGTAACTTTGGTAGATGACTATCACAGTCAGGGCTGAAGACCACAATGTCATCTAGGTAGGCTGCGGTATATTTCTTATTCGAGGCTAGGACCCAATCCATTGCCCGCTGGAAGGTTGCTGGGGCCCCCTGCAGTCTGAAAGGAATTCTGGTGTATTGGAAACACCCATCAGGCGTTGAGAAGGCCGTCTTCTCCTTGGCACTCTGGGACATGGGGATCTGCAAGTAGCCCTTCATCAGGTCTAGGGTTGTAATTTACCTCACGCTTCCCAGTCTCTCAGTGAATTTATCCACATGGGACATCGGATATGCATCACATTTGGAGCCCTCATTCAGCTTGCGGTAATCATTGCAAAATAACCACTCACACATAATGGGATTCAACCATCCACTTTTCGACTCCTCAATCACCCCAAGGTCTAACATACTCTTCACCTTATGTGCTATTACTTCCTGAGGTGCTTTGGGAATTCTATAGGGCCTGAAGTTCACTCTTACGTGTGGCTCTCTCAACACACCATGCTTGACCACCTGCGCATGCCCTGGCAACTCCAAGAACAGGTCATGGTTCTGCTGCAACAGTTCCCGACACTGTTATCTCTAGGCGGGCGTTAGAGTCTCTACAACGGTGACATCATCCACTGAGCCTTGCCTGGCTGGCCGCTATGGGGCCCCTGAGCAGGCGCCAGCAGTGGGCCTCCCGCCTGTCATCGCAGGTTCAGCTGTATCGGCATCTAGCCGATACAGATGACCGCATTGATGAGAGAGGGAGCGTTACACTGCCTCTCCTGTCATCCCCCTATAAGTGTCTGACGTCACTGACGCCGACACTGACCGAGGGTTGCGATGACGTCACTACTCGGTGCCTGTGGTCTGTAAACGTGCAGGCGCTCAGAGAAGCGGGGGAACCAGGAGGAAGAGGAGAGGTGAGCATTGGATTTATTTTTTTAATGGGGGCTGATTTATACTACAGAGTCTGCCTATGGGGGGTATTATATTGTAGAGGCTGCCTATGGGCATGCAACATAGTATACAGGCTGCCTATGGGGATGGAATATAGTATATTGCACCCCCATGGGCAGCCTGTATAGTATAATACACCACCATAGGCAGCCTGTATAGTATAATGCAACCCCATAGGCAACCGGTATAGTATATTGAATATACTATACAGGCTGCCTTTTGGTGTGCATTATACTATGTATACAGGCTGCCTATGGGGGTGCAATATAATATACAGGATGCTTGTGGGGGTGCAATATACTATACATGCTGCCTATGGGGGTGCCTTATACTATACAGGCTGCCTATGGGAATGCATTATACTATACAGGCTTCCTATTGGGGTGCATTATACTATACAGGCTGCCTATGGTGGTGCAATATACGATACAGGCTGCCTATGGAGCTGCATTACACTATAGAGGCTGCCTATGAGGGTGCATTATATTAGGGGCTGCATTATACTATAGAGGCTTCCTATGGGGGCGCATTAAATTAGAGGCTGCATTACACTATAGAGGCTTCCTATGGGGCTGCGTTATATTAGGGTCTGCATTACACTGTAGAGGCTGCCTATGGGGGTGCATTATATTAGGGGCTGCATTACACTATAGAGGCTGCCTATTGGGGTGCATTATATTAGGGGGTGCATTATACTATAGAGGCTGCCTATGGGGTGCATTATATTAGGGGCTGCATTATACTATAGAGTCTGCCTATGGGGATGCATTATATTATAGAGTCTGCCTATGGGGAATGCATTATACTATATGGAGGCCTATGGGTCTGTGCATTATACTATATTGAGGATTGTCTGGTGCGTTATACTATATGGAGGCTGTATAGGGGGCCATCCTATAGTGTGGAGATTAGTGTTAGAGCTATCAAACAATTTGGGGGATACTAAGGGGTCAGTATATATATGAAGTGAGGGGGCATTAGACTCATGCCCATCATATTGTGTAGAGGGGAGCTTTAAAGGGGGGATACTCGGGACATTATTAAATTTAAAGTGGGCACTTACTGTTATAGGGGAAGCTTCAGGTTACTGTGACTGTCAAAGGAGCACACAGAGGGCATTATTACTTTTTAGGGGACAAAATGTGGGCACTTGCACCCGGTATTACTATATTATAGAGAGTTGCTTTAGAATTTAGAGGGCACATAGTGCCACACATCAGGTGAAGTAATAGGGACACATACGGCAGCAGCAGCTCAGTATTGGGGTATCAGCAGGATGAGGAGTTTGTGCAGGTTGGGAATAGATGGTGATGGGGCTGGAATATGAGAAGTGAAACGTGTCTCTGTTGTAATCTCTGCAGCAGAGTCCTGGCTGAAAGAAGTTGTCATGTCAGTCTGGGCCAGATGGAAAAGACGGAAAAATGAATGATTCCATCAGAAAGAACGTCAGCGGTAAATCATTATTAGTGACGAGCGAGTGTACTCGTTGCTCGGGTTTTCCTGTGCACGCTCGGGTTCCGAGTATTTGTTATTGCTCGGAGATATAGTTTTCATCGCCTCAGTTGCATGATTTACGGCTTCCAGATACACTGAATACATGTGAGGAATGCCTGTTTGTTAGGGAATTCCCACATGTATTCAGCTTATCTGGAAGCTGTAAATCATGCAACTGAGGCGATGAAAACTATATCTCCGAGCAATAACAAATACTCGGAGGTCACCCGAGCATGCTCGGGAAAACCCGAGCAATGAATACACTCGCTCATCACTAGTCATTATCTGTAACTGTGCTGTAATCTCTTATATGCTCTGTAGGACTGGTATCTACCATTGAACATATGGCGGTACTATCTATATTTGTCTTTATATAGAGATTATTTTCAGTAACCGCGCAGTCATCTGCTGAGGTCCACCTCCACTATTAGGGGGCGTCACAGAGTTGTAATCAAGGTTACCTGGTTAGGGGCCAACTGAGAAGCTTCGCCCCCCTTGAGCCAAAACCCTAGCTATGCCTCTGTATATGGGAGAACTGTGTTGGGGCCGTCATACTGTGTGTGGGGTACTGTTGTGAATTCTGTGGTCAAGCTCCCTCCTGTGGTCATGAGTGGTACTTCGGCTGGTTCTGTCTATGAGCTTCCTCTGGTGGATGTGAGTGGGGCTGCTGCCTCTGAGTTTTCTTCCTCAGGTGACGAGGTTAAGTCGTTAGGTGCTGCTCTTTTTAACTCCACCTAGTTCTTTGTTCCTGGCCTCCAGTCAATGTTCCAGTATTGGTCTAGCTCTCTCCTGGATCGTTCCTGTGGCCTGTCTGCCCTGCATGAGCTAAGTTTTGCTTGTGTTACTTTTGTTTGCTATATTTTCTGTCCAGCTTGCTATATTGGTTTTTCTTGCTTGCTGGAAGCTCTGAGATGCAGAGGGAGCACCTCCGTACCGTTAGTCGGTGCGGAGGGTCTTTTTGCCCCCTCTGTGTGGTTGTTTGTAGGTTTTTGTGCTGACCGCAATGCTATCTTTCCTATCCTCGGTCTATTCAGTAAGTCGGGCCTCACTTTGCTAAAAACTATTTCATCTCTGTGTTTGTATTTTCATCTTACTCACAGTCATTATATGTGGGGGGCTGCCTTTTTCTTTGGGGATTTTCTCTGAGGCAAGGTAGGCTTATTTTTCTATCTTCAGGGCTAGCTAGTTTCTCAGGCTGTGCCCGAGGCGCCTAGGTTTTTGTTAGGAGCGCTCCACGGCTACCTCTCGTGTGGTTTGATAGGATTAGGGATTGCGGTCAGCAGAGTTTCCACGTCTCAGAGCTCGTCCTATGTTAGTAACTATCAGGTCACTTTGTGTGCTCTTAACCACTAGGTCCATTGTGGTTCTGAATCACCAGTTCATAGCAGTACTGGAGGCCCAAAGTACTAACGCTTCTCAATAGAGGAAAAAGAGAAGTTCTGAGACCATTTTTTTTCTCTGTACTGTGTTTTGTCTTTCTTTTCCCCTAGACATTTGGGTGGTTCAGGACACAGGTGTAGTGATGGACATTAAAGGTCTGTCTTCTTGTATGGATCATCTCACTGCAAGAGTACAAAATATTCAAGACTTTGTGGTTCAGAATTCCATGTTAGAACCAAGAATTCCTATTCCTGATTTGTTTTCTGGAGATAGAGCTAAGTTTCTGAGTTTTAAGAATAATTGTAAACTGTTTCTGGCTTTGAAACCCCGCTCCTCTGGTGACCCAGTTCAACAAGTTAAGATCATTATTTCTTTATTACGTGGCGACCCTCAAGACTGGGCATTTTCCCTTGCGCCAGGAGATCCTGCATTATGTAATATTGATGCGTTTTTTCTGGCGCTCGGATTGCTGTATGATGAACCTAATTCAGTGGATCAGGCAGAGAAAAATTTGCTGGCTCTGTGTCAGGGTCAGGATGAGGTAGAGATATATTGTCAGAAGTTTAGGAAGTGGTCTGTGCTCACTCAATGGAATGAATGTGCGCTGGCAGCAATTTTCAGAAAAGGTCTCTCTGAAGCCCTTAAGGATGTCATGGTGGGATTTCCTATGCCTGCTGGTCTGAATGAGTCTATGTCTTTGGCCATTCAGATCGGTAGACGCTTGCGTGAGCGTAAAACTGTGCACCATTTGGCGGTATTATCTGAGCATGGACCTGAGCCTATGCAGTGCGATAGGACTTTGACCAGAGCTGAACGGCAAGAACACAGACGTCAGAATGGGCTGTGTTTTTACTGTGGTGATTCCACTCATGCTATCTCCGATTGTCCTAAGCGCACTAAGCGGTTCGCTAGGTCTGCCACCATTGGTACGGTACAGTCGAAATTTCTTTTGTCCGTTACTTTGATCTGCTCTGTCATCCTATTCTGTCATGGCATTTGTGGATTCAGACGCTGCCCTGAATTTGATGGACTTGGAGTATGCTAGGCGCTGTGGGTTTTTCTTGGAGCCCTTGCAGTAACCTATTCCATTGAGAGGAATTGATGCTACGCCTTTGGCCAAGAATAAGCCTCAGTATTGGACCCAGCTGACCATGTGCATGGCTCCTGCGCATCAGGAGGATATTCGCTTTTTGGTGTTGCATAATCTGCATGATGTGGTCGTGTTGGGGTTGCCATGGCTACAAGTCCATAACCCAGTATTGGATTGGAAATCAATGTCTGTGTCCAGCTGGGGTTGTCAGGGGGTACATGGTGATGTTCCATTTCTATTTCATCATCCACCCCTTCTGAGGTCCCAGAGTTCTTATCGGATTACCGGGATGTATTTGATGAGCCCAAGTCCAGTGCCCTACCTCCGCATAGGGATTGTGATTGTGCTATCGATTTGATTCCTGGTAGTAAGTTTCCTAAAGGTCGACTGTTTAATTTGTCTGTGCCTGAGCACGCCGCTATGCGGAGTTACATAAAGGAATCCTTGGAGAAGGGTCATATTCGCCCGTCGTCGTCGCCATTGGGAGCAGGGTTCTTTTTTGTGGCCAAGAAGGATGGTTCGCTGAAACCTTGTATTGATTACCGCCTTCTAAATAAAATCACGGTCAAATTTCAGTACCCCTTGCCGCTGCTGTCTGATTTGTTTGCTCGGATTAAGGGGGCTAGTTGGTTCACCAAGATAGATCTTCGTGGTGCGTATAATCTTGTGCGTATTAAACAGGGGATGAATGGAAAACAGCATTTAATACGCCCGAGGGCCATTTTGAGTACCTGGTTATGCCATTCGGGCTTTCTAATGCTCCATCAGTGTTTCAGTCCTTTATGCATGACATCTTCCGAGAGTACCTGGATAAATTCCTGATTGTATACTTGGATGATATTTTGGTCTTCTCGGATGATTGGGAGTCTCACGTGAAGCAGGTCAGAATGGTGTTCCAGGTCCTGCGTGCGAATTCTTTGTTTGTGAAGGGGTCAAAGTGTCTCTTTGGTGTTCAGAAGGTTTCATTTTTGGGTTTCATTTTTTCCCCTTCTACTATCGAGATGGACCCTGTTAAAGTTCAGGCCATTTATGATTGGACTCAGCCGACGTCTCTGAAGAGTCTGCAAAAGTTCCTGGGCTTTGCTAATTTTTATCGTCGTTTCATCAATAATTTTTCTAGTATTGCTAAACCGTTGACTGATTTGACCAAGAACGGTGCTGATGTGGTCAATTGGTCTTCTGCTGCTGTGGAAGCTTTTCAGGAGTTGAAGCGTCGTTTTTCTTCTGCCCCTGTGTTGTGCCAACCAGATGTTTCGCTCCCGTTCCAGGTTGAGGTTGATGCTTCTGAGATTGGAGCAGGGGCTGTTTTGTCGCAAAGAAGTTCTGATGGCTCGGTGATGAAACCATGCGCCTTCTTTTCCAGGAAGTTTTCGCCTGCTGAGCGTAATTATGATGTTGGCAATCGAGAGTTGCTGGCCATGAAGTGGGCATTCGAGGAGTGGCGTCATTGGCTTGAAGGAGCTAAGCATCGCGTGGTGGTCTTGACTGATCACAAGAACTTGACTTATCTCGAGTCTGCCAAACGGTTGAATCCTAGACAGGCTCGTTGGTCGCTGTTTTTCTCCCGTTTTGACTTTGTGGTTTCGTACCTTCCGGGCTCTAAAAATGTGAAGGCGGATGCCCTGTCTAGGAGTTTTGTGCCCGACTCTCCGGGTTTGTCTGAGCCGGCGGGTATTCTCAAAGAGGGGGTAATTTTGTCTGCCATCTCCCCTGATTTGCGGCGGGTGCTGCAAAAATTTCAGGCTAATAGACCTGACCGTTGCCCAGCGGAGAAACTGTTTGTCCCTGATAAATGGACGAGTAGAGTTATCTCTGAGGTTCATTGTTCGGTGTTAGCTGGTCATCCTGGAATCTTTGGTACCAGAGATTTGGTGGCTAGATCCTTTTGGTGGCCTTCTCTGTCGCGGGATGTGCGTTCGTTTGTGCAGTCCTGTGGGATTTGTGCTCGGGCTAAGCCCTGCTGTTCTCGTGCCAGTGGGTTGCTTTTGCCCTTGCCAGTCCCGAAGAGGCCCTGGACACATATCTCTATGGATTTTATTTCGATCTCCCCGTCTCTCAAAAAATGTCGGTCATTTGGGTTTTTTGTGATCGCTTCTCTAAGATGGTCCATTTGGTACCCTTGTCTAAATTGCCTTCCTCCTCTGATTTGGTGCCATTGTTCTTCCAGCATGTGTTTCGTTTACATGGCATTCCGGAGAACATCGTTTCTGACAGAGGTTCCCAGTTTGTTTCGAGGTTTTGGCAAGCCTTTTGTGCTAGGATGGGCATTGATTTGTCTTTTTCCTCAGCTTTCCATCCTCAGACAAATGGCCAGACTGAACGAACCAATCAGACCTTGGAAACATATCTGAGATGTTTTGTTTCTGCCGATCAGGATGATTGGGTGTCCTTTTTGCCTTTGGCTGAGTTCGCCCTTAATAATCAGGCCAGCTTGGCTACTTTGGTTTCGTCTTTTTTCTGCAATTCTGGTTTCCATCCTCGTTTCTCTTCAGGGCAGGTTGAGTCTTCTGACTGTCCTGGTGTGGATACTGTGGTGGATAGGTTGCAGCAGATTTGGACTCATGTGGTGGACAATTTGACATTGTCTCAGGAGAAGGCTCAACGTTTCGCTAACCGCAGGCGCTGTGTGGGTCCCCGACTTCGTGTTGGGGATTTGGTTTGGTTGTCATCTCGTTATATTCCTATGAAAGTTTCCTCTCCTAAGTTTAAGCCTCGTTTCATTGGTCCGTATAGGATTTCTGAGGTTCTTAATCCTGTGTCTTTTCGTTTGACCCTTCCAGCTTCTTTTTCCATCCATAAGTCATTGTTGCGGAGATACGTGGCACCTGTGGTTCCAGTGGCGTAACTACAAAGTTATGGGCCCCGGTGCGAACTTTCAAATGGGGCCCCCCACCATGCCAAAATATTTTCCACACAAATTCACATTTTCCCTATTAATATTGCACACTATAGCTTTATTGCAAAGTTGTATAGTGTGACCTCAGTTGCATAACTATCCAGTGCCCCATCCTGGCATATATTTGTCCCCCGTACTGCCATTGTTATGTAATGTATAAAAGAAAATAAACCATTATACTCATCAGGGGCTAACATAGAAGTCATGGGGATCCATATGAGAAGTATAATGCACCCCCATAGTACTCCTTATAGTATAATACACTCCCCCATAGTCCCCCATATAGTATTGTACACTCCTCAGTCCTCCATATAGCATAATACACTCTTCGTAGTGCTCCATATAGTATAATACACTGCTCAGTCCTCCATATAGTGTAATACACCCCTCATAGTCCTCCATATAGTATAATACACTCCTCAGTCCTCCATTTAGTATTATACACTCCACATAGTCCTCCATATATTAAAATACACTGCTCAGTCCTCCATATAGTATAATCCACTGCTCATAGTGCTCCATATAGTATAATGCACCCCTCATAGTCCTCCATATAGTATAATACACTCCTCAGTCCTCTATTTAGTATTATACACTCCACATAGTCCTCCATATATTAAAATACACTGCTCAGTCCTCCATATAGTATAATATACTCCTCATAGTGCTCCATATAGTATAATGCACCGCCATCGTCATCCATGTTGTACAATTCACTTCCCATAGTATGATGGACCATAGTTCTTCATATAGTATAATATATTCCCCATAGTCCTCGATTCAGTATAATGCAGCCTACATATAGTATAATACAGCCACCCCACAGAGTATACTGCAGCCCTGCCATACAATACAATGTAACCCCCATAGAATATAATGCAGCCCCCCTCACAGTATAATGCAGCCCCTCATACAGGGGCAGTGAGAAAGACATGAGCAAATGGTGACTAGGGGGCAGGGGACAAGGACATAAGGGGAGTAGGGGAGACAGGCACAATTGTAACATAGGGGGGCTAGGGAGCAAGGAAGACAGGCACAAGGGGACACATGGGGGCTAGGGGGCAGGGGAGAAGGTTAAAAGGGGACTAGTTGGCAAGGGAGACTGACACAAGGGGACAAGGGAGACTGGCACAAGGGGACACACAGGGACTAGTTGGCCAGGGAGACTTAGAAGGGGACACACAGGGACTAATGGGCAAGGAAGACTGGCACACGGGGACAAGGGACACAAGCATAAGGGGACAAGGGAGACAGGCGCAAGGCGACACACAGGGACTAGTGGGCAGGGGACACTGATACAAGGCTACACACGGGGACAAGGGATAGAAGCACAAGGGGACTCATAAGGACTAAGAGGAAGGGGAGAAGGGCACAATGGGACACACGGGGACTAGGGTGCAATGGAGACAGGCACAAGAGGACACAAGGGGACTCCGAGGGCAGAGTAGATAGGGACGCAAGGGGACAGAGGAAGATGGGGGGGAGACTTGGGAGGAGGGAAGGGGGCACAGGGATTACAAGGACAGGGTAGATGGAGAACACACGGTGAGAAAGGTGACAGGGGAGACTTGAGAGCAGGGCAGATGAGTCACACGGGGACAAGGGGCAGGGAATGTATGGGGGTGCAGGAGGACTCAGGGCATGGGAGATGAGGAGCATTGGGAGACCAGGGGAGGAGGAACAAGGTGTGTACGGGGAGCCCAGAGGAGCACCATGACCTGAACCTGGGGACCTACTAGGACGTGGGGCACGGGACAGCAGGGAGGAAACGGGGCTGGTGTCACAGGGGGCCAGGGACGCTGGGGGCCGAGACGGCGACACACGGGCAGCAGACACACCTCACTTCCGCCGGTCCCGTACACCTCCATGTTCATCCCCGGATCCTCCATATGGCTGAGCCGCTGCGGCATCCCCCTCCTGGGCGGCTTGGTCCACGTGCCCCCCACTAGCTCCAGAACCACCTGTTCCCGGTCCCAGCAGCCGCCACAGGCTTTGCCAATATGGCGGCCACCATCACCTGTGCAGATGCTGCACTGCCTGGGTCCCACACACAGCGGGTGCGCGATGAAGTGATGTCATCACTCACCCGCAGTGTCAGAGGCAGAAGGGAATGATGGGAGAGGGAGCATCAGCTGACGCTCTCTCCTCCATCATTGCTTTGAACTGTACCGGCATCATAAACGCCGGTATAGTTCACTGCGGCGGCTGCGACGGGGGGAGTCGGGTGCCTCTGACCTATCGGGCCCCTGACTTGCCAGTCTGTCGTAGTTACGCCCCTGCCTCACACACACTACAGATATCACGCACACACACACACACACACACACACTACAGATATCTCACAAACACACACACACACACTACAGATATCACACAAACACACTACACAGATATCACACACACTACAGATGTCATACACACACTACATATATAACACACGCACTACAGATATCACACACACACACTACTGATGACACACACACACACACACTACAGATATCACACACACTACAGATATCACACACACACTACAGATATCACACACACACACATACAGATATCACACACACACACTACAGATGTCATACACACACTACATATATAACACACGCACTACAGATATCACACACTACAGATATCACACACTACAGATATCACACACACACACTACATATATAACACACGCACTACAGATATCACACACACACACTACATATATAACACACACACTACAGATATCACACACTACAGATATCACACACTACAGATATCACACACACACACTACATATATAACACACGCACTACAGATATCACACACTACAGATATCCCACACACACACTACATATACAACACACACACTACAGATATCACACACTACAGATATCACACACTACAGATATCATACACTACAGATATCACACACACACACTACATATATAACACACGCACTACAGATATCACACACGCACACACATGCACTACAGATATCACACACACACACACACACACATTACATATATAACACACACACACTATAGATATCACACACAAACACACCAGCTCATACACACATCTCACACTCCTCTCTGGTAAAGGGGAGGCTGATATTAACCTGCAGCTCCTCAGCGTCTCCTGCTTGCACACCGCTGTCATCTCCCCCGCTCTCCCCTTCAGTCCCGGGGCTCAGAGCAGGAGACGCTGTCACAGTGCTGACTGGAGCTGCTTCCAAGTTCCTCTCCCATACCCCGGCTGCCCCCTCCCCCTAAATACGCCTGGGACTGTTGCCGCGCGGAGGGATCTCCTCCTGCACTGCAACATGGTGTCGGCCGGTGCCTCTGACCTGCCGGGCGGAGGGCCCCTGACCAGCCCGGGCCCCGTCGCAATGGCGACCGCTGCGACCGCGGTAGTTACGCCACTGTGTGGTTCCATCCGTTGATCCTCCTGCCCCGGTTTTGGTTGAGGGGGAGTTGGAGTATATAGTGGAGAAGATTTTGGATTCTCGTATTTCGAGACGGAAACTCCAGTACCTGGTTAAGTGGAAGGGTTATGGTCAGGAAGATAATTCCTGGGTCTTTGCCTCTGATGTTCATGCTGCCGATCTGGTTCGTGCCTTTCATTTGGCTCATCCTGGTCGGCCTGGGGGCTCTGGTGAGGGTTCGGTGACCCCTCCTCAAGGGGGGGGTACTGTTGTGAATTCTGTGGTCAAGCTCCCTCCTGTGGTCATGAGTGGTACTTCGGCTGGTTCTGTCTATGAGCTTCCTCTGGTGGATATGAGTGGGGCTGCTGCCTCTGAGTTTCCTTCCTCAGGTGACGAGGTTAAGTCGTTAGGTGCTGCTCTATTTAACTCCACCTAGTTCTATGTTCCTGGCCTCCAGTCAATGTTCCAGTATTGGTCTAGCTCTCTCCTGGATCGTTCCTGTGGCCTGTCTGCCCTGCATAAGCTAAGTTTTGCTTGTGTTACTTTTGTTTGCTATATTTTCTGTCCAGCTTGCTATATTGGTTTTTCTTGCTTGCTGGAAGCTCTGAGACGCAGAGGGAGCACCTCCGTACCGTTAGTCGGTGCGGAGGGTCTTTTTGCCCCCTCTGTGTGGTTGTTTGTAGGTTTTTGTGCTGACCGCAAAGCTATCTTTCCTATCCTCGGTCTATTCAGTAAGTCGGGCCTCACTTTGCTAAAATCTATTTCATCTCTGTGTTTGTATTTTCATCTTACTCACAGTCATTATATGTGGGGGGCTGCCTTTTCCTTTGGGGATTTTCTCTGAGGCAAGGTAGGCTTATTTTTCTATCTTCAGGGCTAGCTAGTTTCTCAGGCTGTGCCCGAGGCGCCTAGGTTTTTATTAGGAGCGCTCCACGGCTACCTCTAGTGTGGTTTGATAGGATTAGGGATTGCGGTCAGCAGAGTTTCCACGTCTCAGAGCTCGTCCTATGTTAGTAACTATCAGGTCACTTTGTGTGCTCTTAACCACTAGGTCCATTGTGGTTCTGAATCACCAGTTCATAACAGGGTACTGTGGGGGCCATCATTCTGAGTTGGTATCACTAGGGATCTCATAATGTGTTTGTGAGCCTAATACTATGAGGGAGGACTGTGTTGGGGTCATCATACTGTGTGTGGGGTGCTGTGGGGGCCATCATTCTGTGTTGGTATCACTGGGGAGCTCATATTGTATTTGGGAGCCTAACACTATATGGGAGGACTGTGTTGGGGCAGTCATACTGTGTGTGGGGTACTGTGGGGGCCATCATATTGTGTTGGTATCACTGGGGAGCTCATATTGTTTTTGGGAGCCTAATACTATGTGTGAAGTCTGTACTGGGGCCGTCATACTGTGTGTGGAGGACTGTGGGCGCCATCATACTCTGTTGCTATCACTGGGGAGCTCATATTGTGTTTGGGAGCCTAACACATGGGCCGAACTGGCCATAGGGCAGTTCTGGCAAATGCCAGAAGGGCCGTTGCCAGTAGTGGGCCTTTGCGTGCCGACTCACCCTTCCCTCCCCCTGCGCCACCGCCTCATTCAACTATACTGGCGTCTATGGTGCCGGTACAGTTGAATGCAATGATGGAGGAGAGAGCGTCACCTGACGCCCCCTCTCCCATCATTCCCTGCTCTGCCTCTGACACTGCGGGTGCGCGCACACTCACTGTGTCCCAGGCAGTGCAGCGGCAGCCGCCGAGACAGGAGCAGGGAGCAACGCAGGCATGAGGAGAGGTGAGGAGTGTGTATTTTTTTTTACTGGACTGTGGGGCCATTCTAGGGAGAGGAGAGATGCGGGCTGTGCTGTATACTACTATGTGGGCCCTGCTGTATACTACTGTGTGGGCTCTGCTGTATACTACTATGTGGGCTCTGCTGTATACTACTGTGTGGGCTCTGCTGTATACTACTATGTGGGCAGTGCTGTATACTACTGTGTGAGCTGTGCTGTATACTACTGTGTGGGCAGTGCTGTATACTACTGTGTGGGCTGTGCTGTATACTACTATGTGGGCTGTGCTGTATACTGCTAAGTGGGCTGTGCTGTATACTGCTATGTGGGCTGTGCTGTATACTGCTACGTGGGCTGTGTTATCTGCTATGCGGGTTGTGCTATATACTATGGGGGGTATATTATATTCTATGGGGGAGGCCGTGTTATATACTATGTGGCTGTTATATACTATTATGGGGTATATTATATTCTATGGGGGAGGCTGTGTTATATACTATGAGGGGCTGCATTATATTCTATGGGGCTACATTATATATTATGGGGAGGTGGGCTGTATTATATTCTATGGGGTGGCTGCATTATACTCTGGGGTGGCTGCATTATACTCTGGGGTGGCTGCATTATATTCTATAGGGTGGTGGCTGCATTATACTATATGTGCAGGGGTGCATTCGTGCACTAGTATTCGTGTATTTTTTATTCAAAGTACTTTTTTTCTAAGTACTCGGCAGTTATAACATGGCAGAATATAATCAAGCATCTCTTCTCTCTTCATACAGGTAAACATATCATTCATTCTCTGAGCTGAAATATCCTGCATGTCTATTGCTCCAGTCCCTGACAGCAAGCAGCTTGGATGGTAAACATATCATTCATTCTCTGAGCTGAAATATCCTGCATGTCTATTGCTCCAGTCCCTGACAGCAAGCAGCTTGGATGGTATCTGAGTCATTCTATTTTCGGCATTGAATCCTGCATGTATCTATATATGTAAACATATCATTCATTCTCTGAGCTGAAATATCCTGCATGTCTATTGCTCCAGTCCCTGACAGCAAGCAGCTTGGATGGTATCTGAGTCATTCTATTTTCGATATCGAATCCTGCATATATCTATATATGTTAGTCATCCTATTATGCATTTGTTTGTGTTTATAGATATTTAACTCACTTTTGCATGTCCTTACTCAGAGAGATCACATAACTGTTTCAAAGCGGTTTATGATCCATGTAGACCTGGACATTTGTTTATCTGATCACTACATTTATTGTGTCCTGTTGTCTCAACTGAGTTGAGTGAGTTAGATTGATTGCTAACGAGCTTTAACACACACACACAAAAAAAAGGGTGATCTAAGGGCTAGCCTTCTATAAATGTAGACTTAGCTTGGGGATGCATTCGTGCACTAGTATTCGTGTATTTTTTATTCAAAGTACTTTTTTTCTAAGTACTCGGCAGTTATAACATGGCAGTTAGACAGGGCAGGAGACAGGTAAGACAATCTAAATCTAATCCATATTCACTTGAAATAGCACAAATACTCACCATATTTATTTGTATAATCTATATCCTAGCTGCTGCACTCACTCACATTCACCGCCCTTGCATTAACTCTCTATACTCCATCCATATCGGCCCCTCTGTCCTTGCCTCTCCTATGTATAGCACTCATGCTCTGTTTACATTGCTTAACAGCACAGATCCATTCAGTCCCACCATCCAACACAAGAGACATTCTCACAAATCACTTAACCATCTGCTCACTCTTTCGATCCTCCTTCTCCTAGTCGCTGGAGACATCTCTCCAAACCCCGGCCCCCCATGTTATAGCCAGTCAAACCTCCCAACTGCTACACTCAGAAACCCCTCTAACCTTATTAATATTCCCTGCATGCCTTCTGTCTCTTTGAATTGTGCCCTTTGGAATTCTCGCTCTGTGTGTAATAAACTCTCCTTCATTCATGACTTCTTCCTTTCTAATTCTCTTAATCTCCTGGCTCTTACTGAAACCTGGATCCAGCAGTCAGACACCACCGTTGCTGCTGCTCTTTCATATGGTGGACTACACTTTTCTCATACCCCAAGATCAGACAACAGAGCAGGTGGAGGCGTTGGTCTGCTCCTTTCACCCAAATGTACTTTCCAAGTTATCCCCCAAGTACCCTCACTTGTCTTCCCTTCCTTTGAGGTCCATGTGGTCAGACTTTACGTCCTCTTCTCCATGCGAGTGGCGGTGGTGTATCGTCCTCCCGGCCCCTCTCATCAGTTCCTGGATCACTTTGCCACCTGGCTTCCACACTTTCTCTCCTATGACACCCCCACCCTTATCATGGGTGATTTCAACATCCCCATTACCTCTCCCCTCTCCCCATCTGCTTCTCACCTTTTATTTCTATCCTCCTCTTTCGGCCTCTCGCAGCATACTAACTCTCCAACACATGAAGATGGAAACTCCCTTGACTTGGTCTTCTCCCGGCTTTGCTCAGTGGATGATTTCACAAACTCCCCTCTCCCACTCTCTGACCACAACCTTCTTTCATTCTCTATCAAGAACTGCCATCCCGCTCAGGTCACCCCCACTTTCCACACTTATAGAAACATACAGGCCATTAACACCCAGAAACTTATGAAGAACTTGCAGTCCTCATTGGCCCCAATCTTCTCCATCTCATGTCCTGATTCTGCTCTGAAGCATTACAATGAAACCCTGCAAAGTGCTCTGGATGAAGCTGCTCCTCCTATACATAAAACAACTCGGCATAGATGGCAACAACCGTGGCACACGCTGTAAACACGTTTCCTGCAGCGGTGCTCCAGGTGCGCAGAACGTCTGTGGAGAAAATCTAATCTACCCGAAGATTTCATCCATTATAAGTTCATGCTAAAGACATACAATTCTGCCCTTCACCTCTCCAAACAAACCTACTTCAACACCCTCATCACCTCCCTGTCCAATAACCCTAAACGTCTCTTTGACACGTTCCAATCCCTACTCAACCCAAGAGAGCAGGCCCCAACCACGGATCTCCATGCTGACGATCTGGCCAATTACTTCAAAGAAAAAATTGACCACATTCGACAGGAAATCATCTCCCAATCTCTTCACACCATGCACTGTCCTCCCTCCCCTGTTGTGAATTCTGTGGCAGAGCTCCCTCCTGTGGTCACAAGTGGTACTTCGGCTGATTCTCTCTGTGAGCTTCCGTTGGTGGAGGAAAGTGGTACTGCGGCTTCTGAGTTTCCTTCCTCAGGTGATGTGGTGAAGTCGTTAGGTGCTGCTCTATTTAACTCCACCTAGTGCCTTGATCCTGACCTCCAGTCTATGTTCTAGTATTGGACCTGTTTCCTCCTGGATCGTTCCTGTGGCCTGCTGCTCTGCATGGCTAGGTTCCGCTTTGCTATTTTGTTTGCTGTTTTTTTTTCTGTCCAGCTTGTCTATTTGTTTTTTTCTGCTCGCTGGAAGCTCTGGGACGCATAGGGTGTACCTCCGTGCCGTTAGTTCGGTACGGAGGGTCTTTTTGCCCCCTTTGCGTGGTTTTTGTAGGGTTTTGTGTTGACCGCAAAGTTACCTTTCCTATCCTCGCTCTGTTCAGAAAGTCGGGCCTCACTTTGCTAAATCTATTTCATCTCTACGTTTGTCTTTTCATCTTAACTCACAGTCATTACATGTGGGGGCTGCCTTTTCCTTTGGGGTATTTCTCTGAGGCAAGGTAGGCTTATTTTCTATCTTCAGGCTAGCTAGTTTCTCAGGCTGTGCCGAGTTGCATAGGGAGCGTTAGGCGCAATCCACGGCTGCCTCTAGTGTGGTTGGAGAGGATTAGGGATTGCGGTCAGCAGAGTTCCCACGTCTCAGAGCTCGTTCTATGTTTTTGGGTTATTGTCAGGTCACTGTATGTGCGCTGACCTCTATGTCCATTGTGGTACTGAATTACCTTATCATAACACTCCCCCACTGCATCTAGATCACTCTCTGACTTTGAAGCAGTTACAGAAGAAGAAGTAAGCAGGCTCCTTGCATCTTCTCGCCCGACCACTTGCACCAGTAACCCCATTCCGTCACATCTCCTCCAGTCCCTTTCCCCGGCTGTCACCTCTCACCTAACAAAAATATTCAACCTTTCCCTCACTTCCGGTATTTTTCCCTCCTCATTTAAGCATGCCATCATACATCCATTACTTAAAAAACCATCCCTCGATCAAAACTGTGCTGCTAATTATAGACCTGTCTCTAATCTTCCCTTCATCTCTAAACTCCTCGAACGCCTGGTCCACTCCCGTCTTACCCGCTATCTCTCAGATAACTCTCTTCTCGACCCTCTTCAATCTGGCTTCTGCTCTTTACACTCTACTGAAACTGCCCTCACTAAAGTCTCTAATGACCTACTAACAGCTAAATCTAATGGTCACTACTCCATGCTAATTCTCTTGGATCTCTCTGCAGCATTCGATACTGTGGATCACAGTACCAGCTCCTCCTCACTATGCTCCACTCCATCGGCCTCAAGGACACCGTTCTCTCCTGGTTCTCCTCCTATCTCTCTGACCGATCCTTCACTGTATGTTTTGCTGGTTCCTCCTCCTCTCACCTTCCCCTTACTGTTGGGGTTCCTCAAGGATCAGTCCTAGGCCCCCTCCTCTTCTCGTTGTATACTGCCCCTATTGGACAAACAATCAGTAGATTTGGTTTCCAGTACCATCTCTATGCTGACGACACCCAATTATACACTTCTTCTCCTGATATCACGCCTGCCTTATTAGAAAACACCAGTGATTGTCTTACCGCTGTCTCTAACATCATGTCCTCCCTCTATCTGAAACTAAACCTGTCAAAAACTGAACTCCTCGTGTTCTCTCCCTCTACTAACCTACTTTTGCCTGACATTGCCATCTCCGTGTACGGTTCCACCATTACTCCAAAGCAACATGCCCGCTGCCTTGGGGTCATCCTTGATTCTGACCTTTCATTTACCCCCCACATTCGATCACTGGCTCGCTCTTCTTACCTGCATCTCAAAAACATTTCTAGAATTCGCCCTTTTCTTACTTTCAACTCTGCAAAAACTCTTACTGTTTCACTTATTCATTCTCGTCTGGACTATTGTAACTCTCTACTAATCGGCCTCCCTCTTACCAAACTTTCCCCACTCCAATCTGTCCTGAATGCTGCTGCCAGGATCATATTCCTCACCAACCGTTACACCGATGCCTCTACCTTGTGCCAGTCATTACACTGGTTACCCATCCACTACAGAATCCAGTACAAAACTACTGCCCTCATCCACAAAGCACTCCATGGCTCTGCACCACCCTACATCTCCTCTCTGGTCTCAGTCTACCACCCTACCCGTGCCCTCCGCTAATGACCTCAGGTTAGCATCCTCAATAATCAGAACCTCCCACTCCCGTCTCCAAGACTTTACACGTGCTGCGCCGATTCCTTGGAATGCACTACCTAGGTTAATACGATTAATCCCCAATCCCCACAGTTTTAAGCGTACCCTAAAAACTCACTTGTTCAGACTGGCCTACCGCCTCAATGCATTAACCTAACGATCCCCGTGTGGCCTATTTATATAAAAAAATAAATAAATTAAAAAAAAAACAGGTTCCTCGCATCATGTTCTCATTCACTTTATGCAGTTAATAGCCCTCTGTGTCTGTACTGCTACATACTTAGGCAGTTAATTGGTTCATGCAGCTTTACATGAACACCCGAGCCTTAAGGTACCGTCACACTTAGCGACGCTGCAGCGATACCGACAACGATCCGGATCGCTGCAGCGTCGCTGTTTGGTCGCTGGAGAGCTGTCACACAGACCGCTCTCCAGCGACCAACGATGCCGGTAACCAGGGTAAACATCGGGTAACTAAGCGAGGGGCCGCGCTTAGTAACCCGATGTTTACCCTGGTTACCATCCTAAAAGTAAAAAAAAACAAACACTACATACTTACCTACAGCCGTCTGTCCTCCAGCGCTGTGCTCTGCACTCCTCCTGTACTGTCTGTGTGAGCACAGCGGCCGGAAAGCAGAGCGGTGACGTCACCGCTCTGCTTTCCGGCTGACCGGCGCTCACAGCCAGTACAGGAGGAGTGCAGAGCACAGTGCTGGAGGACAGACGGCTGTAGGTAAGTATGTAGTGTTTGTTTTTTTTTACTTTTAGGATGGTAACCAGGGTAAACATCGGGTTACTAAGCGCGGCCCTGCGCTTAGTTACCCGATGTTTACCCTGGTTACCAGTGAAGACATCGCTGAATCGGTGTCACACACGCCGATTCAGCGATGTCTACGGGGAGTCCAGCGACCAAATAAAGTTCTGGACTTTCTTCCCCGACCAGCGACAGCACAGCAGGGGCCTGATCGCTGCTGCCTGTCACACTGGACGATATCGCTAGCGAGGACGCTGCAACGTCACGGATCGCTAGCGATATCGTCTAGTGTGACGGTACCTTTACACTATGGCCAGTCCGAATAACTAAAGCAATTGTTACCATCCACCTCTCGTGTCTCCCCTTTTCCTCATAGTTTGTAAGCTTGCGAGCAGGGACCTCATTCCTCCTGGTATCTGTTTTTAACTGTATTTCTGTTATGCTGTAATGTCTATTGTCTGTACAAGTCCCCTCTATAATTTGTAAAGCGCTGCGGAATATGTTGGCGCTATATAAATAAAAATTATTATTATATTATTATGTGGGCTGTATTATACTGTATCGAGGATTATGGGGAATACGTTATACTATATGAAGAACTATGTGGTGCATTATACTCTGGGAAGTGAATTGTACTACATGGACTGATTCAAATTTGCTCTGGTTGTGTGAATTGTACTTTGATTGTCATATATAAGTTTTGCACAGTTCTTGTGTATTTTTTACAAGTGTAAAATAAAGTGTATTTTTACTTTTACTTTTTTTGATGTGACTTTATGCTTCAATTTCGTCTTTTGATGGATGACTATGGCGGTGCATTATACTATATGGAGCACTATGATGAGTGTGTTATGCTATATGGAGGATGAGCAGTATATTTTAATATATGGAGGACTATAGGGAGTGTATTATACTATGTGGAGGACTGTGGTGCACATTATAATATATGGAGGACTATGGGGTGTTTTATACTAAACAAGTAAAATGCTGCATATTCAGATTGTTTTTGCTGGAACAAAAATCATTGTTCTCAGCAGCACATCGCCAGCGTGAACTGTAGATGTGCTGCTGATAACATGATACTGTATGGTGATCTGTTAGTGATCGTTCTGTCCCATCATTATTGCTCAGCTGGTGGAAAGAGGCCGGGAAACAAGTGTTGAGCAACTTCAGTATTGTCGATCAAACTCATTTAGCGGCCTGAACTCAGCGCTTGTAAGTACAACCGAAATGCTTTTGTGTGATGTGCAATATGTTAGCATTTGGGGCCCCATTTTAAACTTTGCCTAGGGCCCCACTTTGCCTAAAACCGGCCCTGCCTACAAGTGTACAAAGATATTATACAGTCACCATGTGACAAGTGGGCCTGTGTAACTTCAAATGCCAGGGCTGAATTTTAGTCCCAGTCTGGCCCTGCCTAACTCTATATGGGAGGACTGTGTTGGGGCCGTCATACTGTGTGTGGGGTACTGTGGGGGCCATCATACTGTGTTGGTATCACTAGGGATCTCATAATGTGTGTGTGAGCCTAATACTATGTGGGAGGACAGTGTTGGGGCCGTCATACTGTGTGTGGGGTACTGTGGGGGTCATCATACTGTGTTGGTATCTCTAGGGATCTCATAATGTGTGTGTGTGAGCCAAATGGATCGCCCCCATGGGGCCGTGGGGTACTCGGTACCGGGTCCTTCGGGGGATGTCACAGTGGCTGACCCGGTCCGTGGCCCTTGGGACGTCCAAGTTAAAGGGAAAGGTCTTTAAAGGGATATGTTCGTGACACCACCTGTGGTATTCGGTCAAGGTGACCGACGCTGCTAAGGGGTCCGCTGGGGTGATGTTATGGCAGCTAGATGGTATTCCTTCCCACAGGTGAAGTATATCCCCAGGGCTCAGTGTGTAGATGGTGGATGGTGAGAGGCGCAGTGAAGAAGGAGGACACAAGGTTGCAGTCTCTTTACCTTTACTGAAGGCTTCAGCATGCACATTCCACGGCACCAGACCACAGGGCAGGCAGAGTCCGGCCGGTTTGGAGGCAAGTCCAGAGTCCCCTTATCCAGGTGGAAATCAGTAGCCTTCCTTTGCGCTGCAGTGTTGTAGTCCCTTATTGCTAAGGCTACGTTCACATTAGCGTTACGCTAATGTGCGTCGCTGTTGCGTCGGCGACGCAGCGGCGATGCGCCCCTATGTTTAACATAGGGGACGCGTGCGTTTTTTTGTTAGCGTTTTTCGACATGTGCGTCGTTTTCGACGCTAGCGTCGGACGCACGAAAATGCAACAAGTTGCATTTTTCGTGCGTCCGATTTTCGTCAAAAAACGACGCACGCGTCGCAAAACGCAGCGTTTTTGCGCGCGTTTTTGGTGCGTCGCGCGTTGCGTCGCCGACGCACCGGCGCGCAACGCTAATGTGAACGTAGCCTAAGCTTCTCATAAGGTCCTCACAACTATTGTAGATGTTATGTCTCTCTCTCTCTGTCCCCCAGATAGGATAGGACAAACCTGTATGACTGGTGGCTTGAGGCGGTTTATAGGGACTCTAGCATGCCTCAGCCTCTGAGAGTTGCCACCGTGCCTCCTGGGTATACGTCGGACAGGTACCGTGGAAATAGCTGTCCTGCCGGTCTCTGAAGTAAAGCGTAGAGATCCTTACTCCCTCGGTATTCCGGCCACTGGATTTCTGTGCCTTAGAAGGAAGCAGCCTGCTCCTGGCTGATCTCCCTCTTATATCCTCTCCTTTGCTTTGCTTTCCTTCACGCTTGCTGCAATATGTTCTGCTTTTTATACGTCTGTTTCTTAGGAGCTGTAGCACTTCAGGCCACAGGGCTCCTATGCTTCCTTTCCCTCTGTCTTCCTGACAGGAACTGAACCCTTTCCCTCCAGATCAGGATGTTCTTATAGGGGAGTTCACCTTAAACAGGCTTAGAGCTCCCCCTTCTGGTCTGGAGTGTGAGCATGTTGCATGCATTGTGTTACCTGACAAAGATTTCTCCTTCATTGCCTCCAACATAGCAATACCACTGTGACGACCAGGACCCTGGGGCGCCGCACTAATACTATGTGGGAGGACATTGTTGGGGCCGTCATACTGTGTTGTTATCACTGGTGACATCACATTGTATGTGGGAGCCTAACACTATATGGGAGGACTGTGTTGGGGCCGTCATACTGTGTTGAGGTCATTTGGACTTCATGTGTTTGAGAGCCTAATACTTTGTGTTGTACTGTGTGCTGTCCCTAAGTGTGTGTGTGTGTGTGTGTGTGTGTGTGTGTGTGTGTGTGTGTGTGTGTGTGTGTGTGTGTGTGTGTGTGTGTGTGTGTGTATACTATGGGAGCCATTATGTTAGGGTCACTAGGACCTCATAATGTGTGCGAGAGCTACAGGGCCATCTTAAAGGGGTTGTCCGGTCCACATCAATAAGTCCGCACCCTGTGTGGCTGCAGACTTCTGAATCCCCCCAGCGTGTACACTGTGGATATTCGCCGGTTTCTGAGTTGGGATACGTGTGTGCTATACATGCTCCTGTCTATTGGCGCGGCCTCGCCCCATACACTTGCATTGAGCGATGACGCACCCTGTAGTGACGTGGCCGTCCAGTGTCACGGTGTGTACACAGGGGGGATTCATATGTATACGGTCACACAGAGTGACTGCAGACTTATTGATTTAGATCGGACAACGCCTTTAAGTGTTGGGGGGCACTGTGCGGGCATCATACTTGGCGAGGGCTATGATCTGCTGGGTCATCATACTGTGTGTGGACGGTACTGAAGAGGAATTCACTGGGGGCAATAATACTGTGTTTGGGGGCAGTTTTGTTGGCATTATGCGTTATGGGGCCGTGGAATGATTATATTAGTGGGTGGGAACACGAAGAAGCATCAATAGAAACAAAATTCATTCAGAATCATGACACAAAACTGAAGCAGCAGAGACCATTACATAACCTGCGCCCGCTCTGCTCCATCACCGAGATAGCCCCGCCCCTTATATAGTGTCACTGTAGCCCCGCCCCTGGACTCTGTCACTGTGGCCACGCCCTGTGAGCGGTCCTCTCGCCCGCCTCCCGTCACCACGCCCCCTGCTGACCACAGACAGGCATTACAGGCAGGCGCGCTGTGTGCTCTGCCCTCCCACAGATCACGGCTTTAAATCCTCGGCGCTGTCACCGGGGCTGCAGCAGAGGAGGAAGCATGATCCAGTGACTGCAGCGAGAACGGCGTCTCCTCCGCGGGTGAGTGCGTGGATGTGTGCGGAGCGGCGGACGGGATGCTCGGGGCGGGCGGGATGCTGGGAGCGCCCTGCACGTACATGTGCCGGGGATGCGGGAGGATGCGGCTGCCGGATTGCATCATCAGCGAGAGGGAGAGAGAGAGCGCCGCGACCCGGAGCTGAGGACTGAGGCACATGTCTGTCTGTATGTCTGTCTGTATGTCTGTCTGTATGTCTGTCTGTATGTCTGTCTGTATGTCTGTCTGTATGTCTGTCTGTATGTCTGTCTGTATGTCTGTCTGTATGTCTGTCTGTATGTCTGTCTGTATGTCTGTCTGTATGTCTGTCTGTATGTCTGTCTGTATGTCTGTCTGTATGTCTGTCTGTATGTCTGTCTGTATGTCTGTATGTCTGTCTGTATGTCTGTCTGTATGTCTGTCTGTCTGTATGTCTGTATGTCTGTCTGTATGTCTGTCTGTATGTCTGTCTGTATGTCTGTCTGTATGTCTGTCTGTATGTCTGTCTGTATGTCTGTATGTCTGTCTGTATGTCTGTCTGTATGTCTGTCTGTATGTCTGTATGTCTGTATATCTGTCTGTATGTATGTATGTATGTCTGTATGTATGTCTGTATGTATGTCTGTATGTATGTCTGTATGTCTGTATGTCTGTATGTATGTCTGTATGTATGTATGTCTGTATGTATGTCTGTATGTCTGTATGTATGTATGTCTGTATGTCTGTCTGTATGTATGTCTGTATGTATGTCTGTATGTATGTATGTATGTCTGTATGTATGTATGGCGGACGCCCTAGGGCCGCGGTCACACGCTGCAGTATGTGGAGCAGCCGTTATTACAGGGATCCGGTCTGCAGCCTGTGACCTATAGGAGCCGGGCCGCGGCTGTGCAGGTGCCGATCTCCGCTATCTATAGGGCATGTTCAGCTTAAAGGGATCGCTCAGGTGCTCACTGTCCCCAATGTGATCTATTGACGCTACAGGGTTTGATGGATTAAAGGGGTCCTGTCACCGGGTTTTCCCCTTATAAAGTGCGGCCAGCACCTGTATGTCCTTATATACAGCATTCTGGTTTGCTGTATGAGCCCCGACCCCCCTGCTAGGCACAGAAAATGGCTCTTATTATATTCATAGAGGTGCGCTCCGGTCTGATGGGCGTCTCTGGTCTTGATCCGGCTCCTCGTCTCTTCTTGCGATCACCATTCACCTTCATGTAGATGATGCGTCCTCCCTCATCCGCCCAGCGCCTGCCCTCCCCTCGTCCGCCCAGCGCCTGCCCTCCCCTCGTCCCCCCAGCGCCTGCCCTCCCCTCGTCCGCCCAGCGCCTGCCCTCCCCTCGTCCGCCCAGCGCCTGCCCTCCCCTCGTCCGCCCAGCGCCTGCCCTCCCCTCGTCCGCCCAGCGCCTGCCCTCCCCTCGTCCGCCCAGCGCCTGCCCTCCCCTCGTCCGCCCAGCGCCTGCCCTCCCCTCGTCCGCCCAGCGCCTGCCCTCCCCTCGTCCGCCCAGCGCCTGCCCTCCCCTCGTCCGCCCAGCGCCTGCCCTCCCCCGTCCGCCCAGCGCCTGCCCTCCCCTCGTCCGCCCAGCGCCTGCCCTCCCCTCGTCCGCCCAGCGCCTGCCCTCCCCTCGTCCGCCCAGCGCCTGCCCTCCCCTCGTCCGCCCAGCGCCTGCCCTCCCCTCGTCCGCCCAGCGCCTGCCCTCCCCCGTCCGCCCAGCGCCTGCCCTCCCCCGTCCGCCCAGCGCCTGCCCTCCCCCGTCCGCCCAGCGCCTGCCCTCCCCTCGTCCGCCCAGCGCCTGCCCTCCCCTCGTCCGCCCAGCGCCTGCCCTCCCCTCGTCCGCCCAGCGCCTGCCCTCCCCTCGTCCGCCCAGCGCCTGCCCTCCCCTCGTCCGCCCAGCGCCTGCCCTCCCCTCGTCCGCCCAGCGCCTGCCCTCCCCTCGTCCGCCCAGCGCCTGCCCTCCCCTCGTCCGCCCAGCGCCTGCCCTCCCCTCGTCCGCCCAGCGCCTGCCCTCCCCTCGTCCGCCCAGCGCCTGCCCTCCCCTCGTCCGCCCAGCGCCTGCCCTCCCCTCGTCCGCCCAGCGCCTGCCCTCCCCTCGTCCGCCCAGCGCCTGCCCTCCCCTCGTCCGCCCAGCGCCTGCCCTCCCCTCGTCCGCCCAGCGCCTGCCCTCCCCTCGTCCGCCCAGCGCCTGCCCTCCCCTCGTCCGCCCAGCGCCTGCCCTCCCCTCGTCCGCCCAGCGCCTGCCCTCCCCTCGTCCGCCCAGCGCCTGCCCTCCCCTCGTCCGCCCAGCGCCTGCCCTCCCCTCGTCCGCCCAGCGCCTGCCCTCCCCTCGTCCGCCCAGCGCCTGCCCTCCCCTCGTCCGCCCAGCGCCTGCCCTCCCCTCGTCCGCCCCGCGCCTGCCCTCCCCTCGTCCGCCCAGCGCCTGCCCTCCCCTCGTCCGCCCAGCGCCTGCCCTCCCCTCGTCCGCCCAGCGCCTGCCCTCCCCTCGTCCGCCCAGCGCCTGCCCTCCCCTCGTCCGCCCAGCGCCTGCCCTCCCCTCGTCCGCCCAGCGCCTGCCCTCCCCTCGTCCGCCCAGCGCCTGCCCTCCCCTCGTCCGCCCAGCGCCTGCCCTCCCCTCGTCCGCCCAGCGCCTGCCCTCCCCTCGTCCGCCCAGCGCCTGCCCTCCCCTCGTCCGCCCAGCGCCTGCCCTCCCCTCGTCCGCCCAGCGCCTGCCCTCCCCTCGTCCGCCCAGCGCCTGCCCTCCCCTCGTCCGCCCAGCGCCTGCCCTCCCCTCGTCCGCCCAGCGCCTGCCCTCCCCTCGTCCGCCCAGCGCCTGCCCTCCCCTCGTCCGCCCAGCGCCTGCCCTCCCCTCGTCCGCCCAGCGCCTGCCCTCCCCTCGTCCGCCCAGCGCCTGCCCTCCCCTCGTCCGCCCAGCGCCTGCCCTCCCCTCGTCCGCCCAGCGCCTGCCCTCCCCTCGTCCGCCCAGCGCCTGCCCTCCCCTCGTCCGCCCAGCGCCTGCCCTCCCCTCGTCCGCCCAGCGCCTGCCCTCCCCTCGTCCGCCCAGCGCCTGCCCTCCCCTCGTCCGCCCAGCGCCTGCCCTCCCCTCGTCCGCCCAGCGCCTGCCCTCCCTCCCCTCGTCCGCCCAGCGCCTGCCCTCCCTCCCCTCGTCCGCCCAGCGCCTGCCCTCCCTCCCCTCGTCCGCCCAGCGCCTGCCCTCCCTCCCCTCGTCCGCCCAGCGCCTGCCCGCCCTCCCCTCGTCCGCCCAGCGCCTGCCCGCCCTCCCCTCGTCCGCCCAGCGCCTGCCCGCCCTCCCCTCGTCCGCCCAGCGCCTGCCCGCCCTCCCCTCGTCCGCCCAGCGCCTGCCCGCCCTCCCCTCGTCCGCCCAGCGCCTGCCCGCCCTCCCCTCGTCCGCCCAGCGCCTGCCCTCCCCTCATCCGCCCAGCGTCCTCTTTCCCTGCTCAGTGTGACGTGTCCTACATCATCCACACAGCGTCCTCCATCGCGCTCCTGCGCAGGTGCCCTTTTCTCTGTCCTGGGCAAAGAGCGCCAGTGACCTGCAGGTAAAGCCGGTGCATGCACACTACAATATTTTGCTCTGCCCTCAGCTGTGTGGATGATGATGATGGAGGACGCTGTGTGGATGATGATGATGGAGGACGCTGTGTGGATGATGATGATGATGGAGGACGCTGTGTGGATGATGATGATGGAGGACGCTGTGTGGATGATGATGATGATGATGGAGGACGCTGTGTGGATGATGATGATGATGATGGAGGACGCTGTGTGGATGATGATGATGATGGAGGACGCTGTGTGGATGATGATGATGATGATGATGGAGGACGCTGTGTGGATGATGATGATGATGGAGGACGCTGTGTGGATGATGATGATGATGATGATGGAGGACGCTGTGTGGATGATGATGATGATGATGGAGGACGCTGTGTGGATGATGATGATGATGGAGGACGCTGTGTGGATGATGATGATGGAGGACGCTGTGTGGATGATTATGATGATGATGATGGAGGACGCTGTGTGGATGATGATGATGATGGAGGACGCTGTGTGGATGATGATGATGATGATGATGGAGGACGCTGTGTGGATGATGATGATGATGATGATGGAGGACGCTGTGTGGATGATGATGATGATGGAGGACGCTGTGTGGATGATGATGATGATGATGGAGGACGCTGTGTGGATGATGATGATGGAGGACGCTGTGTGGATGATGATGATGATGGAGGACGCTGTGTGGATGATGATGATGATGATGATGATGATGGAGGACGCTGTGTGGATGATGATGATGATGATGATGATGGAGGACGCTGTGTGGATGATGATGATGATGATGATGATGGAGGACGCTGTGTGGATGATGATGATGATGATGATGATGATGGAGGACGCTGTGTGGATGATGATGATGATGATGGAGGACGCTGTGTGGATGATGATGATGGAGGACGCTGTGTGGATGATGATGATGATGATGGAGGACGCTGTGTGGATGATGATGATGATGATGGAGGACGCTGTGTGGATGATGATGATGATGATGATGATGATGATGGAGGACGCTGTGTGGATGATGATGATGATGATGATGATGGAGGACGCTGTGTGGATGATGATGATGATGATGATGGAGGACGCTGTGTGGATGATGATGATGGAGGACGCTGTGTGGATGATGATGATGATGATGGAGGACGCTGTGTGGATGATGATGATGATGATGGAGGACGCTGTGTGGATGATGATGATGATGATGATGGAGGACGCTGTGTGGATGATGATGATGATGATGATGGAGGACGCTGTGTGGATGATGATGATGATGGAGGACGCTGTGTGGATGATGATGATGGAGGATGCGTCATCCACATTAAGGCGGATGGCGATCACAAGTAGAGATGAGGAGCCGGATTAAGACCAGAGACCGCGCCGTCTGTGAATATAATAAAAAGCTATTTTTTTTGTACCTTACAGAGCGGACTGGGGGCAGACATGCGTCGTTCTACAATGCTGTACACGAGCCCTGTAATGGGAACCTGTGAGGTCCTGACTGTCCCCAGCTGCTGCGGTCAGTGCAGAGGACTGTAATGTGTCTTCATGTGATTATTGACATGACTGTGTGCAGAATGCCATGGTCACCTGCAGCGTCACACTGGCTAGTGAATCAGGACTAGTCCGGCCGGCGTCTGTTCCTGCACTGGTCTCCTCTCTCACTCCGCTTACAATATTCCTCATGGCAGGCTGTCAGGCCTTATGTGTCGACCATTCCAATAAATGTCTGCAGTACACAGAGCTCCGGGTCCACAAAGCCCGTGGCATCTTGCAGGAGGCTCCTGGCTGAGGGTGGTGAATGGGGGAAGTCTCCGGTGTGAGGAGCGCTGGTCTTCCATCTGTACCTCGGGCCGTATATGTTCTGCATTCACTATTCAGACCTGGTGGAAACTTCTAGTCGCTCAGATGAATGGTAGATCCGTGCTGCCTGTGAATCGCACATTTGTGTCCCGGGATGTTTATTTGCATTGGCGGTGGTTTGTGCTGTGTGACGGTGTGCGCCAAGGCAGTCGGTGAAGGATACGCTGCGGTGCCAGTGCTCCATACGAGGGCACAGCAGTCAGCTCACCAGTGGGCCCACTATACATGGTGGGAGCGAACCTCGCCACTTTCCACGAGCAATGAATAATTATCAAAGGAAAATTGCTCCTGCTTCTCAGAGAAGCAATACTGCATCCAAGATAACGCCATCTCTGCCAACACGTGCCTGATGGGCCAGGGGTACTTACTTATGGCACTGGCTATTAATACATCTTATGAGCTGTACGGATTTCTGCCAAGTTCCCATAATGCATGCCTATAAACACTGTGTGCCACCTTATGGGGTCTGTGTATGTGAGAATGCCGTGTGAACAGACTCTTATAGGGTGGTCTGGACTTACACAATACCAGAAGCCAGAGACCGGACAGAGATGATTAATGGGAAGAACACTAAGGGAACCGGTCACCAGTTTTTTTTGCCTATCAACTAAAAATATCATCTAATAGAGTGTGATCTGTTCGTTCTCCAACTACTTGTGAAACTCCCCATGAATCCCCCATAAGAACCTTTTATATTTCTCCTGCGCTGTATGGAAATATCCTCGGTCCGGTCCGATGGGCGTTGGTTCTGGCCCCTCTCCCCACCCCAAATCTGCGTGCTGTACGCATTCCGTTCTGTGAATAGCGTGGATCATGTACAGGTCCCACGCGTGCGTCTTCAAATTGACTTCTGCGCGTGCGCAGTATGCTTTGTCCAACTGCGGGCAAAGCCAAGAAGCATTAGTGCGCATGCGCCAGTACACTATGTCCCGGAACACGGCTAAATACTTCAGGGACATGGTACTTCCGGAGCATGCGCACTAATGCTTTTTGGCTTTGCCCGCAGTTGGGCAAAGCATACTGCGCACGCGCAGAAGGCAATTTGAAGGCGCACGCGCGGGACCTGTACAAGATCCACGCTATTCACAGAACGGAATGCGTACAGCACGCCGATTTGGGGTGGGGAGAGGGGCCAGAACCAACGCCCATCGGACCGGACCAAGGATATTTCCATACAGTGCGGGAGAAATATAAAAGGTTCTTATGGGGGATTCATGGGGGGGGGGGGGTTTCACAAGTAGTTGGGGACTGTATAGCTCACACTCTATTAGATTATATTTTTAGTTGATGGGCAAAAACTGGTGACCGGTTCCCTTTAAAATATTTTGCAAATTACATTTAAATAGGTTGTCAACTACTTCAGTACAGTAGTGATGATCTATCCTTAGGATAGGTGGTCAATGTGTGATCAGTCGGGTTCCGGCACCCAGCACCCCCACCGATCAGCTGGTTTGGGTATCCGCCTGAATACTCACTTGTGGAGCTGCTCCGTCCTCTGATGGTGGCCGAGGGAGGTACTGCACATCTGTCTCCTATTCAATCAATAGGTGGCCGCCGCAGGGTAGGATCAGAAGACGGAGCAGCTCCAAAAGTGACCCAAGGATCAGTCATCAATCTAAAGTAAAGGACGACCTCTTTATTGTTATATAGAATAGTCACATAATCCGAAGAATTGGTGAATCCTGCACCAGGAGTATAACCAGCAACTCTGCCTTCTGCTTAGGACCCTCATCTGGGCTAATCCCATCCCCCATTACATATCTGCCCTGTAGCGTTACTTTCCCCCCGCGGCGGGCAGACATCCGGTGATTGCCGCTCTCTTCGTTGTGAAGTCTCTCCCAGGACTGGACGGCGCTGTCACCAGATCATGGAAATATCCGAGCTGAAGAATCCTTCATGTACAATGTAATCGGAGTGATTCATGTAAGATGTGTCATTGTATCGGCCAGCTCCTCGGATCACCGCTACAGAAACTACACAATGTGGATGTGAGAAGATGGAGAACTGATCCACAGAAGCTAAAGATCTTCCAAAGACGAGGTTACCGGTATGAGTAGTAGCTATGCCACGTTCCAGGAAAACAGACTAGTGGGGATGTGCAGGTGTTCAGAGCCCTTGTCTCCGACTAGTTTGCATGTCATTTCTGTGGCAGCTATGTATGTTTGTTTTGTTGTTTTCGTTAGCCAAACTTAGAAATGGTTACAAAGGATCCTTTTTTTTTTTTTTTTTTTATATAGTGTAAACCAGTGTTTGAAATCTGAAATATGTCACTTTTTTTTTTTCTTCTTGGGGGTTCACTTAGTGTCATGTGCAGAGTTCCGCCATAGAGTTTTAAAATGCGTCTGACCTTTTAGTGCAGAACCATGCAGAAAATGCATGCATCGCTGTTTGAATAAGTCTTACTTTTTTATTTACTTAAATTTTAAAACCTGACATGCAACAAAAAGGGGGGGGAACTGCAGAGTCAGCGCATTGAAACGCAAATGATCTAATTTACCTAATGGCTACATCATTGCTCCCGAAATGCTCATTGTGGGAACATAACGTGACTTGAGTGTCCCTCACAATATATCAAGGCGCCGGATGCTGGAAATTGTCTGCTGGTCCGAGGTAAAGCATTCCAGATGATAGCTGCAGCTCCAGATAAACTTTACAGATGAGTATAGGGATCTAACCAGATGACTTAAGGTACTGTCACACTAAGCGACGCTGCAGCGATACCGACAACGATGTCGATCGCTGCAGCGTCGCTGTTTGGTCGCTGGAGAGCTGTCACACAGACAGCTCTCCAGCGACCAACATCCTGAAGTCCCCGGGTAACCAAGGTAAACATCGGGTTACTAAGCGCAGGGCCGCGCTTAGTAACCCATTGTTTATCCTGGTTACCGTTGTAAATGTAAAAAAACAAACACTACATACTTACATTCCGGTGTCTGGTCATGTCCCTCGCCTTCAGCTTCCCGCACTGACTGAGCGCCGCCAGCGATTCAGCGATGTCAGCGGGACATCCAGCGACAAAATAAAGTGCTGGACTTTCCCCGGGGACCAACGATCTCCCAGCAGGGGCCTGATCGTTGGTCGCTGTCACGCATAACGATTTAGTTAACGATATCGTTGCTACGTCACAAAAAGCAACGATATTGTTAACGATATCCTTAGTGTGACGGTACCTTTATACCATAGACCTGTAACGTGAAGTCCTTAGTAAGGACCGTCTTGTATCTACCGATCTATAGCATGGGTCTAATCCTGGAAAGGTGCTGGTTTAGGCACTGGGGGGGATATTAACACCTATGAGGATAGGTTCCTGTTCACACTAGCACCATAACGTCTCTTTATTACAGAAGCTGTGACATTATGATGGCTCCATTGTCTGATAGATCCGGGCGGGGAGTGTGCAGAGATCTTGATCTTCAGCTTTCTTTCTGCTCTCCTGAGCATTTCTGATGGCTTCTGTACAAGAGCTGGTTAACTTCTTCCTTCCTTCTGACTCCCAGCCAGCACCTCCATTGTCTGATTGTAAAGTCCTAGTGGGGCTGTTCCAAAATGAAAATGCTCTACTAATTAACATAACAATGCGGGGAGTTTGTAGGTCACAGAGGCTAAAGGTACCGTCACACTCAGCGACGCTGCAGCGATATAGACAACGAGCCGATCGCTGCAGCGTCGCTGTTTAGGTCGCTGTAGAGACGTCAAACGCAGCAGCTCCAGAACGATGCAGGAGCGATCCAGTGACGTAACGGCGACTCGCTTATCCTTCTCACTGGTTGTTAGCTCCATGGAAAAACATTGCAGGCATCGTTGCTTTTGATGTCAAACACGACGATACACGCCGACCTGACGACCAAATAAAGTTCTGGACTTTCAGCGACGACCAGCGATGTCACAGCGGGATCCAGATCGCTGCTGCATGTCAAACACAACGAGATCGCTATCCAGGACGCTGCAACGTCACAGATCGTTGTCGTTCTCGTTGGTAAGTTGCTTAATGTGACGGTACCTTTAGGCTGCCGTCACACTAGCAGTATTTGGTCAGTATTTTACATCAGTATTTGTAAGCCAAAGCCAGAAGTGGAACAATCAGAGAAAAAGTATAATAGAAACATATGCATCACTTCTGTATTTATCACCCACTCCTGGTTTTGGCTTACAAATACTGATGTAAAATACTGACCAAATACTGAATGTGTGATGGCAGCCTTAGGCCAGCTTCACACTCAGCGTATGAAAATACGGTCCGTATATTACGGCCGTAATACGCTGAAAAGTCCCGAAAATAGTGGTCCGTAGCTCCTCCGTAGGCAGGGTGTGTCAGCGTTTTTTGCGCATGGCATCCTCCGTATGTAATCCGTATGGCATCCGTACTGCGTGGTTTTCTCGCAGGCTTGCAAAACCAACATACCGCTATAGAAGTGATCCATGTGTCCCAAAAAGAAAAAAAAATATATATATATATATATAATTAACCCTCCGTCACATACAACTGATCTGACAGGCGCTTCTCTTTTACTTTCATTTCTCCTTCCTCACCAGATTGTGAGGAAACCCCCTCCCTCCAGGTAGTCTCCTGTCTCTTGAAGGTCTGTGAAACCTGATATCACAGTTGGATTTCAGAGCTTCAGGGGAGAGGATATAGCTGCACAGATCTCTCAGGCTCATTGTATGTGAATACGTCACATTCAGTAAGGTTGGTATTTTATGTTTTTATTCATCACAATAGTTTATTTAGCTTGTTTTATGAATGTATAGCACAAAATGTGAGGATATTTCATAGAAATAAGGGAGATTTTATAAAAGAAAGTGTGCTGCTCAGGCATATACAGTAGTACCCTAACATATTCCTTCTCTTGCTTCAGATTATCTGCTGAAATGGAGAGGAAAATGTACAATTTATCCAAACAACTTGATGTTGAGGAAGTAACAAACATGCTGTTAGATGATAGAGACCTCACACTGAATGAGGATTTAGGAGAGGAAAGTGAGATTGATTCTCATGATGAGGTGGAAGAATGTGTCCTGGATTCTGAAACAGAGCAAGATGGTGACAGTGGTGAGGATGAAGAAGTTGGATCATATTATATTGGAAAAGATAAAAATACTAAATGGAACAAGAAGCCATTCCAGAAAAAACGTAGGGAACCTTTAAACATTATTACTCACCTTCCTGCAGTAATAGGAACTGCACGTAATGCAAAAACTGCAGTTGAATGCTGGAACAGTATATTTACAGATGACATTCTGGACTCTATTGTCACATATATCAACCAATATATAGACATTATAAAGGACAAGTACATCTGCAACAGAACCATCAAGCCCACAGATAAAATAGAACTGCGTGCTTTTTTTGGATTACTGTACCTTGCAGGAGCTTATAGGGCAAATAGACAAAGTTTGGAGGAACTTTGGGGTAAAGTTGGGGATGGAGTTGAAAAATTTAGCCTTGTTATGTCCATAAACAGATTCAAGATTCTAATTCGTTGCCTTCAGTTTGACGACAGAACTACCCGAACCGAACGCAAAACACATGACCGACTTGCTCCAATTCGTGATATATTTCAAAGATTTGTTGTAAACTGTAAACAAAGTTATTACCCTGGAGAGAATCTCACTATTGACGAAATGCTCCCTGGTTTTCGTGGTAGATGTGCCTTTCGTCAATATATTCCATCAAAGCCAAACAAATATGGAATAAAAATGTATGCCCTTGTTGATGCCAGTAAGACCTACACTTACAACCTGGAAGTTTATGCAGGAAAACAGCCAGAAGGTCCTTACTGTGTGAGCAACAAACCCATTGATGTTGTAAAAAGACTGGCTGAACCCTTATTTGGATCGGGTCGCAATATTACAGCTGACAATTGGTTTACAAGTTGTGATCTGATTGATTATCTGAAAATTCAGAAGCTGTCATATGTGGGAACTGTAAGAAAAAACAAAAGGGAATTGCCGCCACAGTTTGTAAGTGTGAAAGAGAGACAACAGTACAGCAGTATGTTTGCATTCCATAATGGAAAGGCTTTAGTTTCCTATGTACCACATGCCAAAAAAATCGTACTTCTTCTATCAACACTTCATGATGATGCTGCCATCGATCCTGGGACTGGGGCAGAAAAAAAACTGGAGATAATTACATTTTACAATGCCACCAAAGGGGGTGTGGATACAGCAGATCAGATGTGCTCCACTTTCAACGTCAGCAGAAACATCAAACGCTGGCCAATGGTCATATTTTTTGCTATGTTGAATTTGGGTGGTATAAATTCACAAGTAATTTATCTTGAAAACAAGCTTGAACCACTCCGTAGACGATTGTATCTGAAAAAATTGGCCCATGAACTAGTACTTGGAGAGCTACGCAGGAGAAGCGTGAAAACAATTGGTATCCCCTCTCGCCTTCAAGTTCAGCTCAAAAGGTTCCGCCCAGAAGATGATGGTGAAAAGTCACCATCTGCACCACCTCACAAAAGAAGGAGATGCACCACCTGCCAAACGGAAAGCGGAACCAGAAGGCTTTCAAATTATGAATGTCTCAAATGTCATAAAGCAATTTGCCTGACACATGCAAAAATGGTGTGTAATTCTTGCTATTTGCTCTGCAAGTGTGACTTTTCTGGGGAAACCTCAGCATCTACTTCTGATTGAATATGTTTTTAATAGTACTTAAGGTACCTTAAAATTAAGTTTGTGTTCAAAAATTTTCTTTGCACATTTTTTTGAGAGAGTCGAACTGGGGACTATTTGGCGGGAGTTTTGAAAAGTTTGTATTTCATAGTTATTAGTTTTATGTTAAGTAAATGTTTTTTTTGCAACTGATTATGTGTAGTCTCTTTTATTACATCCCTATGAAGGTCACTGATCACTTTTAGAGCACTGAAATTGCAAACATTAGATATTATAGGTATTTCTCCAGCAGGCGCCTGACAGGCACATTGTATGTGAACTCGTTAGTCCGAATATTGTATGTGACGGAGGGTTAATGTCAGTAGACACATATATGTATATATATATATTAATATTTTTTCCAGCGCTATACAGCTTGAAAGCCGGTAATTCAATTACCGTCTTTTTCTTTCTCCTTCCTAAAACCCGACATGATTTGAGACATGGTTTACATACAGTAAACCATGTCTTCTCTCCATTTTTTTTGCAGATTCCACACTACTAATGTCAGTAGTGTGTATCTGCAAAATTTGGCCGTTCTAGCTCTTAAAATAAAGGGTTAAATGGCGGAAAAAATTGGCGTGGGCTCCCGCACAATTTTCTCCGCCAGAGTAGTAAAGCCAGTGACTGAGGGCAGATATTAATAGCCTGGAGAGGGTCCATGGTTATTGGCCCCCCCCCCTGGCTAAAAACACCTGCCCCCAGCCACCCCAGAAAAGGCACATCTGGAAGAGGCGCCTATTCTGGCACTTGGCCACTCTCTTCCCATTCCCGTGTAGCGGTGGGATATGGGGTAATGAAGGGTTAATGCCACCTTGCTATTGTAAGGTGACATTAAGCCTAATTAATAATGGAGAGGCGTCAATTATGAGGCTAAATATAGATCAATCTAATATATAATTGCCTAGAATACTACTTCCTGCAATTTGTGCCAACTTCCGTGGCTTTGTCCGGAGCTAATGTCCGGAGCTAATGTCCGGAGATAAGTGACGTCAACAGTGTCCAGTGTCTGATTGGTTGCCGCCTGCTGCGAGCGACCAATCAGAAACGTGCCGTACTGTGACACACTCCGCCCGCCATTTTGGTGTGATTTTTGAATTTTTACCTCACAGCAAGTTTCTACTGCGTGGAGGCGGGCCCAGTGACGTTGCTCTTCAAGCTCCTGCCGAATTTCAAGTATATATGGATTCTAGACTCCCGATTCTTTAGAATCGGGCTGCCATCTAGTGATCTATATTTAGCTTCATTTGCGGTGAGGCGCCCTCTGCTGGATGTTCATAGATCGTGGGAACTTTCCTAGAAAGCCTGGGAGCTTTCTAGGTAAGTTCCCACGATCTATGAACATCCAGCAGAGGGTGCCTCACCGCAAATGAAGCTAAATATAGATCATTGATCTATATTTAGCCTCATTCCCCGGGGTTTTGCAGCAAGGAGCAGCCTGCATTAGCGGAACTCCTTGCTGCAAAATGTTTTAACCCCTTCAGAAGGATTTACATCGTTGGACGTTACAGATCTGCGGAGGGTAAGTATATTGTTGGTTTATTATGTTTTTTTACTTACAGAACGAGGGTCTTCAGTGACTGGATTGGGCGTAGAATAAAATACTCCAACAACCATTGTTTTTATTTCATTAAAATAATTTTAAATAATGTGTTTTTTTTTTTTAACCCTTTCATTCAATTGGATTAATAATGGATAGGTGTCATAATTGACGCCTCTCCATTATTAATTAGGCTTAATGTCACCTTACAATAGCAAGGTGGCATTAACCCTTCATTACCCCATATCCCACCGCTACACGGGAATGGGAAGAGAGTGGCCAAGTGCCAGAATAGGCGCATCTTACAGATGTGCCTTTTCTGGGGTGGCTGGGGGCAGATGTTTTTAGCCAGGGGGGGCCAATAACCATGGACCCTCTCCAGGCTATTAATATCTGCCCTCAGTCACTGGCTTTACTACTCTGGCGGAGAAAATTGTGCGGGAGCCCACGCCAATTTTTTCCGCCATTTAACCCTTTATTTTAAGAGCTAGAACGGCCAAATTTTGCAGATACACACTACTGACATTAGTAGTGTGGAATCTGCAAAAAAAATGGAGAGAAGACATGGTTTACTGTATGTAAACCATGTCTCAAATCATGTCGGGTTTTAGGAAGGAGAAAGAAAAAGACGGTAATTGAATTACCGGCTTTCAAGCTGTATAGCGCTGGAATAAATATTAATATATATACATATGTGTCTCATATATACCTATTCTATGTGTACACATTTATTCTACCTATTCTACTGTAAGCTGTCAGTGTGATTTTACTGTACACCGCACTGAATTACCGGCTTTTCTCTCTAACAGCGCTGCGTATTTCTCGCAAGTCACACTGCTTGTCCGTGTGTAATCCGTATTTTTCACGCTTCCATAGACTTTCATTGGCGTATTTCTTGCGCAGTACGGTGACAAACGCAGCATGCTGCGATTTTGTACGGCCGTAGAAAGCCGTATAATACTGATCAGTAAAATACGGCAGATAGGAGCAGGGGCATAGAGAATAATTGTGCCGTATTTTTTGCGAGTTTTACGGACGTAGTTTCTGCGCTCTTACGTCCGTAAAACTCGCAAGTGTGAAGCCGGCCTTAGAGGAATATATGCTGCCGAGGGCGTGCCCCCTACGCCTCCGCGCTGCCGAGGGCGTGCCCCCTACGCCTCCGCGCTGCCGAGGGCGTGCCCCCTACGCCTCCGCGCTGCCGAGGGGCGCTGCAAAACCGCCTGGTTTGTACTAAAGTGGGGAAATCTGGGTACTGTTCTTACACGGTTTATCCAGGCCTTGTTTTTTAGCCCCTCACCCCCTCAACTATCTACCTTGGGTTTAATTCTGCAGCCAGTAATGGAGTAACACAGACTATATAGAAGCCAAAGAATACAAAACTCGTTGCATGGGTTGCAAGACACCGGTCCGTCAAGTTCAGCCTTTCTGTATCATTAGAATATTCATAACCCACAATAATGCAAATAATTTTAGCCAAAAATACGAGCATTTAAGGAAAAAATATATATCCCCCAATGTTGTCATTGTCTGTTACAGTTTATTAATTTGGTGCGACTCCTGTGTCCATGGCCGGGCCATCTGCTCTTGTCGCTGTAGGTATCTGCACATAGTGGCCGGATGCTTCCGCCCTGCGCCGTGTCGTATCACTGACCGCCTCGCCAGCCAATTCCTATTGTGTGGTCCGGACAGTGACGCCGCAGCGGTCGTATATGGGGAGGTTTGTGTTAGCCGCCTTTTGCTTGCCGTGGGCACAGCTTGTGTAGGAGCCGGCTCCATTACCGGCCCATTCTGGGTGCTGTAGTCCTGCAGTGATTACTAGTGAAGAGGAATCCCGCTGTAGTGAGGCTGTCCTCTGGGATTATTGGTGCCGATGAGGCGTCATGCCTCCAGTGTGAGCAGTGCTTGTCAGCCATGTGCCCCTCGACTCCCAACTTGTGGCCCTTTGTGTTGGTTCCATCTGTCCAGTGGTGTCTAATCCTAGCGGCACTCGTGTGCTCCCTCCTCCGCCCTGTGGAGCCGTAACATTACAAATCCAGCTCTTCATGAATCGCCTCAGCCTGTTATTAGTTTTACTCCCCAAAGACAGATTTATTTTTATCCTTCATCTTCGCTCTTGTGCATTTGAGTTCTGTTCAAGAAAATATCTTGGCGCTCGGCCAGATCCCAGCTCTCCACTGAGAGGAGAAACACAAAAACCAACTTTCATTTATTCCTTTACTCATGTGATGAGTCAAAGTCTTCAAGGGCAATGATGTCTTCATCCTTAAAGTTTCTTCTCCGTATACTGCATTATACCGGCTTTAGAGCCAGAGTGTGATACACTATATATATATATATATATATGTGTGTGTGTGTGTAGAATAGAATATATATAGGTGTTTAACCCCCCCATTTCCCCCCCCCACCCCCGAGATTTATATGTCCGCTACTTCCAAAACTAAATTTCTACATGCCCTTCTCTACTTTCCATATTGAAAGAAATCTGTCACATATGGTCATGCAGGTCTTTGAAATGTATATCCATTGACCCCTTTATAACCTCTATCTGTTGCTGCAGTCCCAAGAACTATACCCCCCCCCCCCTCCTCCAAATCATATTTCTTGGTGAGAGAGAGCACTTGCCTAGCCTCTATCCCTTGAGGATGTTTCCTAGCCCCAACTTATTTAGCTTGATTGATAGCTCATTATCTATGTGAGGTCAGGCACCAGGCAAGGAAACCAGACCGAGAGCTATTAATTGAGGTAAAGAGGCTGGCGCTGGGCGGTGACACATCCTATCCCTTTATCTCCGAGATCCTATCCCAATATGTAGTAGGTGTAATATAGTAAATGGCTCCAATTAGAGAATCAGAGGAAATATACCATGTTTCTAAGTCTTTCCTCATGTGCAGGCATTGCAGGACCTTGGGTATCCATGGTTACGACCAGTGATATAGTGAGTAACCATGGATACCTAAGTTCCTGCACATGAGGGAAGAGACATAGTGAATCATAAAAACTATAGCCGAATATTTTTCCTCTGCCTTCCTGTGATCACCGGAGGAAACAGCACCCTCAGGAGGAACTCCGGGCCAAATTTCCAGCTATACATTCTCAGTGTGGTAGGCTCCTTCGTCCCGCGCCCTGTATCTCACCATAACAACTATACTACATTTCCAATTGGTGGTATTGCTATTATTAATAATAGTAATATTAGATGGGAATATCCCTTGAAATGCTCTCAATGCCAAGAGTACTTTAAAACCTAATTAACATATGAACAAAAATGCTAATTATTCGGAAAAGCAACAACAGATAGAAGATCTAAAGATGTCAGTGGATTTACTTAAGTCTTGCATGCCCATTTATGCCGTTTGGGGAGGAAGTGGGGTTATCCTACTGACATATTCCCTGTATACATATATTACTACTGTTTCACTTTCTTTATACTGCCTACTTTCCAAACTGTTGATGAGACGGTGCGTAGTACTCTGCTCCCTATGTCCCGGCACGGACGTCTGCCGTTGTCCTCCAGGGGAGATCTCCGCCTTTGCTGCTGAGGAGTAAGAAGTGGAATTCTATAGACACTTGGGAAGAATATTACTCCTCTGTCTCCTGGACCACAGCTGAAAGCCGGGAGGGGGGGTGTAAAATATAGCTTTATAATGTATGTGATGGTTTGTGTGGGGAAAATGATGATTTGAATTAAAAAAAAATATATTTTTTTTTTCTTCTTCCTCTCCAGAATCAGCCTTGACCACAGACCATTGACCGGGTAGTTTGGAACTGCAGCAATAATATTACGCCCTGTAGTGATGCCTTTGGCTGAAGAGAACCCCCTCTCTAGAGACCCTCCGCTAATTCTCCCAGTGGTCGTCATAGGTATGTGAATGTGCAGTCAGCCGCTCTTTTCATCGCAGATTTGCATCCATATTACAGATAAGACATTTGGTCAGCGGAGCAGCCAAGTGGCAAATTCCCAATCATTTCTTCAGCTCCATTATAGTTTGTTTTTTTTTTCTTTTTTCTTTTTTTATGGTTGAAGGTAGATACTATTCCATCAACTTCAAGCTCTAACCTACATCTTGATCCAGAGAAATGCAAAAATCTCTTCCCGACTCCAGATCCAGTATCCGACTGGTTCCCCGGAATGTACCATCACAGAATCTAGTGCCTATAACCTGTATATCTTTCTAAAAAGGCATCCAGGCTCTCATTATGTAAAATAAATTATATATTTTGTGAATGAACCATTACAGTATCCTGTGGCCGCGAGTTCCATAGCCTCACTGCTCTTAGTGACGAATCGCCTTCCGTAATTACGATTAAAGCATCTTTTCCGTAGAAGATTCTCCCTTGTCGCAGGCCAAAGATCTACTCTTTGTACTTTCTAATAAGATCGCCCCTAAAGCTGTGTGCACACGTTCAGGTTTTTTCGTGTTTCTTTTTCACGCTAAAAACGCTATAAAAACTCATTAAAAACACATACACTATGCATTCTATCATTTAGAATGCATTCTGCATGTTTTGTGCACATGGATGCGTTTTTTTTCCGCGAAAAAAACACATCGCGGTAAAAAATGAGCATGTTCATTATCTTTGCGGATTTTCTGCGTTTTTCCCACAATTCTATGCATTTGGGGAAAAACGCAGTAAAAAACGCATGCGGATTTCTGGCAGAAATGTCCGGTTTTTGTCAGGAAAATTTCGGCAAGAAATCCTGACGTGTGCACATACCCTAAGTCTTAGTTTTCCTAAACTTGAATAACCTCAAGATGGATAACATGTCTTGGTACTGCAGTCCACCAGTTGGCTTAATAATTTTGGTCGCTCTTATACACTGGAGCCTAAAATTATATACAATAGTCGAAGTGTCTCTGCACTTATGACTTGTATAGAGGCAGAACTGTTCTTTTCATCACCATCTATGCCTCTTTTAATGCATCCTATGATTTTTATGATCTTTGGCAGCAGCTGCCTGGCATTGGTCACTAAAGTGGTTTGCCATAAATCCCTCTGTAATTTTCAATTATCCTCTGTTTACCCTGCAGAGTTTAGTATCTGTAAATATTGACATTCTATTGTGTTTGTCCTCTACAAGATATTTAACAAATATAAAAACAGAAGATGGCCCAATACTGACCCCTGTGGTAACCCACTGATTTTGATCCAGAGTGTGATTCATTAATAATCACCCTCTGTCTTTCATTACTGAGCCAACTGTTAACCCAATTACACATATTTTCCCTTGGTCCCATCGCTCGTTTTATGTGGCACTGTATCAAACTCCTAATAGAAAACGACCACGTCCTTACTCTGGTCCAGTTTTGAACTTGCCTCATCATCGAAGCATTTTAGATTAGTTTTATAAAACTGATATCTCAAACCCATGTTAATGTTGGGTCATGAGGTTATTTAAACTGAGACACTCCAGGGTAGCATTTCTTAGAAAACGCTTAAGGTACCGTCACACATAACGATTTCGTTAACGATATCGTTGCTTTTTGTGACGTAGCAACGGTATCGTTAACGAAATCGTTATGCGTGACAGCGAACAACGATCAGGCCCCTGCTGGGTGATCGTTGGTCGCTGCGAATGATCAGGACCTTTATTTGGTCGCTGATCACCCGCTGTCATCGCTGGATCGGCGTGTGTGACGCCGATCCAGCGATGTGTTCACTGGTAACCAGGGTAAACATCGAGTTACTAAGCGCAGGGCCGCGCAGGTAACCCGATGTTTACCCTGGTTACCATTGTAAATGTAAAAACAAAAAACACTACATACTTACATTCTGGTGTCTGTCGCGTCCCCTGGCGTCAGCTTCCCTGCACTGTCAGCGCCGGCCGTAAAGCAGAGCACAGCGGTGACGTCACCGCTCTGCTTTACGGCCGGCGCTTACACAACGACTTACCAAGGATCACGGCCAGGTTGTATCGCTGGTCGTGATCGTTGGTAAATCGTTTAGTGTAATGGTACCTTTAAACATTTTGTCCACAGTAGAAGCTTCACTTATCAGCCTATAATTTCCAGGCTCAGATTTTGTCACCTCCTTAAATATTGGCACCACGTTTGCTATGCGCCAGTCAGACCCTGTTATTGTGGAGTCCTTGAATATTAGAAATACTGGTCTATCGCGGTACTTGATTCCTGCAGTACTCGGGGGGGGGGGGGGGGGGGGGGTGTGGATGTACACGATCTGGGCCTGGTGATTTCTCTACTTTAGCGTTTCTGAGTTGACACTGTACACCTTTCTAGGTTAAGCAGGTGACATGTAATGGATAGTTTATGGTGTCCCTGATCATAGGATTTTTCTTGTGTAAATGCTGTAGATTAAATTTTGCCCCAAATCTGGCTTTATACTAAAGTGATGCAAATGCTTCAACCATCCTGCAAGTAGTCCAGGTTTGATAATACTGTGTACTGTAGGTGCCAGCTTACCACCGCCCTAAGCTAGTCTCCATCAGTGGGCCATGTTGCTGTGCCGTGTGCATCATGCACCCACTAGTCACATCACAGTTTGCTTGGACCTTCTGTTGGGAACAGCTGGTGCGATATAGAATGGAAAATCTATACAGCCGGGACTAACGTAACATGTGCACTTTCCATTGCAGGAAATGGCCCATCTGGAATCTGCTTGTCTTACATGTTGTCTGGATACAGACCGTATCTGTCCCCTGAAGCTCTGCATCCAAACCCTATACTGCACAGCAAGCTAGAAGAGGCCCGGCATCTCTCCATTGCTGAGCAGGTAGAGCCGCTTGTGACAGTCACACCGGGGGTCCACAACCTATAGATTTGTGTATTGAAATACTCCCCCTTTTTTAGTGGATGTGGGTTGTTTTTCTATAGCAATGGTCCCCAACGCCAGGCCTCGAGGGCCGCCAACAGTGCAGGTTTTCAGGATTTCCTCAGTCTTGCACAGGGGTTGGAATCATCACCTGTGCAGATGATCACATTACCATCGATGCAATACTAAAGAAATCCTGAAAACCTGCACTGTTGGCGGCCCTCGAGCCCTGGAGTTGGAGACCACTGTTCTATAGTATTCTCCGTTTATTTAAAGGGAATCTGTCAGCACCAATTGACTCTTCAAACTAAGCATTCATTTGGTGCACTCATGGCGTGGCACCTTCTCATCTAATCTATCTCCACTTTTCTTTAACTCCTATAAAGCCGAAACAGTCAAGAAGGATGATGGCGACAAATGCAAAATATGTAGAAGGGAAGGTGCATTGAAAAGCTTGGCCATGCCAAGGGTGCACGGAGCGCCCGAGCTTGGTTTGCACAGTCATTTTGTGGCGGCAGATTCCTTTTAATATTTGATCTATTTCAAAGAAAAATTGCAAAATTTGTGGTCCGTTTACTTTTCAGTAACCGAAATCCATGGTTTTTGGGGTCTTACTCGCTGCTTATCGTATCGCCTTGTGTGGTCTGTTCCATTGTAGGATTTGGAATACTTGTCGGAAGGATTGGAGGGTCGCTCGTCTAACCCTGTGGCAGTGTTGTTTGACACACTCCTGCACCCGAATGCTGATTTTGGGTATGATTACCCATCTGTTCTGCACTGGAAATTGGAGCAAGAACACTATATTCCTCATATAGTGCTCGGGAAGGGGCCCCCGGGTGGAGCCTGGCATGTGAGTAGATCTTATTCCGTGTATGGTACCTGGAGTCTGTGGCTTTATCATACCCGTTGTGGATCTAGTTTTCCTTATGATGGTGCATATGTGTCTTTACTCTTCACCGCTCTCGCCATCTGTTTTTGCCATATGGGCAGAGCAGGGCACCAAGAGCGGCCTTCCACTGCCCATCATGTTCACTGGATCTCATGCCTACAAGTGATATGAATGGTGGCAAATGATCATCAGTCTTAATTAGTTCCCTCGTCCAGGCGTTGGGTATTTTTGCCTGAAACATCTATTTGTGATCTCCCCTTCCATTACATATCCACTTGATTAGAAGAATATTCCAGAAAATGGAGGACCTCGGCCAGGAGGAGGGGTTGAGCATGTTGTCTACTGCTCAAGCCATTATTAATGGCCCTGATGGAAGATGCTTAGTAGTGATGAGCGAATATACTCGTTGCTCGAGCACGCTCGGGTGTCCTCCGAGGATTTTTTAGTGCTCGGAAATGTATTTTTTTAGTGCCGCAGCTGAATGATTTACATCTGTTAGCCAGCATAAGTACATGTGGGGGTTGCCTGGTTGCTAGGGAATCCCCACGTGTAATCAAACTGGCTAACAGATGTAAATCATTCAGCTGCGGCAATAAAAAATAAATTTCCGAGCAGTAAAAAATCCTCGGAGGACCCCCGAGCATGCTCAGGAAATCTCAAGTAACGCGTATATTCGGTCATCACTAAAGCTTTGCGCTCGGTCCACAAAGCATCTAGCCATTATCACCTATCAAGAGGACGGCTGGTAGATCCTTCAGCCTGGAATCTGTCAGTAGGATTAACCCTCCTAAGCCGTCTATGGGGCATGTAGGAGAGCGGACTGTCAGTCATTACATAACATATGGAACAGCATCCAGTCCAGGTGAAAGATTGGAAAAAAACTTTATTCCGCCATCATACAACATTTGATGGAATTATGAGGTTTTTAAGAATATTTTTTGTCTGTATATATTAGGTGTTGGTGGGCAGTACCTTTATAGGTGACGACTGGTTCATGTGTAGCCACACTATATAAGGCTGCCATTTTGCTCTGTGCTGTATACTTGATAAAGACCATTTGGTCGAAACGTTTTATGATGGCGGAATAAAGTTGTTTTTTTTTGTTTTTTTTTCCAATCTTTCACCTGGACTGGATGCTGTGCGATATTTTATTTTGGAGTTACTACGTCCAATTGGGTCTGTGGACTTGGAGCGTGCGTCTTCTTTTCTGATGTGCCGTCAGCTGTCTTTTTTTCTTGTCAGTCATTACATGTCTCCCACTGGTAATGACCCCTTTGTTACAATAAGCCGTGGCTGCAGATTCTCAGGGAGAACTATGTCCGGCCCATAGATCTTAACAGCTCATTCACATATTCAGAAAAGCATGGATTCCTCTGGAGTAAGACATCGGATCACTGATATCCAGGCATTATTTTATGACCGCCATATAGACGGCTTAGTAGGGAGATCCTACTGACACATTCCCTTTAAGTATTAAGCCATGGGAAACAAAGTTTTGTAATAGATCAGAGATTACTGCACAATGAAATGCTTCCTCTACTAGACAGTCCACTCTTACTATTCTTGGGTATCTCATTCTTTTAGGATATGGAAGGGTCCATTTTGACTCTCAGCCTGGGTGATTGGATGGAGTTACCTGGCCTAAAGTTTAAAGACTGGGCCATGGGGAAGAGAAGGTGAGTGCCAGCTCCCGTGTGATGTCATATGGGAGGGGATTTATGTAGTATGGTTCAGGTGCCACATGAAGACCCCCAATGCTATTATGTTCAGTGGCAGCCATATCTGCTTGCCCCGTATTTCATATTTCTTATGTTTTGAACTACAAAGAAAAATGCATGGCTGTGGTAGAATGATCTCCATTGTTAGCAGAGCATGGTGAAGTTCTAGCCTTTGCCCATAACTCTCACAACGGAGAATAGAAAGTCTAACAATATGGCCCTCTGCTTAAATGCCACTGGTGCCCGATAGTTTAGTGTAAAAGGTGTGTGGGTCTTTTTTTTTTTTTTTTTTTTTTTTTTTTTTTTTTGGGGGGGTGGGGGGGAGAAGATGGAGATTTGGGGGGGGGGGGTCATTTGGGACTACACAATTGATGACCTATCTGTATCATTAATCAGAATGTCTGTGATCTTCTGTCAGTACAGAATGATTTTACCAGCCAAGCACAGGCGCTCGGTGCATCCCTGACGAGGCCGTACATTTAACTGCACCTTCCCACCTGCTTGGTTTCTGTCTATCTCAGCCCTTATCTGGTTCTATGAAGCCATAGCTGTCAATCAAAGAAGAAGAGGGCGGGATGAAGATGGTGGGATGGTTCCCTTAAAGGGAACCAGTCATGTGGGAAAAAACCCTATTAACCTGCAAATAAGGGGTTACTAGTTTTCTGACCCTACCTTGGCACTCAGACCCCCGCTGCCAGGAGGAAATTAACTTTATGCCTACCGGCATTTGTGTGGCACCGGTGCGGTTTCAGTCACGGCTCTGTGTGTAGACAGAGCTGTAACCGCACCCCTGGCACTGACTGACAGCCGGCCCTAATACTGATCCTGCTGTCAGTCAGTGTGGGGAGGGATGCGGTTATATCCGCCACTTTTTGTACACAGAGCGGTGACTGAACCAGTGCCGCCGCGGCTGAAACCTTAATGCTACGGCAGTGGGGATGTAAGTACGGTCAGCGGGCAGCTCCACAATGCCATTAACCTGCAGATTAATAGCATTTTTTCACATGACAGATTAACTTTAAATGCTTAGCCACACCATGATGCACCCAGCTCCAGTACTTTGTCAGCACAGAATGATTATTCAAATAGTCTGTCCCTTTAAGCAGTTTACAGATCCCAGCAGCGCCTCCCATTGTTTAGAGACCGCTGTTGGGTACTGCACCTTAGTTCCTAATCGACAATGGTGTAATAGATAAGTACATCACCAATGCTGTTCCATGCTCCCACAGTGATGAGGAATGGTTCCCAAGGGTGATAATACTGCAATTTTTGTAATTACCGTATTTACTATATACTATAGTTTTTTTTTTTTTTTGTTTTTTTGTTTCCCCATGTAGAAATTTAAAGAGTGACCGGGCGACACCAGCAGAAGTGGCATCCTACTACAAACATTACGTAAAACTTACGGGAATTCAGAGAAATTTTATAGACCACACTTTCATCACTTCTGTGGTGAGGCCTTACTGGGAAGCAGACAGTTCTGTAAGCCACGATTCAGAAAATGTTCCATGTGAAGAAACTTGCGTTGATAAAGAAAATGAAGACCTTCTCAAGAAGAACTGGGAAATTCATGGTTATCGGAAGGCGGCCGATGGTTCTCATCAGCCTTTCTGTCTCTTTGCGGAAAGTCTTGTTCTTGCTACTGGAACATTTGATGCCCCTGCTCGTCTGGAAGTCCATGGAGAGAACCTTCCTTATGTTTCACATTCCATTGCTGAATTTGAAGATGCTGTAGGGAAAGGACGGCTGAGTGGAGCGGTGGATCCAGTTCTTATTGTGGGAGCCGGATTGACAGCAGCCGATGCGGTTTTATGCGCCTACAACAATAAGATTCCAGTAATTCATGCTTTCCGAAGAAGACTCAATGATCCAAATCTGATTTTTAAACAATTGCCAAAAAAACTGTACCCAGAGTACCACAAGGTGTACCATATGATGTGTACACAAGTCTCTTCAGCTGCTTCCAACTTGTACCCCTCTTATACAAGTTGTCCCGAGCACTTTGTACTTTCTTTCAAGCCTGACATGAAGTGTGTCCTTCAGAGTGGGGGACTGAAGAAGGTCATCAAGATATCTATGGCTTTAGTCTTGATCGGATCTCATCCAAACCTCTTTTTCTTAAAAGAACAAGGTCGGAGTTTAGGACACCAGCCCAATGAGCCGATCACATGTAAAGGCAACCCTGTAGCAATTGATCCATACACTTATGAATCTTGTAAGGAACCAAATCTGTTTGCCCTGGGACCTCTAGTCGGGGACAACTTCATTAGGTTTCTGAAAGGTGGAGCACTTGCCATAACTCGATGTCTAGGAGTGAGGGAGAAGAAAACGCGTCATCGAATGGTGGAAGGTGGTAGTGAGGATGGTGTGTCATGATGTGCTTCTTTTGTCTTCTAGTGCATTTCCCTATCCCCCCTTTTTATGATCTGCCACCTTGCAGATGCCATCAGTATGTGTTTTTGCACAGTGCAATGTATTTCATAATCTATGGTGAGACTGAAACAAAGTGCTGCTTTTGTAGAAGATCCAGTCTACCTTGGAGGACAAACCAGATTTTATCATGTCCTCCGTCTCTTTAGCTCTCGTTCAGCCAAATATATTTACATACTATTTTTTTTTTTTTTTGCCCATATTTTTTGTTTTTTATGGCATGTTGTAAATTTTCTGTCGGTGTCATTGGGCTGCACATAGAGTTGGAAGTCTGTGCTTCCTTCATGTTGTGCGAGATATATATATATATATATATATATATATATATATATATATATATATATATATATATATATATATATATATATATATATATATATATAGTGTCTCACGGAGTGCTGCCAGTTCTTTCATTGTAGAAAAATGGGAACCATTGTAATTCCGGATATAGGCTTTATCTTATTGACCAAGGATATGTTATGAATTTTGATGTACATGTCCACGCTGCCAAATGGAGGGGTGTTGAAGAGCTCTTATCAAGAGGATCCAACTCCA